>NC_141461.1:99181700-100393100 GCF_015680905.1 Coptis chinensis
CTCCCTTGTGTCATTTCTCAAATGTTTTAAACTCATATCTGACTTTTAGGCTATATTCTCACAGGATTTGTAGAATAAGTACTCTAGCCTAGATTTGAAACTTATCTTGCTAACAATCATAGATACTCATGTAATATATTTATAGATAGATGCAAAGATTATTACCTACATATTAACCTAAGTTTCTAACAATTATTCTCGATGCAAAAAGCTACATTGAGACTTCTAGATTGTTAAGAGCATAGAGAAAGAAAACAATACCAATATTCCTAAGTGTATAGCATAAACTTATTTATTTATATTTTTGAAATTTTTAACTTGAAAACAAATGCATATTATACATATCTATATCCTATCAGATGCCTTAATTACATCGTGTTTCTATGCCCCCAACAAGAAGCATGCTTTGTCCTCAAAGCATTTAAATAAAGAGGGTAGGAAAAATACCATTGAAGCGTGAAAATCGGAACATCTACAAAACAAGGTTAAAACATACAAATATAGTAATATAAAAAGCGACGAACTCTATAAGAGTTCCACCCATTATGGGGTTAACAGAATGAAATTGCTTGGGACTTAGCGGACACTAACTTAACTAAAAACTTACCTGCACCCCCCATCTACTGCGTCATCCTCCTCTTCTATATGAGGTTCTTTTCGATCCCCGCCATGCCATAACAACTTGCCACGCCTTCCGTATCATCATCAACTAGTGCTAACCTCTCTAGTGTTATTTGGTCCGATGGGGTGTAAGGGGCACCAAATGTGGTTGCACCTGCCATCCCGCCAAGTCATGGCTCGGAATGATCTTACCATCGCGATTGATGGGTCTCATGGTTTCGACCCTTTCCCAATCTCGTAATGCGTAATCGAGAATATGGGTAGGCGGCATAATCGCGGCAAACCAAGGCAACCAAGACATATAAGAAGGTACTTATGCCTCAAGGTATGGCCTCGCTTGGAGTAGCAACTAAAACTTCGGGGAATGTCATACCGACGTCCACCGGCTAAAGCAAGGAAAAAACGTCACCACCGATATTATTGGCGGTAGTAAAACGCTGCGTTCCTAGAATGTTCATCATGATGAACAACATGGTTATTGTGCCTACATTCACCGATAGGCTACTTTCGGCGATGTTATATTGGTCTTGGTCCATGATCTGAAACACCCTCCCCCATAATACTCATGGAAATAGGCATATTCATATAGGTATGAGTTATCCGTCATATATCCCCGTGTGCATAGGGTTAGGTAATGGCAACCCGAAACCAAAGCTATCAATTGCTTACCAATTTCATAGTCGTTGCCATCAATAGCAAGGGAAAATTTTTGTTCTCCTTCTTGGGTACAATAAAAAGTAATATTATTATAGAAGAATTCAGTTAGCTTAGGTGAAAAAAGAATCGTCATCACTCACCGAAGATGCCGCCATCCTAATCGCATCGATCCGGCCATGAACGATGCTCCATAGGTATCGGTTCCCATCAAGTCTTCAAATGACTGTTCGGGAATCACTATAGGAGGTGTCATCTCAAAACTACTCAGAGAACAGCTGCGAAAACACGGAAGAAACCTCGGAAAATCGAATTTCTGTGCTAACGGGAGGAGAAGGCACGGCCAGATAGAGAGGCGGGTCGCGCTCGTAGGTTTTGGAATTACGATGTTTGGCTGGTCGCCTCTGCTTGGCGCTCTTGAGTTTTTCGATTTACGATGTTTTAGGGCGAGTCACGCTCTGCTTGGCGTGGCGCTCTCAACAAAATTCGACAAAAGTGTAAAGTAGCGGCTCCTCCTCTAAGCGGCCGGCGCCGTAAGTTCCAAACGAGTTTACAAGAAAAACAAGCTGAAAAAACTTGGAGTGAAAGGTGAGAGATGATTGTGGGTATAGTGTGGGTTGTGAGTGTAGAATGATGGAAGTTTAAATAGGTTACGGGTTTCCAAAACGAATCGGCAAGTTGCCAAATTGTTTTAAGGCAATTTCGGGAAATAGAAATCACCAAACCCGAAAACGAAACTAACCATAGTTTTGATTTCCTAACAACCCCGGTATCTTTTAAACTTGGTTTAGAATAGTAACTTCTAAACTCTCCTACATATCATGCTACCACTACAAAAATCATAGATATGCCGATATCGGCCTAATTTTCAACTTTTTTACTCCAAGACAACCTTACGAAAAGATGATCAAAATAAATTATATTAAAATAATATGAAAACCAAGCAATCTAAAACAAACAACTTAATATTTAAATCTAACTACTGAAATAAAATTCTACTAACAAAACAATAAAAACAATGAAATAACAGACCTGGATGGGTTCACACCTAGGGTGAAAGAAGATGGTCCCCGAGATGGAGATCGGTTTCGTGGTGAAGGATGGCTTGAGCCATCCGCCTGCGGCGACGGCGCTCATGCCTCTCGGACTCGGTGAGGCGGACTCATCCACGAGTGGCATACGTCGTAGCATCTCTATCCTGAACAAGCGCCGCGTGCTTCCATCTCGATCTTGAGTCTTGATAATGGGCTTTTGGGCTTGGTGATTACGGTGGATAATCTCCAAGTTAGACAAGATATATTCCGACTCCTTTCGAGCATTTCAACTCTCGTCCGAAAGTTCGTTTGCTTATTTCAATTACAATTTGTCTATGTCGGATATCTTCACAGATATCGATAACCGCGATCGCAAAACCGGTTTTGCGCGGATTATCATTCGCTCTAAATTAGAAGTTTGACTATCGAAATTATCCTCAACCAACCATGTCATATCTTCGCCTTCATTATTCGACTCAACTTTATTCTCTGCAGACAACGCCAAGTCTCTTGGATGCATTCCTTATAAATACTTGCATTAGAATGCAATTTGATCTTAATAGGAGCAGATTTAGCGGCGGCTAAATGAGAGCATAATCTTAGTGATCAATACGGAAGAGGCCCATGCTCTTTCCCACTCCTCTAATCACATTCAAAATTAAATCGAGGATGCAGAAATTACACTCATTCGTTTGCAAAATCCAGAGAACGTCTCGGGATCAAGTCCGATGTCGACTTTGTCTTTCCCCGGGCGTTCCTACCAATCCACCGAAGCTCTGACCAGGTTGATTGGTTCTCGTCGTCGGCGAGCCTAACGAATGAGATATCGTATTGTATTCACCCTCTATGACCGTATCTTTCATCAAAACAGAAACTGCAGATATCTTTGGGATTCCTGAATGGTCGATCTAGGTTGGTTACAGCGTGATTCCTAATAGCTCGACCAACAACCGTCTTCGTTACTTCCTCCTAATGCTATCCTAATGAAAATCCTATTTCCCTCCAATTCTCGTTTCTTATAAAACTGTTCTACCAAATCATAGTGATAGAACTCATCTGTCGAATACCACGGTCTGTTCCAATCCCTCTTAATCATATTGGCGTAAAAAATGGTGCGAAATGGTCGGGTTCAAACGCTGCGTGCTCGGCAACATTCTTCGTCAGAATATGGCGCCATTGAAGTTTCTTAGATAACTAATGGTTTTGTAGCCCGTGGGGAGGCGAGTTTGATAAAAACAACGAGAAACAATGGTGGTGGCGGTGGTGGTTCTGATTGGCAGGTTTGAAAACTTGAATTGGTGGGTGTTTTCTTGGTGGAAACGGGTTGGAGATTGTGTTGGTGTTTCACAAAGGCGTGGGTGGTCTTTCTATTTTGATGTATTCTATTTTTATTTTTATTTCTTTATTTTTTGAATTTTTGGTTGCTAGGGTTTAATTAGTGAAAAGTCGGTTTGAGAAGATGAAGTCGCGATTAAGTTTTGGAGGATGGTAGGCGGCTGTGCCAGGTGGCGAGTTGGCCCAAAGCCCATTCGATTTTTCGACTTTAAAATCGATTTTTTAAGCGCAACTTCAAACTAAATTTCCGCTTCGTTATCGGTCCGATTTTTGCGAATGAGATATGGAAATGATCAGGAGAGAATTTCCAATCCAATGATCCATAAACTACTCTATTCCGACCGTGGGTGACATATAAGATAGTGGAAAACGCCTCGAAGTGCATGCATGACGTAAGTTATGTGAACGAATGAACACTAAATTAGATGACGTCAACCCCAATGAACTATATTAATGGACCTAAGCAACACAAATAGAAAGTTCGAGCAATCCGGATGGAAAGACTGATTTACCACCCCCAAACAAATTTTTAAACACAAAATTTGTTTTAACATGGGTCGTTTAAAGTCAGATTCCCAAGACTTGTTGGATTGCTAGTTCTCTGGGTTTAGATATATATCTATATCTAAAAATGAAAACAATTATTATTATTATTATTATTTATTTATTTATTTATTTTATTTTATTTTATTTTATTTTATTTTATTTTTATTTTATTTTATTTTTTAATTGACAACTACAATAAGCAATTAAAGACATAATTTACACCATAGAGAAACATTACTAAAAAATCCGAGAAAACATGCAAGAGTGGAAAACGTGAACTATGTGAACCGTGGACTTAGGATCCGTACTTTACACCACACACTCCATAGGGAGGGCCCGTTACCTTAATGGTGCACTTACCATTAAATGGAAGTGAAAGGAAGTACACCAATGACAAGGGTCATTCCTCATATATAGGGTCCCGTAAAAGGACTTCCTCTATATCGGGGGGAAAGTTCGTGAAAATGTTTTAACCGTTGACCGTTAACTTGAAAGGTACTTTGTTGTCCTTGGGATTTACCAAGGTAATTGCCCCGTAAGGGGTGACTTCATAACGAGAAAGGACCGGACCAACGGGTTTTAGTTTCCACAAAAAATATGTAGGCGGGAGTTGTAAAGCAAAACCTTTTGTCCGACCGCAAAAACTCTTTCGCCAAGATATGCTTATCATGAACACGTTTCATGTTAGCTTTATAATCCTTCAGCGAGATCGTAAGAATCGCCACGGATTTCTTCAAGCTCATTTAATTGTAACTTGCGTTTGACACCCGCCTCATCAATATTGTAGTTAAAGGCTTTTTAGCCCACAGAGCACGGTGCTCTAATTCAACGGCAAATGACATGGTTTCCCAAATACAAGTCTAAAGGAGACATACCTATAGGAGTTTTGAAAGCGAGTTCTATACCCATAAGGCATCCGGATAGACGCTTGACCGGTCTTTCCTATCGGGGTTTATTGTTGTTTCTAAAATCTTTTTGATTTCCTATTAGAAACTTCTACTTGGCGCTAGTTTGTGGATGATAAGGAGTTGCAACTTTGTGTGTAACTCCATACTTTTTTCACTAGGGATGCAACAACTTCTGTTGCAAAATGTGTTCCACCATCACTAATGATGGCTTTAGGAATGCCAAACCGACGAAAAATATATTCTTTAATAAAAATACAACGGTTTTATGGTCATTGCTTACTCACGGCAAGCTAGGGCCTCTATCCATTTAGACACGTAGTCCACGGCAACTAGAATATAAATATAACCGTGGGAAACGGGGAAAGGGCCCATGAAATCAATACCCCAAACATCAAAAATTTCTACTATCAAGATTGGATTTAATGGCATCATATTACGCCATGGATTAAGCCAAGTTGTTGGCAAACATACCGCCTCTTGCAATGCACTTGGGCATCCTTAAAAGGGTAGGCCAATAAAATCCACATTGAAGAACTTTAGCGGCTGTTTTCATTCCGGCTAAAGTGGCCACCACACTTTTGTCATGGCGAACGATAGAACTTCATTATATTCCCACCGGGAATGCAACGACGAATAATCTGATCCGCGACAATACTTAAAAAGGTAGGGCTCATCCCAAAGTAGTATAACTTGACTCGGCCAAGAACTTCTTACGCTCATTTCTTGACCAATTATAAGGTATAACATCAGCCGCTAAATAATTTACGATGTCCGATACCATGGTGATGAAAAAATAGCATCTGAGATGCTCATCGTGAAAAAAGAGTCCCAGATGGACTCGGAATCACTACTATCGTCATTTGTAAGTCTAGATAAGTGGTCGGGCAACTACGCCACCCCTCTTTTGTCCTTTTTATTTCTAATGTGAACTCTTTGCGGAGAAGAATCCATCGGATTAATCTCTGCTTAGCATCCTTCTTTGCAAGAAGGTACCTAAGGTCTGCATGGTCCGTGTAAACTAGAGTTTTAGAACCAACCAAATAAGGACGAAACTTATCTAAAGCATAAATGACGGCTAAGAATTCTTTTCAGTAGTTGAATAATTCCGTTGAGCATCGTTTAATGTTTTACTAGCATAATAAATAACGATGGACTTATTATCTAGTTTCTCCCCAAGACGCACCAAACCGTGCATAGTCACTAGCATCACACATGAGTTCGAAAGGTTTAGACCAATCGGGGAGGCTGTATAATAGGTGCGATGGTTAGGGCGGCTTTTAAGGTTTCAAAAGCCTGTTTTCTGATTAAAATTAAAATCAAAGATTGCATCCTTCAAAAGCGTTAGTTAAAGGCCTAGCTATTTTCGAAAAATCTTTAATGAAACGCCTATAAAACCCGCATGGCCTAGAAAGGTTCTAATCTCACCGGACAGTCCGTGGTTTAGGTAGTCGCTATCTTATCTAGTTTGGCTTTATCTACTTGATGCCATCACTAGATACAATATGACCTAGTACTATGCCCTTTTTACCATGAAATGACACTTTTCCCAATTTAAAAACGAGGCTCTTTTCTTCACACCGTGTCAAGACCTTTAGACAAAGTTAGACAAACATTCTGTAAAAGGAGTCTCCATAGATAGAAAAATCATCCATGAACACTTCCATAAAAAGCGCTCTACCATGTCACTAAATATATGAAGCATACATCATTTGGAAGGTACCGGGGGCATTACAAAGGCCAAAAGGCATTCGTTTATAGGCATATGTTCCGGCGGACATGTGAAGGTTGTCTTTTCTTGGTCATCAATATCAATAATAATCTGAAAATAGCCAGAGTAGCCATCCGTAAAAACAATAAAAGGCATGACCAGCTAGACGTTCTAGCATCCGATCTATAAATGGTAAGGAAAGTGATCCTTTAGTGTCATAGCATTTAAACGTCCCAATCAATACAGATTCTCCATTTCATAGGACCTTGAGTGACAACATAGTCACCCCTTCCCGCTACGTACCATGGTAACTCCCGATTTTCTTAGGAACTACATGAATGGGACTTACCCATTCGCTATCGAGATTGGGTATATAATACCAGATCGAGTAATCGCAAGACTTCTTCCCTAACCACCTCTTTCATGGCGGGGTTCAAGCGACGCCGGGTTCGCGAGAAGTCTTCGTTATCCTCCAAATGGATACGATGAGTGCAAACATTAGGGTCAATTCCTTTAATGTCGGCTAGGGACCAACCAATCGCAGACCGATGTTCCCTAATCACCCTTATTAAACATGTCTCTTCATCCTTAGTTAACAGAGAAGATATAATTATCGGGTGACTACCATCCGGATCAAGTTGAATATATTTTAACTCCGGGGGAAGAGGTTTAAGCACCGTGTGGGCCGGAATGTCCGTTGATGTTTCATAAGTGTCCTTATCTTGCGTAATGAAGACTTGCTTAGGTAGCAAGTCTTCGTAATCAGTATATGGAGCAACCGACGGGTCTACAATTGGTGTGGACTCCAGGATGGTGTTGACTTCCTCTAAGTAGAGTCATTTACAAAATCTGAAGTTCCAAAAGAAAGGAATTTGTACATATTGTTTTCGAAACGTGTTGTTAAAATAATCTTGAGCTAAACTCTCGATCATGCTAACCTCCCCATCTACGCATCCGAATCCGGTAATCGTTTCATCATTTTAAAAACATTTACCTCGACGGAAAGATGGCCAAAAGATAAGGACATCTTTCCATCCCGACAATTTATAAAGCGCGTTGGCGGTTGCCAAGAAGGGGCGCCCTAAGATGATCGGTACAGTCATTAGCGACTTCGTATCGAGGATAACAAAATCAGCGGGATAGTAGAAATCTCGAACCTTAACAAGCACGCGTTTTCCACTACACCTTTAGGATACTTAATTGACTTGTCCGCTAATTGCAACGCGTTATTTTTGTAGGTTGCATTTCGTAGACCTATTTGTTTATACAAGTAATACGGGAGTAAGTTAACACTCGCCCCCACGTCTAATAATAAGGCGTCGTGGTGTGGGAATCTCCTAAGGTGCATTTTACAAAGATGGGGCGACCGTGGTCCTTGTATCTTAACAATTCCATTATTTTCGGATAAAGTTGGAACTGCTCGCTTAAAAAGCGCCTTTAGGTATGTTGGTCTTACTTTAGTAGTGCACAACTCTTTAAGAAACTTAGCGTGGTTAGGTAGCTTTTTAATAGCTTCGAGAAAAGGAAGGTTTATCGTTAGATTCTTGAAAAACGTTCCTAATTTCCTCAAAGTTTGTATCCCCGGTTAGCATGGCTAATTTTGAGAGAACGGTGGTTTCGCTCTATATTTCGCGATATGGCTCTACTTGCTTGTGTAACCTTGGCTTTCGGTTTCTTTGGTTGTGATTTAACCGGTACCTCTACCGTGGTAGGCTCTCGGTTTCTATTGCGGTATCTAGTTCGATATCCGGTGTAGGGGATTACGGATGGGGTAACTATAGGCGAGTTACTTTGTTATCAACCACTCTTCCGTAACGGAGAGTGGTGATGGCATTTAGGTCACCTACGATTGTAGTTTCCGTGCTAGAATTACCGTTTACCTCAAAGGTCTGTGTTCTTTGTTTTAGGGTTTGGTATTGCTTGTCACCGAAACACGCGCCTTTTGGTTGGGCTTTTCGCTTGGGCTAATGTTGTATGCCCCGATTTATGGATTGTAAAATCTGTTGGTTTGATTAGTCATTGTCGGAAAAGTTGTTGGGTAACTTGTATAAAGGCGTCGTCGATCCGGTTGTGTAGGTGTAGTAGTCACGGGTGGTGCGACCGAACTATCTCTCGTTGATTATTTATGGGTGGGTTGTGATAGTTATTATTATTAACCTAACGATACCTCTATTGGTATTATAATTATTATAATTATTCTGACCTTGTGCTTGACCTTGTCGTGGTTTAAGCTTGGTTGTTATAATTATTATAATTCCCTTGACCTTGTCCTTGTCCTTGCCTAGGTGGAGCTTGGTTATAATTGTTTGCTTGCCTAACGTTTTGATTATTGTACCACGGAGGTGTTACTTGTTGATTATTTCTCCAACCGGTTTGGGATGTTGTCTCCGGGGCGTTAGGAATAGGATAGTTATTAATAGAGTAAACATTATCTTGTTCTCGGTGGTTGTTGTTCATAAGCTAGAGGACAATAATCGCCGAGGTGCTCTGACTCAAACAGAAATTACATGGGTTGGAGTTTACATTCATGACGGGATAGGCTTTTGTTGAGCGAAATAGCCTCTACTTTTTAGTTAGAGATTCGAGTAAATTTTTAAGTTCGGATCGGGTTTTCGCCTCAAACATACCGGCGGCCTTTACTGTTGAAGAAGAACTAGCTGAGCGGGGGATATCATCACTACCCCCCATTATTATTCCGTTTAGTTTGGTCTTCTAAAATTTGTAAGCCTCCTCGGTGCTTTTACTTAGGAAACTACCCCCATTCATTATGTCAAGGACTTCTTTATGGTGGTGTAGAAGACCTTTGAAAAAGCACCGAACTAACGTGTCTTTCGCTAAGTTATGATGTGGACACTCTATAAGGAGATCGGTGAAACGATTCCATGCCTCAGAAAATGATTCATGAGGATTCTGTCGGAAAAAATGAATCTTGGAAAGCATTTCATCCGTCTTTAGGGGTGGGTAAAAATGTTCCATAAACAGCTGAACAAGTTTAGCCCACGAGTCCACAGAATTAGGCGCTTGGGCAGTTAACCAAGATGCCGCCTTATCGGCTAATGTGAAAGGGAATACCCTCGGTTTAATTTGTTCCGCGACCTACCGTAGGATGATGGAATGTTGTAAGGACTTGTTCAATCCTACGATGTAGCGATAAGGTTTTTCATGGTCTAACCCATGAAAAGCGGGTAACAAATTAAATATGTTTGGGGATTCGAAAATCCCCCACTAGGGTCCGCTAGAACGATGCACGATTTAGGGCTATCGCCAAGGCTTTGTAAAAGTCGGAGAGAGGAGTCTCTTTTTCTTCACCATTATGTCGGTATGGTGTGTGTGATAGTAGTTAGAGGTGTCGTGGGTGGTGTACTAGATAGACTTGTTTGTTACCGCGGTAATTACGCTTAAGTTGTTTTGTTCGACCGCACCTTTAATCTCATGCAAGACTAAGTTGAGCTTAACTAAACATGCAACACTCCAAACAATTCGATATACTAGTAGAAAACCTCTAACCGGAAATGAGGTATGGAAGAAAGGAATACCTGATTAAGGCCCTGCTTCACTTATGAATAAGCGTCTTGTTTACGCTTTGTTCAAAGTGTATATAGCGGTTAGAACACTGAAAATATGAAAGATCAAAGTTCGAATCAAACCCGTGGAAATCCGGAAATTTTAACACTGGCGCTTTCCATTGATAGCGCTTTCAGCTCCGGTAATTTTCAGATTACGGTGTTTTTTGGTGGTCGCGCTCCACATGGGGCGGGTCGCTCGGTCGAAGTCGAAGTTCCGTTTTGAGCTTTGGTCGCTGCTATATGCTGGCGCTGGCCAAAGGGTGGATAAAATTCCAAGAACTTAGCGGGTCGCGCTTTCCTCGGCTGCGAAGGCCAGGCCGTATTTTCTCGTGGAATTTGTCAAAGCTGAAATGGGCAACCACAGTATGAAACAAACAAGGGTGGGTGGGTTTAATGGGACTTAAAAATGACTACTTCTACTATGAAAACAATGCTAAAGTGTAACTAAGATGGCAGCGGCGCCATTTGATAAAAGTAAAATGAGTAATTTACCTACGAAATGAACGATGAATTCAAAACGTAAGTAAACTAAAACTGGACTTTTTACTATCTCAATTATCAAAGCTTCTACTCTCGATCGAATTGCACTAAAGTGGAGTAGGAAGTTCGCTCCACTCCTAGTTCCCTAGCATGGATTGTCTTCTAAGTCTAAGAAATCAGTCTTAAGTCAATGAGAGCTTTACTTAAATGTTATGCTAACAAGACGCGTTAATTTAAATATCCTAAGATATAATAAATAACAAGATAAAATATAAACTAAAGTTAATCTACGGCTTTCTGCGAAATACGATTGTTTGAATCTAGATAAATAAATTAGGGGAATTGAATCCACCCTCGAATCCAACTTAATAACCTAGTATAGATTGTCGTGATCTCGATTCTTACGTTTTCAATGACAAGAATTTCGAGTCTAATCCCTAGTGTTCATGGCATTTCTACCGGATACTAACTAGCATGTGAGGTCGTCCACCCATTCTCATGGCGAAACACGACCTTCTAGAGTGGAATAGATTCTACAACCAATTCTATACTAACCACTAAGTTTTCATCAAGGCTTCATCAACCCCTCTAATGGAGGTTTTAGCCTTGATTCATCAAACTAACATTTTCCATTGAATCTAAACTAAACATAATGTAAGAAATGGAGATTTACTTAATTAAACAATAATGAATCTAATTTAATGGCTGGAATGAAATAAGAACAAGAATTGAAATTAGATCTAGAATGGAAATGACAAAATCGAAATTAACAAACTAACTATTTTATTTATCTAATCAATCAAGAACAATGATTCAAGAATTTAATCTAAAACAAGAATTGTAATGGAACTAAAACTTAATTAATTAATTAAAACAGATCTAGAATTCTATATATTAATTTAGGTCTAACTAGCTACCATTAACAAAGAGTGAAGCTTTTGTTTTTATACATCCAGATCCAAAAATCGTGCATGGGCTTGGAGCCATGTTTTGGGCCAGAGAATCAGGCCCAAAACCCAATTCTTTCAAATTCAAAAGGCCTCTTCAAATTCAGTTGGCTTCCACAGACTTTTCGTCCACTTTTGCTCCTCTGATTGGGTCAAGGCTTGGACCATTGGAAAGCTCTTTCCGAGCCGGTCGTTTTGACATAAGGTAGGCCCAATTCCAAGGTCTGAGTCCAAAGATATGGCATTCTAAGTTCTGGCGATTGTTTCCTTTATCTCTGTTAAAGTGGCACATTTCTCGCATTACATAATGGACTTTGAAGCCTGAAATGCATAAAACACGTAATCGGTGATTAACTCTTACTTATTATTCACATAATTGGTCTAACAAGATGATTATTAAGGGGTTAAAACTACAGTTTTGGGCTCTTATCAAGAGATATCATATGTCGATATGGAATACCAGCAGTAATTGTATCTGATAATGGAAAACAGTTTGATTCGATGAAATTGCCAATTTCAGACACACCTTCAAAATTCAACATAATTTTTCGGCTCCTTACCATCCACAGGGCAAATGGATAAAATTGGAAGCAACTAACAAGTCTCTCCTAACCAATTTGAAAAGGCAAACTTAAAGAAGCAAAAGGAAAATGGGTACGAAATTACCGACTATTTTGTGGGCATACCGCAACAACAAAAACTTCTACAGAATGACTCCTTTCTCTCTCGCATATGGGATGGCGGTCTTACCAACTGAACTCATGGCTCCCCACCGAACTGAAAAATGTCATTTCTCGATGATAATGAAGAATTTTGTTGTCCCAAAACAATTCATTGATGAAAGCGAAGAGAAGAGGCACTCCGGCATTTGGAAAAGTATCAACAGAGTGTCAAAAAAGTTATGACAAGAACGTTAGTTAGCGAACATTCCAAACCGAGGAGATTGGGTACTTCGAGAAAATTGGATGACCCATCGGGCAAGCAAGCCGTCGAAGCTTGGGAAGGTCCTTTTATTGTGTGGAGAAAAAGGGGGCCTAAGGGTTATTATGTCTTGAAAACTCTTTCTGGAGATTTTCTTCCAAAGCCTTGGAATGCAACAAGGCTTCGTAAATTTTACAACTAGTCTTTAGTTAACTCTATTTTGATTTTCATTAATAATAAAATTTCTCCATCTACTACTATGCTTTATTTTTTCTTAATACTTTTTTACATCATCTAGCAAGTGCAATCCTCGGCGCAAACCTTTAACATTTGTTTTCTGAACAAAGTTGACATCTGTGTAATCTTGACTGCATTTAGCTACCAAGTGCGGACACTTGCGTAACAATTTTGTTTCCTGACAAAATTTGTGTTAGCCAAACGCCAAGACTTAAACAAACACGAAAGTGACGACACTCGCATCATAAGTTTGTTTCTGGACAAAAAATTAAGTGCTAGCAATGCGCACTTAAACAGCCGAGTGCAGACACTCACATTATTTTATTATTATTATTATTATTATTTATTTATTTATTTTTTACAAAAGTGTTTTTTTGCGTTTTTTTCTCATTTTTTGCCACATGGTTTTCATCCATATGACAAAGAGGGGGCAATGTTTGGGCCTCACCTTCGGTGTGTTCCCAGACTCGGATCCGGCCTATCACCTTTTCGGACTTTGGCCCAACATTCTAGATTTAACCCAACATGATTCCGGACTAGGTCCAGATCCAAATATTTACAGGTGCATCTGGCACAGGTTTAAAGAGAAAACAGCGATCACCGTCAAGGGGACAGAAAAAAAAGAAGATAAACCAAAATCTTCAGAGATTTGGGGGTTAGAGTGGGATCCGGATCTTGGAATCCGGATCTTTCTTATAAGAGTCTGCTCTCACTTTAAGAACTACGCAAGCAAAAACTGCTGAGACTTGATCCCTGTTTCCGGACTGGGGTACGTAGGCAGCCTTCTAAGGTTTAGTCTCATTTCCTTCATCAATCAATCCACTCTTCACAACCCTAACTGTGTTTGGGAATTTCTAGTCCAAACACTATAGAATTCAGATCCATTGTAGGAGCTCTACAGTATCTAACATGGAGTAGACCTGACATTACCTTTGCTGTAAATGTTGTTTGTTAGTTTATGCAGTCCAAGAACTCTTCATATGTTAGCAGTTAAACGGGTTCTTTGGTATCTTAAAGGTACTATTGATCATGGTCTTTGGATTACAAGAGGTTCTTTAAACATTCACGCATACAGTGATGCAGATTGGGCAGGTTGTCCAATGGACAGACGGTCTATTACAGGGTATTGTGTCAATATTGGTAATAATCTTCTTTCATGGTCTACAAAGAAGCAACGTACAGCTGCAAGATCCTCTACTGAAGTTGAATACAGGGTATTGGCACACATAGCTGCTGAAATATATTGGATTTGTCTTTTACTTCAACATGTAAGGATACCATTGTCTCTACCACCACTCAAACATTGTGCATCGATGCTTGAAAAAAGTTGTTGATGGACATTTTGCTGTAGCGGTAAATATGTTGTCATCATTAGGGGTTGCTTCCAATACTGCAGAGACCATATGTGCATTAGAGGAGAAACACCCGATGCGACAACCACCTGTAAAACCAACCGTTCTTTTTGTTGAGCCCTCTTTAGTGGTAGAAAGAGACACACTATTGTCATCTATTAAGTCGTTTCTAAAAGGGTTTTATAGACTTTGGTATAGTACCACTTTTTAGACCGATATTATGAAATAGTACCAAATTTCAAAAAAATTAGGATATAGTACCACTTTTTTGCTTGACCGTCAGTTGACCGAGTTGACCATGGTCAATCTGGTAGTATTTTCAATATGGCGACATTACCCTTTCGTGCCTCTCACATGTTTTAGGTACTTAGGTTTTGGTACCGATTTTTAAATTGTCACAGTCACCACGTGTTACTGTCTTAGTGATCTGTGCAATCTAATCTAATATTTGCCGTTAATCTTTTAATTCACTAATCCCGATGAAATTAGTGAAATGAGGGAAACTCCCACACATAATTCTCTCACTCTGTCTCTCTCTATTCAATTAAAACTTTTACACCACTTGATGAAGAACATTCACAACATCTTGCTTGATGAAGAACTAAAGACCATTCCGTAAAGGTTCAAGCTCAGGGGTAACACCGACACGTGTGAAAATATTCCAAACAGTAGCTTCTAGATTTTTAAAGATAGCCTCGAAAAGCATCCGAAAATGCATAACTCTTTTTGGAGACCAAAATATTAAAGATGACACAAACGAATTGTTTGGTTGGATAGACTTGACCAACCACAGCTCAAGAAATTGTTTCAAGATTAACTTTGAATTATTTGCTACTGCTTGGCTTGATGAGTTCAACTGTTTCAACACCACGAGGAGGAGCAATTCATTCATCGTCGGAGAGGATAGGAATTTGTCCAACCCAATCTCAATCTTCTACTCCATTTGCTCAATCTAATCGGATGCTTTGCTGCTGGAACCACTTGAGGTTTTCGCATCTACAACTGCGATCCTTTCAAGGAAACCTTTAGAAGGGATTTGAAAACTGGTTTTGGGTTTGGTATTGTTGAAATGTTGTTTAGGTGCAATATTCTCGCTCTTGTTGGGGCCGACCCCGGGCCAGGAAACAACGAAATGTGGCCCTCTTCCAGTACTCTTCCATTAACACAAAATAGATCATCGAAATATTTCCCTTCTCGCATTTTTGGCTGCAAAAAACTTTCAAAGTTAATTTTCTTTAAAAATTCATTTTCAATAGATATTAACGCTAGCCCATTTAGTCTTTTTTGTATACTTAAAAGTCTCCTACTATGCTTAATACTTAAATGAAGATGAACCATAGTGGTATGCGTTTGCCTTGATGAAGTCACTGCACACTTCACAATTCACACGACAATTTGTAATGCCTGCAATTAAAATATATATACAACACTAAATTAGATTAGATTTGGAATTAAATTGAGTTATTAAAATAATATTTAAGATAGGGAAAATTGATTTTAATCTCTAACTTACTTGAAGAAGAATCAAAAGTTAGTTGAATAATCAAAGTGAAAACTAATACAAATCCACAATTGTAAAGAGAAATTTTGAGAATGAGAGGATACTAGATGATCAGAAGGTGAAATGGTGAATGAGGGGGGTTTTTTTTTTTTGGTACTCTTTCTTTTGTATTTGAGTAATTGAGGCAAATAATTAATGAGGTATCTAGTCGTTGAGAGAGATATCTAGTCGTTGAGAAGATCTATTTTTTCGATAATGCTCATTTATTATATATCTTATTTCCTATTTTTACGAAAATAATTAATGAAGAAAGAGAATATGAAGGGATATTTCCGTTGCTTATTGTAATTTGTCAAATTTCTAGTTTTTTGAGCTTGTGATTTGCCAAATAGGCTTTTTCTACTAATATTATTTTTTTGGGCCTTGTATATTGGGGGCCCTGTGCGGTCGCCCACATTGCACCTGCTCAGGGCCGGGCCTGGCCGACCCTAATCCCCAGTATCCCCTAAACAAAGTCATGATATGGGATGATCATCAAAGTTGTTGTATTGGCGAATTCTCTTTTAGACCTGAGGTTCATGCAATCAAGTTAAGTCGGGATCGTATTGTTGCCATTCTCGAGCATAAGATATATCCACAACAAATTATCCTTTCGCCTATTGGACCATCATAATCCAACTTCAAAAGCTAGCTCAAAAGCATCTAGTTAGTCCTCCCCACCCATTAAGACACAGAAGATTGCTTTCTTGCCATCTGTGTTCATTCTCTGTGCAGTGGCAGGCTGCAAGAATCTCTTGGGTTCTGATGGTTCTCTGTCTATTGTCATGACAACTTCTTCAGCATTATCCACTGTGCTTCTATTAACCATCTGTATTCAGAAAGCAAAAGCTTGTTTAGGTGCTTCTATTGACACGTGTTGTTGTGTTTTCCAATGGTTTTATGCCTACTCACGTGAAAACCACATTGAGGGTATTGTGGATATTATGAAAATATGAACAGATTAAAATAGTTTGACTTTGGTCAACTCTGTCAACTGACGATTAACTAACAGAAGTGGTACTATTTCCTAATATCGGTCTAAAAAGTGGTACTAAAGTTTAAAAAACTCTTTCTAAAAGGTACTTCTTGTGGTCGTGATGGTCTCCAGGCTCAGCACTTGTTGGATTCCATGAGTGGTGTTGCATCAGCGATTTGCTAGATGCATTGGCCCATGTGGTGAATCTTTGGTTATAGGGATGATATCCACAACTGTTAGCAGAATTCATAGAGAGTGCTCTACTTGCTCCACTTCTTAAGCCGAATAATAGTATTTGTCTAATAGTTGTGGGCATGGTTTGTTGCCGTATGGTCTCCAAGATTGCCATGAAAGGAGTTTCCAAAGATGTGGTAGGGTACTTACAGGATTTTTGATTAGTATGGGGTTGGTATTTCTGGTGGAGCAGAGACGATTCATTTTGCATGATGTCAACCGTATGATGTATGCTAGCAGTGGCAGTACCTCTCTTTTGATGCTGCCTATAGATTTTCAGAATGCTTTTAATATGGTTGATTAGACTACCATGTTAAGAGAGGTTTGTATTCATTGCCCAGCTGTTGCCCCTTAGGTCAAGTGCTTGTATTGTCAACTTGCGAGGATATATTTGGGGGATAGGTACATATGGTGCGCTTCGGGTCCAAAGAAAAGCAACCCTTTGGGTCCCCTTCTCTTTGCACTGGTGTTGCACCCCCTGATTTTATGAATCCAGTCCAGTTGTCAGTTATTGATACAAGCTTGGTATCTCGATAATGGGACTCTGATCGGAGATACAGAACAGGTGGCGACAACTTTGGGTATGATTCAGGAAGAATGACCTTCTTACGGGATGGTTCTTAATGTGGCTAAAATTGAGATATTTTGGCCATCACTGGATCCACGTCGCTCCACTCCGTGCCAGTCTCTTTCCTTAAGTTTTGTCCTGTTCTCAGCAGGGGGTCAAGTTTCTTGGAGGTGTGGTCAACACTGATTCATCCTTTGTCATGTGCCTTGCTCGCAAGTGTGTTGAAAAGGTTATGACTTTGATTACCCGTTTAGCTGTATTGGAAGATCCACAGTGTGAGTTAGCGCTCTTACAAGCTTGTGTTGGGTTTTCTAAGTTGGTTTTTGTGATTCCTACTTGTCTGTAGCGCCCCGATTTTCCAGACAATTGAATATTCGAATAAAAGGGCTCGATCCAAATATTCAATCGTCTGATAAAATTGGGGCACTACATTGTCCACCATCCCTTTTCAGAGAGACAACTAATTAATACTTTTGATCAGTATCTTCGCAGTGTTCTCCAAGGTATTGTGGTTTTTGATGGTCCTGACTTCGGTGATTTGCAGTGGCGTTTATCAACACTCCCATTACGTTTTGGTGGGTTAGGTATTTATTGTGCCACTGATGTCTTTACATTTGCTTTTGTGGCCTCTCGTTGTCAGGCTTTTGAGCTTCATAACCACATTCTTAAGAGTTATGGTCAAGTGCCTTTGGATGAGTTTCTTGATGTTGCTAGCAGTGCATCGAGTCTTTATCTACCTGATTTTAACCTAAATTCTCTAGCTGTGAATGTTACTGTCCGATCCCCTCAAAACCACAAAAAGTTTTGGCATAAGTGTTCTACGGTAAGATTGTTGCTGGTCCTGAGAGGGAGTTTGAGTTATCTGCTCGTCAAAAAAAAAATCATTGACTGTCAGAACACGCAAAAGATTTTCTACTGGCTATTCCGATGGAGGGACTTGGACATTGTATGTTGTCAGTGGAGTTTCATTCTATTCTCCAGTACCGTCTCATGATTCCTTCGTAATCTAACGGTGGTCTATGCCCTATTTGCTAAAAGAATAGACTGGATGCTTTCGGGGACCATGCACTACATTGCGATACATTTTCCGTGTTTCAAATATTGACATGATCATGTCAGAGACATTTTATGTGATGCATTTTGAAAAGCTGGGGTACAAGTGAAGAAGGAGGTTGTCATGCCCCAATTTTTCAGACAATATAATTGAATATTCAGATAAAATAGCTCAATCCGAATATTCAACAATCTAATAAACCAGGACTTGAGCGGGTTTGTCTCACACGAGTCCAGACTGGAACTTAAAATACCAACCAACTATCTATCTAATAAGATAGGGTTTTTTTTCTCACTAAAAGACAAAATAACACACAAAGGACGGTTCAGATCATTTCTAGCATGATCTAACTGCTGCTGAGTGTGGATCAATTATTTTGTGCAAAACTGACATCGACGGGGAACGGCTCCCACTTGGTTTATATGGGCTTTATCACGCGAGGTCGTGGGTTCGAGCCCAAAAAACATTAGTTTATGTTTTATACCAAAAAAGAGTTTATGACTATTTAGTACCACGAATTTTCGTTCTTTTTCCTAAATAGTACCCGAACTTTGTTTTCCAACTATTCGTACCACGAAGTTTCAATTTAGTACTCAGTTAATTTTCCATCTAATTTCACTAACGACGTTAGCACTATTCACACAACACTATTCGCGTTAGTAAGTTTTTATGATAGTTTATTTTTTTTTTTTTTAATTTTTTTTTATGATAGTATGGATACTTAAAAGTAAGAATAGATATTATTTCATTTTGAGAACCATCTCTTTTGTAAACAATATGCTAAATGTATCAAGTCTAAAAAAATCATGTGTATGTGGTTTGCTTGCAGGTACCAAGTTAAATTGCCAGAATTTTTCAGCGACATGATTGCAGTCATTGCTCCATGGCGAATTTATCTATATGGTAGCAGAAAGGTGTGAACAGTATGCATAGAGGGGAGAATGAGAGAAATGAGGAACTCGATCAGTAGGCGTGGAGTTTTTATTTTATTTTATTTTTCCCTTTTGTTACTAGAATTAGCCCTAGGTGAAAAATTATGCAAAGTCTTCTTTAATGTTTAATGAGTTATCTTTTAAGTTTAGAAGTAATTTGTGTTATGTATAAATATGAAGTTATATATTTTGGTATGGTTGATCTATGAGAATTATATTGTTTGATTTTCAGGTTATGACAGGGTTTAGGTTTTTGAAATGTTGAAAATACAAAGGAGACTCTGCTGGATTTTTTTTTTTTTTAATTTTTGTTTTTAAAAAAATGATGATGCTCTTAATTGAAGACTCTCTCCCCTTATTTTCCTCATTCTCATTCTGATATGTATTAAATTAATGAATGTGTAAGGGTATGTGTAATGAGTTGGTTTGTGAGAAATGAAATGCATAGAATTGCAATAATTAAGCTCACTTGAGTATGCGTATGAAATGATTATGAAGTATAAAACTGTTAGAAATTGTTATATCATCGATCCAATGCTACCATAGAAATGGTCTCTTGGGGTGTTGTTCAAAAGCAATGTGTCTAGAGTGCCGACTGGCACGGGCATGCACTAGTAATCTAATAAACTAAAACAAAAAATAAACATTACATTCTAAAAAAAATTGACGAAGTCTCTTATGTATTTTCAACATTTCATAAACATAAATCCTGTCAAAACCAGAAAATCATAATAATATACATCTCATTGCTCAACCTAGCCACTTAACCGTCTCGACAAATGCCAAAACAGTAAAATAACTTACTGTTAAGCAATTAATGTGTAACCTTTACACCTCGAGACAATTAAGTTCCTTCCCTCAGCTCATAAGGCATTAGTCTCTCTAACGTGTCTAAAATCTACTAAAAACCTTGTATAATTTACATCCGGACTGTTAGTTCCTCTATACAGTGTGAGGCGTCTTTTTAGCAAAGTTAACAAACAAATAAAATAAAATAAATTTACCTTGTGTAAAATTGTTATATGATATGATCCACCCCTGTAAGCAGGTTAGTATACTTACCATCCTACAAAGCCTATTTTAAACGAGTAAAACTAGCTAATATATATAATAATTTAAACTTAACTACATAGTCTAAAATCATTATAATATAACACACAAATATCCCTAGCCACGAGCACGATAGTTACCTTTCCACACTATTGTGATTGACACATATATCCATCTGTGTCTCCACTCTCAGTAATAGGCAACCATCTCAGTTGAGATATCGACTCAGGTCCATAGAACGCTGAGAAGGCTGTATCTATGCATTTGTGCACTATATATCATATCTCTCGCCTAGAGGATTAAAACAACCACGCTTGGGCTAACGAGCTATACTTATCCACCTTGGTGATTAGCCAAGGAATTTTTTTAACACCTTGAACTTAACAAGGAATTTTATCCAACATTTTCATTAATGCCAAGCCCAATATAAATATACAATAACCAAAAACAGGAGTCGTGGCGGACTAGGGACAACACACATCATACCATGTTTCTATAATAAAGGCTCTGAAAACAGTTTTCTAGCTTTACTGAAAGAACTTAGGCCAATTAGCTTTACCCCTCCAGTTCTTTCATCTAGAAGTTTACCCCCCCAAGACCACAACACATCCAAATCAACTAAGTTTGACCGTAATGTTTTTGGTCAAGACAAATAAAAAGACTCTAATGCCCTTTTCTAGGTATAATTACATAAATACCCTGTGACTGTGACAAATACAAAATTGGAATTCAAATCATCTATGACACATGTCATGATCTTGTGAACTCTATCCGACAGTCATACACCACTGTAAGGGTGTGGATGTCATTTGATAAGGATTGGTATATAACAAAATATATAAAATATATAATTTATTTATTTATTGTATAAAATATTATATAAAATCATAAACTAATAATATAAAATTGTAATAACAAAATAATAATAATAAATGATATATATATATATATATATATATATATATATATATATATATATATATATATATATATACTAGTTTTTATAGTATATATATATATACTAGTTTTTATAGTGGTAAAATGAATTATTCAAAGCAAATAAAATTTTAATTAATTTTAATTTTTGGATCGGATATTATCCGATATCCAATTCGGATATCCGAAATCGGATTCGGATAAATTTTTTAATATTCGTCGGATTCGGATACGGGTTCGGATATCGGTATAAATTTTCAGATTCGGATATAGCCATATCCGAATCCGAACCTATCCGTTTGCACCCCTAGATGGTAGTGATGATGTATAGTCGTCGGATATAGTTCACAAGATCGTGACATGATTTGAATTCCAATTTTGTATTTGCCAAAGTCACAGGGTATATATGTAATTATACCTAGAAAAGGGCATTAGAGTCTTTTCATTTGTCTTGACCAAAAACATTACGGTCAAACTCAGTTGACTTGGATGTGTTGTAGTCTTGGGGTAAACCCTAATAAAAGAACTAGGGGGGTAAAGCTAATTGGCATAAGTTATGGGGGTAAACCTCTAGATGAAATAACTAGGGGGATAAAGCTAATTGGCCTAAGTTCTGGGGGGGGGGGCTAAAGCTAGAAAACTGATGTTTTTACACAAAATCCCCGAAGAAAAATCAATTTCCACGTGTGAAGTCCAACACTAAAAATTAATTAATGTAGTAACCAAAATTACTTAAATAGAGTTCTAAAAATGTGAGGTGTTACAGAGGCTCCTGTCAAATTTCTCACTAATCTGAATGAAGGTAGATTGACGCTTCGGCTTGCAGATGTATTGATTTATAGTTGGTCTGAGGGGAAGCATGCGTGTGTTAGTTGATGTAACTGGAGCATCTCCGTTGGTAGGGCTTGGGAATAGAGTCTTTGAGGTGGGAGAAACAACTAATAGAGCAACGACATAGAAGATTAAAAAAAATATATGAGGATGCTTTTAGGACTAACCAGTATTGTTTCATTCTATTTAGTTTCGATACTTTCGATTTGTTAGGACATCAGACTGTTGAGCTCCTTAAGAGGTTGCAAAAAGTTATGAACAGTAATGTAATGACAGCTGGTTTTATAAATAATGGTGGCTGCTATTGAGAGAAAAAAGGCTAGTTTTAGCTATTTAACCTTTTCACATGTATATAGAGAAGTGAATAGGGTAGCTGACTACCTTGCCGGGTTAGATCATAACCATGAGTTGTCTACTGTATATTTTGCTAGTCCTCTAGATTTTGCTTTAAAAACCATTGTAAACAAGGACGTAAATGGAAAAATCTATGTAAGGAAGTATTAATTAATACAGGTGGGGGTTTGCCTAACCCTAGCTTATTTTGGAAAAAAAAATGAGTTTGTATTTAGGATGATAAGATTTGCCATTCAGAAAGGACTTGTGGTGCAGCTTATTAATCGCTTGTCGATCTTGATTATTTGTAAAACTCGTTATCATTATTAATAAAATTTTTAACTAAAAAAAAAAAAAAAAAAAATCAATACTTGAAGCAAGATAAAGTCTTCTTTCTAAAAAAAAAAAGGCAAACTATAGAAAAGATCAAAATACCTAAAAACAAACATTCTAACAATTTTTATACGTTGAATTTGATGGGTTTTTACTTCTATTTTGGTTGAATAAGTGTAAGATTCCTCTGCTTTAATAGAGGACTATCTTCTAGTTTTTGTTGTTGTAGTGTTTAAGTTTTCAAATGGTTTTGGACTTTTAAGTAACTTTGTTTGGCTGGTAATGAGGATATTTTGGGGGTTTAATTTAGTTGTGGTTGTACTATAAATGACCAGTTGACTAAGAGGTTTAATTCAGTTCTTCACTAAACCCTTTTAGTCGTGTACACCTAGAGGTTTGGAAGTGGATTTAGAGCACTTGAACAAGTGATCTATGTGTTCCAGGTGACCAGGTGGGAGGGATGGATGTAATTTAATTTCCCAATTTTATATGGGTAATTCTTTGAATATGTTTATATTGGGTGAAGTGATCTTGCTAATGAAAATTGTAAAGTGAAAACTAGTTTATTGAAGCCCAGAGCAGACCTCAAAAGCACACAGAACCTGTGATTGCCTCCGAAACAACCTGTCCGTTATATGAACTCCACTTATACGAACTCTAAAGAAACTCCACCATGAAAATCAATGAATTAGAAACTCATTTTTGGTGGAGATGTTCTTCCCACAATATAGATCATCCTTAGAAAAAATCAGCACATTTGAAGATGTCTAGACGTATCAAAATTTGCGTACAGTGTTATAAAATTATCCGACGGTCCAGATTTTTCAAATTTCAAAACAACTTTTGACAAGGTTAATCATTTTCATTTGGGCTGATTTTTTGTAGAAAGATTATCTATTATGAGAAGACTATCTTCACCAAAAATCAGCCCTCAATTCATCTTATAAATCCACTTTTGGTGGTGGAGTTCATTTGGAGTTCATATAAGGTGGAGTTCATATAACGGGCTCGCCGAAACAAATATAAGGTGGAGTTCATATTTCGTAATATCGGTGCCATGATAGAATGAAATATCAAAATTTCAGCCAATTTGAAATATTTGGAATGTCACGAACGTTGGGCTTAAAGTAAAAACTATAAAATTTCAGAGGTTTCTCCATCCTCAAAACCATCATTAGTAATGGCAACGAAGCATTCCTTCTCTCTCTGCTAAAAACAAAACCCTAACAACAACAAAAATAATAAAAGGGGACCACCATCACCAATCTCTTCATCCACTTTCACTCTCCAAGAAACGTACCCAAACTCCCACGAACAGCAATTCGTCACAGAATTCGACCCAACCAAAACCCCTAACACCCGTTAAAAACACACCCATCATTCCCAATCTGGAAATCTCATGGAGCAGGGTTTGATATGAGCAACCTGGTTGAGGTACCGATATAGTTTTGTGAAAGTCGACGTGCTTATGGAGATTGTATCGAGCTACACCAATGAAGATGATTGTGATGATGTGGTTATGCTCAACATACTGCTCGGCTAAACATGTGATCGAGTTATACTAATAAAATGTATATTAGTCCATAGAGTGTTTCAAACCCAAAAACAGAAATAATGACAGAGTTTTCAATTTAATAATAAGAACAAAGCATTTTTAAATGACACTCTACAAACTTTTTAAAATGAAAATGAAATAGCGGGTAAATGAGTCTCACTTGGTTTCCACGTTCTAACAAATATTTTGTCTGTAAATGTGGATGACAACAAATTTAAAACAACTATCTCTATATGCAAAAAAAAAATAATAATAAAAAAAAAAAAAAGAGGAAGAAAAAGAAGAAGATGTATAAATACTTAAACATAACCTTATAAGCTAAAGTCGACTCTTCGAATTTCTAAAAGCAAATACACATCAGATTTGGGTATTTTAAATAACAAAACTACTAATCAATAATTTAAATACATCTAATCATCTAATAATGAGGCATTGATGTCGATTCTAGCCAAACACCCAAACTATACGAAGTCCAGGGCTGGCCCTAGGCCGATGCTGTGTAAGTCCTTGCATAGGGCCTCCAAAAATAAACTAAAAACAAGGGGCCCGTTCTACAAGAAAAGCCCACTGTCATGTTTAAAAACCTAAAGAAATCCATTACAAAAGCCCAATCCACTTAAATAAAAGACAAAAGGTCCTATTGTTTAGTTAACTAAAACGACCGTAATATTTTATTGACGTGGATGTCAAAGGTTGAGTGGCTACATAGTTGTAGATTTTATTAAAATAAACGGAATCTAAATCTTTGGATTTATTCGTTCATAACTAATTAACAACAACTCCCTAATCTGGCGTGGCTACTTAGTTGTCTTCTATGAGTGTTTGATCTAGGCTGAATTTGGCAGTGATTTAGCTTTTTATTTGAAGCCAAACAGAATAGCGATTATCCTGTAGACTAGTAATAACAGATAATAAACAGGGAAGAACACAAGAGATTTGTCCTAAACACAGAGAAAAACGTCTCTAATGTCTGTAAAGTTTAATAAAATCAATAATGATCCAATATTAGTCCACAAGCGGGACTTTATAGCTGTAAAACATTCTAAATCCGAATATTATTCATACTAAAATTAACTAGATAAAAACAGAAGTAATCTACCAAAAATCTAGCCCAAATCGGACTCAGATTTACTTCCGAAATGGTAAAAAAGAAAGAAAATCTAAAACGATGAATTTGGAAGGGAAAACAGTAGATTTTGACCTCGAAAACAGCAACCACTGAGCATAGCATAGTGGTGACAGCGTACGCGCTGCCGAGATCTTTCCGAATTGGAGTCACACACCTGATTCTGACAACCGTAGCCAAAGTTATGGCCAAAATACTAAACCACTTACCCCAATTAGAAAAAGATCACGATTACTTATCATCTTTGCACTGATCCGCCAACTCATGATACTTTAGTGCCATCAACGTACAATCTGTCAACTCAGCATCATCTGACTTGGGTCCTCCTACATCATTATTCGATAGTCTTGGTTAAGGTTGCCTTTAGCAGGGATTTGTTCAGTATTTTCCCATAAAACTTTAGCATGAATATTGCATTTAATAGAGAACTAGAGATTGAAGATCAAGTACAACAAATTAAGTAATTGCGATAATGGCATTTATCGAATATACAATGACCTCGCAAGAAAAAATAGATGTTTATTATACACAATTGAAAGCGCATGAAGAAATGTGATTGCTTTCAGGCCTGTTTATGTTCATTGACGAGTCTTAACAGAATAAGTTTGCACAGAAACCACGAGCTCAATGGTCGTGCATGCCTCCCCTGAAGACCTGAAAGTCATTAGTGCCGCTAGGGAGTTTTAGTTCGTGCAATTATTTAAGCGCTACAGGGCTGGCAGCAACAGTCTTCAGCAGTTCAGCTACATTTTCCTAGAGTATGGTAGGAACCTCTATACAGAAAGAAGTCAGTTTGGGGAGATTTAACGTACATGTTTTTATATACCCAAAATACCATGATTGTTTATTTAAAGGTATATTGTACAGCTAATCGAATGGAATTCGCCCATCGTGTGTAAATAACCATGTAGACAGTTCTGAACAGCCTATTTTTTAGTACCAGGCCAATTAAGCTAGTACAGGGGACTACAGCTCACAAGTCTTACAATCTCATCTAGACAAAGTCAAAGCATGATGAAAATAAACATTATGTACTCCTCACTATATGTATTCTGGTATATATTTATGCTTACCCCTAGGAGAGAATTCGGAACAAGAGGTTGCTGGTAACAAGGATTTGACCCTAATAACATGTTGATGATGATGAGGCCTGTTTGCTAATGTCTCTTCTATTCCATAAGCTTGGCTAAAGTAAGAGAGAAACAGTAAGCTACACAAGAGGCTGAGATTGTGAAAGACGGAATTGTCGTTGTTCATCACCATGTGAGAATAGTACTCTTATCTAAGTTTGAGTACTCTTCTCTTTAAACCCATTTGGTTTTGAGTTTGGCACATTGTAATATATATAGAAGAAAAAGAAGAGGGAAGCCGAGCGTGGAAAGAGTACAATTTTGTTTTTTTTGTTCTTCTCTTCTTAAAACAAATGATTCGAGAGTACTTAATTGTCACAGTTGATTTTTTAATCTAATTTTAAAAAGGATGGTACATATATTCGTAAAATATTTCAAAAGTGTACGTGAAGACAACAAATTCTAATTTTTTAAAGTAAACAATAAATGAATTTTAGCTAAGAATAGTCAAATTGAATTTTTCGCTATGCTAGTTGATTATTTGTTCTTTTTTTAATTTCATAAGATTTTTTCAAATTTCTGGAATGTTTGAATGGTTATAACATGACATAATTTTATTTAGTTCACAATTACACCCAAAAAAAAAATAAACGGACTGTTTCTTGCGTCGGCCAAATGTCAAAGCTTCCTGTTCAACAACCAAAGACTAGAAAAAAGAAATGTCTTCTGTTATGAAGATAATTTTGTTTTTTTATTAATTAATATTAATTGCATCTACTTATTATTTTTTTATTGTAGTTTAGGTAGTACTGATCTAGCTAGTAGTGCAATATAAGTAACATTGTGCAGCAGGCCTTCTCTTAGACGGATAATCCGTTAGAGCAAGTTTAATGGGGGCTATATGGGTCGCTAAAGGCAAATATAGCACTCAGCCTTTCTGAAATGTCATTCCAATGGGGTTATTAAAAGGGTCTTAAATTTGGAAGAGTCAAAACTCGACAAAGTTAAGACCTTAAGCTAAAAATTGCCATAATAAGTTTCGGATACTGAACGACATAATTTATGTCGCCTATTGGTTATTTATGCATGCACGCGCGAAACTATCCTACCGTCTCCGCTTTTAATTAAATGGACGGACACTCTCACCATCCGGTATTTGTAGACTGAGAAACCAAGAAATTTATTTTCCACTAAAATTTATGTACAGATAACCATTAAGTTTCATCATTTTCTTGCTAATCACCATTAAATTTCCTCATTTTCTTGCTAATCACCATTAAATTTCCTCATTTTCTTGCTAATCACCATTAAGTTTCATCATTTGTACAACTTTTTTTCTTATATAAAAACCATCCTCAAATTATATGAGATTAACTAAAAAAACAATGTCTCCTCTCACATATTTCTTCCTTTCTTTAGTTGCTTTCATAGCTATCCCCGAATGGTCTCACCGGGTCGGATTGCCCTACCAAATGAAAGTATTCAAAAAAAAAAAAAAAAAAAAGATGATGAATGGCTTTAGACCCGTCCTGTTATGAAAAGGGTAATGACGAAGCAGATGAAGATGAAGATGATGGTTCGGTATACACAATTATTTGGAGAGCATTCAACATTATATAATGCCCACAAATAAGACTTTAAGGTAAAATAGAAAGTAAATGAAATAAGGGAATCCCCATCTACATTTACTATGCCGAGATTTCAAAGTAAGGAGTACAGTAAAAAGTGAAGTATTGTTGTTAAAGTGTAAAAGTAATGAAATTGAATACCACCTTTTAAATATATTAGTATTGGTGTTAAAGTTAGGGGTGTGCATGGGTACCCAATTACCCGAACCCGAACCGGAATCGGAACCATTTATAGTGGGTCTGGGTCCTAAAATGTTATACCCATTTAAAGTGGGTCTTCAAGAACCGACCCGATAAAGAACCGAACCCGTTAGAACCGAATAGTAAAAAACCGATGGGTACCGAACGAAACCGAACCGATTAGTTTGATTTTGATATATAGAATTTAGTATTATATTACACTAAATAAAAACAAACCCAAACATTATTATTATATATAGTATTATATATAGTCTATATTTGTTAGGTGTAAAATTATACTAAATATATATAACATTTAGCATAATAGTGAATATGTGTTATTAAATGCATCTTTTATAATATTACATTAAATATGTGTATTATAAATATTAATAATAATATTTACGTGTCTACGTCTATACGTATAGTCGTATACTATGAATTAACTTATGCACTGTCTATATTAACTAATACATGAACGTGTACGTGCTTGATATATTACATGTATATATATTAGATAACGAATACGTGCAATGCTAACTAACAATTGTAGTACATGTGGTATTTATTCTATATATGACGCATTACGTATAGTATAATATACATATATTCGATTTAAAATATACACATACATATAATGTATGAGAATGTATTTAAAATTTTTAGATAACTTTCAAATATTATTATTGAATTTAGGACCATTACTTCTTATGAGAGGACAAAAATATCGATGACAAATGTTATATTCCCCGTAAACCAACTTTTATATCGGTTATATAACTAAAAATAATAATTTTAGCAATAAAAATATATAACCCGATAAGGAACCGAAACCGGAACCAGAACCGACTTATTTAATGGGTATGGGTCTGGGTTTTCAAAATATAGGAAAAAACCCGAAAGAACCGAACCCGATAGGAACTGCTAAAAATAGACCCAGAACCGAAACCGGTAAGAACCAACCCAGAACCGACCCATGAACACCCCTAGTTAAAGTGTTGTAAAGTAGAGAAATTGCATATTGTCGTACACGCCCTCTAATAATTTTAAGTGTCAAATGATTTTTCAAATGCTTGTACTACGGAGATCACGGTCAACGACAGCTAAATATGACGGTGAGTTGGGGGTGGGAGCATGTCTAATTCCATTTTCAAATGGGGACAGGTCTTAAAATGTTACCCTCCATTTTCAAAAATATTAGGGATACCCTCCCATTTATAAGATCCAATTGTCATATTTCTTTTACGTGAAAAAAAAACAACGCTTTGTAGTCGTTGGATCTTGCATGAGGAGAGGGGGGTAGGGGTGTAAAATGGGTCGGGCCGGGCCAGCCTGGCCCTCAAACCATGAAGCTCGTATGACTTAAGAATCGGGCCGGCCCGACTCTCTCATGTAGTAAGGGGCGGGCCTATGAGGGTCAATGCTAAAATTGTGAAGCCCTAACCCTCACCTCAACCCTCTCTTTAGAGAATTGAGGGTCGGGTTTGAGGGTCGGGCTAGAGGGCCGGGTTTGATTACTCTCTTAAACTCTTTATTTACAGTATAATCTTGTTAAATTGATACGCGATAAATTAGTTATCACGTTTAAATAATAGGTTTTCTTAATTTTGACTTTGGTTAATATACTTAATTAATAATTTAGCTAAAATTTATAAGATAATAAAATTCAAAAGTTTCGTTCTTAGGTTTGATGTGCCGATGTATTACATGAATAAATTAGAAATGTATATGAGACCAAAAATATGATGTGGTGTTGTAGGTTATAGAATAACTTGTGTTCGATTAGTTGAAGTTGATTAAAAACTTCATTACCATATACCAAGGATCATATCACATCACTCTGATTTATATTTTACTCTTGTTTATATATGGTGAAGTGACCTGAGTTTATATCCCGACAAGGGAACAATTTGTTATTTTGAACTATATTTTTTATGTAACGTTGGAGGAGCCTACACAAAGCACTAACTTATGTAAACAAATTTTTCATTTTGCTATTTACTTTATACAATTGCGTACTTTTTAACAAAATCTAAATAAAATTACATATAAAAGTTGTGAGGGCCTTTGAGGGTCGGGCTTAGGGCCGCCCTCATGTTTCCACATCTAAACCCTTACCCTCCCCTCAAATTGTGAGGGCCGAGCCAGCCCGACCCTCAAATTACAAATTACATGAGGACTTAAAGTTGAGGGCTTTTTCGGCCTATGGGTCAAGCGGGCTGAGGGCTTTAGGGCCTTTTTTACCCCCGTAGGACCCTAACTAACCCGTAAAATTATTCAAAATATAATCCTGTGTGTATGTGTGTGTGTGTGTACGCGCCTCTGAAGGAGCTTTGGATTATGGAGCTTCCCAAGTTAGCTGCTTTCTTGCTCCCGCTTCACGTTCTGCTGGTTACTAAGGTCTTGATCACCATTGGTGCTTGGGCCGATTCTTGGACCACAAAACATTCCACCCCATTGAGGAAAGTATATCATGGTGACGGGAAGAGTGCACGCAATCATCATCAGACCCATAATAGAGATGCCTGCTTCCTTTGAGAATCTAGAGCCAGAAAATAGTAGTAGTTGGGTGACAACTGCACCCACAGTTCCACCACTCGCAGTCATCCCTGCAATCACCCCTAGTGACCTGTAGATATGTTTTCACAATCCGACCAAAAATAAGTATGTTTAACGTAAGTACAAAGCAGAACAGAACCATACTTGATTGATATCTCGTATGTTTTAGTCACATATCATGATTTGGCCAAAAAATTAACTACGTAAATCACAAATTTAAGTTCATGGCACTCGATAAATAACAATTATGTGGCTCTTACCTTCTAGAGACAAAAGGAACCACGCCGAACGTCAGGCCAGAAGCAGCTTGAACAAAGAAAGAGAAACAAACCATAACAGCAACAGAACCATAAAGCGAATTTACTCGCCCGAGAATCGAACAAAGCAAGCCAGCCACACTTTGTACAATCCATAAGCTCCATAACCTTCCTCTCATCCCAAACTTTTGAGCCATGGTATCTGATATAACTCCTCCGAATGGCCTAGATACGATATTCCCTAAACTAAAACTCGTTGCTATAGCTCCAGCAATCTGGATGCTAAGATTGAATCTGTCATAAAAGTATTGAGCAATTATAGTATCAACAGTTAATTCAACTCCGAAACAATATCCATATGTCAAACCCAATATCCATCCTCTATAGTTCTTCAATCCATGAAACAGAACACTAAACAAGTTGTTGTCTTTTGGCTTGTTTATTGAACCCTGTATCTTTCTGTAGTTCCCACCATCAGGCGTGTCGTCGCCATAAGCCAATACCAGTAGTGCAGTTATAACTTGGAACATACCGGGGACAATAAACGCGAGACGCCAAGCTCTAAAAGAAGTTACGCCAAAGCTAGTAATGAGGGAGTAGATGAGTGGCATTAGTAGTTGGGTCGCTCCGCTGCCAACAGTTGCCCAACCTGCAGCGTAACCATTAGCCAGGCCTATAACATTGCTGGAGAACATAGAGCTCATCCAAAACTGGTTTGCTACAAAATTGGCTAATGACAATCCAATGAGAAATCTAAGTAAAATAAATTGATTGGCCGATGAAACTAGGTACATGGCAAAGACAAATGGTGCAGTTAATAGAGATAATGTTGCTGAAGCGCGACGAGGACCAAGAAGGTCACAAACAGGACCCATTGCTAGTCTTGAAAGTATGGAACCAACAAATGAAGCTATACCAGCATGGCCAATATCAGTACTAGTGAGCTTGAGATCGCTACGGATAATAGGAATAAGAGATGGAATAGCAAATTGTGAGAAGAAAGATGAGAAAAGCGAGATCCATGCTAAGTGAAACGCGCGCATATGTGGAGCTGCAAAGGAAAATAAGCGGATCTTAGTCGCCTTCTTGTTGGAATCGACTGGGAGAAAAAACGTACTTTGTTTTCCATCGGATTCCTCCATTTTTTCCATTTAGCACGGAAACTTTAGTGAATGATAATGAAAATTCAAAAGTACGAAGAAACCTTACTTTGGGGCAAAATTTATGTACAGATGGGTGGAACACATAGTATTATATATGAGGGTCCATTATATATAGTTAGTACATAAATTGCGGGACATTGTAATTATGAGTATCTGTCCTTTCCCATATCCGTTCAGTTTAAAGTTGTTATAAATTGATTCCCATATCCGTTCAGTTTAAAGCTGTTATAAATTGATGAAGGGAAAAGAAAAGGAATTATGAGGTGTAGAATCTAGATGATTACAAGTTTAAAAGGGTAATTACAAGTTTTATAACTAATACAATCCTAATTAGGGCATCTCCAATGGAGGGTGTAAATTGTATAAAGTATAAAATTTACACTCTAAATGTCAAAAACATATTTCCAATAGAGGATGTAAATCCCATGTGATAAGCTAATAGTAAATGGAGTTTAATATAAGATTTTCATTGGAGTCCGGAATCCGGATCTTCTCCACCTGGTGTGGGTGTTTGGATCCTATTTATTTATTATTGCCAATAAATATTTGTTAGTAAAAAACATTTTTTGAAAAAATAAACACTTTTGGTCTTTTTCACCCCAAAAATTGTTTTATGATAAATAACAAAAACTTGTTTTTCAAGTTAAAAAACTGTTTTTTATTTGAGTCATGATTGTGAGGGACTAATACCCACATCCTATGGATATTATACACGTGTCTAGCATGCCACCAGCCGATCTACACTAAGCACTCCTTCAGGTCGCTTCATTGCACCACGCGCCTCCAGATCGCTTCTTAGCAACTCGAACCAAGAGTACAATCTTTCCAAAGAGACCACCCAACCAATTCGACTATTGCAGCGACCTCCAGAAGGTCCACACTTGCTCATGCAATAACGGATAGTAACGGATGCCATTGCTGTCACCATCAAGACCGGAGCTCCAGGTGTGAGCTCCATTACTCCACCACAACTCGCCATCATGGCACATTAAATTACCTAAAGTCCTGAACTTGACCTGACGCAGGAGAGGAGGAAGCGCGGGCATCTTGCCCATATAAAGAGAAGAGGAACTACGTCTGACTTGATTCAAGTTCCTCCCCAGAGTGAGAGCTTGATACATAGGCAGTTCGCACATACGAACTCGGTTAAATCCAATCCACATACCCTTTCTCCTCGAATCAGCCTACATTCGTAAGGTTAGCACAAATATAATCATTACATTGGCGCCGTCTGTAGTTTGATTTCTTGAGAACACCACAACCAATCTTCAAACCAACAAACTTCAAGCCCACGAAACATGGAAAGCCTCCAAGAACAGGTGGAGAATTTGGTAAGCCAGATTGGTACGATGAGTGACAACATCTCCCTACTCCAACAAGAAAATGTTGCCCTGAAGAATCAGGTCGCAACTCAGAACCCGAATGGTATCACGGCTGAGGACGGCATGAACAAGGTGAATCAACAGATCAACAACCTCTCCCAGCGGATTGAACAAAGCACTGTGAAGAAGGGCGCCACTCAGGTCGTCCAGAAGATGTTGAAGACGTATCGGGCATCCCCCTTCACAACTAAGATACTTAATAAACCCTCCCCGTGTTTTCATTCACCCAAGGTTCGCGAATGTATGACGGCAAAGACGTGCCTCGTCGACATAGCTCAAAAAATCGAGCCTATAACTCTACAATGCATAGGAGTTCGACCACTTGCAATGTCATTTGTTCCTTGCAAGCTTAAAGGACAAAGCACTCGATTGGTTCTACTCACTAGAGCCGAACTCAATAGACAGCTTTGAGAAGCTAAATGATCAGTTCGCCAGCCAGTAGGTCCACAATAGACGTAAAAAAGCTAATCTCGATTCACTCTTCCAGCTATCCTAGAAAAGTGACGAGCCAATCCGTTCCTTCTTAAGGCGATTCAAGACATAGCTATTATCCATGGAGAGTGGCCTCAAGGAGTCGTTCGCCACCTTGGCCTTTACCAATGCGATCCGGAAAAACACTGGTCTCTCCTGGTCGCTAATAAAAGAGCATCCTGAGACGCTGGCCGAGCTGTACACCCGGGTAGAGAAATACATTAAGCTGCAAAAATGCATGGAGCGCGAAGGCCTGAAAGAAGAAGAAAAGGTCGCCGCGATCTCAGACGCCACCCCATCTTCTAAGAAGTGACCCAGGCAGCAGGGTCAGAAACCCAACACCATAACTCACACAAGATGAGAGTTCACTGTGCTCACCAGATCTCCAAGCTAGATACTGGAAAAAAATTAAAAAAGCTTCCTATTACCGAGCTGAGGTAAAACAACCCGAAGACACCCCAGGGAAGCCGTACTGCGATTTCCATAAAGCAAAGTGTCATGAGACTAACGAGTGTTTGGGGCTAAAACACTATTTACAAGACTTCGTTGAAGCAGGGCATATCAAACACTATACTGATATTGCCGATGGTGACCTCCGTCACAAGCTGATGGCTCACAGAGAAAGGAGCAAAAGCCTACCTCGCGGTCACATCCCTTGGGGTCACTTTTGGGCTCGAGGACGTTCTATGGAGCGATCTCGACATGAACGCCGCCAACACTCTTCTGATAGAGACAACAACCGGACCATCAATATGATCACCTTCCAAGACGATTCTTGATAAAATATAAAATAACAATCGTTTACTCTATCTTAACGGATTATGCTAGGAAGAAGGAAAGCTATGAATTGTACTCGTTTGATCAAAGTTTTTACTCTTGATTATCATATAATAAAACTGGAGTCAGAATTCGTTCCACTCATAATTGCTTAGAACATTACTAATTCTACTAGTGATTAACAATTCCATAACTTGAGAGTAATTATTCTAAATATAACTAATATGATGAAAACTATGATTTGATGTATTCTAAATTGAACTATGACAATTAAATAAAGATGTGAATATGAAGAAAGAATTAGGGAGATTTGAAATTCACATTGATTAATCCCTAACATGCTAGTATAGAATTGTTGCAACCCTAATCTTTATGTTTTTGCACAAGGTTCAAACATAAAGGTTAGGTCTTTTTATCCCTAATTATTCATAGCATCTCTAAACAACTAATAATTAGCATGAGAGAAAGTTGAAACCCATTCTCATGGTGAATGAACTACCCTCTAGAATTGAAACTCTTAAAAACAACTAATTTATACTAACACATCAAGTCTTCATCAAAGCTTCAATTAAACACCTCTAATGGAGGTTTAGCTATGGATTATTAGACTATCATAGAATAAATAATAAGAAGAAGAAGGCATAATTAAAGAACTACTTTATTAAAAAGAACTTGAATTGAATTAATGGTGACTAGGCTAATAAAACATAAATTAGGTTTACTAAAGAGAAAAACTAAGAGACAAGAGGTAGGAGAGGAGAGTTAGAGTTTTGCCTTAGTCCTCTTTATATAGGAGAGGGCTAGGTTTAGAATTTCGTGCATGGGCTTTAAAGCTATGTTTTGGGCCACTAAATCAAGCCCAAAACCTAATTACATAAGTCCAAAAAGGGTTTCTCTTCTGGAAATTACTGCAATAGCCTTTTTGTCCACTTTTACTTCTCTGATTGGATCAAGGCCTGAACCATTAGAAAGCTCTTTCCGATTCAATCATGTTGACATATAATAGGATCAATTCCGAGGTTTGAGTCCAAAGATACACCCTGCGGAAGTTCTGTTAACTTTTATGCTCTATTTCTGCCTGTGTTGACTTTGACTTTTCAATTTTGACTGGGCTTTAAAAAAAAATTTCTCCTTGAAACTTGGGCTTTAACCATAGAACTTCTTAGCAACCAATATTTACTCTTTTCTCTTACAAAAGTGACATATTTCTTCACATAATTGATTCCAAGACCTGAAATACATAAAAGTATGTAAACAGCACTAAATCTTATTTATTATAAACATAATTTGTCTATATGTAATGTTATTAAGGGGTTAAAACTACAGTTTTGGGCTCTTATCAATTTTGTAACATCCTCCAAGGAGAAGAGGAGACGAGTTGGCGCTTTCCACGAAGTTTACCAATTCTCCTCACAAGCAGCCCCCATCCCATGCACAAATAGTTGCAACTCAGGAGACATAACCTTCACTGAGGATGAGCTCAAGAAGGTATGCCTCCCACATAACGACGCTCTGGTTGTCCACATCAAAATTAGCGATTGGACAATCAAACGCGTCTTGATAGATCTTGGTAGCTCATGTGATATATTGTTCTACCAAACCCTCAAGGAGATGAGCCTCCCCAAGTTGGTTATGATAGATCCCATAGCCCCCCTCTATGGTTTCAATGGATCTCGTGCCGACCCGATTGATGACATCATTCTACCTGTCTCAGTGGGGTCGCGAGAAGACAAAGTCAGCATCAACATGCATTTCAGCGTTCTCGATGTCAACTTGTCCTACATTGCCATATTAGGACGACGTTGGATCCACAAGATGCAAGCAGTACCATCAACACTCCATTAGGTGTTACGCATCTCTGGCCCCAGAGGCATGATGGAGCTCCGAAGTAACCAACTCGATGCTCACAAATTGGATCTTCTCAATACATAATTGCTTGTCTTCAAGAACTTCTCTAATCCAATGATAACGCACATGTATGTGCTTGGATCTAGAATAAAAACTCGGATTCTTGCTTAAATGGATGGCGCTCTGACTATCACACAAAACTACAAACTAGTTCTGCTTTAGCCCTAGTTCATTGATGAATTGAACCTCTTCATCCATAGCATCTCTTTGCAACACTCAGTGGCTGCAATATACTCGGCTTCTGTAGTGGAGAGGGCAACACACTTTTGCAACTTAGATTGCCAAGAAACTGCTCCCCCTGCAAAAGTAAATAGATAACTAGAGGTAAACTTCATCGAGTCAACATCACCTGCTATGTCTGCATCTGTGTAGCCTTCAAGCAAGTCTTACTTCCACCAAAATACAAACACACCTTGGTAGTGCCCTTGAGATATCTCAATATCCACTTAACACTTTCTCAATGCTCTTTACCCAGATTTGACAGAAAATGGCTTACAACACCAACGGCAAAAGTAATATCCAGTCTTGTACACACTATTGCATAGATCAAGCTGCCCCACTGCGGATGCATAAAGAATCTTTTCCATTTGACTCTGCTCATGCTCACCCTTTGGACACATATCTTTGGTCATGCGAAACTGGCCACCAAGCGGACAACTGACTGGCTTCGCTTGATCCATGTTGAATCTTTTCAATACCTTCTCAATGTAGCTTTCTTGAGAAAGCCACAACTTCTTACTCTTTCTATCACTAGTGATCTGCATCCCAAGTATCTGCTTTGCTGGACCCAAATCCTTCATCTCAAAGGACTTACTCAAGTCTTTCTTCAGCTTAAATATCTTGTTGATGTTCTGGACAACTATCAACATATCATCTACATACAATAAAAACACTATGAAATCTCCATCTGGAAATTTATAAACAAATACACAATGATTGGAAGCGGACTTCATGTAGTCATGCTTCACTATAAAGGAATCAAACTTTATGTACCATTGTCTCGATGCCTGCTTCAACCCATACAAACTCTTTCTTAACTTGCATACCAGGTGCTCTTTGCCTTTGCCCTCAAACCTCTCTGGCTGGCCCATGTAGACATCTTCTTCAAGGTTTCCATGAAGAAAAGTTATCTTGACATCTAGTTGCTCAACCTCTAGGTTCATTCTTACGGTCAGACCCAATACTACCCTGATAGAAGTCATCTTAACTACATGAGAGAAAATTTCATCAAAGTTAATACCTTTTCTTTAACCGAATCCTTTCACAACAAGGCGAGCTTTGTGCCTTGGATGTGGATTATTCTCCTCATGCTTGACTTTGAAGATCTACTTATTCTTGAGAACTTTCCTTCTTTTCGGTTTCTTAACTAAGTCATAAGTGTGATTCTTATGCAAAGAATCCATCTCATCATGCATGGCCTTCAACCACTTCTCTTTGTCTATACCTTCAAGAGCCTCTTGATAATACATATGTTCTCCACCATCAGATAGTAAAATATATGTATGTGTGGTGGATACCTGGTTGAAGCTTGTCTCTCTCTGTCGGACCTCCTTACCCCAGAACCTGACTCACTGTCAGAGAGAATCAATTATGATTGTTGACAACTTAATTAGTTTCTTTAGTCTAGAGCCAAAATGGGTATATTAGTGTATCCTATATTTTATTGTCGGTGTTAAGGATATCTCTTTATCTATTCTAAGCCTTCTACATTGCTTAGGCTCCATCCCTCTGGGGTGTATTTACCTTGGAGTGTGATGAGATGTTTTGAGAAAGAGGGTACTTTTACCCTTGATTGAAACAAAGATAGTTTACTAACGACACTTGTATAGCATCTTCATTTGTCTATGTTTTGTTTCATAGCTATTCAAAAGATCATTAGCAAGCAACAATATAAGGTTCAAACAAGTTTAGGACTAAAATAGTAACTGCATTTGCAGATTCCTGTTGATGGCACTCGAAACAGTATGGTAACAGAGTAACAATCATTTAAAAAGGTCACAACTCTATATACCGATGGAAAAAGAAATAGAAAATATAATAATTCATATTCATCCATACCCCTGACAAATACATAAACTGAACCAACAATTGGGATAACCACCACAACAACAACAACAGAATAAAAAAATAAAAAATTCCAATGCTCATTTCCGCCATTAAAACAAGTAAATCTCAATCACTATCTAGTCATTAAAATAGCAACTTCTGCAAGATTTTTAATACTTATAACACGTCAGAGTAACGATAAAATAAAGGACATCCTAGCCTATACTTAGCTTGTCAGTCGAATGACATAATTAATCCACAAAAACATAATCCATTCCATATTGAAATGCACAAGTAAACATCGCTTCATCTACAGACCTAGTATTAATGTCGGTGATTTAAGCGTACAACAAAACGATTGTAACATACACGTAAAAACTGAAAATTTCATGAGCAACCCCAACCAAAGATTAAAATTTTCTACTTTTAAGAAAAACTCAATTAATTTTAAGTTAAACTAGTAATGCCATATACCCACTTCCTAAAATGAAATTTGTATCACCAAAATAACAATTAAAGAAGGGGAAGCATGAGCACAAAATTACCTAATAATGGGTTTGGAGAGAATTGGGCGTAGATGAAATTGGTCTGGAGAGTTAAACGCAAATTGCTGCTGGAGAAGAGAATGTGGGTTGCGAAATGGAGGTTGGAAATTGATTCTTTGTTCTATTTCTTTTTGTCACCAAATGGAGAACGAAGGGTTTGGTTATATTTTTTTTTCTTTGTGTTTGTTTTAATCTGGACCCTTAGATCTTGAGATGATCTCGCGAGTTGAGTGGGTATGATTGGGAGTGGGTGGAGTGGGAGTGGGTCTATCCCTCCCCATATATATATATATAGGCCTTCTCTTAAAAGTAGCTACTTAAGTTAATTTTAAAATAAGTACGTAAGTAAAATTTCACCTACAAAATGAATTTAAATTTTTTTTTTTTTTTTTTTTTTGTAGATATGATATACTCAATATTAAGATCATCTTTACAAAATTTCAACTCATTTGGAAATCTCTAACATTGGCAAAAAACAATTACAAAAATTCAACATTTCTGGACCGTCATATTTCTTTTTTAAAGATAACAACAATTTTTATTTATGTTAGAGGTTTCCAAATGAGCTGAAATTTTGGGACGATAATCATTATGATGAGTGCTTCATAACCACAAAAAATTAGATTTGAATTCATTTTGTAGGTGAAGTTTTATGTACGTACTTATTTTAAGTTAACTTAAGTAGCTACTTTTTAGAGAATTACTATATATATATATATATATATATATATATATATATATATATATATATATCATTGTTCATAGCTCATGATGTTCATATTTGGGGGTATGATTGTTCATCACGTTCATATTTAGGGTTATTGTTCATTCATGTTTAAATGTATGAACAATAGGTATTAACAATCATTGTTTATTACTCACGTTTATAGTTTATGTTTTAGGCATGAAAAGGGACTGTTCATACTCCAATACGCGTGTTTTGTATGTAAACAATGATTGTTCATACTATATACACCGCGTCGTTTTGGTTGGGCCAAGCCATTTATTTATTTTTTCTTAAGGGGTATATTTGACATTTCATCTATCCGAGGCCGTTTTCATTTTGCAGCGTCACAATGAGATTTAAAAAAACAAAATGGCGTTGAGAATTACTTTTTGGGCCGATTTGTCCTTCAGAGTACGGGTTGGCCTAAAAATCCAAATGCACGCCACAAATATATGAGTCCCGCGTAACAAGTACAAACCCAAACAACATAACCCTTCAGAAAAGAAATCCCCAGATTCCAAACCCCAACAAAACACTTGCTCTCTCTCACACACAAGTCAAGTCAAGTCACTCTACCTCTATCTCTCATCTATCGTTCCAACGTGGCAACGTCTCTCTCATCTCTCAAAACTCTGTTGAAGGGCAAAAGCAGAAGAAGAAAGGTACGGTGTTCTCAGGGGCTACTCAAGACAATCAGGGGCCCTAGGCAAAGTTCAAATGCCAATGGATGCGAGGAATTTTTTTGGTCAGAGAACGCGAGAGAAACGTTGGAGAAGGCGAGGGAAACAAATGGTTATCTAACATTATTTCATAGATTCCAATGTACGTTATTTAACCCTTAAATAAGGGCCAAAAAAATGATTGTAGGCTGAAAAGAAAGTATTGGGCTGAATTATAATGGGGCCCCTTGGGCTGTGGGGCCCTAAGCAGCTGCCTATTTTGCTAGGGGGTTGAGCCGGCCCTGGGTGTTCTAACTTGAGTTGTTGATCATTCATGTAATTCGTAATAACTCTAGGGCTTATTTGTTAATACAGATATATTTCATCTTAAAATTGATTGGGTAGAAATCTATATAATAAATTGTGTTTATTGTTATGCGAATTGTCTCTTGGCTGTTTGATCTTTGTGTATGCTGCATAGGTTATTTTCACTCAGTTTAGTATTAAACCTGATATGGGTATTCATTACAATGAGTGTCGTCCAACCTGATTTGTGCTTTTGGTCCTTTTTTTTGTTTGAATTTCAGTTTCTTATTCTGTATGACATCTAATTTTCTTTTATGGAGCACAATGTGTTAATATGGTTTGATGTTTCTAATTTGCATTTTTCCCAATACCAACTGTTTGAACACTATGCATTAGTGTTAAGAAACCCCGAAGCACTATGCATTTTGAAGTCGGAATATGCAAATTTTTAATGTGAATCCAAAGTTACATGATATTAAGCATATAATGCAAGCAAGTAAAAGACAACAAATTGAGCTGAGAATCTGAGATATGAAATATGGTATGTGTTAGATGAACATTTGAGAAGGGACCAGTCTTATTACTAAGATATTCCCTTTACATGGACACGATATTCCCTTTATGTGTTAGATGAACATTTGAGAAGGGACCAGTCTTATTACTAGTTGGAAAGGAAATATGCTCTCCTTCCTTCCAAGGTAGACCAATTCTAATAAAATATGTTATTTGTAGTATGCCCATATATAATATGTCAATTTACATATAGCCGTCTTGTATTATTAAAGAAGCTGAAAAGAGTTATCGTAACTTTCTGGGACCGGGGATCCTTCTTCTAAAAGGTCCACTCTTTGTGAGATGGGAAAACACTTATAAACCTGTAAATGAAGGTGGCCTTGGCCTTTCACGTGAACCGCGATATTCCCTTTATGTGTTAGATGAACATTTGAGAAGGGACCAGTCTTATTACTAGTTGGAAAGGAAATATGCTCTCCTTCCAAGGTAGACCAATTCTAATAAAATCTGTTATTTGTAGTATGCCCATATATAATATGTCAATTTACATATGGCCGTCTTGTATCATTAAAGAAGCTGAAAGAGTTATGCGTAACTTTCTCTGGACCGGGGATCCTTCTTCTAATAGGTCCACTACTGTGAGATGGGAAAACACTTGTAAACCTGTAAATGAAGGTGGCCTTGGCGTTCATAAACTCAAAGACGTGAACATGGCAATGCTTATGAAACTGGCATGGTCTATAACCAATGGGGAAGATGATTTTGCATAGTTTATAAAGCTTAAGTATACGAGTAGAGATGGCTCTCTAACACAATATCATAAACCCTCCTCGATTTGGTATGGAATTAAAAAAGTTTTGGAAGAAATCAATACAAGGTACAAGTGGATTATAGGCAACGGAGAATCAATTGATTTTTGGAGTTGTAATTGGCTAGGCAATTTCTCTCTTCAACATATGTTGGATCTCACTGATCAAGAGCTAAAAGGTTACAACTCTAAGTTGAGTATCATTATCAATGGTAATGATATTATCATTCCTCAACCTTTTATGCAGTTGCTTGCGTCCTTTGGAATCATACCAGACGGCTCCTGTAATCCTCAACACAGCGATTACAAGGTCAGGTGCCCAGACATCAAAGGAAAATTCTTGGCCAAATCAACATTCAATGATACAAGGAAAAAAAAACCCATTATTTCTTGGTCAAAACTTGTCTGGAACTCGCATACTCACCCCTAGAGTTGCTGCTATTGCTTGGAAGTTGATCAATGGATGTGCGGATGAGAGAGTACAAAAAATGGGAAGCAGACTAGCTTCTTGTTGTCGTTTTTGTTCTCAATATGTTGAATCTCTTCACCACATCTTATGGCAATGTCCTTTTGTTGTCCAATTGTGGTCTTGGTTTTCAAGTTGTTTCCAAATGTCACAACCCCTCATTAATTTCCATGAAGCGTCTATGATGTCTTCTTTCTGGAGTCCGTACCTAAAGCAAACATGGAACTAAGGATTATTGGCAGGTATGGTTGCGATTTGGAAGCATCGGAACAAAATTGTTTTTGAAGGTTCTACTCCTAATGTGGATATTTGTAAAAAAAAACAATTAGATCCACATCTTATGCACTGACCATCTCTCCAAAGCCCACATGGACGACACCGCAAGAGATAGTTTCACAGCCCGAATTTCAAAACAATTACAAAGTGAATATTTGAAATATAAATATCTCAAACATCGCTATGTTCAATTGTCTAAAAACCCAGGCCATGACGGGGTGGATACAACACAGGCCAAAACCGAAAATACCACATCATAAAGAATCAACTTAACAACAATAATCTCCAAACTTTCTCAACCATCACTTTATTAAAGACTATCTTCCATCCCAAAAATCATCAATATAACAATCTAAGAATAATAGGTCTTCAACATCGTATTCTCATGTCATATGAATATAAAACTACGTTATTACATACTTCCAAAAAGATCAGACCTAATAAAATAAACTCCCGCATCGCTCGAAACAAATCCAAATCAAACGCCGTGGTTCCATCGCGCTTCCACCTATGTTCCCAAGAACACACCCACGTTGCCAAAACAAAGCAAACATGGGTTAGCAAAATGGAATTTGCTGGTATGAGTAGACTAACCACATATAAACATTTCCAATCTTTACTTATCCAACTAACACTTTAAATATATCATAATATAATCATTCTCAGCTTGGAAGATAGGTAGTTCCGTCATTTCAACCGGCATAGTTTCTTCCCAAGCAAGACTTCTATTTATATAACTCATTATAATAACTCGTTTTAATAACTAAGTAATTGAATTAAAACTTACCGATATCCATCGGCCAGATAAGGGTAGGACCGCCTTCCTGCATCTAAATATTATTAGGTCCTACCCTCCTGTAAACGGAAGTTAGAAATTCTAAATAAACATATATAAATATCCTATCAGTATGCAAATGCAAGTCCAAGCACACCCATACAATCAATGAATACAACTAACCCGTAAGGCGAATACCTTAGTTCCTCTCTAGGGCAGTCCAAACAATCTGGTCATTCATGGCAGATTCAATGAATTCCCGGGTCATTCAATGAATACCCATATATAACGCTAACGTACCATTTATGGCACATTCAATAAATGCCCACCTAACATATGACATCATCAGTCATAAAACTCAATTCCAAAACTTGAGGCGTGGAGAGTTCTAAAAGGGTGTGGTAAATTTGTTTACGCATTATTGAACTTTATTGCATAAATTATTTCAAAAAACGTAGGAGTACCTTGTTTCATGTATTTTTGGTTTACGCATTATTAATTATATTGATGCATGTCTAAGTGTCATAACGTTGCATATCATAAAATACTGAAATATCACATAGTAGTTAATATACGTACACACGTATATATATAGAAAGGTCTTAGCCTAAAGCCAAGCATGCTAATAGCCCTAGACCTATCCTAATAGACCAAATCATAATCCGAGTTAAAAGTCAAATTGGGTCAACTGGTCAAAGTCAACCCTGGTCAACAGTCAAAGTCAACCTGCCAATGGTCAACAGCAGTCAACCAGCTAATGGTCAACAGCAATCAACCAGACCTAAATTCCTCTAACCCAAAAGCCCAAAGCCGAAGGCCCAAAGTCTAAAACTTAAGCCCAAAATAAAATCTATAAGTTTAAAACACTTAGGCCCACCCACTGACTTGGCCCAAGCCCAAGCCAACACAAAAATACGAACATTACGTTTTCTTCTTCTTCTTCCTCCTCACTTCACCAACGCCTCCACCGCCACATTAGCCCCCACAACCACCACTCGCCCCACTATTGAACCCAAATGGTTTTCTCTCTACCAAAACCCCATCTAACCATACAAAGAAAACGCGATTCCCCACTTAAAACTTCGCGATATTTCCGCCATTAATGGTCGCCGTCGAGCTTCACAAAGACTCATACCATGATGCCACCACTACCAATCATTCCCCGACAACAACAACTCATCTATTCTTCACCAGACAACAACCAACAACCAAGGAAAATACCACCCTTCAATTCAATCGACAAGAAAAGAAAACAAAGATATCACTTCATCGAGGCAAAACAGGTTTACACTTTCAAGGCAATCAATAAGTTTTAGTCCATATAAGAACAATTAACTATATCATTAAATGGAAACTCGATTTCATTCCTGGTTAAAAAAAAAATCAATCTTGCGAGGTTACAGTATATCTGTTCCTCTGCGTTAACAATTTTATGTATTTCTTTGTTTTATACCATTTAGTTCTAACAATCACACGCGTATACAACCACATTTCCGACCTTTACAGTCGACAAAAAAAAACGATGATTCCGCAGTAAATCAGTGTTTTAGAATTTTATCAAAGTGTAACATTTTATATCGTTGAAAGTATCTACTCACAGTTTATAAACCGAACAGCTTTCCGAAAGCGGAAAAACCTCGGCGACGTAAGTCGATCACGCTTAAAAGACGATCTTCCTCGTTCAAAACCTTTTCTTCTTTCAGTAAAACTCCCTTTTTTTTCTAAAACTCTCGCTGTGTTTTTTACCAACCCTATTTTGTTTCTTTTCTATTTAAAAAAAAAACCCCGAAATAGGGAAGAAGGTTTATCCCATAAACCCACGTCTCCTATTTCCACTAACACTTATCCTATTTTATTTTATCTATTATCCATTATTATTATTATTAGGAAAAATAAAAAAATAAAACACAGGGTGTTATAATATACACACCTTAAAAGGATCTCGTCCCGAGATTCAAGGTAGAGTGTAGATTAACCAAACAAACAGTACGTCAACCAATAAATCTTTATAGAGTATAAAGTTAGCAGATTATATCCCAACAACTAAACTTTAATAATGTAGAACATGTTAGCAGGGAGATTAAATTAAACACATCATTTACCACTTGCACCCAATGATCATAGTAAACCAATATCAGAAATGAGACATACGTGTATACGCAAGTATACACACCTTAAAAGGAATAAACGTAATTAGTTTCTTCAATTGTCAACACTTAAGTAAACTCATTATTTCTCAATTTAGCAAAACTCATATTCTTCAAGTTAAATCATACTAAGAAGGCAAGGTAGTTCCTCTCACACCGAGGCAGTTAGTTCCACTCTTAGTATTTCCCAACTAATCCAAGGCATTTAACAATAAATATACATATAATAATTTCCTTTTCAACGATCTTCTCTGTCAAAACTTTTCGTTTAAAAAACTCATATGTTTTCTCCACCACCTTAGTGTTTACAAATATATCAACATTTCTCTCAGTGTCTCACAAACACCACATGTTCGAAAAAGAATATATAAAACGTATAGGCTGATTCATATCATCAACGACCTATACTATGTCCACTATCACATAGGATCAAACACCTACAATGTGAGGCATGCACACTGGCTCACACACCAACGATATGCAAGTATACACTGGTTCACACACCAACGATGCATACAAGCTCTCTACCATCACATAGGATCAAACACCAACGATGTGTGGTATGCACACTGGATCACACTCCAACGGTGTACATGCATACACTGGATCATCTCCAACGATGCATACAGAGAGATGTTATGTATATTGAATCACACACCAACGATATACATAACTTGAATAATATCAACAATTCCAAATCCAACATTCACCGAAAGGGTTTCTTTATTCCTTGGATAATTCCAAATTACTCAAATATGAAAATTTCTTCTTTAGCCAATACTTACTTAAAATAGAAAACTCCATTAGGAAAACAACACTATAACATGCTGAACAATTTTGATTATAAATTTCATGAGAAACTAACCGTTAAAACAACCAGCATTTTATTTTCATAATCATACGATATTTTCTTACATGCTAAGTACCAATAAAGGAACTAGTAAACAACAAATTCAAACATACCTAACATTAACCGGTCAGGTTCTTAGCATAGTGTCCCAACTATCCACATTTATAACATTTGCACCGCTAGTTCATTTGGTTTAGGACATCTTCGAATAGTATGCCCAACTTCCCCGCAGTTCAAACAATTACCATCAAATTTCTTTAGCAAAGCACTAACGTCCTTATTCACATGCTTACTTGTTTGCCTATTATATGGGTGATGACGACTTTTTCTATGCCCTTGACGTGGTTGACTAAAAATAAGGTGTAAGTTGGTTTGTTTTGGGGCATTCTCTTTAATCTTCTCATCTTTGGGTTTATTATCCAATTGTTCATATCTTAATGCCAAATCTAACACGCGATCGAAAGTTTTTGAATCAAAGGGTATCAAATAACTCGATAGATATGGCTCTAGTCCACGGATGAACTTCTGGTTCTTCTTTACATGGGTATCTACTAGATAAGGAGCATACCTCGATAGTTCATTGAACTTAGTCACTTGCACTCGAATAGTTTTTCCTCCTTGGGTCGATTAAAGAATTTCTCGGTTAATTGCTCTTTAACAAAGATTAGGAACAAACCTTCCTCAAATCTTACCTCGAAATCCTCCCAAGTCATAGTTCCCACATCCACATTATCCTTGATAGACCTCCACCAAAATAAAGCTAACCCTCCAACCGGGTGAGAAGCCAACTCCTGCGCACCTCGATGAGTTGCATCTTAGCAAACACGGACTCACATATAGTAACCCATTTCTCAGCATCAATGGCCCTTTCTCTCCCTTGAACTTCTGGCCTCCTAAAGTTGCAAAATCCTTGTTTCTCTTAGCAAAAGGATCCCCTAGATTAGCATGTTGACCCCTCTGAATAGTTTGCACCAACTGAGTTAATATTGCTCCCAAATCAGCAGATATGGTATTACTTCCAGTACCAATAACGTCAGTGTCATCTCCAGCCATCACCTTAAAACAAAACGAACTTCTGTTAGTATTCCAAACATCTTAAACTCAAACACACCCGATCACCACATTTCGAGGATCACCTAGACCTTCAAATCTAGGCTAACCTAAGCTCCGATACCAAAAACGTCACAGCCCGAATTTCTAAACAATTACAAAGTAAATATTTGAAATATAAATATCTCAAACATCGCTATGTTCAATTGTCTAAAAACCCAGGCCATGACGGGGTGGATACAACACAGGCCAAAACCGAAAATACCACATCATAAAGAATCAACTTAACAACAATAATCTCCAAACTTTCTCAACCATCACTTTATTAAAGACTATCTTCCATCCCAAAAATCATCAATATAACATTCTAAGAATAATAGGTCTTCAACATCGTATTCTCATGTCATATAAATATAAAACTACGTTATTACATACTTCCAAAAAGATCAGAACTAATAAAATAAACTCCCGAACTGCTCCAGAAACAAATCCAAATCAAACGCCATGGTTCCACTGCCTTCCACCTATGTTCCCAAGAACACACCCACGTTGCCAAAACAAAGCAAACATGGGTTAGTAAAATAGAATTTGCTGGTATGAGTAGACTAACCACATATAAATATTTCCAATATTTACTTATCCAACTAACACTTTAAATATATCATAATATAATCATTCTCAGCTTGCATACTGATAGGAGTACCTTGTTTCATATATTTTTGGTTTACGCGTTATTAATTATATTGATGCATGTCTAAGTGTCATAACGTTGCATATCATAAAATACTGAAATATCACATAGTAGTTAATACACGTACACACGTATATATAGAAAGGTCTTAGCCTAAAGCCAAGCATGCTAATAGCCCTAGACCTATCATAATAGACCAAATCATAATCCGAGTTAAAAGTCAAATTGGGTCAATTGGTCAAAGTCAACCCTGGTCAACAGTCAAAGTCAACCTGCCAATGGTCAATAGCAGTCAACTAGCCAATGGTCAACAGCAGTCAACCAGACCTAAACTCCTCTAACCCAAAAGCCCAAAGCCTAAGGCCCAAAGTCTAAAACATAAGCCCAAAATGAAATCTAAAAGTTTAAAACACTTAGGCCCACCCACTGACTCGGCCCAAGCCCAAGCCAACACAAAAATACGAACAGTATGTTGTCTTCTTCTTCTTCCTCCTCACTTCACCAGCGCCTCCACCGCCATATCAGCCCCCACAACCACCACTCGCCCGCACTATTGAACCCAGTGGTTTTCCTCTCTACCAAAAACCCCATCTAACCATACAAAGAAAACACGATTCCCCCACTTCTCAAAACTCACGATATTTGCGCCATTAATGGTTGCTCAGAGCTTCACAGCACTCATACCATGATTCCACCACTACCAATCATTCCCTGACAACAACAACTCATCTATTCTTCACCAGACAACAACCAACAACCAAGGAAAATACCACCCTTCAATTCAATCGACAGTAAAAGAAAACAAAGATATCACTTCATCAGGCAAAACAGTTTACACTCGCGGCAATCAATAAGTTTTTAGTCCATATAAGAACAATTAACTATATCATTAAATGGAAACTCGATTTCATTCCTGGTTAAAAAAAAATCAATCTTGCGAGGTTACAGTATATCTGTTCCTCTGCGTTAACAATCTTATGTATTTCTTTGTTTTATACCATTTAGTTCTAACAATCACACGCGTATACAACCACATTTCCGACCTTTACAGTCAACAAAAAAAAATGATGATTCCGCAGTAAATCAGTGTTTTAGAATTTTATCAAAGTGTAACATTTTATATCGTTGAAAGTATCTACTCACAGTTTATAAACCGAACAGCTTTCCGAAAGCAAAAAAAAAATATTCAATTTTAATTAGGTGGGGGCATTTATGTCATTTTTAGTTGTTTGACTTGAAAGTTAACGGTCAAACCAAGTTGACCGTGTGTTTAGAGGGGAGACCCTAATTTCCCATCTAGTGGGGGGAAAATCCTAATTGGCTCATCTAGTGGGGGGTAACACTAGTTCACCCTTTAAAGTTTAGACACACTCACAAACATTTATGTCATCTTCTATCTTTTAACACAATCTTTTAAATCAAAAGGGTTTCCAAAAATTCCACCCGCAAAATTTTTCTAAAGCCTTTCTGTAAAAGGGCAAATTCAGAATACCTTTGGCAGGCAATCGCAGAAAAAGTTTTTTTCTTATTCAAAAACAGGTGTGTTCCTCTTCTTTTCTCTGTCTTCTTCATCACTTACATCTTCCACATGATTTTTTATTGTTTCAGAAGACATGTGTTAATCACAATTGAATTTTGAAACATATCATTAACTCTCTTGGTTGTAATCGAAATCTTTTCGATTCATTATTTGGTGGAGTTCGTTTATGTTACAATCACTTATAGGAATGCATTGATGATGCTCTTACTTCCCCTGAAATATTTTTGTTTATGTAAATTTTAAAAAGTACCCTGGTAATTCTACCACTAATGATGATGCAAAAGTTACGTGATCTTCGACTTCTTGGAGAGGATGGATGAGTATGCTCAGTCAAGACTCAAAAGACACTCTATACTCCATTATTTAGACAGAAGTACAATTGCAGCGTTGCTATAGTTGGTTGGTTGCACTGCCAATCTTGCCAAGGATGATAATTGATGAGAAGGATTTTAAATCAGGACCACTTTTTCTAGGTAGAACTAAATAACTGCTCTGTTTGGTAGCTTTTTTTGTGACTTTGTTACACATGTTCAGACTTTAGTATTCATATTGCCAACTCTTAATCCTCTCAATTGGGATGCTTTTAATTATGCACCTCTTGCTCTAGGAATAAGTTTGTTATTGATATTGTTGTGTTGGTTTCAGATGCAAGACATTAGTTTAGGGTGCTTTTGAGTAACTAAATTCTACTGTTAGTTCTATTAAAACTTTGGCATCTACATTATTCTTGCAAGTCACTCTTAAAGGATTTAGGTCGGGCAAATTAAGTACGTTGGTCACAACAAATGCCGCGTCACCTGGTCTGAACATCAGATGATATTGTTGATCATTCGGGTTTGCATTTGTAATTTTCATGTTCCTCTGAAAATTTCTTGGGGATTCGTTACTGGTATTTGATCTGATGATCTTTTTTTATTTTGTAGTATCTTATAGGGTTATATACTAAAAACATACTTTTGTAATAACTCTAATTCTTTATATTTTGAATGAGAATCATATGGGCAAATGTTATGCATATTATATATGTTATATGCATGTGTCTAATACTTTATGTTGTAGATGATATGGTGTGTGGTAACACACAGAAGATCATATTATCAGTACCTTATAAAGTATAAGTAATCGTTCACAACCTAGATGGATTTGGACAAACCATTGGTACGGTTGTAGTATAATCTGGTATTAGTCTATCTTGACTATAGGATTACACTAGTACACTTTGTGTGTATTGAACAGGACCAAGTGAGGTTGTTTATCTTTATACTGACTATATAAGATAACAAACACCTCTGTTATTATGGATGTTTGTCCTCTTAATCCGGATATAATAATGGGCACTTACGTGTATTGTACATTGTTTTAAATCATTAATGAGTGAGATTCATTTGTGAATCAACAAACTCGATGGATTAGGTAATAATATTGTATGTAAGGTGTGCTGTTGATTATAGAAGGAATCTGTGTCCCGCAAGAAGTCGGGCTGATGATGTCCCCTTGAAGAGCTCATAAGGATTGTCATGTAAACCCTGCAGGTGGATTTGATCCGACATGACAATGAGGTTGAGTGATACTACTTAAGGACATAAGAAGTTGATTAATGTAGTTGTCAGTAACTTGACTTAATCAACGGGCATTCGATATCTTAAACATGGGGAGATCAACGAGCATATAATATGGAGCCCATAAACGCTGACACGTAATTTGGAATTAGGGCGGTAGTGCAACAATGGCCTTTAGTGGAATAAACCATTTGTTGACGGACTTGGGCCGTGTGTTATGGGCGAACATGGGAAGCCCAAGCCCGCCAGGAGGCCCAACCCTAATTTCTCCCCATGGTCCCTGTTGTAGCCTATAAAAAAAAACCCTCTTTCTCTGGCCGTTTTTTACACTTAGCTCTCAAGGTTTTACTCAAACAAAAATAGATTCAAAATTCGGTTCTAAGGTTGTGTGAGAGAGAGAGAGAGAGGCCAAGAGAGAAAGAAGAGGTTGGAAGATCGTTGCCCACACAACGTCCACTCTGTGCATAGGAATACAACAGAAGATCAAGAGGTTGTTGATTTCATAAAGCTTGGATTCTCAGAGATATCTTAGTTGATCTACAGGTATGATTTTCTATCCAAAATCGTGAGAACCCATTAATTCCGCTGCGCATGGTTTTCACTGTTTGTAGAAATTTACATTCTGAAATAACGGTTCCTACAGTATCTTGATGTGTAAATGACATCAATCTAGGAGAAGAGGGACAAAGTAAAAAGAACTTATTTCGGTTATGCCTTTTGAGTTTTATCTTGGCCTCTATCGACATGTCTTCTTATTATCCTCGCCTCTACTGACATGTCTTCTTATTATCCTGGCCTCTATCGTCATGTCATCTTAATTATAAGCATTCCGTTGGATGCATATTTTACGATCTAGGAAGACGATAGAAGAGAATTTAAGCATGTGTCTGCTCATAATGGTAAAAGTTAAGGGCTTCCTTAATACAACATGGCTTTTATTGGTGTTTTACACCTACCGACTACATTTGCATACTTACAGTTACAGATATTAAGCTATTTTCAATTGTATCTAAAATCAGCAGTTTATGCCCAATTGACTTGATCGGATTTATCAACAGTAAATTTACTTACAAAAGCACTCTCCAAGGCAACTGTATAAGTCCAAATTCTCATTTAGTGCATGATATAATAACTATTTTCATCATGCACTTACTAACCATGGTTTCTCATGGTTATACCTTTTATTAGTCTTATTTGAATTATAGTCCTACATCTACTCTAACTTTATCTTATTTACTTAAGTTAGCATACGTGTTTCCTTTCCAATTTTTAATTTCTATATTGTCTCTGCACTTTAAAAAATTATGTCCTACTTATATTTCGTATCTTGATATTTCACATTTATATGAGCCTATTGTTTATTAAATTATGCATAGCGGTATAGAAGGCAGTTAGGTAACCCCCATGTCCTTACCGTGTAATACAGTGTGTAGAAATAGGTTTGTGAGTTTTAACTTGCTTATGTCAATTTTAGAAGACATACACTAATATTTTTATTTAATGGTGAGCACTATGTTAAGCACTATATCGTTTATTTTGTCTCCCATATGAACTCGTATTGATTATCCAGTTTTCTTTTCTATATCTTTTTTAGAATTCTCATTTCTTAAAATATTAACACAGTGATCTTCCCACAAGATCTTCACCTTGCTATGAAAAGAAAGCCTTCTCATTCAGAGAAAGCTATCATGTATACAGGCCTCTTTGCAGTGCACAAAGATACAAAAAAGATGAATTAGACGACACTAAAGAAATAGATTAATAAAAGCTATTGAAATATTTGTTTTGTTGAAATATTTCAGATTGTGTTGGTAGAGATTTTTGTTATTAGTTGCTTGATTTGATAATGCAGGTTCCACGGTGGACGTTCTACAAATGATGTTAGATAGTAGATAGGGAGATCTTTGGACAACACAGTTGATCGAGCAAAACATTTCTATACTGTGTTAGGTCATCAACAGTTTGGGATGAGTGGATGGCTCGATGTTGTGACATCGTCAACAGTGGCAGTACACACAACACTTGATACACAAGACTTGGCAGGAAGAGGAGGTTATTTCTCTCTTCGATTGATAGGAAAGGCGAATACTTCTACTCGGATTAAATTCTTCTGCATTTCTCTAAATTTGCAGTTGAATTCCAATATTAAAAAGTTATTCAACAGTTGATGTTTATCATAGATTAATAGGAAATGCTCGGCATACACACAAGAAACTTTATTGTAGTTATCTCCCCTATGGCCCTATATATGCATACTAAATTTCAGTCATCTGGCAGAGTCCCTTACCATTTAGAAATCATGTCATTCATACTTTTGCCAAAATATATTTTGTTTTGCAATCATTATATTGGGGGTGTCAAAATGGCCCTCATACTCCTGAGCCCGCCCGCCCCGACCCGGCACATGGGCCAAAAAAACCTTCAAAATGAGGCCCTCACACATTCGTGGGCTGGGCCTATCCGGCTCTCAAGACTTTGAGGGGAGGGTAAGGGCCTAGACTTTGAAACTTAAGCTCTCCTTTAAGCCCGGCCCTCATTAAGCCCTCAACATTTATTACATATATTTTAATAATTTTTTTTACAATATATTTTATTTTAGCATTAATATGCTAAAAATCACTTAAAAGAACGTTTATCTATTAAGTTTGTCAACCTTATAATTTCATTATAATATTTTATGAAATGAATTTAATTGATCTTAACTGACTAATATAACTTTAACAAGTTTTTTTTAGTAGTTTGAAAGTTTAATTATGAAGTGCATTCGATTTTATCATTTTTAACTAATGTTTCTAAATTTATTTTGTAAATCAAATGTACAACATAGTATTCGGCCCTCACGTTTGGCCCTCAAGCTTCTCGAGAGGGTTGAGGGGCGGGTAAAGGCTTTGAGATTTAAGCATTGGCCCGACCCGACCCGGCCCTCGAGGTACATGAGGGTAGGGCTGGCCCAACCCTCAAAGCATGAGGGATTCATTGTTTTAGGGTCGGGCCAGCCCATTTGACACCACTACATTATATCACTAGTTTTCGAACCCGTCCTACGAACGGGTACCGTTGTATTAAATTATTCTAAAAAATATTAGCAATTATGTAGAGCTATGAGATATATATATAAAAAGTATATTAATCACTCATTCAAATTTCTTACATCACTCTCAATAAAAATAAAACACCAAACCTTGATAAAACTTATCGACTTCTTTTAGTTGTTAGGTTTAATAATTGAAGTTTGATGAGAATGCTCAATGTGGCGAAGATGATATTGAAATTATTTGAATAGCAAGACACTCTCAATAATAATAAAAGAATTATGATAAACATAATTTAAAATGAAAAACTATACTTGTCGAGACATTATATTCCCCCTACAAATAATACAACTATGTTTCGAGGTTAGTTCAATGCATTTGCATCAAGTTTCTGATTTTCTATTAATTATTCATTGAGGTTAGTTCAATATAGTTATTGCATCTAGTTTTCGATTTCCCATTAATTATTCTTTGAGGTTAGTTCAATGCAGTTGCATCAAGTTTCCGATTTTCTGTTAATTATTCTTTTTGAGGTTAATTCAGTGCAGTTGCATCAAGTTAATGAATTCTCGTTAGTTATTCATTAAGGTTAATTTAGTGCAGTTGCATCCAGTTTTTGATATTTCGTTAATTAGTTTTTGAGATTAGTTCATTGCATTTCCATCCAGGTTCCAATTTCTCGTTAATTACTCTTTCAGATTAGTTAAATACATCTACATCCAGTTTCTGATTTCCAGTTAATTATTTTTAGAGGTTAGCTCGATGTTCAATGCATTTGCATATAGTTTTAAATTTATGGTTATTTATGCTTTGAAGTTAGTTCGACCAGTTACATCCGATTTCTGATTTCTTGTTAACTATTTTTGAAGTTATTTTAATGCATTTGTATCAAGTTTCTGATTTCTCGTTAAATATTCCTCAAAATATTGCATCCAATTTCTGATTTACCATTAGTTAATCTCTTATTTTAGTTTAATGCAGTTGCATCCAGTTTCTGATTTTTCGTTAATTATTCTTTGAGGTTAGCTCAATGTAGTTGCATCCAATTTTCGATTTCTAGTTAATTGTTATTTGAGGTTAGTTCAATGCATTTGCATCAAGTTTCTGATTTTCCGTTAATTATTTTTTGAGGTTAGTTCAATGTAGTTGTATCAAATTTATGATTTCCCGTTAATTATTCATTGAGATTAGTTCATTGCAATTGCATCCATTTTTTGATGTTTCGTTAATTAATTAGTCTTTAAGATTAGTTCATTGCATTTGCATACAGTTTCTGACTTCCCGTTAATAACTCTTTGAGGTTAGTTCAATATATCTGCATTTAGTTTTTGATTATTTATGCTTTGAGGTTAGTTCGATGCAATTACATCCGGTTTATGATTTTTCATTAACTATTCTTTAAGGTTATTTCAATATATTTGCATCTAATTTATAATTTCCCACCAATTATTCTATGAAGTTAGTTCAACGCAGTTGCATTCGGTTTTTGATTTTCTGTTAATTATTTTTTGAGATTAGTTCAATGCATTTGCATATAGTTTTCGATTTCCCGTTAATTATTATTTAAAGTTTGTTTGATGTATTTGCATACCGTTTCCAATTTCCCATTAAATATTTTTCAAAGATATGCATCCAATTTATAATTTCTCGTTAGTTATTCTCTAGCGTTAGTTTAATGCAGTTACATCCAGTTTTCGATTTTTGGTTAATTAGTTTTTGAGTCTGGTTTATTGTATTTGCATAAAGTTTCTGATTTTCTATTAATTACTCTTTGAACTCAGTTCAATGTATTTGAATCTAGTTTCCGGTTTTCTTTTAATTATCAAATGTGGTGTGTAATACCAACTTCAAACAGGACATAAAAATAAATTATGTTTCATTTACTATGTGGGATCATAAAAAATTATCCAGTTCCCGATTTTCCGTTAATTATTCTTTAAATTATACATGACTCACTATGTGGGATCTCCAAAGATTTTCTATGAACGTGTGATGTTATATTAATTATTTTGAAAAATATTTGCAACTATATATGCAGAACTATTATATATAAATATTATATTGATCACTTATCCAAATTTCTTATAACGTGAAAACCCCACTATCAATTAAAAAAAAAACTCACCCTTGATAAAACCCTTCAATTTCATTTTGTTGTTTAATAATAGAAGTTTGATTGAAGTTTTGCGAGATTGCTAATAAGGCGAAGTTCATTGAAGCTACTTGAATAGCAAAGCGTTCCCAATCATACGAAAAGAGATAAGATAAACACTATTTTAAATGCAAAACTATACTTATTGAGACATTCCCACAACATATAACACAACTATGTTTTGAGGTTAGTTTAATGCATTTGCATCCAGTTTATGATTGTCAATTTAGTTATTTATTTTTGGATGTTAGTTCAATGCAGTTGCATCTAGTTTCCGATTTCCTGTTATTTATTTTTTGAGGTTAGTTCAATGCATTTACATCCAATTTCCAATTTCCTGTTAATTGTTCTTCGAGGTCAATTTAGTGCATTTGCATCCAATTTTAGATTTTCTGTTAATTATTTTTTGAGATGATTTTAATGCATTTGCATCCAGTTTTTAATTTATTATTTATTATTCGATGAGGTTACATTTGCATCTAGTTTCCGATTACCCGTTAATTATTGTTAGAGGTTAGTTCAATGAATTTTCATCCAACTTTCTTGAGGTTAGTTCAATGCATTTGCATCCAATTTATTTTTTGAAATTAGTTCAATGCAGTTGCATCCGGTTTCCGATTTTCCATAATTATTATTTAAGATTAGTTCTACGCATTTGCATCATGTTCCCAATTTATAGTTAATTTTTCTTTGATGTTAGTTCAATGCAGTTGCATCTATCCAGTTTCCGATTTCCCATTAATTTAATTATTGAGGGTTAGTTCAATGCATTTCCAACCAGTTTTATATTTCCCGACAATTATTTTTTTTATGTTAATTCGATGTATTTGCATCCAAGTTTTGATTTTCCGTTAATTATTTTTTGAGGTTAGTTTAATGCAGTTGTATCCATAGTCCGATTTCCCATTAATTACTTTTTAATATTAGTTTAATGTTTGCATTTGTATCAAATTTTTGATTTTATGTTAAATATTATTTAAGGTTAGTTTGATGCATTTGCATCCAGTTTTTGGTTTCCCATTAATTATTCTTTGAGCTTAGTTTCATGTAGTATTATATATATTTTAAAATATTATTTGTCATTATTGGTTTGCCGTTATTTTTTTATTTTTTTATATACTTGTGAGCTTGCATTAGAATGAATGCAAAATTTTCTATTATATATTTTGTGATGTTATTTTTTGTATAATTTAATTTTCCACTGTAATTTGTTTTGGTTTTGTATATTATAAAATTGGAAATTACATTATAGTGTTGAAAAAAAAATTATAAATTCAGAAATTTAATTGGAATATGTCATAATTACTGTGTTTTTTTAAATCCTTAACAATGACTAAATGTCTAAATCCCAAAGTGGATGGTATATTAAATCTATCCAACTTTATTTGTTTAGGCCCATATAGACATATAGTGCATACAATACAATTTTATTTGTTGTCCGCTTAGTTTTGGGTGTACACTGTTACTTATTTTCTGATTAGTTGACTTTTATTTTTCATTTTTTGTCCCAGTCACATGTGAGGTTAACAAATATATAAAGTAAATATTCAGGCAACTCAATTCATTTTTTACTTCATTATTTCATTGTCTTTTTCTAGAAAGAAACTTTGTTATGTTAAACTTCACCTAAGATTAGTGTGGAAACTATTCTTTGTGGCGTAAGAGTTATACAAAAATCATTTTCAGTGGAAACTATTGTTTTTAGCAATTTAGTTTTTTTGTCTCCTATTTTTTTTCGTAATTAGCTATAGTATTTAGGAAAAGTTGGAGAAACTGTGAAACTCTCGATGGGAGTGTTTCTTTCTTTATATCATATTTTTTCGTAATTAGTAATAGAGTTTAGAAAAAACTGGAGTCTATGTGAGTGCTCCAATTATCTGATTTTTCCATATTAGTTTCCTATTTTTTTGTAATTAGCCAAAGAGTTTTACAAATATTAGAGACTATGTGAATGCTCAAAAAATAGAGCTAAGAGAGTACAACTATAATATACTAGTTTTCGAACCCGTCCTACGAACGGGTGCTATTATATTAAATTATTATGAAACATATTGGTAACTATGTAGAGTTATGAGATATAAATATTATATTGATCACTTATCTAAATTTTCTCCCTCTCCATAATTAAAAAGAAAAAACTCTCATTTGATAAATCTCTTGGACTTTTTTTTTTGCTTAATAATAGAATTTTGATTGAAGTTATGTGAAAATGTTGAATAAAGGGCGAAGATGATATTGAAGCTACTTGAAAATCAAGAAATACCCAAACATAGGAAAAGAAATATGATAAATACCATTTTCAATGCAAAATTATACTTGTAGAGACATCCCCACTACATATAATACAACTATGTTATTTTTTAGATTAGCTCAATGTATTTATAAAAAAATTTCGATTTCCTATTAATTATTCTTTGAGTTAAGTTAAGTATAGTTGCATCCAATTTAATTAACTTTTTAGGTTAGTTCAATGCATTTGATCCAGTTTACAATTTTTGGTTATCCATACCTTGAATTTCTTAGAATGAATGCATCCTTCTTATCAGGTTTGACGCTTCCATTACAATGGGAACTGGATGGGCTGGTGCTGGGAGCATAGTATGGAATAGCCGAATAGTGAAGACAAAGTACTGGAACAACAGTTAGGAGGTTTAGAGCTAGGAATGTAGAAAAAGCTTAAATGTAGCGTCAGAAATGGCAGTAAAGATAGTTTGGACAGTTAGGAGGAACTTAATTCACTTTTGAGTGGAGGTCATTAAGCCTTTTAAGTAACTATTAACAGAAAAATGGTTCATTTCGAGGTTAAATTTCTTGCATTTGGTATCTGCCCTAATGTTTGAAATGAGGTAATAGCCCTCGAAGTTTATCATGTATGTATTGCCCAACTGATGAAAAAATTGGCTTAAGTTCAGATTTTGTGGTGAACCTAGTCTGCTGATAATACTAAAATGCATGTATTCATGATCAATTCTTGTACAATATATAATTCAAAATAGTGTATATAGTATATGTCATATACCTTGCGTTTCAGGCTTTCAACTGCTCGATCCATATATTTACTCACCACCATATCATATCTCAGCAAAATGTGGCAGATTGTGTCATATTGGCAAGTGGCAAGGGCAAGGCAAGTTTTTTTTGCGTAATATACATAGCTATAGCAATTTCTCTGTTTAGAGATATTTGTCATTCTTTTCCCCTGTGGTTTGATGGTAGGGATAGCTCTTAAAAGTCATTTGTACACAAAATCTTGGCTAAAAAATGATTACATTTACTCACTTCTTTTGGAAGGTCACCAAACAAAACAAAGCTATGATAATGACTACCTACTCCAAAGGTGACAAATAACTTTTATTTTTTCAATAACTAACAAAATATAACTTGAAGTAGTCGGATCGAAAAAGCAAATGTTTTGAGTCATAACAAACCTCTTTGCATTCACCACAACTCTAACCCTTAATTGCCATGATACTTGTACATCACAATATAGTCTAGAAAGTTAATCTAGGAAAGTGCTTAAAATCCTTTGATTGAAATTTTATGTCCACTCAAAATTTGTCATCGCTGATCATCTGAAAGTATTCCTGCAACTCTAGCATCCATATTCTATAATATTAAGCAAATAGTGAGATTGGTGAATGGACTAATATCTCTAAAAGGTCATTTGCTAGAATTATGAAATGTACAGTGATAAGAAATAAAATTAGTGCATATAAACATGAAGAGATTATCACTAAACATAGTTGTAAATCATATATGAAATTTAAGCTAATATTATAAATTTAAACTAAAAATTAAAGAATGACTCAATAGTGACAAACTTTCATAAATAAGAAACGTTAAACCTCGGTATTAATTGTGAGGATTTCCTTTTCTTTATTTTCAAATCCTTCTTCTCGTCTTTGCTGCTAATATATAAATGGCGATTCCTTCATCAAACTTGAATCCAGTGTGGAAACCCTGCCTAGGGTGCTTATGCATGGAACTGAAGATATCTTACTCAAATCAAGGAAGCAATGGATTCAATGTATTGAAGTTATGTTGCTTCGCAAAAAGAAAAATATAAGAGAAGCATTTTGCACACCTGGATCGGTTGCTTCCTCGAGGTCCCCATTTTAAATGGCTTATTTGGAGATGACGAAGCATTAGAGAAAACTAAAGAACAAAGATTCTTGGACATACTGAAGCATGCTTTGGGAGGAGCTCAAGATCCTCAGATATATGAAACTCTTCTAGAATCAATTGCAGAAATTATGAATGTCGGGGGATTACCATGGGCAGCTTTAGGGACTGCTATTATATATATATAAAGAAAGCCCGCTCTTCTCAAATTCCACTTGCACTACTGACTGGCGATGATATGCTTTTGTTGATTTTTCTCTTTATCTTCCTTGTATCATGCTAATGAAGATTTAGCAAAGAATCAGTTGAAGAGCACCACTTTCCATGCATCATTTACCTCTTTCCAAATGTCACGGTAGAACCATAATTGAGGTATTGGTTTCATTCAAAAAGTGTCTTTCTTTGCATGACGATGGTGAACCGGCGATGGAGACGGGTTGTAGTAGTATTTAGATTTCAGATATTTCAGTAAAAGAATATTAACACCCAAAGTTATACCCACGACCCATAATATTCAAATTGACGAAGCTACCCCGCTTTAAATTCAATAGAACTCAAGTGCAAGAAATTAAATATTATGAACAGAAAGTCGGGCTAACAAACGCCATGCGACACATAACTAAAGTACTAAACTGTTTTAACATCTTCGACATTGCCATGCAATGTTGCAATGTTCTTGATTAGAACAGTTACGTGCTTAGATCTCTAGTTTCACATTGGACAGTGACACTTATACATGCTACAAAAGATCGTATTTAACTAATATCCGAGTCTTACATCCTTGCACAACCCCATAATAAAATGTTATTACAGGGTAGAAACACCAAAAACTATGCTTTGTCCAATCATAGAAACTACATGAGTGTATAAAAGGCAAGCCCACTTCTGCAGAGTAGATTCCCATAATGCCTCCTAATCCAGAATGACTGGTTTCGATGGCATTCAATTCCTCTAATCAAAACTTTGGAAGATCAATGCTATGCCTCATCGAAGCATGGTCGGTGATGGAGGATGCTCTCCACTCTCAATATTTTCTGCAGTCGATCGGTGAAGGGGCCCGCTCCCCTCCGTTCTCATTGGTTTCGGGATGGAAATTGATAGGGAACTTTGTCACTTTCGTGGCTTGTCGGCCAATATGTTTCTCTGGATCCTATCAATCAACACCTTCGGGGAGGTTCTTCTCTCAACCTGTTCATCATCATAATCATTGTTCACATAGTATCCCACTCGATGAACTCCCCGTCCCGATAAGAGCAAGGCAATAGAAATGCACGGTCACCCCAATGATATCTTCTTCACATCTTTGAGGGATCCGAGGGTCCGCCTGGCCAAAAGTAAAAGAACATTTGCATATCGGTTTCCATGTTCACGAAAATATTAGCATAAACCCAACTTACGATGAAACAAAAAAGAAAGAAGATAGTCAAAAATTTACCCTCGAATTGCGGATGTCCTTCATTGGTCAAACGGATGTCCTAGCTAGCTCATGCAAGTAGATGTGAAGGCAAAGAACCACCTTGTTAGCTTATCGGTGAAAACGTGTGGTGCAAAAATCATCGTGTGTTGTTCACGTGTTTAATTTGTTCAATCACACCTTTAAACCACACGTCGAGGAATTTGCATCATTAACCAAAAAAAAGGAAATTGCATCTAATAGTTAAAAATGTCTTAAATGCGATATGAAAATCCCAAGGTATGTAACCAAGGATAAACAAAGTACTTGCCATACCCAAGAATCACCAAAATACACCATTCGAACCGAACCGCTCACGTGGTGTTCAAAGAAATTTGACCACACGATTTAACTCCGGTTTGAACCCGCAAAAGGTAAACCCAAAAATAAAAGTTAATATCAATCAAATACAGCTAACAATAAAGTAAAATATGATCTTACTTAGATACATCAAAAGGTTTGATGTACTTTATCATCTGAGTTGTAAAATAACAACATCACCTTAGATGCTTGAAATTTTCCCATTGCTTGATCATCACCATTAGTATAAATTGTCACCTATCACGTGATTCCCATAATATGCTCTAGATTTTTATTCCCATATCCAAGTAAGTATTCAACCAAGAAAACTATAAATTAGGAAAGACAAATCAAATCTCAAATTTGCTCAACCAAGTAAAACAAATTATACAAAGTTATCAAATAAAACATATGTAATCAAAATTGGTAAAGCAAATTCAGAAGAAACATCAACTATATAGATGAAAATGAATAGTTTCTAATCTGAACCAAAATGAGACATAGCCAATCCTAGAATGATTAGAAGGGCCTTTTGTATTATCTCTAATGATCGAACATACCAGGCCATCAATCTTAGTGTGTAGCACAAACTTAAAACAATGAGCAGATCATATATAGTTGGCCAGCTACCAATTTAAATGGTCTCGGTCCACAAAATTCCATTTTAAAGAGAATTATAATCTATCTTGATTGAAGCGAACAATAATATATAATATCATTAAAATGAGAAGCAATGCTCTGAAATGAAAAGTTGGAGCAGAACTTACTGGACATCCAAATCGACCACATGCCCATTAGTATCCATGTATCGGGTTCATTTGAGGGGAAGAACAGTTTGAAAGAACACCTCATGATATTGAGGCATAGGCTTCAAAAATAGTGTAGGAAAAGGTTCCAGGAACAGCACGGTTACGTTCATACTCGAAGTGGAACCCTTACAACAAAAGTTTGCAGTAGTCTATCGAACAACCTGTTCACGAAGAGGATCTTAGATGCACTACTGAATTGTGGAAGCCAATATAAGACAGAAAGGAGGAGAGAGGATCTCAGATCCACACCCAATTCAAGAAAACCCCAAAAACCAAAACCCAATAACTCAAACTTCAGGAAAAAAAATAAACAGTCTAAAGAAAGAAAAGTACACCAGGGCTTTGTGGTAAATAAGGTGGTACTTCGGGATAGATCCATGAAGAAGCCAATGAAGATGAGCACATCTATATTCGATGAAAGAAATACCTATGACTCTATGAAACTGGCAATTTTCTAGAAAACAAACAATAGTTAGTTTAATACGAACTCAAACCAAACGAAATAGTTAATTTAATACGAACAATAGTTGTGCACTTGATCAACCACTGACAAACTGAACTCAGAATATTTACTCCAACCATCAGGCAAATTAGACGAATCTTGTACATCTAGGTACGTAGACAAATGATCTACATTGTTCCCCTTTGGAAAAATCAGCACTCTCCTAACAAAAACACGCACTGATCAGAGAACGAAAAGAACTGATTATAACATATATTTCCAGCGGCCTAAAGATATTAAATAGAGGGAGAGAAAATAACATACCATTTAAAACCGCCAGCTAGAAAGATGTTAGAATAATACTTTCTATTATTCAACTGAGAAAAGTTTCTAACAATCCATGTGAATCTTGACAATGGAAGATCAATAGTGTGCCGAATGACCACAGTGCTAGCAGTTGTTGCAGCTTGCACTATCCATCAATCAAGAAAAAGACAAAATCAAAACACGAAAACCCTTCTCAGTGTCTAAACTCTTCGATCTATGAGAAAATATTTAGCTTCGAATCAAAGTTTAATATGAATCAACAAAAACGTACCATCAAAAAACTTCATGACCTTAACCTCCACCTCGAGAATTGAAGTATCATCAAGAAGAAACTCTCTGTCAGGGTCCCTTAGCTCACTAAGAGGAATAAAATTCCAAAATCCCCAATCGGGGATGTTTTGCACTAAATTGGTGTTGTGTTCTACATGAAGAGTAAGATTCAATTTATTAAACATAGACATGCTATATCTTATCCTAAACTGAAATAAGTTATACTAAGCAAGTATAAACTGCTTACCTTGGCAAATCTCAATTGACATAGATTAGTGTGGACTGTAACTTGCTTCAGAGCAAAGGCAACATTTGGGTAAAATGATATTAGAACGTGGAAGTAAGATGGAAGAAGAAGTTTCGTTTCTCTAAATTGCCTTTGCGCACACCCATCATTTGGAGATCTAGTAAACCTAAGACCATTTAAGCCAATAAGAGTAATAGACATGTGTCCTTCTGCCCTTAGACCAACACATTCCCTTCTTAGACTTATTACCTTTGTTGATTTCTGGATTTACCTGTTTTTAGCGTTTCTTTTGCTCCACCTAATTTTTTTCCTCTGCATTGGCATATACTTCACTCTTCTGGCCAAACGTTTGGGTCGTCCATTTGTTATAGCCGTTTTACTCTTCTGCGCTTTTGCTTTCCCTTTTTTAGGTTTTGACTTTACATTGCCAGATGCCCAGAGCCCCAGATGGTTTTATACTTGTAGCATAGCCATGAACAAAAAATAAGTGGTAAATTATAACAAATTGTAACATCTGTCGCATCGATCCTTAAAGCCCCCAATTAGTGCTGAAGTGGGGTTGGAGGAAACTTAACCAAGCTTTCCGCACAGCTATTTCCCCTCCAAGGACATGAGGTTCCGTGCACAAAATTAAGCTGCTTGGCAAAGGTTTTACCGGCATTATTATTATTAGCTTGATGCAAAGAAGAAGAGGGTTTAGTAATGAGCATTCTCAAAACATCAGTCTATGGTCTGAAGAAAAACTGATGGATGAAATGTTAGCGTGGACACAAAATGAGTTGGTTGTTCGATTTGGGTGCAGTCCTCTATGGTGGCTCATGGCTTACAGCTGGGATATTTTATCTCAAATTCTCAATTAGGGGGACCAACAAATAGCAACTTCTAATTCAAACACAGTAACACCAAGTAGCTAGCTGGACTGATTTTGTTCGAGCGATACTTGCGTGCCTACAGTACAAAGTACCGAAATTCAACCTCAAGGCTCTCTCTCTCTCTCTACTAATTATGTGTCATTAGCTTATCGTGTACAGTATCATTTACACTGCAGATGAGAAATACTATATATCAAAATAACTTATCAAGTGCAAAGACGGGTCAAAATTTTTGATAAAATGTTTCTCCCAAGCTTCCTGATATGAAAATTGCACTTGAAGAACTCCTCACCAATAATGGATCATTTGGTTCTTAAGGGGAACACAATCTAAGGATTATAACAGCTTCATCAATTCAAACTCTCCGCGCTCTCATCATCACCGGAGAATGGATCTCCATCTTCGCCCGATTCGACTTCATCGCCAATGACAAAGTACAATGATCTCCCAAAATTCTTTGATGTCGAGAAGAAAGAATACCCTCTTGATCCATCACTCCCGACATTAAGAACGACATTTATGCAATCGATGAATTTCGCCTTGTTCAAGGACATATTCTAATGACCGGGGCGGAGTGTCCTTTTGTTCACCCGTGAAAATGCTAGAAGAAGAGACCCAAGGAAGTTTCACTACAGGTTGTGTTCCTTGCCCGAGTTCCTGAAGGGAGCGTCGCGGTGAGGGTGATTTATGCTCATGGAGTTTTTGAGTGTTGGCTTCACCCCGCATGTCGGACACGCCTCTGCAAGGATGGTGCGGGTTGCATGCAAAGAGTGTTTCTCTGCGCACCTGGCCCAAGAGCTTCGTCCTTTTTATGTGTCCACAGCTCACTGTTCCTTCTCCCCGTTCAATTTGCATCTGCTGCTATGGAAATGGTTGCTGCCTTGAGTCTGCCGCCAGCCTCCCGTCCTCGGCTTCGTCATGTCACCTAATCCTTTCACGCCACCGATGTCTCCGTCCACCCGGTGGCATTTCACACTTATCCATGGCGTGGCCACAACCAAATGTTCCTACCTTGCATCTTCACGAAGCAATCTCGATCTAGTCGTTTCAGATCATCCCTTAACGCAAGAGATATTCAAGCCGATGATTTCAGCTTGTTGGCGAATTTGAAGCACAACAGAACATCGCCACTCCTCAATGAATTATCATGTTTCTCTCAACCACGGCTAATTCCTACATCTGCCAACCGCCCCATTTGTACAAAATCTCTAGCACCATCAAATTTGGAAGACCTCTTGGTCGCGAGATGTCCTCATCTCCCGTATTTTGATCGGGCTATGTCATCTAGCATGTTTTCGCCATCACACAAATCAGCTCTCCTCAATCAATTCCAAAGAAGAATGAGCATGCTCTCTCCGATAAACACAAATGTATTCTCCCCAAAAATGTTGATCACCCTCTCTTACAGGCCTCTTTTGGTGGTCTCACACTTCCGGAAGAATGTCACCAAGAAGCATGGAACCCATCTCACCAATGAGCGCTAGGGCTGTGTTTTCTCAACGTGAGAAACTTCAACAGCACATGCTCAATTCGCGTGATCTTGGATCCAACCTAAGCTAGAAATAAAAGTCTTTTGATGGATTTGAAGATTTCTAGATCGACTGAGACATAGCACAAATAATACATCAAAATAGGTTTGAAGAGGCAGTGCAAAATTAATATGTAGAAATTGGATACTCATGAAGGCTTATTTTTTATGCAGCCATATCCTTATTTCCAAATTCGAATCAGAATTTGGAAAAAGAAAATTATATATACAACATGGAAAAGGTAGAATACAAAGAATTCAAATTTCTAAATGAAATATTTTAACAGTATTGAAGTGATATCATGCTCAATGAAAAAGACAAATAGTACCTATTCAAGCAGATTCCAAAACAAACTCGATAAGATTCCAACGTTTAAACTTTTTGTAACTGAAATAATCCTCAACATCGCTTCTTTTTCCTGAAATTAGCAAAGACAAAGTGATATTCAAATTCAAAAAGTCTCGATTTACAACTTATATATCTTGTCAATTTTAATAAAATAAAATAATGTGATGTTTTTTAAAGAACTTCCTACTTTAGAAATGAAAGCGATTCATTTGAGTAATTTTGTCTTTTAGAATAGATAAACCTTCATGTCCCATAGTGCTTACACTTAGAGTCTATATAATGCATACCATGCCGTGAATAATTGTTTGATCTTAGAGTGCAGTTGCATTCTATTTATCAAAATGAAGAAAAATGTAAAAGTTGTGTATTATGAAATCAGTATCAGTAGCTCATTTGCAATCTAGAATCCAACTTCAAGTCCATAAATCCATAGGAAGAACCTACAACCTTCAGACTTTTGTAAGGCTCGGATGGGTCCATATAAAATATCTTTGTCTTTTAACTCCATTCTTTCTGTTTTTCTTATATTCAGGATTCTCAATGCATACTCCAAAGTTCCTCCAAAGCCAAAAGTACCTTCAAACAAAAGGTGAGAAGGGAAAAACTGAAAAAAGAACATAGTTTATGTTTATCTCTTCTGACTTTCTTTTTGTTTACACTTGTATATTACAACATTTATGCTATTATTTGACTTTCTGCTAAAAATGTTCTAGATTGAAAGCTATATCTTGACTTGCATGAGAACCCTGAAATTCTGTATTAAGCTTATTGGGGCCAGCTGATTGGCCCCATCACAAACTAAATACATCGAAGCACGTTTCAATCTCATTGTAAAATAGTTTAGAGCAATTGTTTGTATGCCAAAAAGATTTTATGTATTGGGTTGTTGGAGTCTGTTGTGGGAATCCCACCAAGCTATTATCTGCTGTGTTTTCTGTTTTATGTTTTTTTTACTTATCTGCAATCTTACTCTGTTTGATTGATCCTTACCGATGAAGTAGTATTGTACCAATAAGGGTGTGTGATCAAGTCATATGGCGCGGCCGAGGCTAATAGAATTTTAGTGATTACCTATAATAAAGGAAGTTGTAAATCCACTGCCCAGATTATCAGTGTATGTCAAAAACGTTTTTAGTCCTGACAACTAAAGTTATTCCTCAGTCATCAGTAGTTCTAAGTTCTAACTGATATTTCTGTTCACATTAACGATTAGTTCTCCTTCAGTTGATTTTTTTTTCTAATATCATTTACCATTTATTCTTCTTTGATACTTAGTGAGTTTGAGGAATTAGAAGTCATCCCAACTATGGTTGTGATGGAGGGCTCTTTGGAACCAACATCGTCAACGTCCTCTGCCGTTGCAAATGTTCCCGATGATTCTCCCTTTGTGAATTTCTTCAGCGTATGTGCTTTATGCCTCTAACTTGCAACCTTCACACTTTGAGTACATGATATTCTTGGTTATTATGATGAGCGTATTTCTAAATGGCCTGTTATGGCACCACAGCTCTTCCTGGCATTGATAATATGTTTTGAAATGTTGGTAACTTGGTATTCCACTATTTTCCCTCCATGTGTTTTACTTAATCGAGCCTTGAGTTCGCGACCATTAATCTAAAACTCACTCTGTGCCCTTAGCTCTCAAGAAGCACTTTCGTCATAAGACTTCGTATATAGAAAATCTAGGCTTAATGATCCAAGACTCTTATCTCGCATCTACCTAATAAGAATCATGTTAGGGTCATAAATATACCCTCCTTTATTGTTTAATTTATTTATGGTGAGAAGTGGTCTTAGGGGAATAATTGTATATTCGTAGTTTCTAATAGTTGCATGGTGTGAATCCCTTACTAATATGAATTGATAGCATATTGTGTATAGCATTTTGGTTTTACGGAGAATTGATAGCATATTGTGTAACTCCAATGAATGTCTAAACAAACAATCAAAACAATGCCAATCTACATAAAGAGTTAAAGACTAATAAGGAAAATAAAGATTTGTTAGTTACTACTCACGGGAAATTACCTTTCAATCAATTACGACCCAACAGTCATCTCGTGTGTTGTGCTCTCCAGCTTCTAATTAACAAAAATCAACTTTTCAACAAAGTCATCAACTTATTGAGTAAAACCACTAACCTGCATTGATCTCATTCATTGCTCTTTTCACATGCTCATCAGGTTCAATATCCACGATAAGAGTCTGAACTATTTCATATCCGTAATGCGACATTGCCTGTAACAAAAATAAATAAGAAGAAAACCGATTCATACCTAAACTACTCACTCTCTTTACTCGTGTGTTTCCTGTTTTCAATATTCTACCAATACATGGAAGATCGAAGGATTAAATTCAAGATTATATCTAAATCCAAATCATCTAATTCATCACTCGAAACACCCTTTCTTCCTCGACTAAGTTTGAAAAATAAGCCTGCGAGATTGGCTTCAGCTGTTTTGTTTGGGATTAATTCAGCGATTGAGAATGCATCATTCAATGACAGTTCATTCTACATTATTAGCCTCCTGCATTTGCAACTGTGGACTGTCAACTGTACTCCCACCACCCTCGATGTTCCGGTTATGCGTACTTGGTCCCCTTGCGATCACCAACCTCACTTCCTGAAGGCTGCCCAATCCCCAACAATCCTAAGATTCAGATCAACAGTCAGGAAGTCCTAGATTTTGACTGTAGCGCCACATAAGCTACAATCCAACATAGGTGACCTAGATTCAGATCTTGACTCAGGAAAAACTAATTTTTCTTTCTCGTGTCTCTTTTAAGAGAAGCAGAGATTGCATGTTTGATAGGTCCAGGATGATGTGAAGGGCAGAATAAGTTTGCATTCGGACCAAAGGAGCATTCGTCTCTAGTTGATTGAGCGGAGTGTTCTTCACAGTCTGGAACGTTAAGAACCCATCTTGATTCCCATCCACACAGGCTAATCAGCTTTTGGACTGTCAATGAAAAACATTAACCAATGTAAAACGAAAAGGTTGAAACTTCTACTTCGAGTAGCCAAATAATATATGTTTATCAAGTCACCAGCATGAATAAATATTTCTACATATCTTGCATGAGAATAAATGTAGAAAGTGTTATCTCGACTGATGAACTCTATTCCTTGTATGTAACCTGTTTCTCTAGCCAAAGTTTCTGACTGGGCTAGAAGACGATCAATTTGTGAACTCCTAGAAAGTTGCATCTGACCAATTGCAGAGGCAGCAATAACAAAAAGGGAAACAAATTGCAACAAACCGTCGCATCGATCCTTAAAGCCCCCAATATATTAGTGCTGAAGGTGGGGTTGGAGGAAACTTAACCAAGCTTTCTGCACAGCTATTTCCCCTCCAAGGGGATGAGATTCCGTGCACAAAATTAAGCTGCTTGGCAAAGGCTTTACCGGCATTATTATTATTAGCTTGATGCAAAGAAGAAGAGGGTTTAGTAATGAACCATGCATCCAATATTAGAAGTTGTTATTCGTGTATAATTCAAGCATTCAATTGTATTACAAAAATGTGTTAATTGCTAGAGCAACAACTAACATTAATTGTTGGAAACAAAATCGCTTGCATGTAATGGTTCAAAACCACTCAAATACAATGCAACATGTACAGGAACTCAACTGTGGCTAGAAAGAATTACAATCAAATATCTAATCCTTGATTTTGTAACTAACAGTGTTATTGGTACCAGGTTGGTACTACCAACATATGCAACAATCTCAAGGCTTGCCTCGCAAATGATGCATATTTTGTAAACCTCATGCTGCTAATAAATAAGTCTTATAGATCTACCAAAAGAATTGAAAAAGATAAGACATACCTGATATTATAGAGATCATGACCGGTTAGATATTACTTGTATATGAGGACAGGTAGAGAGTCCATACTGGAGAGTCACAAATTAGGCTAATGCAATTTTTTTCACTTTCACGAGAATTAGAGCGGAAGCAAGGAGCCCAACTCAAAAGACCCAATCATTGATTCAGAAAACATCATCTCTTTGATTACACTGAACCCTTTTTTAGGTTTTGACTTTACATTGCGAGATGCCCAGAGCCCCAGATGGTTTTATACTTGTAGCATAGCCATGAACAAAAAATAAGTGGTAAATTATATTATATACAACACATATATATCTACTCTACTATACTGGAAAACCCTAGATTAGCAAACTTTAATCTAGACCTAGTATTGTACTGTTGGTCTAGATTAAAGTTAACTATACAAACCACATCTCCATTGCAACTTCAACATTTTTGCAATGCTAAAAATTTATTATTCTTTTTGAAGATATCAAAGCGTTCTTACCTTCATCATCAATGAGAGTTCATCAATGAGAGTTCCTTCTTCGTCTCATTGAGAGCTCTTCAAATTTTTTTTTCAACCGATCATTCAAAACCAAAGAAAACCCTTTATAATTGGATCATCAAGCCCTCCAAGGAAAGTGGAGAAAGGATAGAAAAGTAGGGGTGCGTTTTTTTGTGAAGAATAGAGGAAATTTTTGTTGGGGTTTAGTGTTTTGTTCTCGGCGAAAGTTTTATTCGTATTTATGAGTAGAGGAATTTATTGGGAGACATCTATCACAGTTTTTTTCTCCACTTTTTTCTCAATCCATCCTGATTTCTCGTGAGTAAAAAGGGTACTTAAAATTTGCCTACGTGGACACCCTCAGAGAGCAGGAAAAGAGACTGCTATTATATATATATAAAGATATCTAAAGATAGGATAACACATACTAGCTCTCAATCACGTGTATTACACGTGTTGTTTACTAGTCATCTTAATTGTACTGTCAAGCAAAGAATTTGTACTGTACACCGTCTGGAACGCAAAATTTCTGTCGAATTAGACATGTGATTATCATTAATTAGACATTTCTTTATGCTATGGTGTGTAGACCTAATTGAATGGCAAAGTGATTGCCCAGATGTTGGTATTGGATATAGTTGGTCAATGTACATGTTATTTGATGTTATAACTTTGAAAGAACTCTACCAGAATGTGATGATATGCTCTTGCTCTCGCAGTCCAAAACAACATAACATGACTCCCTATTCTTGATCCATATAGACATTTTTATTTTAATTTATACTTTTTTTTTGGGTGCCATAAGTGAACGTTAAGGCTAAGAATGTTAATTTAGCCATATTTGAATGATCAGGCTAAAAATGTATATGATATCTCATAACATTTAATTAAGTATGCCACTCTTTCATGGCACAGATACTCTTTCTGATTTTATAGTGCTCAACAGTTTAGAAAAATTGATGATGCTATATGTGAAATAATTTATTACAGGTTAATAAGCTTTTACATAAAAGTAATGATTTAATTTTTGGGCATGTTTGCGATTCACAATGTTTTTTAGCTGGGGTGGTCGCAGGTGCTAATTTCTAATTGTGTTTCCATTTTTTAATTCATTTGACAAGTTGATAGGTTAATATTAATACGAAAACTTATATATTATATTTTAAGGTGGTATCTGATAATATTTTTTTTTCAACTTGGAGATAAACCTTGGATATAGTATACTTAAGTAGAGAACTTTCTTGCTAGCTAGCTATCTTTAGAACCAAACAATGGGATTCCCAACTTTGTTGGTTACTCAATAACGATAACAATCGAATGTTACTTGGAGGTATAACTTTGCCAGTAGTTGGGAAACACGTTGTGATAACTGTGAAATATATGTTCTAATTTAACCATTCCCAGGTATAAAGAAAGCTAGACTTCTAGGTTGATGGAAGAAGGCGACTTCAACAATGATTACATTGGAAACGCATCGCATATGTGCATGTTGTCTGAAGCGAATCTTAAAGCATGTTCTATCAATCTATCATGCATGCACCTCCCAAGTTGTTTGCCTTTGTAATGATGTAACTCAGCTGAGTCCGTGTTGCAACCATTCCACGATCCAGCCACGGTTTGATAATTTTTTTCATTGGTGACATGTTGTTCAACCGTCTAAGGCAGCCAACACAGTTTTGTATGTCAAACAGCTGAATGTCAAATCCAAGCGTTGCAGAACTTAAGACGTGTATTTGTATCCATTGACATGTATATCTATTTGTATCAATGGAATTTCTTACTAACATGCTAAGGTATTAACTTAATGTAACAATCCTGGCTATATATTTGCATTACATGTTTGATCAATTCGAATTCTCATATTTGATTGGTTTGGAAAGTTAAAAATTTTATATATGTTTGATCGCTAGCTATTGCACCTTATTTTGGCTACAATGCATTTGCTCTGAATGGGAAGAAGTGACTCAAAGATTGAAAATCTACTGTGACTAGTGTGAGTGTTTACGCTCCCAAATAGTCTCCATGGTACGTAAATTGTTAAGTTTTTCCTCAAATTTTGATGTTTATCTTGGTATCAAATTCAAGTATGTGGATACGCCTTCAACATGATTAAATCTGAAATGTTAATAAGGAGGTTCATCTATATGTTTGAACTATAGATGTGTTTACTTGAACATTTTTGCAAATTACGACCTTGAATGCATTTTTATTATCTTTCTAAAAGAGTATGGTTAATGCTTATAATGCTTGAACCAAAGGTGAGTGAGTTTACTATTTATTTTCCCTTATCAAAAATGAAAACTTGGATTTTGATTTTTGACGTACAAGTTCAGTGATAATCACGTGTTTTCCTTTCTTAGATTGGTCCGTGATTTTTATTTAATTTTTTCTTAATAGTACAATAACTTGATTTCATTTTCTATTAACATGTTATAATTTACCTATTTTCATGCATAAAGAATGCTAGAATGCTAGGTAGATGGATGACGGCAACTTCAACAATGATTAAAATGGAAGCACACGTAGATGTGCATGTGGTCTGAAACAAATCTTAAAGTATTTTCTATTATGCACCTCCCACGTTGTCTGTCGCCATAATGATGCAACTCAGTTGAGTATGTGTACATAGTTTGATGTTTTTTTTTTCATTGGTGAAATTTCTTGATGATATGTTATCCACTCGTCTAAGGTAGCCTGAGTGTTGTATGTTGTAAGAGAGCTGACTGTCAAATCCAAGCGTTGCAGAACTTAAGACATGTATATTTGAGTCCAATGACATGTATATTTATTTGTATCAATGGGATTTTTGACTAAGATGCGAAGGTATTTACTGTAAATCTAACAAAGTGGCTAGTTATTATAGTTATATACTAGCATGATGCATGTGCGTATGCACTTTCATTTTTTGGCTAACTCGTAAATAAACAAAAAGTATAGAGGCAATTATATATACTTAGGTAAATATATATATATATACCACTTGGTGGCATGGGTTTGTGCTTTGAGTCATTGAGAGCAATTCCGGCTTTTTAGAGCATTCCCAATGCAATTCAAAATAATTCCCTTCCCCCCCCCCCCTAATCACCTCCACATAGGCACTTATTCCCCCTCTTTTCACCAAAACGGTGAAAAGCAAAGTGAAGTTGTGCAATGCAAAGGTGAAAAAAAATCTTGGACGGGATGTTGAATTCCATCTAGACATAAAAATCGAAAAAACACTCCGGACGGAATGAAACATCCAGTCTGAAATTTTAAAAAAAAATCGAAAAAAAGTCAAAAAATCATACGAGACGGAATGAAACATTCCGTCCGAAGTTAACAAGTCAGTCACTATCTCGGTGGAAGGTTTTACCTTGATTTCAACTGGGGGAAATAATCACCAGTTTTTCACCTCTGCATTGAACACCCCTTTTTCATCCAAACCGGTGACTATAGTCACAAACCCCCCAAAACCACTTGGGAATGCTCTTATGTGAAAAAAATTCGTACATGTTACATGAACTAATCTAATGGCAATTCAGTGAGTGATGATATTATATATGATTCTCTTTGGCAGGGGCGGAACCAGGGTGTTATACCAGGGGGTAGCTAATTTGAAGTTCAACTTTAGGAATTTTTTTCCTTAAGAAAACCAATCCATGTATCAGACAAAACTACAAAACTACACAAATATCTATTTGAGTTCATAATTAACTAACATTGTAAACAAATGAGTAATTAATTTCATTATATTTTATTACTTAAAATGGACAAAATAGTGAGCGTAGTCACTACAAACCTAGACAACCATAATCACATTATATTCAATATTCCAATAGAATATAGTTATAGCTCACACAATACAAGTATACACCAATTTCAATTTTATAACAAATCAACATTCAAAATAAATTATACAAAAAAAAAGGATTTTATTTTAGGTTTAATTTTTTTTTCAATGCTTAAACAAAAAACAATGAGATTAATAACTTAATAATAATCTTTATAACAAATTGGAGTGGTGTGAGGCCCAAAAACCAATCCTAACCTTTGGATCTACTTATAATACTTATGACGTGACAGATCTTAGGGCCCGCTTATGGGGAATGTACAATATAATAAGTGGTAACAAAAGTATTAGATCATTGTTTGAAGTCAACAAATGCCTTAATGACGACTGGACTTTTTGGGTGGGCAGTTGGGCTTTTTTCACCAAGCTTCTATTGGGGCTTTTTAGTGTCATACGACACGGGCCAACCACTACCCCAATCCCTAGCCTTTGGATCCTTTGGCTCTTGTGTATGATGTAGAGCATCCAAGAGTGCCAATGGTCCTAATAGGGTGTGCTGATAGTGGTCAACAAGTGAGGCTGAGCTTTGTTGGGACTGGGCTTCGGTTGCAATTCTGATGGGTTTCTACTAAGCATTTGTGAGACTGGGCTTCAATTGTAATTTTTTTAAATCATAGCCTATGCATTGGACTTTGGTAGGGGGCAGTCTTGTACGACACAAGCAAAATCTAGTAAATTAATTAGAGAGGATAGTGTCAATTGTGTTATGTGGAAGCTTGTGAAGTTGTGAATGTGAGTGAGGAATAAAAACACAAATGAAACGTTGAAGACTTGTTTTTTGGTACCAACTAGCAAACCTTGAAGACTTGAAGTCAGTAAGATAGAGAAGAGAGTGTCCAGCTAATTTCTCTTAACAAGAAACGAGAGTGCTTTAATATGGTACTAGACTACCAGCTTTATGCTCTCTTTTTTCTTTTGTTTATTCCTTCTTTGACTTTTGTTTAGTATAGCATATATAATTTTTTTTTTATGGAAATTTAGGGGGGGCTATAGCCCCTATTAGCTCTCTCGTTGGTCCGCCCCTTCTCTTTGGTCAAATTGTTTGACCTATACGCCTACTATTCTAATAGCCAAGAAACTTCGTTAACCTTTCTTTTTGCATTGCAAGACTAACAATGCACACTCGCTGTCAGGAAAAGCAGGCCTAACCTCAATGCTGGAATATTGTGTCAATTTTTTCTTAGTGCATTGGTCGGGTTAGTACTTACTAAGACGTTGTACTTACTACTTAGCATATCTTTTAGCCTAAACATCACTATATTGTTATCATGTAAGTAACAAAACACTGGATTTTACTTAGGGCAACGTTAACACAGTACTTCTTTTTTGTTGGAATTGAATATACATATGCATCTTTGCCTTGTGCATTCATCAACATTATACCTATTCTCACATTTGTGATGGCTTTGCCTTCCGGGTACCTTAGGATATTTCTGTTTGTGTCAAGATAACCACCTAAATATTTCTATTCTTATCCCGGCCTGTTTAAACTTTCCCTTTCTATAGGTTGGAGACTCTGGACATAAAGAGCAACACAGGAAAAATGAAGATCCTAGGTGCAATGGTTTGTGTTGGTGGTGCGCTGGAAACACGTTGTGATATATATGTTCTAATTTAGCCATACATACTCAGGTATAAAGAATGCTAGACTTCTAGGTTGATGGAAAAAGGCGACTTCAACAATGATTACATTGGAAATGATGCATATGTGCATGTGGTCTTAAGCGAATCTTAAAGCATGTTCTATCAATCTATCATGCATCATGCATGCACCTCCCAAGTTGTTTGCCTTCGTAATGATGTAACTCAGCTGAGCCCGTGTTACAACCGTTCCATGATCCAGCCATTGTTTGATACTTTTTTTCATTGGTGACATGTTGTTCAACCGTTTAAGGCAGCCAACACAGTTTTGTATGTCAGACAGCTGAATGTCAAATCCAAGCATTGCAGAACTTAAAGACACATATATTTGTATCCAATAAAAACGTTGCAGAACTTAAGACGTGTATTTGTATCCATTGATATATATCTATTTGTATCAATGGAATTTCTTACTAACATGCTAAGGTAATAACTTAATGTAACAATCCCGGCTATATATTTGCATTACATGTTTGATCAATTCGAATTCTCATATTTGATTGGTTTGGAAAGTTAAAAATTTTATATATGTTTGATCGCTAGCTATTGCGCTGCATTTTGGCTACATTGCATTTGCTCTGAATTGGAAGAAGTGACTCAAAGATCGAAAATCTACTGTGACTGGTGTGAGTGTTTAATTACGCTCCCAAATAGTCTCCATGGTACGTAAATTGTTAAGTTTTTCCTCAAATTTTGATGTTTATCTTGGTATCAAATTCAAGTGTGTGGATACGTCTTCAACATGAATAAATCTGAATTGTTAATAAGGAGGTTTATCTATCTGTTTGAGTTTGAACTACAGATGTGTTTACTTGAACATTTTTGCAAATTACCTTGAATGCATTTTTATTATCTTTCTAAAAGAGTATGGTTAATGCCTATGATACTTGAACCAAAGGTGAGTGAGTTTACTATTTATTTTCTCTTATCAAAATGAAAACTTGGATTTTTATTTTTGATGTACATGTTAGCTGATAATCACGTGTTTTCCTTTGTTAGATCGGTCCGTGATTTTTATTTCATTTTTTCGTAATAGTACATCTTGATTTCATTTTCTATTAACATGTTATAATTTAACTATTTTCATTCATAAAGAATGCTAAGTAGATAAAAACGTCAACTTCAATAATGATTGAAATGGAAACACACGTAGATGTGCATGTGGTCCGAAGCAATCTTAAAGTCTTGTCTTTCTATTAACATGTTATAATTTAACTATTTTCATTCATAAAGAATGCTAGCTAGGTAGATGGAAAACGTCAATTTCAACAATGATTAAAATGGAAACACACGTAGATGTGCATGTGGTCCGAAGCAAATCTTAAAGTCTTGTCTTTCTATTAACATGTTATAATTTAACTATTTTCATTCATAAAGAATGCTAGAATGCTAGGTAGATGGAAGGCCCAAAATTTCGATATCGGTTAATATATCAGTGTACCCAAAAACCGAGATATATCGGATATATCGGATATCTCGATTTTTTTGGTGACCAGTCCAAAGTTTCTAAAATATCGGATATCTCGCCGATATATCTCGGATATATCGGATATTTCGGAAATTTCAATATTAAATTATTAACAATTGGTCAAAAAGTCAACTGATATATATCGATTATCTCGGAAATATCGATTATATCGGCGATATAAACTTTCATATCGGAAATTCCGATATATCTCGGAAAAAAAGGGGTTCAATATTCGGTGGATATATGTCGAAAATATCGATATCGGTGTACCAATTTACCGAGATATATCGGCGAGATATCGAATATCTCAGCGATATTTTGGGCCATGGATGGAAGACGTGAACTTCAACAATGATTAAAATGGAAACACAATCTACGTTGATGTGCATGTGGTCCGAAGCAAATCTTAGAGTATTTTCTATTATGCACCTCCCACGTTGTTTGTCGCCATAATGATGTAACACAGTTGAGTCTGTGTACACAGTTTGATGTTTTTTTTTTCATTGGTGAAATTTCTTAATGATATGTTGTCCAATCGTCTAAGGTAGCCTGAGTGTTGTATGTTGTAAAAGAGCTGACTGTCAAATCTAAGCGCTGCAGAAACATGTATATTTATTTGTATCAATGGGATTTCTGGCTAAGATGCGAATGTATTTACTGTAAATCTAACAATAATGACATGGCCAGGGCAAAATGGCTAGTTATTATAGTTATATACTAGCATGATGCATGTGCGTATGCACATGTTTTTTTTGGCTAACTCGTAAATAAACAAAAAGCAAATAGACAATTATATATACTTAGCTAAAAAGGTAATTAAATCTTTTTTAATTGTTAAAAAGAACATATGGCCACACGCTACACGCTGGGCCCAAGTGTTTTAGGAAAATTTATGTTTAATCTAAATGACATAATTGTCACTTTTAACTTCTAGCCAAATAGCTAGGGGCTTCTAACAGGGCCAGCCCTATGTTTCAAAGGGCCCAATGCAAAGTCTGAAAAATTGGGCTTTTGTGTGTGGTTCTAATGGGCTTTTAATAGTTTCACGGGGCTTTTTTTTTGTTTATATTGGGGGCCCTATGCAAAGCCTTTGACAGTATAGGCCTAGGGCCGGCCCTGGCTTCTAATTCCAGAAGTCTCGAAAGTCTTTACATGCTATTAAGACAACTTTTGGGTGGATAATTCACATTTTTAAAATTAAACAGGGAATTGAAGAAAAAAGTAGACATCACATTATGAGCTTCATTCTCTTTTAATTACTGTTAATTTTGTTGTATGCATGCAATGACATATTGTTTCTCCCCCCATATTACATGCTATATGTTCAAGATATATGATAAGAATGACGACTTCTTATCCGCCTAACCCCATTATTGCAAAAAGATATTTTTTTTAGCAAGTACTTGAACTATACACAAATTAAGGAAACAAAACTCATGGAAAATCTCATGACTATTCCATTTGAAAGGACATTATATGAGTGATGCAAGTTAGGTGAACAAAACTAATTAAGTTTAATTTATTCTTGCTAATTAAGTTGTCGCTTATTCTCCAACCACATATTACTAAGAGGACGTACTACAAATGTATGGTATATATATGACTTGAGAAAGAGGAGGCTTATAGTTCTTGTCCAAGTACTGAACAGGCACACCGCACATGGCTGGAATGAAGTTGTGCAAGGGATGGGAGCCTGTTTTTGTGATGATTGGCATTTATCTTGCTTTTGCTTTTGTTAACTTGCTTGTAAAAAGGATTCTTGATGAGGGAATGGATCATTTGGTTCTCATCGCATACAGAACATCTAGTGCAGCCATTCTCTTAGCTCCCATGGCTTATATCTGGGAAAGGTAAGATTGCTCATTACTAAAGATGTTATATGTATATGACGTGGACAGATCGATATATCGGAGTTTCCTTTAGGAAATTTCCTCCTAAGCGCTCACGAGTGAACATTCTCTAAAGCACATCCTTGTCACGTAGGGAAGCTTCTCCACAAATCTTCATAAGTCTTGACAATTTGACATCACTCTTAGATGCATGTCATCATTTGCTATATATATATATATATACCACTTGGTGGGTTTGTGCTTTGAGTCTTTGAGAGCAATTTCGGCTTTTTATGTGAACATTTTTCCTACATGTTACATGAACTAATCTAAAGGCGAGTCAGTGAGTGTTGATATTCTGATTCTCTTTGGTCAAATTGTTCGACCTTTACGCCTACTATTCTAATAGCCAAGAGACTTTGTTAACCTTTCTTTTGGCCTTGCAAGACTAACAATGCACACTTGCTATCAGGAAAAGCAGGCCTAACTTCAATGCTGGAATATTGTGTCAACTTTTTCTTAGTGCATTGGTCGGGTTAGTACTTACTAATATGTTGTACTTACTATTTAGCATATCTTTTAGCATAAACATCACTACATTGTTATCATGTAAGCTTGAGAACTAACGAAACACTGGATTTTACTTAGGGCGACGTTAACACAGTACTTCTTTTTTCTTGGAATTGAATATACATCTGCATCTTTGTCTTGCGCCTTCATCAACATTATACCTATTCTCACATTTGTAATGGCTTTGCCTTTCGGGTACGTTAGGACATTTCTGTTTGTGTTAGGATAACCGCCTAAATATTTCTATTCTTATCCCGGCTTGTTTAAACTTTCCATTTCCATAGGTTGGAGACTTTGGAAATAAAGAGCAACACAGGAAAAGCGAAGATCCTAGGTGCAATGGTTTGTGCTGGTGGTGCGCTGGTATTGACCCTTTACAAAGGAATACCATTAACCAACGTGTCACATTCCAGCGCAGCATCCAACTCGACATTCCATGTGAATGCATCAGATTCACATGAGAAGACTCACAGATGGACCATTGGCTCAATAGCTTTGTTTGCAGGTGCAACCTTTTGGTCATCATGGTATCTTATTCAAGCCAAGATCAGCAAGATATTCCCCTACCAGTATACTAGTACTGCTATCATGAACTTCTTCGGCGCCCTCCAGTCGGCTCTTTTGGGCTTAATCATTCACAGAGACACCTCCATCTGGATTCTGAAAGGAAAAAATGATATCTTAATTGTCTTGTATACTGTACGTAGACCATTTCCACTAATTGATAAGCACACAGAAATCTGCTGTATGATAAACGTTACTAGAATTCAAATCGTCAGTTTTTGTTTACAACGAGCATAAAGCAAGTTGCTACATTATTCAGTAAAAAAAACACTCAAAACAGACTGAAAATGGAGAGCACTACGCTATAATAAGCTGATTGAATATAAAACTCTTAATCTGGTTTGTTTCGATGCAGGGGATGGTGGGTTCCGGGTTGTCCTTTGTTGGGTTGTCATGGTGTGTAAAGAAAAAAGGCCCCTTGTTCACCGCGGCATTCAGTCCCTTCATTCAGATAATTGTAGCCATGTATGAATCCACCATTTTACATGAACAGCTACATCTTGGAAGGTATATATATATCAGCCTGTTTGTATATGTAGAACAATTAATTTTAGAAATTAATATATCATTGTCATAATCTTGACCTGCTAATACATTATTATGTTGGTATTTTAAATGACCAGTGTATTAGGATCGCTCATCGTAGTCATTGGCCTTTACATTCTTTTGTGGGGTAAAAGCAAAGAAGCCAACGCTTGTGGGGCTATACCAGCCGAAGCAACAAACGAAGAAGGAAATCATGACCAGCCCGGTGTAAGTGTGTAACACTACAAGTTACTAGCAATAAATGACTACTGCCATTGTAAAGGATTTTGCTGCCTATGGTTTTTTTTTTTTTTTTGCTGAAAGGGTGATTTTATAAATGGTGAAAATAAAGGTTACAAAAAAGTATTTTACAAGTTGGTCTCGGTCCTTGTTTCCACCAAGACCCAAAATATCGATATCGATCAATATATCGGTGTACTCAAAAACCGATATATATCGGATATATCTATTATTTTGGTGACCATTCCAAACTATTTAAAATATCGGAAATATCGGATATATCGGACATAATATCGGAAATATATCAAAAATATATTGGAAATATCGGATTTATATTAAAAAATGGTCAAAAAATCAACCGATATATATCGTAAATATCAAATATATCGATTATATCAGCGATATAAAGTTTTATATCGAAAATTCCGATATATATCGAGAAAAAAAGGATTATATATTCGGTGGATATATATCGGAAATATCGATATCGGTGTACCAAAATACCAATATATATCGGCGATATATCGGATATATCGGCGATATTTTGGTCCATGGTTTCCACAGCCAAGAACCATATATATATATATAGAACAATAATGATGATAACATACTGGGAGCATTTTCCACTACAAAATCTCGACCAAAGTATATATGATATCGAAGCAATGAGACTCAATTTCTTATCTAACTCTTGGAAGTTTGTCTCACTTCTTCCTGTTAATTAACAAGAAACTGAGGCACATTTGACATAGGATAGAGCAGAGATCGAATTGTTTTGATCCTCTGATTAATATTTTCATTGAAAACCTATATATACCGGCTGGATTGAGAACCACTAGACACTAGTAGGGTGGAAGCAGGCCCATGTTTCTCCACCAAATACTAGATCTAAAGTTACAAATTAACTAGGGATAGTAGCGATATGTCTAGACGATAGAACCTGATGGTGTATGAAGGGTGGTCTTCATCGTTAGAAATGGGAGATGCGACCAGACCCCTTAGTTTGAGTATTATATAACGTTGATTAACTTGTTTCCCACGTGGTAATTAATGCATTTATACAAGATGCATTCTCCTTATGTTAGCATTGAGATATGATGTTTCTGTTGAACAATTTTACAAAGATTTGAAGGGTTATATATTTAAATGTTAGTGACTAAAAAGTTCATCAAGAATTAAATTTGCCGCCCTGTGCTTGTGTAGTTTTTCACTAACTTCTGTTCTAGGTTCTCCGCTACAAGCCTACAAAGCTTACTTTGATATATATTATCCTCTTCAGTGGTTTTTCTGTCTTTATCTCCTTTTTTGGCTCCGCCTATCTCAATTAATTAGTTTTGACATTTATGAAAATTCTTTAATAATACACTAGTAAATTTTAGAACATTCTGACACCCAACATTATTTAACAGATTGAGAGCAACGACCACATAAATAAGCATCGTTAAACGAACCATTTTTTTTTATTTTTTGTAAGGATGTGAGATAGTATTTTTATTTCCCCGCTAACCACCCCTTTTCTATTACTACTAGATAACAGGATAAAGTTACAGTCTTTGCAATATTTAGGCAGAGCATTCATGTCACACGAGTTACTTGCCCATTTTGCTAAGTCATGGGCATCCCCATTACAAGTTCTGTTAAACCACCTAAAAGCTGCATTTTCCAAAAGACTGACACTTCTATAAATAGCATCAACTATCGTCTGAAGGGACCAGTTTAGATTAGAAACTTGGGTTGCCAGTGATCTGATGACAGCAGCATTGTCTCCTTGAAAGACATACTTCCTTCCCTCCAAGGTTGATGCTAGCTTGACTACCACTTCAGCCGCCAAGAGTTCACTTTCCTCAGCTGTCTGAGCTTTAAACCTCCTAACTGCGGCGGCTACTAGGTCTCCCTGTGCATTCCAAGCCATAGCAGCTCCTGCTCCAGTTTGCTTGTCCTTATTGAAAGCTCCGCCAAATCTGATATTCATATCATACACAACATTAGTTAAACTATGGTTCTCCATGTTATCTACTGTGCTCAAGTGATGGTTGTATGTATATATATGTGTATGAGGACTAGAAGATGTTCTAGCTATAACTGGATTGCTAGTTCTCCTTCCTTGGGTTAGGGTGTCTTCCCTTTCGAATGCCTTTAGTCTTCTGTGCCACTGGATATTGTTAGAGGCTAATATCTCCTCTTTACCCAGAGCACCCTTGCCAAACTTCTGCATATTCCTGCTATCCCACGTGCCTTGCAGCAGAGTGCATGCGTATACACCCAAGTCAGCAATATGTTTTTCCTTACTATTACTCCATTCCATGATTTCATCTATCCATCTCCTAGCCCTCCAATCCTTATATATCAGTTCTAATCCCCAAAGGGGAAGCAAACCAGATGCTTCTAGCCCAGTGACATTGAAAGAACACATGTTCCAGAGTTTCAAACTCCTCTGAACAAAACGGGCATAAGATATCATCATTCTCGATTCTGTTTTTAATTCTGTCCCCAATGGGCAGAATATTGAGGTAAATTTTCCATAAGAGCATCTGCTCTCTGGCAGCCACCTTTGCCTTCCAGATTCTCCTTATAGAGTTGACTTGTAGTGTTAAGTCTTGCTCCTCCCATTGTTTCTGATTCAGTAGGTTGAAAGCAGACTTAACACTAAAGCCACCCTTTTTGTTTGGCCACCAAATGAGTTTGTCATTCCCAGCCTTGGGTCTAATGTGAACCTCATTAATTAGAGATTTAATCAGACTATCAAAGTTCTCATTAAGGACTTGTTGGTTCCACCCAGTACCATCTGCCCTCAAGAGATTGCTAACTTTCCAATACTTCTGCATACCTCTGGGTGGACAGATGTCCTTGATAATAATAGGTTTACCATGTAGCATAAGCCAAGGATCTTGGAAGACAAAGGTGGTCACACCATTCCCAATGCTCCAAGAGGTCCCATTTTGAATCAAGTCATGGTTTCTATGTACCCCTTTCCAGAAGAAAGAAGCATTGGAAGGTGGCCCTTCCTCATGTCCAAACCATTTGTTCCCATATGCAGTTTTGAAAGTTCTTGCCCATAAGGACTCCTTATCATTTAGAGCCCTCCAGCTGTGTTTTGCTAGGAGGGCCTTGCTGATATCAGCAAACTTACGAAACCCTAAGCCCCCAAGGCTTTTGGGTTTGCAGAGTTTATCCTACTCAATAGTGTGGATACTCTTAGATTCCTCTGTACCATGCCACCAGAAATCTCTACACACCCTATCCATGTTATCACACACAGACACTGGTAGAGAGTAGGCAGACATGGCATAGAGGGGTGAAGCTTGGGCCACTGCCTTGATCAGCACAGTCCTACCAGCTTGTAAAAGCAGTCTAGCCTTCCAACCTTTAATCTTATTGTGAATGTTGTCCACCAGGTAATTGAAATCCTCACTCTTACTGTCCGTAAGCACAATTGGAACTCCCAGGTATTTATCCTTAGTATCAAAATCTCTCATCTTCCAAAACTTTTTAAGGATTTTCCTATGTCTGGCATGAACATTCTTGCTATAGTAAATACTCGATTTATCGAAGTTAACTTTTTGCCCTTAAGCCAAGCAGTAATCCTCAAGGATACCTTTCAGAGTAGCAGCCTCATTAAGGGAGGCTCTCGTAAACAGAAACAAATCATCTGCATAAAGAAGAAGTGATATAGGGGGAGCACTTCTCCTAATTTTGATCCCATGAATAGCATTAGAAACCTCCGCCTGGTTAATCATCTTTGACAAGGCTTCAGACGTAAGGATGAAGAGATAAGGAGACAGAGGGTCACCCTGTCTCAGGCCCCTCTGTGGGAAGATGTTCCCTAGAGGAGAACCATTAAGAAGGACTTTGAAAGACACAGAAGACAGGCATTGGTTGATCAGCCCTCTCCACTTATTGTAAAACCCCAGTTTTTCAAAGATATCATTTAAAAAAGACCACTCAACTCTATCATAGGCCTTAGCCATGTCAAGCTTTAGAGCCACCCACCCTTCCTTCCTCTTATACATATTTTTTATATTGTGGAAAATCTCACTAGCTAACCCAATATTGTCCCCAATATTCCTGCCTTTGACAAAGGCACCCTAGAAAGGTGATACAATCTTATGAATATGGCATTTAAGCCTATTAACAAGAATTTTGGAGATAATTTTGTACACAAAATTACATAAGTTAATAGGTCTGAACTTAGCTATATGTTCAGGGTTAGCAATCTTAGGGATAAGAGTTATAAAAGTTTCATTAAACTTAGGGTTAAGGATACCAGTCCTAAAAAAAATCTTGAACACACTCACTAACTGTTTCCCCTACTATATCCCAGCAGTTTTGAAAAAACGCCCCCTGGAACCCATCTGGTCCAGGAGCCTTCAAAGCCCCCAACTTGTTGACCACCCACCTCACATCCTCATGGAATGGAATGGCCACCAACAGCTCATTTTCTCTATCAGTAATAATAGGTTTCAACAGATTGCTTATGTTATTGTTGATACTAGGAACCTCAGATGTAAACAGGTCATTAAAAAACTTATTAACATTCTTACCCACTTTATCTCTGCCTTCTAGCCACTGGCCAGAATCATCTTTGAGCTTGTCGATACTATTTTTCCTCCTTCTGTACAGGGTGTGCTCCTCCCATGCTCTTTTAGCCAAAGAGCACCTGACTTCTGTTTCCACATATCTTCTTCCTTATCCAGCCACTCATTTAATTGAGTTTTGAGCGCTCGAATCTCCTCACATATAGCTCTAGTCAGAGCTTTTGCCATCAGAGCTTCCAACTTGGATTGGATATCTCTAATGTTTTGAAACACATTGCCAAAGACTTCTTTGTTCCAAGCAGACATTTTAATCCTTGTTTTTGTCAATTTAGTAATCATATTGCAGTCAGGTTTAAAATGGTCTGCAGATTCCCAAGCCTCCTCAATGGTAGGGATACAAGTCTCATTTTGGAACCACATATTAAAAAACCTAAAAGGTTTATAAGTTCTCTCTTCTAAAGCAGTAAAAGAAAGTTTGAGAGCAAGGTGATGATCCGGCAAAGATGACCAATTGTTCTCCACAACAAAGATGAGGAAACATTACTAACCAGTATGTAGATGCTAAAAATCTGTCCAGACGTTCAAGAATATAGTCCTTAAAGTCTCTGTTATTGGACCAGGTAAATTTTGGTCCCTTGAACCCAAGGTCAATCACGCCAAGATCATTAATAAAACCATTGAAATCAATCATGCATTTGTTAAAAATACTATTACCTCCTGATTTTTCATCTAAACATGTTATAGCATTGAAATCCCCAAGTAAAACCCAAGGCCTAGGTATACTAGGTGCAAAGGCTCTGAGTTCATTCCAAACTCTGATACGGTTACTAACAATAAGTTCACCATAAACCAGAGTAAAAACCCAAGATTGAGTACTGGGATAGTTAGAGATTTTACCTATTGCATAGTTTTTTGTAGCACCCAAGATCTCTATCTCCACTCCATCCCTCCAGAAAATAGCTAAGCCACCACTACGACCTGCTGCTGGATAACAAAAACTCCCGTTAAAACTAATCTCCTTAGCTACTTCCTCAATCCTTTTTGCTTTTGCCTTAGTTTCCAAAACACATATCACTTCTGGTTGATGTTGCCGGATTAGGTCCTTTAGATTATGAACTACCGTGGAGGTTCCTATTCCACGGCAATTCCAGGTCATCATTGAAGCTTAGGTAGCTATTGGGGGACAGCCACCGCGAACCCTGGATGTGAGATAGTATTGACTATTGAGATATCACTAGTGCAATGAAACAACAGAAGACGTGAACGTGAAAGTGGAAGTGAAACAAAGACGACAATTTGACAGAGCCATGTAGGTCTGTAGACCTGAGACCTACATCTCTAACTTACATGGTCAAAACTAGAAATACAAAGACCACTTATTTCATGAAACGAACGTACAAATCATCAAAACAAAGCAATAATAATAATAACAATAACAAAATTTACAAATCACCCTCATATTTGTTGACCACTTATTTCACGATGCATAAGTGCATAACAAAATGCACGTAGCGCCAAACCATATCAAACAGATAACATTCATTGTAGGCATGAACAGGCACAATAGTTGGTTTACCATTATAATAGAGAGCACAACACAAGTGGTGGAAATTTTTCCAGAAATAATTGGAAAAAGCACAAACAATATTCAGTTGACTCGGTTCAAAAATGATCATTCATCAGTGAAGCATAGAACCTACTTTACTCAAAGACATAGATAAGTTAATAACTAATATGTAAATCAAAAATATAGATAAATGTCACCACATGTTCAAGAAGCCTCTCATCCAAAATTAGGTTTATGTTCCCACTTGTGCCACTCACCACCCAAGTGGAAAGTGTAAATTAAATCCCTGGTCCTAAATTTCTACCTCCTAGAGCAGTCATATGAATATGACGGTTCAATCCTATCCTTTGCCTTCAACCCAACTCTTCTTCTGCAATAAAACCCAAGGACTTCGAAAACCAACTGAGCTGACATTCAATGCCGGATAAGATGACTAATCCATTAATGACCAGTAAGCAAAACCAACTATGACCAAGACAGACAAATGCCAAAACAGGAGTACTACATTTGTACATGCGATGTCAGTATATCACACTCATATAATGTATTCACTTCTATTGAATGACCCAGAAGGTATATGCATGCCATGTTCTATGGCCACTGATTCAGTAATACGATAGATAAGCTCAAACCAGCCAAGAAATCTAATTAATAGATTTATCAGTTGACATGTTTCCTTCTTCATTTATAATGCGTACAGAAGGGTAAGAAGTAGTTCAAGTACCCAGTTTTCAAACTAGTCTCATATGATAAAAACTCTTAGTTTCAGACTATATCTACAAACGCATCATTTTGGCAATTATAGAGCAATAAGTTTAATTAACCTCCACATCACTTCATCAGCCTAACTGTAACATTCCAAACGATTCAGTTCACTAATTACTCAGTTCAACAGATACCCTTCTAAGTTATGCAACTTCTTGTTATACAGGTTATCAATGAACGCATGAGTAAAATATTTCAGCGATCTAGCAAGTGGTTCATTGTGATTGAAGTCATATTTGATGACAGATTTGTCATGTGTGTGGCTTATGCTTTAATTCAGATGTAAATATTTTTTATAATGCTGTATCTCAGACACTAACTGGATAATATGGACACGAGAAGTACATTTTCTGATTTTAATATTCGACCCCCACTGCCCAACACAAAAAATAATTATATAGAGCAAAAGCTAAATTTCTACATTCCAATAAAATATGTGCAAATGAATTTACAGGAAAATTATATGGAAAATTAACACTAAGCAATAAAGTTGTTTGTGATTGAGGCCAAAACTTACCGATTGTTTCAGTTATTGGTCAATCAATTCCATTTGGCTGCTCAAGTTACAATAGCTGATGCAAGCTTCCAAGAACATAAGTCACGTGAACCACCAGTTGACCAGTTTTTCCAGAAAGTACGATTTAGAATCTGAGAGAAAATGACTGGTTCCCAAGACAGATCTATATTTCTGAAATTTGGCATGCCAGAGAGTCTCTGGTGTGTCTGCTATTCACCTCATGTACTCTTTCGTTTATCATTTCCTTCAGTAAGTAACAATGATTTCCTCCACCCAGAACAAACTACTCCTCAACTCGGTTGGTCCCTTAAATATAATATCATACATCATGACCCCGTTCGATCAACAGAAACATTATTAAGACTTTCAGGGTCGGTTTTTGCTGCCACGGGCAGATCTACAAGCATGCTCGCAGGTGCAAAATACATGTGCAATGACATCATGCAGATAACGATACCCAAGAAAAGCTGCCACAACAGAAAGAAAAACAAAAAGGTATGCAGTTCAGAATTACCAAAAAACTACGGGAAGCGTCATACTTTAAATTATACTGTTCTTTGTTCCCGTTTAATGATAGACAAAGATGCCTTACACAGAGCATGTTGTTAATTAATTAGGTATTCAGGTGACAAAGGCACGTCAATTCTTGCTCAAGATGAAAAAAATAAATAAATAAATAAATATTACATAATGTAATCTGTACTCAAGTATGGACAAACAACGTTGACGACTGCTGGGGAAAATGAGTATGTTTTTAGGAGGGTGGGATTTTCTATTCAAAAGGGACTCTCAGCGCAATTTGTAGCGCGCTTGTTGCCTCCCAGAGTAATTTGTTTATATATCAATAAAATATCTAACTTCAAAAAAAAAAATTACATAATACTATGTACTCAAGCATGGACAAAAACCTCGCCGTTTTGCAAATTTTCACGAAAACATATGCCGAGATTTGGGGATCAGCATATGCATCTAGTCAGTTTCCCTGGGTCGGAATTTCAAAAGCATCTTGATTGCCCAGTATATATATATATATATATATATATATATATATACATAATGCTGACATACTGGTCCAATTTCTACAGCATATACAAATATTTCAGGTCGTCTTTTTGAGAACTTTGGCATATTGATCTATAGTCTCAAGGGTGAGTAGATTACCTGTAAAGTAGGCTTGAAATTGAAGAGGTAAACAGATAAAACTATTGTAAGTAGCATTGCCATTGAGGAAGAATAGACCTGGAACAGACAACAAGATATTTTTATGGTGAGAACAGGAGAAAATTTTGCTCAGAATAAATGAGTAAATAACAACATCTGTTGGTTCCATAGTGTATCCGTATGTGAGGATACAGTATAATTCATCCAATCAGGACAACAAAATAGTCAAGTCAATGCAAGGAATGCAAACTTTCATGCGTAGACCAGAATGAACTAATCCAGATCACAATATGGATTCAAGTGATTGGGATTCAAAATCAGCATCATGAACAAGTGTAACAAGTCTAGTGATAATTGAAGTTTAGCCACATAAAGAAAGGGCAATACACTGATGCAATTGTCAAGTTGGGTTGCTTGCAAAGCTTTTTTTGAGAATTTGAGCTAGGTTGGAAAGAGAAGGGAAAAGTCACAGTATAAATTAAATAAGAGATTAAAGATGACGTTTCGTGGGGTCCAAATTTGACAAGATGTTGTTTCAGTCATCGACAAGATATCAGGTTCGTAGACTTCAAAGCCATTTAGGTAAACCAGGCTTCATTCCATCCATCTTTTTTACTCTACACGACACTTTCCAGTCAAGAACACAGACAAAACTCGTACTTCCTACTCGGTTACTACCTACGTCGATTCTCTTTTCTTTCCGAAAAATGTTTCTCCTGGATCTCTTTAATGGTTAGATACAGTGATGGGCTAATGTATATGTAGGCAATAGGAGGGAGCACTGAGGCACTGAGCAGCCCCACGCCCCCACCAGAGACGTTTAAGTGGTTACAGTGGATGGGCCTACGGTACGAACAGGAGCTGTCTTACAGTGAGAAAATGGGCCGCTGATTATTTAAACCTGCAATCTGCATTTATTTTCTTACCCCAACCAGGTTTTTGCAACTCGGAACACTACAAAATTGTGGCACTGCATTTTTCTTTATAATGGCAGAAATATATATTCGGAGTATTTAGGCCCAAATTACTGGTACCTGACTACCTGTGTATAAAATACATAATAGTTTGTGGACGATTTACTAATAGTGTAATAATAGCATACAAAAATTACTGTAAGGACTAATAACCTGGAAATGCATAAGCTACAACTAAGTTTCCAACTTGACTTTCCGCAATTGCACTGTAATCGAACTATCTATTACATCTATAACTGGCCCTAGGTCAGAATTCGAGTAACTTGTTATCTATCAGTGCTAAAAGCTCTAAGGCCTACCTCAACGCGATATTACCAAAATCCACCTGTTAGAAACTGATGTTCTTTAAAGTTCCTCGCGATCAACAAATAAAAATAAATAGTAATAAATAATTAATAATAACGACGTCCCTTATATATCCAGATTGAAATACAATTGTTAGGGTAGTTAGTAGTAAACGTTTTATCTTTTACTTTGGAGTCCACACTATATTAGTAAAGCACCAAGTGCGCAAAGTTGAAATCTTGCATGCAAGTGCAGAAATAGAATTATAGAAAAGCTAAAGCATTCATACATAAGCAAAAGCACGTATATATACCGCCATAAAAGTCGATAGTATAACAACACTACTTGCATAGAAGCCATATCTGCAGCATTCTCACAGTGAAAAGATGGAGACAGAATAAATATGCACGTTAGGGACGCATCCTATACTACTAATAATCTATCAAGCATAACGTTCCCAAATACAGTTCAATCATTCAAAATGAAACCTAACCTACTTCCTTTAAAAGATTTAAGTATAACGTATTCAGATTGAATAACATAGATACATATGATAAAAGCATACTGTTGTGGAACTTAATTATCAAACAGACCAAGAAATACTTACAACAAGATTCAGTGCTTACAAAATAATAATAAAAATAAAAATAGAAAGATACACATACTTCCATATAAAGAAATGGAAGGATTATAGCCTATTTTTATAAAATGGAAAAAAAGAATGCTGGAAAAGCCTTTGAAGACAGTGGAAAAAGAGAGGAAAACAACAACAGAAAAAAGTAGTTATTATCTACGAATAAAAATGTACAGTAGAAAGAAAGAAAGTATGGAACCTTAATCCATGTTTTCCATCTGTGGGACGCCAGAAACCTTTTTTACCAACAAGGTACTGACCTTCACAGAGAGTAGTCTCCCAGTGCAGCGAACGCAATATCGGAGTTAGCTTAGTAACTGTTTCCATGATATCTTGAACCAGAAGCCATCCACCCGGTAGCATTATCCGATCCATCTCAACTACTACATCCTCAATGTCACACCTGATCATGGAAAAGAGAACACAAAAAAATCAGGATCAGAATAAACACAAGGGACAATAATCATGACCAGATTTTGTTCAGAAATCAGTCGTACTTACTAATTAGAATGGAAATAATTTCTTGTAGAAATACACAATTAATTTTATTAATTTGTTAGCATTCACCCTTTCTTCAATAAAAAATGTCCAAGACATAACGAATTCATAGTTTTTTTTTTTTTTTTTGTGAAGAATAAAGCATGAAAGCAGTTGATATAGTCAACTTTCAGGCTTATCTACTGACTTTGATAGGTCAAAGCTGAGACTCACATCCATAATTTATATATTGAAAATGTCAGTGTAGCAATTCTATACCTCTTTGTAAGATTTCCGAAGAGGTAATTAGCGTGCAGGAGATCATATGTTCGAGGATATGTATTAAAAGCCTCACACCAGTCATGATATATACCAATCAAACCTCGGTCGAAAACAACACACAGAGTATCTGGTAGATTGATTGGTACGACATTCATTACCCAAAGGGGATTATCAATCAGTGCTGCTGCAAATCTGAAAAAGAATGGGAACATATGTGTCAAATTCTGTAACTGAATTCACATACAATTATCTCAGATTGTGATTATGTTACTAGTGACACTCCTAGAGCTAAGCACAGTGCCCAACAAACAACACACTCCAAACACAACAATAATCATCAATATCATCTATCCCAATGTTATGTTCCAAGACATAATACGTTAGCAAAACCAGAATAAGCCCTGGAATAACCCAAACACACACACACACACACACTATCAATGAGCACAACAACCAAAATCTTATTATGCCTTGCACACTAACATGTATGCAGGATATCTAATCAAAACCTAAAGCAATCCAATTGTAAAACTGGAGGATAAAAGTCAAATTAAATGTTAAATCCGAGATTTTCTGGTATTGTGAGTTAAACAGAAGCAGTTTGACTTCAGCTAGAATGACCTGTGGAAGGACAGTTCACTCCAGTTCAGGTTTTTAAACAAAATAACAGCTCAATTGTAATATAGCGTCCTAAAAAAGAAGTATCAATGGGAAAGTAAACAAAAACAAATATACAAAAGGAGCCAATGTACAGATGTACAAAATTAGCTAATGAGAAATCAGCTTCCAACAGAGTACAAGCACCGACTTGTGTCATCTCTCTTTTTTTTCATCTTTTGCAGTGACGCCACTTATAGACAGCTCAAGGAGTTACTATGAAAACAATCAACAAGTTTGGAAGATGTTTGAAACATATATATTTCCACACTAAAAAATTTGTCGACGTGGTACTATGTCACACAATTCAAAGACACCAACCACTAGTATACACTTGATTAGCAGGTTTACACAGGAGTCCCTGCATACAGTATTGTACCTTCTACAACCTATCCTATTAGGACACAGTGAATACATTTTCATTAACAGTAATTTCCGTGCAAGTGTGCAACGTTCAGATCTTGGAGACTGATGTGTGTATGAGTATGACATTAGTTGAAGAGATAGAAGTAGCTGAAATCAATATAACTCCACTAACTGAAGGTAGAAAACTTAGATTCAGATATTAATATAGCTTCACTAAAAGATTGGAGTGATGTAAAGAGAAATAGAGCTAGAGAGACCAAGAAGGGGAAAAAAGGCATATAAAGTAATCCATAAGTATGTACAGTATTAAAACACCGTGCAAATTTGGACTGCTATAGAAAGTTATAATCACGCTAAATAGTCCACAAATAAGTAGACAAGTATGCCACCCTATTTTATAACGTGCCTTACCCTCCATAACCAGCATTCATATCCATCACATTCCGAATGCCTGACCAGTTAATACCAAGAGCATTCAAGTAAACGTCTGATACAAGTGTAGACCAGTGTTTAGTATCATCGCAGTATATATCTTCAGCACTTGATTCTGTTGCAAGACTTTGGGGTTTACTGCTAAGCCTTTCAGGCCAAGGAGCAGGCCACTTAAGCGCAGAGCTAAGTTTGGGGAGACAACTTTGAAGTGGTACATACCTGCTCACAAACAAACAAAAACACCAACTGTAAAAGGGAGAAGAAAAGAAATATGAAATAACCCAGAATGCCAGCTCATTCACACGGAAAATACCATGAAGTATTTTGCCTCTCCATTTGATCACACAAAGGAGGTCATTCTTTTTCCGCCCTTCATAGCAAGAGTTTGAAACAGGCTTTCGATATATAACAAGACCAATACCAGATGATTCCACAGTCTTCGCTACCACCTTCCAGCATATAGATTCCGTCAAAGCTACCATAGCTGCAGGAAATATCAAGATGAATTTGCAGATTAGCTCCAAAACCAAAATAGCATCCAAACTATGAGTATGCTAAATTAGAACAAAGATTTACACATGATATAAGAAATCAACAATATAAGTTGCAAAACATACTGGAACATAAATTCCAGTTTTGGTACTTTATTTTCAAACTTTTTTCTCGGCGTATGACTACTTATGTTTAGAGTAAGAGATCATTGATTATCATTCAGGTAAAAGAATTCCCACGTGGAATACAAGTGTGTGCAACTGCAAGGAAAATTGGAAGCCATGGAAAACTGAAAATCATATTAAGTAACTATGGACATACCAGGGTTGATAGACGGGTAGAGGGTATCCAACTCGAAACTAATTAACAACAAGTGGAGAAGCCCAAGAACTTTTATACTATATTGCAAGGCTTTTAACATCTTACATGGGGTTATACTTAACATCTGAAGATGCCCCCTCATGTGTGGCGTTACCAGAGCCTAACACGTGGACAAAATAGTTGAGTGAAATGGAGTAAATGAGTAAATGACCCTTTGGGCTAAACACAGTAGCCTGCTCTGATACAATCTTAAAATTTGAGGGCATTGAACTTAAAGCCAATTGGCAATCAGTGGAGAGGCCCAGGAACTTTAACGCTATACTGCAAGGCTTTTGACATCACATGTGGAATTATATAGAAAACATCTCAACAAATGTCAATGTCAAGGTATAACAGATTGATGCCTTTAAGACGACGACAACAACGACAATGGATAAACCAATTGTTTCGCGATGCCTTTAAGACAACGACAACAACTTCAGAGTTATGACTTGTCAAAAAGTTGATAAACCACAAGTAAAATGCTGTGCCCTTTAGCTTTTTGAAGTAACAGCTCCAAGGATGAATTAGTCATGACAATTGCATTTAAATTACGCAGTTGATAGTACTCCATTAATTTTTAGCTGACTTGCTTAGCGATATCCAATTTCATGTCTGAAAATTTATAGAATGCAACTCTGCTGTTGAGCACAAAATTCAAATGGAGTATGGGTACATAATGAACACGGCGCTACAAGAAAACACGAGTTTGAAGTTCAAAACAGATTGACACTCTATCAAGTAAGTTCCGAGAATATGGTGTCTTCTTGTTACAATAACAGTACAAGGTCAAGCTCTCGAGACGGTGAGACCAATTTTTAATCAATTAAGAAATCCTAAATTTTTAACCAATCAAATTATAGTCTTTGATTGATATCCTAGCATGTAATTTAGCAGAGAAACATGTAATTAATTCTGAATTCTGAATGGCAAAGCACGCTAATGTTTATTCAAGGAACACAAAAGGAGTTTTTGTTAGGTATGAGCAAAGAAAACCGGGCCAATCATGTAGATAAAAGAAATAAGTTGACATACAATTCCAGACATTTTGGTCTCTTTCATCATCGCGATAAACTGGTGTTGCAGACCATACAAATACTCCGCCAGGCCGAAGAATCCTGTTGAGCTCCAATAACGGTTTTCCACCTATGATTTTCAATTGAAAGCACAGTTACCAACACCAATTTAATAAGATAATTTTATATTTTTATGAACAACCAAAATTAAGATAACTTTGGCAATCGACATATAAAAGCTTCTTCAGACCTATTAAAACTGTATTAACGACTTAACGTACCATCTGCATCCCAGTGTACCCTGCATCGTGCACAGTGAATCATATCATACACATTATCTGGAAAAGTAAGGCTTTGAGTACCGATGACTGAAAGAGTAGCAGGAATTCCACGCTCGAGAGCAAACTGTATTTGAGCTTCATGCTCATCCTTCGGGGCAAAGGACATGGTAATAACATTTTTGTCGAGCAAGTATCCACCAAAGCTGGCAACGCCACATCCAACATCTAAGATGACCCTTGTATGCTTTCCCCATTTGATCTTTGAAAAGGCCTGCTTACATCGGCAAAATGAGAACCAATGGGCATGAATACTAACACAGGTATCAATTTTTATGTCATACAAGTAACAATCACAAACATTAAAAACTAAATAACAAAATCAAAAATAAAAATCAAATCAAAACATAGAACAAAAACACTAACTAGTTTCTCAGGGTAGTCACACGCTCACACTTAGCCAGGATACAGAATGCCAATGCCATGCTTAAGCAAGCGCTAAAAGTACGTTATTATCAAGGCACTTGGGAAATAAGTGCAGACCGCAGGGCAAGACCCTGTATGAAGTTTACGACGTCGTGTGCACACAACATGCCTCTTGTAGTCTTCTATAATTTGCTAAAAACATTTAAAATGGCCCATTCTAGGTCGGACCTGACGGAGCGCAAACATATAGAAACAGCAGAAAACAGGCAATGGATACAGATTGAAGATGACCACAAACAGGCTCAGAGTATAGATAGTTGAATTTTTCATTAATTTAATGAAAGCTTGAACTTTTGGTGGACTGTTACAAGTTGAAAGTTCAACACTCTAAGGTTTACTTTAATATGCAATCAATGATTGAATAGAAAACTTTATGCACATTTTAGATTTCATACATCAACCGATTCGGCCAATCTAGGCCGCATAGTGCGTGTTTTATTTTCTTGTACCATTCCACTATACTTTATTCTTTATTTTCTTGAAGATATCACACGAGATAAATAAAATGACAAACACAAAATTTTAGCCTAGCATTCCCTTGCCTACATGGTCTTTCAAACAAGATATCAAAGCTTTGGATTGCATCCTACTTTGCTTACTTCCAAAACTTATGACCAATGTGCTTATTAGTTTTTAATACTGCGATTATAAAATGCCTTGTAAAGTTAAACAGTAGGATTAATTAAATTTCATAACTATGTATGTGCATTAAGAAATGCAGAACTAACACAGATGGATGACCCACAATACCTTGTCTACAAACTTTATATACTTTTTCACCCCTTCTTTAAATTGAGTACCACCACCAGGAAATATAAAATAGTCATCAGACCTCTGTACCCAATTTTGCCCTCTCTTCTAATCCAAGGACCAAAATATCAATATCGGTGAATATATCGGTGTATCCAAAAACTGATATATATTGGATATATCGAATATATTTATTTTTTTTGTGACCAGTCCAAACTATTTAAAATATTAGAAATATTGTATATATTGGAAATATAATATCAAAAATATATTGAAAATATCGGATTTATATTAAAAAATAGTCAAAAAGTCAAATGATATATATCATAAATATCATATATATCAATTATATCAGTGATATAAAGTTTTATATCGAAAATTCTAATATTTATCGGAAAAAAAGAGTTCAATATTCGGTAGATATATATCAGAAATATCAATATTGGTGTAAAAAAAACGATATATATAGGCGATATATCGGATATATTTTGGTCCTTGTTGTAATCAGTTGTAATCAACAAGTTTAGGATGAGGAACATTGTGATACCAAATCTGCAACCACCACAAAACATTTAAGTTTACCATCATTGTACTTAAATTTACAGTATATTACAATCCCAAATTGACATCTTACCAAAAGTACCATACAGGCTCACCATATCCCTACTTTTAGGCCAAGGAACTGGTAATTTATAACCAACAGGTAAAGGAACTAAACATCTGGGACTTGGTTTCGGGCAATGTCGTTCTCTATGTTCCATATGTCTTCTCCCTTTCAATGCTTTTATAGCAGCCGCATTATCTAGACACGGTATGTAATCACTAGCTCGTGACACTTTACAAATCTCCCATTTCACTGCTTCCACGTCATTAGCAGTAGTAGTGTTAAGTATTAACGGTTTATGGGGTTGGGGTTTGGGTATTGGGGTCGGGTTATGGAGATGGGTAAGTGTAATGATTGGCAGTGATGAGGAGGATAGAAATGGTAAGAAGTAGGATGAAGAGATAGAAGAGGAATGGGTATTAGATTTTCTATTGAAGATGGCGCCATTGCTTTGTCAACAGAGAGAAAGAAAGATGCTAATGATAAGTGATTACCGTGTAATAAATGCCGTCGATTCGGATGTGAAATTATTCTTCACTTGAGCCAAATAGTAAACACGCGGAATGAGATATCGTCACATGGGCTTTTGGATTCGGGATCAGAATTAGCACGATACAAAATTCGCGCTGAAACTTTTTGTTCTGGAGTTTCTGCAGTGCAGACAAACCCAAGTTTCAGACTTTCAGGACTTTCAGCCACAGCAAATGGTAAGGACCAAAAATATCGAATTCCGAAAATATATCGTTTACCCCAAAAAAAAACTCCGTGGGTTTTATTCCCACATCCATCCATCCATCTATCTATCTATCTATCTATCTATTTATATTAACACTAGTTTTCGAACCCGTCCCACGAACGGGTGCCGTTATATTAAATTATTCTAAAAACTATTAGTAATTATATAAAGTTATGAGATATATATGAAAATTATATTAATCACTCATTCAAATTTCTTGCACCACGTACTCTTAATAAAAAGAAAACACGAAACCTTGAGAAAACCTATCAACTTCTTTTAGTTGTTATGTTTAATAATTAAAGTTTAATTAAAGTTTTATAAGAATGCTCAATGTGGTGAAGATGATATTGAAACTACTTGAATAGCAAGACACTATCAATCATAATAAAAGAATTATGATAAACATTATTTAAAATACAAAATTATACTTGTTGAGACATTATATTCCCCCTACAAATAATACAACTATGTTTTGAGGTTAGTTCAATACATTTGCATCAAGTTTCCGATTTTCTGTTAATTATTCATTGAGGTTAGTTCAATGTAGTTATTGCATCTAATTTCCGATTTTCCATTAATTATTCTTTGAGGTTATTTCAATGCAGTTGCATCAAGTTCCCGATTTCTCGTTAATTATTCTTTGAATTTAATTCAGTGCAGTTGCATCAAGTTTATGATTTCTCGTTAGTTATTCATTAAGGTTAATTTAGTACAGTTGCTTCCAGTTTTCGATATTTCGTTAATTAGTTTTTGAGATTAGTTCATTGCATTTTCATATAGGTTTCAATTTCTCATTAATTACTCTTTCATATTAGTTCAATACATCTGCATCCAGTTTCTAATTTTCAGTTAATTATTTTTAGAGGTTAGTTCGATGTTCAATGCATTTGCATTTAGTTTCAAATTTTTGGTTATTTATGCTTCGAAATTAGTTCGACCAGTTACATCTGATTTCTGATTTCTAGTTAACTATTCTTTGAGGTTATTTCAATGCATTTGTATCAAGTTTCTGATTTCCCGTTAAATATTCCTCAAGATATTGCATCCAATTTCTGATTTACCATTAGTTAATCTCTGATTTTAGTTAGTTTAATGCAGTTGCATCCAGTTTCTGATTTTCCGTTAATTATTCTTTGAGGTTAGCTCAATGTAGTTGCATCCAATTTTCGATTTCTAGTTAATTGTCCTTTGAGTTAGTTCAATACATTTGCATCAAGTTTTTTATTTTCCGTTAATTATTTTTTAAGGTTAGTTCAATGTAGTTGCATCAAATTTATGATTTCCTGTTAATTATATATTCATTGAGATTAGTTCAGTGCAGTTGCTTCCATTTTTTGATGTTTCGTTAATTAGTCTTTGAGATTAGTTCATTGCATTTGCATACAATTTCTGACTTCCCGTTAATAACTCTTTGAGGTTAGTTCAATGTATATGTATCTAGTTTTTGATTATTTATGCTTTGAGGTTAGTTCTATGCAATTACATCCGATTTATGATTTTTCATTAACTATTGTTTGAGGTTATTTCAATGCATTTGTATCTAGTTTCTGATTTCCCGCCAATTATTCTATGAGGTTAGTTCAACGCAGTTGCATTCGGTTTTTGATTTTTTGTTAACTATTTTTTGAGATTTGTACGTTCAATACATTTGCATCCATTTTTTGATTTCCCGTTAATTATTATTTGAAGTTTGTTTGATGTATTTGCATACTGTTTCCAATTTCCCGTTAAATATTTTTCAAGGATTTGCATCCAATTTCTAATTTCTCTTTAGTTATTCTTTGACGTAAGTTTAATGCAGTTTCCGATTTTTAGTTAATTACTTTTTTGAGTCTAGTTTATTATATTTGCATAAAGTTTCTGATTTCTTGTTAATTACTTTTTGAGCTCAGTTTAATGTATTTTAATCCAGTTTCTGATTTCCTTTTAATTATCCAATGTAGTGTGTAATATCAACTTCAAACAGGACATAAAAATAAATTATGTTTGATTTACTATGTGGGATCATAAAAAATTATCCAGTTCCCGATTTCCCGTTAATTATTCTTTAAATTATACATGACTCACTATGTGGATCTTCAAAGATTATCTATGAACGTGTGATGTTATATTAATTATTCTGAAAAATATTTGCAACTATATATGCAAAACTATTATATATGAATATTGTATTGATCACTCATCCAAATTTCTTATAATGTAAAAACTCCACTATCCATTAAAAAAATAATTCACCCTTGATAAAACCCTTCAACTTCATTTTTTTGTTTAATAATATAAGTTTGATTGAAGTTTTGTGAGATTGCCTAATAAGGTGAAGTTCATATTGAAGCTACTTGAATAGCAAGGCGTTCTCAATCATACGAAAAGAGATAAGATAAACACTATTTTAAATGCAAAACTATACTTATCGAGACATTCCCACAACATATAACACAACTATGTTTTGAGGTTAGTTTAGCATTTGCATCCAGTTTCTGATTTTCAATTCCGTTATTTATTTTTTGATGTTAGTTCAATGCAGTTGCATCTAGTTTCTGATTTCCCGTTATTTATTTTTTGAGGCTAGTTAAATGCGGTTAGTTCAATGCATTTGCATCCAATTTCCAATTTCCTATTAATTGTTATTCGAGGTAAGTTCAATGCATTTGCATCCAATTTCTGATTTCCCGTTAATTATTCTTTGAAATTATTTTAATGCATTTGCATCCATTTTTTGATTTCTCGTTTATTATTCGATAATGTTGTATTTGCATCTAGTTTTCGATTCCCGTTAATTATTGTTTGAGGTTAGTTCAATGAATTTGCATACAATTTTCGATTTTCCATTAATTATTTTGAGGTTAGTTCAATGCATTTGCATCCAGTTTATTTTTTGAGATTAGTTCAATACAGTTGCATCCGATTTCCGATTTCCGATTTCCTATTAATTATTATTTAAAATTAGTTATACGCATTTGCATCCTATTCCCAATTTATAGTTAATTTTTCTTTGATGTTAGTTCAATGCAGTTGTATCCAGTTTTTGATTTCCCATTAATTTAATCATTGAAGGTTAGTTCAATGCATTTCCAACCAGTTTTTGATTTCCCGACAATTATTTTTTTATGTTAATTCAATGTATTTGCATCCAAATTTTGATTTCCTGTTAATTATTCTTTGAGGTTAGTTTAATACAGTTGTATCCATAGTCCGATTTCCCATTAATTACTTTTTAAGATTAGTTTAATGTTTGCATTTGCATCAAGTTTCCGATTTTCCGTTAAATATTATTTGATGTTAGTTCGATGTATTTGCAACCAGTTTTCGGTATCTGTGGTTTATATATATTGAAAAAAAAATTATAAATTCAGAAATTTAATTGGAATATGTCGTAATTTCTGTGGTTTTTGAAATCCTTAACAATGACTAAATGTCTAAATCCCAAAGTGGATGATGCACTAAATCTATCCAACTTTATTTGTTTAGGCATACAATATAATTTTATACAATACAATTTTAAATCTAAATTATTAGTAATAGAGTTTAGAAAAAATTGGAGTCTCTGTGAGTGCTCCAATTGTCTGATTTTTCCATATTAGTCTTTTACTTTTTCGTAATTAGTCAAAGAGCTTTACAAATATTGGAGACTATGTGAATGCTCAGAAAATAGAGCCAAGAGGGTACAGCTATAATATATATCTAAGGAATACATAGCCCGCCCGCAGGGCCCATCCTACGCTCTAAATATGTTCTCTCGCCTTATGACGTGGAAAATCTAAGTGATAAAGCCATGTATGCTGATTTACACAACAACATCCGACCTCGTTGGATTTAATTGGATTTAACTCTCCCGATCAATCGTCTCTCTCTTCAAAATCATCCGAATTTAACTTTAAAATATTACCTTTAAAATCATCTGAATTAGAAGAATTACATAAAATCATCCGAATTAGAAGAACATGAGGAATCTCAAGTAATCTTTTCATTAATTCATTTGGTGAAGGCGAGGAAGAATCCATGGTTGGAACCTTTTCTCATCTTAGTTTTAATTTCTAATAGTTTCTTTTGTCAATATCACTATTAATGATCAGCTGAAGATTATTTGTATTATCATCTCAAACCACACCCAGCTGAAAATTATTTATTTGCTTGTAAGCTTTCTGTTCTATGCAGTCTCAGCCTTTTAGAGTCTCTCATCAATTTAATCTAACTCTCCCAACCGTCTCTTTCTTCTCGCTCTCTTTAGCTTTTAGTTGCTGCCGCTCTCCCACACATCTCTACTCATCAGGTAAGACTTTTTCGGTTTACCCCCACAAGTTTGAATTTAAATTATCTTATTATTATTAATTTGAATTTAAAAGCTTTAGCTATTATCTTTTTAATTTAGCTTTTCGGGACTGTCATTTTTCCTTTGTTCACCTGTAGTTATACCAAATTAATTTTTAGTTCACTTGTAACTAAATTAATTTTTCACTTTCAGCAAACATCAAGATAACGTGTTTTTGTTTCACAACATCTGCAGTAATCTCTTGTTTTAGTTATGAGATATCTACAGTAATCACAAAGGCAAATTGACAGCTAGATGCTAAAATATCACGGATTGTTCTAAAGTGGATTGCTATAAAGTTTATGCATGAAAATAATAAATCAAATTCACTTGCTATCAGCAAAGGCTTTATCTTATTATTAAAATTAAAAAAAACCAACCTGAGTAATAGTTGGTTATCCATAATTTAGCTAATGTGGCGTCTACTGTTGTGTTGCAATAGTGGAAGCAAGCAGGGCCTACTTTGATACAGCAAACTTTTGTTTTTGGTATTAAAACCTGCCAGATGCAAATCCTTAAAGCTTTAATATTAACTTTTTATTATTCACAGTAACTTGACAGTTTTGTGCATTGGATTAGCTAGATATTTGGAACTCGCTTCACTCTTACATCCAAGTACTTGTAAGAATGATGCTCTGATTGTGTACCTTAATTTGAATTATGTGATGTAAGCTGGACATATTCATGCATTTTATGTTCATGCCTTCTTCTTCACAGGCCTCCCAAATGGCGGGCAGGGGCAAGCACCCCATGAAGCCTTGCGAGGATCCTTCAAACCATGAGAAGCATAATTATGATCAGTCCAAGATAGGTTGACCCTTCAACCACCACCTGCCTTTCGGGTACTACTTCAACTTCTCACACTTTTCTATTATTTTATTATGAATTTTACTATCCTTCGTACTTGTGCGATGTCCGTTGCTCCTAATTATTAACTTTTTTTGCCTTCATCTGTATTGCTTAGTATTGACTTAATCTTTTATGATTTCTCTTTTCTTTTATGATTTCTCTTTATTAAGCAACCCATCCGACCAAATGTGGATAAGGGCAAGTGCCCAATGCACCCGTCTGAGGAACCTTCAAACCAAAAAAGACGTATTTACATTCCCCCCAAGATGGGCTGAATCTTCAGCCACCTCGTGCCTTACATTCCCCCCAAGATGGGTTTTTTGACAGGTTCGATGCATTGTTGGGAAGATATCTAAGGAAAAATACCACTCCATACAGTGCTGAGGCTATTAGGAAAGTAGAATTTGGATATGGAAGTGACTAAAGCAATTTCAAGTTGTAGATGCATGCAGATGGTTTTATTGATTTCAAAGAGTTCAAGAATTTGCACAAGACAGGACAGGGATTCAATAGAGTTGCCGCTCTATCCTGGTAATCTCACCGTGGAACAAAGAATTATTAAACTTAACCAGCAATCGAAGACACGTTTGGAACATATGGCTTTGGTAGCATCAATGACAAGGACAGCAGCGACGCCAAACCAGACTATAGATCCTAATGGAGTTATACATGTACCGGTAACACTAGAAGGCACCTTTTACTTAGCATTGGTACAACTAAGGTTGAGCCTGACCCATATTTTGAGTCCTACTATTTTATTGTTGACACTAGTAGTTCACACACATGGACTCAGTGCGAAGGATGCAATCCCTGTTTTTATCAGAAGCCACCATTGTTTCCTTATAGGAAATCAACAACTTTTAGTGAGTCTCATTGTGATAGGGAGGGTCGATGTGAATTTGGTACTTGCAAAGAAGGTAAATGCACTTATACTATGGGGTATGGGAATGGTGCTATAACAGAGGGTGGTCTTGGCTTCGAAAAGTTCACATTCAATTAAGATGATGGGGGTATTGAAGCTTTTGATCATTTGAGATTTGGTTGTGGCTTCAAACAAACCAATTTCGATTTTCGTCTCACGGATCCAATGCAGAATGAGCTGAGATAGCTGGGATTCTTGGATTAGGAAGGGGACCAACGTCATTTCCAAACCAATTATAGCTTTATGATTTCTCATACTGTCTACGGCCATGGTATAATGAAGGTGGAGTTCAAGAAATTAGTACGTTCTTGCGTATGGGCAATGACGCACGTTTCCAAGATGGGCAAAAAATACATTCAACGCCACTACCTCCACGTTAATCACATTACTTTGCGACTCTGGAGGGAATATCCTTTCAAGGAGTTCGATTGATCCAAGTGCATTTGCATAGACACCTCTATCAATTTTATCTCTGCTTGCACGCCTATGAGTTTTGGTCCAGCAAGTAAGTATGAAAATAGCTATTTTTAACTTGAACAGGGCTTCTCTATATTCTGTTTTAAATGGGTTTTGTAAGTTGAGAAATGTAGGATGCAGACGTTGCCATTGCTTAGTTTAGCCATTTAGGCAACAACTATTGCAGCTACACTACTCACCCATTTTAAATATAGAAAGGTTTTGTGTTTTTTTTCTCATTTTTTTGCTAAACAGAAAGATTTCATTCTTGGTGTGGCTTGTGAGCTCCACCATCTTTACAATTTTAGGTATTAGGGGTCTCAAAGATGAGGTTTTCACATGTACTCTAAACTGATTACATTGTGTCATGCTTTGTCATTCTGGTTTTTTAAGTCATGGTTGACATGCTCATGTTATATTTTGTTAATTGTTCCACAGATGTTACTTGACGTTGTTTCAGTATTCAACATGATCTCATCTAACTCACAAACTGCTCAATCCGCCGTACTCAATCTTAAAGGAGTTGAGGTCTGCCTACCATGTAGATTACATTTCTTCGTGGGTCTCAACAAATCTCTTTCTTCCCTTTGGATTCAATAATTTATTATATTCACAGGTTATTAGGGAACATCATCCCTCTGACAATTATGGCATAGCATTGGAGTGTGTGTGGGAGAAGGATAAGTTTGTTTTACTTGAGAAAACAAATAATATTGAGACCAAGAATCAAGTGAAGCATGTGGAAGATGGAATAAAGACTGCCCTGAAATCATCAAATATACAATACCAAACTATAAAAGCTTTTCTTGGAGGTGAGGACTTCCATGAGTTTTGATAATACCTATTGCCATAATAGAACATAAGCTTTGCATTTCCAATATTTTTCCAGTTGTCGTTCACAGAAGGCAAGATTATGTGCAGATGCTTCTACCATGCCTCAGCTATATAACATGAACATGATGCTCAACAGGAGGTTGGAAATCACATTTACAGCTCATACAAAAATTTGTGTCCTTAAATCGAACTGATTAGAAACTATTAACCATCCAATTTTAAAAAGAGTTGAGATTTAATTAACAGTCGATAATAATAATAATAATAATAATAATAAAAACCCTGCCTTGATACTTTATTTTCCTATTATATTATTTATTATTTAGACCTTGGCATTCTCCTGTACAATTATTAGGAATAAAATCTTCCATGAAAATGATCCAGTTGCTGAAAAATCACGTCAATTATTTACTTAATGGTGTGCATTTTGAATGGATAAAGAATATTTTTATCTATGAAAATTGCATATGTAGCATGTTCTGATTAAGTATGTCCAGGTGATGAACTTGAATGCCCAAATATGGATACAGACTCCTCCTCAGAAGACCTATCAGGTCCTACCAACAACAGAATTCATGCAACTTATGCATCTACAAATCAATTAGTCGTGATAAACAATGAGATGGAAGTTATTGATAGCGATGATGAGAATCGAAAAGGATCACCTGACACTCCCTGACAGGAATTTTATTGAATACGGAAATAATGCAAGTACAAGTTCATTTCCAAGTCCTGAATTGCAAACAAAATCGAGGGATACAGTGGCATTTAATTTGTTGCGGTTGGTCAATCAACATCACATATGGGGAGTGGGTTTCAAGAGGAAAAGAGCTGCTAATGAAAAAGAGCACTCATTTTCCCGTCAATTAACTGGTGGAAACGGGAATAACATCTTACCAAAATTCATTCATGTTCAGATAGAAACAGCATAATAGTGTACCATTTGGAGTAACCTCAGTCAATGTAATTATGCACTTGACACGTATTATCGTAGCGCGCATGTCTAACACAATAACACAATATATATATATATATATATATATATATATATATATATATATATATATATAAGCCTCAATCTAGCGTCACATTTTTTGTGTGCAGAGTGGGTACAATGAGGCATCCAACGTCGGCCAATTAACCTTAGTAGTATATGGAAGATGTACAAACTTCCACACATGGGAATCTAGGATGCATAGCATAACAATATTTTTAGTCAGTTGGTTATGTATTCTTCTTTTTCGTGTGTAGTTAAACAAATTTGGGGTGAATGTTCGAAGAAAATGTCAAGGCATAATGAAAAATGTACAACCTTTTACATTGTTCCTCGGAGCCTCAAGAACTACAAATGCTCGAGCTCTATACATATGGAAGAATTCCTAAATGCCTAAACCAATCAACAATGTGTAAGTATTACAAGGGATAGAGGTAGGGCAGGGAACGAGTCGGATACCAGTCGGATATTCCAATATCCGAATCTTAATCCAAATTTTTTGCAAATATTTCTACGTCACCCATAACCTCAACAACAACAGAGAAAACAAAAGAAGTTTCGTTCTTTTTATCTTCTCAAAGATTCTTTGTCAATTATATATATATATATATATATATATATATATATATATATATATATATATATATATATATATATATATATTTTTAAACCCTCTCTTATTTGTGAATTTGTAGACATTATGAATTGGATCCGGAACATTGAACAACACGCATCCGATAATGTGAACAAAATATTAGTAGGAAACAAGGCTGACATGGATGAGAGCAAGAGGGTAACACCAAACTTGGATCAAAATGTCAAATTCCCCAAGAGTTTTCTGAATTGGGCTTGATTGATTGTTTTTTTAATAGGTTATGCCAACTTCTAGGGGTCAAGCGCTTGCTAATGAATATGGCATCAAGTTCTTCGAGACGGTAAGTTCATACCAGTATCACATTTCATCCCACTAACCCATTGTCAACATATTGACCCACACGAAACCTGTTTTATGCAGAGTGCAAAAACCAACCTGAATACAGAGCATGTTTTCTTTTCTATTGCAAAGGACATAAAACAAAGACTTGCAGAAAGTGATTCTAAAGTTGAGGTACACTCTACTCTTTGAACCAATTCGTGGAATGAGGATTAATACCTTGAACAGTGTGTTTTGACTCATTTAATTATTCCTATTTTTTCAGCCCCAGACCATTAAGATTAGTAAACCTGATCCCGGCAAAGGTTCGAGTACAGTTACTGAGAGATCAGCTTGCTGCGGTTCCTAAAGTTGTTCAGTCAATAATGATTGTTCTGGAAATTCTATAGTGTATATTATAATCTAACTCTTGAGAAAGTCATCTGTGGATGCCAATATGTTTCAGGTGGCTCCTTTTGCTCTATTACTCTATTTGTGTTGTTAAACCTTTGATGCTGTAATTTATCCTATAGAGCGAATCCTTGGTATACTTTTAGGTGTGGGGATACAAGTTGATTTTTATGCTTTGTACCTGTAATTGGCTTACTCTATTGCCATTAAAACACTAAAGCCATTTTTTAGAATAATTTCATATAGCGGCACCCGTTCATAAGACGCAGCTCCCGTTCGTAAGACGGGTTCGAAAACTAGTATATATAATAGCAGTCCCTTTTGCTGCACTAGGAGGGTGTCCACGTAGGCAAATTTTAAGTACCCTTTTTACTTACTAGAAATCAGGAGAGGGAAAAAAAATCGTGGGACATAAAGAGAGAAAAAAGTAATTATACGGTGAGTCCCCCACAAATAAGATTCTAAACCCCACGAGTCCCCGAAAACCTTCTTTCTCCACCTCTCAATTCACGTAGAAAAGCTCCAAATTGTGAATTCCCTCTGGCCCGTCATTCCACATTCTTGGTGGAACTATAGTAATTGCTCTACTCCAGCCAAAGACCAAACTTGTGATCTTTTTCGATGATATTATTCTACTTTCAGACGGACAGATTGTCTACCAAGGTCCTCGGAGAACGTGCTCGAAGTTCTTTGAAGCCAAGGGTTTTAGATGTCCCGAAGAAAGGGGTTGCGCTTTTCTTGCAAGAAGTAAGATTTCCTAACTCAACCAATTACATTCTATTCCTATCATTTGAATTATAAATTTTGTAATGCGCATTTTTAGTTGTCAATTCGTCAAACTAAGTAGAATGTTAAGATCCGACCTGTAATTTCTTCTCATACATGTAACATCAAGAAAAGATCAACACCAAGATCTTGGGCCAATAAAGACCGAACCCTATTCCTATGTTTACGTCTAGGAATTCGCAGACGATTCCAATCATTCCATGTTGGCCGCAAAGCAAGGGCAAGAACTCAGCACCCCTTTTGATAAGAGAAAGAGCCACCCTGCTGCTTCGACACCTTCGGAGTATGGTGTCAGCAAAAAAGAGCTTTTGAAAGCTTGCTTTTCAAGGGAATGGTTGTTGATGAAGAGGAATTCCTTTGTGTATATCTTCAAAATGATGCAAGTGAGTACCTAAAATTTGTAACGCATCATTAATTAGCTTATATCAGACGTAGTTCTGTCTAATGAAGAAATTTAACTAAATTAAGTCCAGTTGTGTTCGAGTTAGCAGCCAGTGAAATTATTGCTGTTTAGCAAACTCTTTCAACACAATGAAGACATGAAATATGAACAAGCTCAAAACAGAGATACACAGAGACATAACACTACACAATTACCATCTTTTCCTAATCCACGGAAGACTCATTTAAGTTTGTCAAATGTAACTCAATTACTCTTTTGAAAGACTTTTAAATCAAAACCTGTGATTTCAAGTCCAAAATAAAGTTACCACCGACACAAATCAAAGTTGGACGCAAAGATAACCCGATCAAAGGGCAAAGACTAGAAAAATCAAAAGAACATACCTCATTTCGACCTCACGAGTTCAAATTTTACTTGAACAAGAAACTATATTATTAAATGTTCAGTCCTAACATACTACGTGTTCTTTTCTGATTTCAGCTCATTGTTGTCGCTTTCATCGCGAATGACTATCTTCCTACGCACCGAGATGAAACATAACACGATAACAGATGGAGGAATTTATATGGGTGCCATTTTTTTTTTGCAATTGTCACCATTATGTTTAATGGATTCGTTGAAGTTTCAATGACTATTGCAAAGCTTCCCCAGATTCTACAAGCAAAGAGACCTCCTCTTCTATCCTTCTTGGGCATATGCACTTTGCCATCATGGATACTCAGGATTCCCACCTCATTTGCTGAAGTTTTCATCTGGATCGTCTTGACATACTATGTTATTGGTTTTGATCCAAATTTTCTAAGGTGAGACTGGCCTAAGAACAATTTTCATCTTACTGTGTTGTCTCAAAACACATATTTTTTGTTATCTCATTCAACTTATCTCTTCTGGAGTTATGAGATCTAAAATCAGTCTCCTCTTCCTATCTACTTCTCAAATGTAGAGGGGGGTGCACGAATATATAATTTATTTGGAACCACTAGGTTCCTTTTAAATAAGTAGAATGTGATATAATGAGCTCATCAAAACCTTTATGAAGATTAATCATCTTCTCTCAAGTAAGTTCTCTGTCGTTAGTTTGTTTGTGAATTTGGTACCTAGCTATTTCCCACAAATATCAGCAATCAATCGCACAAATATTTAGAAGTTTTGTTTTTTTGCAAGTTCCCAATTGAAAAACGAGGGAATTAAGAAATTGGGGTTCTAATTCAAGCGAATGTGTTATTCATGAATTTCTCAAGGAACGAAGTCATCCATGCACGAGGGTTTTGGTTTATATATTGAATATGCTATTGTTTATATCTAAAGCCTTTTGCAGATTCCAGAGTTCAAAATTCTTATGTTAGGTTATATTGAAAGTCATTTCATATCTATATTGCTCTATTGATTTAAAACTATTATATGAATGTCTACAAATTGATAAGTGCTGAAAAAAAATCCATTATTTTCGGTGATAGTTAAGATGTGTCATGACACTCTGAAAACAGTAATTAAATGCATGTATGGACATCTTTGTGTACATCTTAGTTTGTAAAACACATTGTTATGTGTGAAACTCAATTTCTAATACATGTTTTGTGTACTTGGTATCCACTGTAGATTAACATATCGAGTTGGGATTAGAATATCACTATACTGTCTCTTTTTTCTACTACACAACATCAAACGACGTACTCCTACAAAAATTTGAACTATCAATATTCTTCTTGGAAATCTTTTGACACTTATTGTTAATGTTATGCACTAGAAACCATAATTTAAGAGTTTTGCAAAATTATACTTTTGGGAGAAGTTAGAGTTTTAATCGTGGGCGTGATGATTTCCGGCACTAGCTAGCTAACACGTTAATAGTACTTGATCTTAGTATGAGTGAGCTTACGGTTTTAGTAATACATATTTTTTTTCCCACTGAATTTGGTAGTTGAATAACTTCACAATCAGCAATTTAATAAGGTTGACATATTTTACCATTTTGGTTTCTCTAACAGGATGGCATTGACATATGAACCCTAAGCACCTTCCAACCTAAGAGATTGGATCCAAGGTATGCTTTTTGGTTATTTCTCTACTATAAAAGGATATCTATCATAGACGGGTTGCGCCATTATTATGTCAGCTATTAACTGCAATACCAACAATCAAAGTATCCGTGGGAAGCTATGGATTTATGTTGTTGTGGTTTGCTCAGTGAATTTGAGTTGTTGGTTAAGGAAGCTATTTAAATATTCGAGTTAGAAAAAACACAGATAGATGAAGCTATTTTTTTTTTCTTGCGTATTTTTTAAAATTTAGTATAGGTATATGAAATGGATTTTCACATGACCTCTTAATAAAAAGTCTGTCTCCGCCATGTTTGAGTGTTTAAAAAGCTCCCATGAATGTAGGATGATCGACTACTTTCCATGGCCGATAGTAACTGATATTTCCACTACAAACATAACAATCAAAGATTTTAAGTTAAACAATTTTTTTTTCAGTGCTTTATTAATGACACCCTCTCTAAAGCAGTTGATCATCCATGTATGGCTAATGTCCCTAATTACTATATCACATTGTTCTTTTATCATATATTGTGGTTCTATGCGATCTTTTGTTGTAAATTTCAATTTTTACTTATTAATTTGACTCTTTGCGTGTTTCTATCAGTTTTTGTTTTATCGGAGATTCAGTTCGGCACCAAATGCTTTTTCGCGAGATTATCACCACTTGATGGTCGTTAAAAGGTGTGTTATGGTTAGCGTCAACTTTCTTAACTCCAATGGAATTACTTGCTCATTGTTTGTGGAATTAAGAATTTAATGTTAACAACCTATTGTGGTGATCTCTTTTAAATACTTTGCTCAAGCCAAGAGCTTCCTCAAGACATAACTCAATAAGGTGCACTTATCATATCATAACCTAGCCATATCTATCAAGCAAGCTAAATTCCATTTCCTCAACATTAGAAGACCATTTCTGCCAACGCCTCTACAACCATTTTCCCCACCACCTCATCTGATATCTTTTCACTAACAATGTGAATGTAAAGCCCAACACGAAAGATGGTTGGGTTTGCGAGTTCGATGCACTTCACTGCCTTCTAAGAACTTCTCTTCAACCTCACCTCTTTCAGGTACGTTTCTTTCTCTTTCTTCTTTCTCCTCAAATTCAAATGGTTGTTCTTCAAAAGTTCTTAATAAACCATCTAGGAAGTAAGAAATTTTAGCCCCAAAGGAAGCCAACCATAAAAAAAAAAAAAAAAAAAATGACTAAATCCACTTACTGCTCCAATACCAAGAATTTGTGGCAAAAAGCAAAAGACAGGGAGTAAATCTTGATAAATTCAAACCAATTTTCTCGCATGACATATCATGTATATATCTTTCAATAATTTCGTAAGTTGAGTTACAATTATGTGGCGATTGCGTGTCATAATACCAACTACCAACTGGTGATTCGGGTTAACGTATGTGGGTACCCATTACTGTGATTTTAGTCCTTTGGTTTTTAGCTTTTGTTATCGATCAAAAAATGGGGGGTAGATGTTATGTATTTTGTTTCATTTCATTAATTTTTATATTCTTATAGTACTTAGTGTCCCAAGTTAAGTTGGATGCTTTTGAAATGGGTTCGAGACAGACATCATTGCATTGGCATTCATTCTTTAATTCTAAATATACATCAACGTAACAAAGCACTTTATACGCCACTTAGATCAATAGTCCTAACAGAGTCATACTTCTCCATCTAGACAGACAGAATTAGTTATCAGTTAGTATGCTGCCATGAGCTATGTCTGTCCATCTAGACAGACAGAATTAGTTATCAGTTAGTATACTTCTCCATCACTGACTGCTCATATTGTTCAACTCTTTTGTTGACTAAGTATATACATGTATAGTGCGACTTGGATTTGCAGGGTTGCTCTATTTGCGTACAAAGTCACGATCTATATTATAGTTTTGTTTCGAACCAAACTAACTAAGCCAAAAGTACTATACTTGCTTTCTCTCTTTCTCCCCTGCTTTTGCATTTCTATATGATGATGTATTTTTCAAATTTAAATTTATATAATGATGCTTGATAAGGGGGTGTTCTATGTACTTGGTGTAAAAGCATGAATTCTACTTCTATTTTTGGCATGTCAGGTAGTCAAAGGTACTGGCAATATAATATGTGGCCAGTGGATGCCTAAAACTATTGTTACACCACAGTTTATGATACGCTTCTATATTTTCAGCATGCTACAGTTCTACACAGATAGTGATGAGACTTCAAGTACCTTCAATGGAGAGTTAATGATGTTCCATGCCTATTAAGGTCTTTGGTGCCTATATTCAGAACACAATTCAGTTTCTTTAACAAGAGAGAATAGTAAGTGGTCTATTTAATTTGGTATAACCTGAGTCTTGAACTTGAGCTTGAAATGTGAATTGGTTTAAATCAACGCAACGTTGTTATCCTGTGCTTATAATCTATTGTGTGATTTCTTTTATTATGTAGTTAAGTATGTGCTATAGAGCAAGAAACCATGACTTGGTCCTCTTTTTAGCTCAGTGAGGCTATCCACATCACAGGGGGATTACAAGAAATCAGGAAGATTAAATTAGAAGTCTTTAACTGAAAAAGGAAAGCTAAACCCAACAAAAACTCAACAATTTAATTTATAGCACGAAAAATGTTCCTTCTCTGTTCCACAAGTGATAAACTAAACCCTACTCTTCACTATTTTCCCCTTTGATATTGTGTCGCCCATGCTTATATTATCTATGAAGTAGAGAAGAAACATAGAGGTCTGGCATCATCAAAGCACTCTCAAACTGGATCAGTTAGTTGGATGTTCCGCCTTCCAGGTCTGATTTTCTCTCTTATTTCATTTTTGTATGAATGAAATTTTAGTTCCACTGGGAAATTAACAAACAAGTTTCCTAATTTGTTCTTTGGTGTTAATAAGTCATAGGTTATTTAGTTGCTAATTAAAGTAGGTATTTTGAATTTTGTGGGGTTGGGTGCCGTTTGTATCCATTGTAGATTATGGTCAAGTCATGCCTTTTCAGAGTTGTTACTTCCTGTCATTCGTTTAGTGTGTAATAAATATGTCATTACATACATTGTAAAATGCACTCTTTGAACAATGAATCGTACATTGTAAAATGCACTCTTTGTATTTATGGGTTTAACTTTGTTCTTTGATGCTTCTTTCATTAATAATTAAGATACTTTTTGTGAAAATTGATAAGATGATAGTAACATTATTGATAGATACCTTATATGTGTATGTATGTAACAGAGATTATATGCTTAAAGAAAAGTTTTTTGATGACCATGTGCAATTAATTTTGTTTCTTAGTATCAAATTGCTATATTATATATTTATATTTTTCTTAATTATTGTGTATGTGTATGCACTGTTTAACGAGATTTGATACGAACTTTAGTTATATGGAATTTGCAATGTGAATGCTTCATTTACTAAAGAAACTAATTAGCTAGGCTGAAGCTAGATGGTTTCCAAGGATCAATTTGAATATTTGGATATGCTTGAATGTAGGGGATACGATTTATACTTCAAACAGATTGCTCAGAGGATCACATAAGAAGATGATGAATGACAAAGTAAGCATCTCTCTCTCAAAAGCAAATTTTATAACAAATTCCTATGATGAATGACTAATAAGATTATTTTGTGCATTTAAATATCTCTTCAACGTGCTCAAATATAAAATATTTTTTTGTCCGTGACAATTTCTTGGATCTTTTTTTTTTTTTTGGGTCTATAAAATGTTACATACGGCAATATGACGTGACAAAATTATATAACTGAAAGCATAAGAGGTATTATTAATTACTATCATTACATTTTCTTACTTGAATTTTTTTAATTAATTTTGATACTGTGGTATGTAAATTAAACCCAATAGAAAATTGTCGATTTTTTTGGTCTATAAAAAATGTTATATACGACAAGGAAAACATAAGAGGTGTTACTAATTATTGTCATTAGTTTTTCTTACCAATATTTGTTTTAATTAATTTTGAAATTGCTGCATGTAAAATCAACTAAAAAATTGTTGATTCCTACTAAGACGTTTATAACTTGGGAAATGCTAGAATGTCACGAATTAAAATCACAAAACATACACAATATGGAAAAAGAATCACAAATTAATTAGAGTATGATGCTATTACTTATCACATGTTATTATATTATTTTAAGGTATTTTTTGAGGATCCCACAAAGTTAGAAATCGGAAACTGGATGGAACATTATTGCAACTAATAAACCCAAAAAAATATATATATATATTAACGGGAAATCGGAAACTTGTTGCAAATGCATTGAACTAACCTCATAGAATAATGACTTAACGGGAAATTAGAAACCGGATGCAAATCCATTGAACTAATCTTAAAGAATAAATAGCTGGAAATCGAAAATTGGATACAAATGCATAATTAACGGGAAATTAGAAAATGGATGCAAATGCATTAATATAACCTCAAAGAATAATTAACATAAAATCGGAAATTGGATGAAATTGCATTGAACTAATATAAAAGAATAATTAACGGGAAATCAGAAACTAGATGCAAATGCATTGAACTAACCTTAAAGAAGTAATAATTAACGGAAAAACTAATTTCTACACGTGCTTCCATTTTTTGATTCCTTTGACAAGTTGATAGGTTAATATTAATACAAAAACTTATAGATTATATTTTAAGGTGGTGTTTGAGAATATATTTTTTCAACTGGGAGATAAACCTTGGATATAGTATACTTAAGTAGAGAACTTTCTTGCTAGCTATCTTTAGAACCAAACACTAGAATTCCCATAGCATCTGCCTAAACTTTGTTAGTTACTCAATAACGATCGAATGTTACTTGGAGGTATAACTTTGTCAATAGTTGGGAAACACGTTGTGATATATATGTTCTAATTTAACCATTCCCAGGTATAAAGAATGCTAGACTTCTAGGTTGATGGAAGAAGGCGACTTCAACAATGATTACATTGGAAACGACCGCACGCATATGATGTGCATGTGGACTGAAGTAAACTTAAAGCATGTTCTATCATGCACCTCCCAAGTTGTTTGCCTTCGTAAGGATGTAACTCACCTGAGTCCTTGTAGCAACCGTGCCATGATCCAGCCATTGTTGATACTTTTTTTCATTGGTGACATGTTGTTCAATCGTCTAAGGCAGCCAACAGAGTTTTGTATGTCAGACAACTGAATGTCAAATCCAAGCGTTGCAGAACTTAAAGACACATATATTTGTATCCAATAAAAGCGTTGCAGAACTTAAGACGTGTATTTGTATCCATTGACATGTATATCTATTTGTATCAATGGAATTTCTGACTAACATGCTAAGGTATTTACTTAATGTAACAATCCCGGCCATATATTTGCATTACATGTCTGATCAATTCGAATTCTCATATTTGATTGGTTTGGAAAGTTATAAATTTTATATATGTTTGATCGCTAGCTACTGCACCTTATTTTGGCTACATTGCATTTGCTCTGAATGGGAAGAAGTGACTCAAAGATCGAAAATCTACTGTGACTGGTGTGAGTGTTCACGCTCCCAAATAGTCTCCATGGTACGTAAATTGTTAAGTTTTTCCTCAAATTTTGATGTTTATCTTGGTATCAAATTCAAGTGTGTGGATACGTCTTCAACATGATTAAATCTGAAATGTTAATAAGGAGGTTTATCTATCTGTTTGAACTATAGATGTGCGTGTTTACTTGAACATTTTTGCAAATTACCTTGAATGCATTTTTATTATCTTTCTATATGAGTATGGTTAATGCCTATAATGCTTGAACCAAAGGTGAGTGAGTTTACTATTTATTTTCCCTTATCAAAAATGAAAACTTGGATTTTGATTTTTGATGTACATGTTAGCTGATAATCACGTGTTTTCCTTTGTTAGATCGGTCCGTGATTTTTATTTCATTTTTTCTTAATAGTACAACTTGATTTCATTTTCTATTAACATGTTATAATTTAACTATTTTAATTCATAAAGAATGTTAGAATGCTAGGTAGATGGAAGACGTCAACAATGATTAAAATGGAAACACACGTAGGTATAGATATGCATGTGGTCCGAAGCAAATCTTAAAGTATTTTCTATTATGCACCTCCCACGTTGCCTGTCGCCATAATGATATAACACAGTTGAGTTTGTGCACATAGTTTGATTTTTTTTTTCATTGGTGAAATTTCTTGATGATATGTTGTCCAATCGTCTAAGGTAGCCTGAGTGTTGTATGTTATAAGAGAGCTGACTGTCAAATCCAAGCACTGCAGAACTTAAGACATGTATATTTGTGTCCAATGACATGTATATTTATTTATATCAATGTGATTTTTGACTAAGATGCGAAGGTATTTACTGTAAATCTAACAATCCTGGCTAGGGCAAAATGGCTAGTTATTATAGTTATAGACTAGCATGATACATGTGCGAATGCACATGGTTTTTTTTTTTTGGCTAACTCATAAATAAACAAAAAATATATAGGCAATTATATATACTTAGCTAAAAAGGTAAATCTTTTTTTATTGGGTTTTTTTGGCTAATTCGTAAATAAACAAAAATTATATAGGCAATTATATATACTTAGCTAAAAAGGTAAATATTTTTTAATTGTTAAAAAGTACACATGGCCACACGCTAGGCCCAAGTGTTTTAGGAAAAGATATGTTGAATCTAAATGACATAATTTTCACTTGTAGCTTCTAGCCAAATAGCTCGGAGCTTCTAATTCCACAATATCATATTACTTCTGATCGTGATTCCAAGTTTCTTAGTCATTTTTGGCAGACATTGTGGAAACGACTTAATATATACTTCCTTGAAGTTTAGTAGCACTGCTCATCCACAAACTGATGGCCAAACAGAAGTAGTCAACCGTACTCTTGGTAATCTTATCCATTGCATTATGGGTGATAAACCCAGACAGTGGGATTTTTCTCTTTCCCAAGCTGAGTTTGTGAATAATTCTTAAAAGAGTCAGTCTACAGGCTAGGCAAGTCTCCTTTTGAGATTGTGTACTCTCGTTTGCCTAACCATACTTTGGATCTTCTTGTTTTGCCTTCTTTGCCAAATTCCATGCTGATGCAAATGAGTTGGTTGATAATGTGCAAAATTTGCATGATGATGTGAAAAAGAATCTCGAGTCTTCCAATACTAGGTACAATTCAGATAAACATAGGCATATGAAGACTTTTGAAGAAGGTGATATGGTTATGGTTTTTCTTCGTAGAGAGCATTTTCCAGTTGGTACTTACAACAAACTCAAGAGGAAGAAAATCGGTCTCCTGCGGATTCTCAAGAAGATAAGTGACAATGCTTACATTGTCGACCTACCTGAAGACTTGCATATTTCTCCTACATTTAATATTCATGATATCTTTTCTTATCATGGAGATGAATATGCTTCTTTGCCTAAAGTGACCTCGAGTTCGAGTTCTTTTTAAGAACAAGTGACTGATGCAGGACAGTGACATGTTTCTAATTAGGATTTGTTTCTTATTAACTATTAGTTTTGTTTTAGAATTAGGATATATTTAGAATTATTTCCATATTAGAATTAGTAACGTACTAGTCTATATAATAACATAGTAAGATGTAAACACTCATTCATTCAGTATTATTAATTTATCAAAATCTTTTAAATACCTTTTTACTTTTAATTCGCTTCCGCTTCCGCTTCGTCAATAATAGACTGCGGGCAAGTGTCCCTAGTCAGTTATTTCTGTGAATTAGTCTCTTATATATAAAGACACTCTCATTGTAATGAATTTTTCATGCAATTATCAATAAAATTCCAGAAACTTGTATTATTTGTTCTTGATATTCAAGAGTGTTAGTTCCTTGTGGATTCAAGGATAACAATCAAATTGTAAGATGCGATCTACAATTCAACACTTCCGCTACACCAAAATCCCATTGTCCTTTTTCGATCACATATGCACATAAGCTCCCTATAACAATTTCAAATCCAAAGTAACACCTAAGCCACATTTTTCCTGTTCCTCCATCTTCCTCCAAAACCTTGACCTCTTTCTTAAGTTGGACAAACTCATTTTCCATTAGTATCCAACTCATTCTGTTGTAGAATAGTTATTGTATGCACCCAAGATAAAGTCATGGAGATAAATGGTTTCGAAATGAAAGTTTATCTATTCACAATAACCCTCGTTGCACTTATAACATGGAAGTAAGTACCTAACTCTATATGGAGACGGACGGATCTAGGATTTTCAGTCAAGGTGGGCTGCTCCTACTAATTTACTCTACTTTTTTATATATTTTTTTGTTTGGAAATTTAGGGTGGACAGCAGCCCTCTGGATCCGCCCTGGAGATGAATACACCATTGAGGAAGTTATGCATATATCCATAAGTTAATAGAAAAAAAAAATTCTTGTCGTCTTGCTGATCTAACATTCTGCAAGTAAGTTGATGTAGGACTTGCAGGTTACAAAGCATAGAATATTAGGTCAACGTAGGAAAGCAATATCAAGATTTACACAATGCAACAATCATTTGCTAGTTAATGGCTAACTAGATGCGTTATACCGTGGGTCCTGATCTCCTTCCTCGTTGGTTGCTTCGACTGGTTTAGGCTGGTCCTGATCTCCTTCCTCGTTGGTTGCTTCGACTGGTTTAGCCTCACAAGCCTTGGCTTCTTTGCTTTTACCCCACAAAAGAAGGTAAAGGCCAATGACTACGATGAGCGTTCCTAATATGCTGGTCATTTACAATGCCAACATAACAATGTATCAGGGTCAAGATTATGACAATGATATATAAATCTTTTTGTATAAGCAAATAAAATTATTTGTTCTACATACAGACAGGCTGATATACCTTCCAAGATATAGCTGTTCATGTAAAATTGTGACTTCATACATGACTACAATTATCTGAATGAAGGGATTAAATGCCGCAGTAAACAAGGGGCCCTTTTTCTTTACACACCATGACATCCCCACAAAGAAAAACCCGGAACCCACCACCCCCTGCATCGAAACAAGCCATATGAAACAAGCCATATTATAGAGTTCTATATTCGTTCAGTTTAATGTCATAGTGCTATCAATTTTCTGTCTGTTTGAGAAGTTTTTACGGAATAATGTAGCAACTTATTTTATATGTTGTCCTTGTAAACAAAAAATATTGATGTGAATTCTAGTAACATTTATCATACAATTATACTGTAAGTGCTTATCAATAAGTGGAAATGTTGTACTTACAAGATACAAGAGAATTAAGATATCACTTTTTTCTTTCGGAGCCCAGATGGAGATGTCTCTGTGAATGATAAAGCTCAAAAGAGCCGACTGGAGGGTGCCGAAGAAGTTCATGATTGCAGTACTAGTATATTGGCAGGGGAATCTCTTGCTGATTTTGGCTTGAATAAGATACCATGAAGACCAAAAGGCTGAACCTGCAAACAAAGCTATTGAGCCAATGATCCATCTGTGAGTCTTCTCATGTGAATCCGATACATTCACATGGAATTTTGAGTTGGATGCTGCTCTGGAATGTGACAGGTGTGTTAATGGTATTCCTTTGTAAAAGGTCAATAACAACGCACCACCAACACACAACATTGCACCTAGCATCTTCGCTCGTCCTGTGTTGCTCTTTATGTCCAGAGTCTCCAACCTATTGAAAGGAAAAGTTAAAACAAGGATAAGATGAGTAATATTTAGTGGCTATCCTGACAAACAAAAATGTCCTAACGTACCTGAATGGCAGAGCCATCACAAATGTGAGGACAGGTATAATATTCATGAAGGCACAGGACAAAGATGCTGAAGTATATTCAATTCCAAGAAAAAAGAAGTACTGTGTCAACGTCGCCCTAAGTAAAATTCAGTGTTTCATTAGAATCTCTCAAACTTACATGATAACAATGGTGGTGAATGATTATGCTGTGGGTAGCTGTACAGTGTATTAGTAAGTACTAACCCGACCAATGCACTAAGAAAAAGTTGACACAAGATTGCTGCGTTGAGCTTGGGCATGCTTTTCCTGATACCGACGTGTGCATTGTTAGTCTTGCAATGCTAAAAAAAAAATGTTAAAAAACTCTCTTGGCTATTAATTAGTGTAGTAGGTGTAATGGTAGAACAATTTCACCAAAGTGATTCAGAATATATCAACCTCAATCATCGAATAGCCACTAGATTAGTTCATGTAACACGTAGGAAAAATGTTCACTTAAAAAGCGGGAATTATTATATTGTGCAAAGCACCAACCCAGGCACCAATACAGAGATGTTAATGAGAGTTCCACCAATTTTTTTTAAAAAAAGTACTTAAATAACCCGTTGATTCTCCCCTCTCATCAATATTTCCAGTCCAATCTTCCTCTTTCTTCTATTCAGTAAACATCTTTAGTAACAAGCAATCTTACCTTTCCCAGAAATAAGCGATGGGAGCTAAGAGAATGGCTGCACTAGATGTTCGGTATGCAATGAGAACGAAATGATCCATTCCCTCATCAAGAACCTTTTTTAGAAGCAATTGAACAAAAGCATACAAAACATCAATGACTACCATCACAAAAACAGGTTCCCATCCCTTGCACACCTTCATTCCAGCCATGTGAGTTGTCCTACTTTCTAATCTCCCTCTTGTTTCTTTTCTCTTCTCTCTCTTCTCAATGTTCGCCTCCTTTTTTGTTTTTTACTCCTCTTCTCTCTCTTTATACCTTTCATCCCCTCAAACACAAATACACTACCAAATTACCCCTCAAACACAATATACGCCATTAAATTTTTTGCTGAAAATGAAAATTATCTTATCTGTGAGGGAAGTTATGGAGGGGTGAAACTGGGTTTGTTTTTCAAATCACAGCTTTTTCGGGGCTGAATATAAGGAAGGGAGTACTCCAAGCAAAGTAAATAAGTAAATTTAGTACTCTCTAAAAATAACACTGATTTTTCTGCTAAACTCCAGGGTGAGCCATGCATAGGAGGAAATTTCATATAGGAAACTCAGATATATCTGTCCACTTCAGTAAACATCTTTAGTAACAAGCAATCTTACCTTTCCCAGATATAAGCAATGGGAGCTAAGAGAATGGCTGCACTAGATGTTCGGTATGCAATGAGAACCAAATGATCCATTCCCTCATCAAGAACCTTTTTTAGAAGCAATTGAACAAAAGCATACAAAACATCAATGACTACCATCACAAAAACAGGTCCCCATCCCTTGCACACCTTCATTCCAGCCATGTGAGTTCAGTACTTGGACAAGAACTTTAAGCCTCCTCTTTCTCAACTCATATACATTTAAACAGATAGCTCTGCCATACATTTGTAGTCCTCTCAAAAATAGGTGGTCTTTCCATCTACAATACCCCATCATAAAATATTTGAATAAGTGACAACTAGTGACATTCTAGTCAGAACAACACTAAGCTTAATTCCAACATTAACTTAGTTTTGTATTCTTATCTTCTTTATCATTTAGAATTGAACTTAGGTTTCTTTTATCATTTAGAATTGAACTTAGGTTGAACTTAGGTTTCTTTATCATTTAGAATTGAACTTAGGTTTCTTTATCATTTGAATGGTCGCCTCCTTCTTTTCTTTTTTGAGTGGTGATCGATCAAAAGATCAATCTGTTGAAAAACCGTAGGAACTTTTTGAGATATCGATCAATTCCAAGGGCCCACCACCTTTTCTCAATTAGAAAAATATCGTCATCTCCTTAATTATCCCGTAATAAAGGGAGTACCTATAAAAATAAAAAAAATAAAAAATAACTTAAAAAATAAAGAAAAAAACAAAAAAGAGAAACAAATTGTTCCTTCTCTAAGAATTCTGACGAAGATGAACCAAAATCTCTCTCTTCTTCTCTCTTTTTTGCCCTTTTTTTATATATTCACCATCAAAATATATATATATATATATATATATCTTTTGGAATTTTCTCTTAATTCTACAAATGATTTTGACAGTGTTACTTCTGTTTTAAAGAGTCTTCACCAAGGAAGAGAACACGAGATAACTTTTATATTCGTTTAACTACGCAGGTTGGATTTTATTAAATTACAAGTCTAATGAGTATTTTACTAAATGAAAGTATTTAATTTAGTTCCTATTTACTTTATGCAGGAAATTATGCCTCGACTGTTTGCCCAATTAACTACCCATCTAGAGCAAGTTGTTCAAAAGCAATATAATTGGAGAGCTTGTTGATGATGCTGGCTAGGCAATCTCCCTGTTCCGTAGTCTATCCTACACTGGTTGACATAAATTCATTTGAACTGGAGCCTTCTGGGGAGCTTCAACACATACAAGGGTGTTTCGTAATAGTCTATCTTCCTAATATTTATGTTCAAGCTTAGATCCCAGTTAGCACTTTTCATGTCCTTTTGTTATGGCCATTTGCTCTGTGCACAAGCTAAATGATTTCTTATAAGAAGCCAACAAATGGTGTGTATCTATTTCATAGATATGCCGGAATACAAAAGTTGATTAGCTTCGGTCTTGTTCCAGCCATCTTTTTGTACAATTAAATTAAAGTCAGTATTATCTATGAATTAAGAGTGCTTACAGATAAAGATTTAACTAGCGAGCAACACATTGTCGTAAGAACAATGTCACAACAACTACATTTGGTCTCATAGAAAGTGCCACTTAGTGCAACTGAAATTCTGCCACCTACCACCGCTACACTATATGCTTGTGTTCCACCGCTATTACCATCATTTTCTTGTGTTTTATTATCTTCTACCATTTTAATGTTCTATTGAACCTTTAATATCATTTCCGCCAAGTCAATTTCTTTGACTTAGACCCTAGTCTCCTCTATCGACTTCTACCACCACATCCACCATTCCAATTACTTCTACCACCGTGATGTTAGTTTTGCCACTTTGTTTGGCTTTTGTGAATTAGGAGAACAATAGTTATGTTTATTTTTTTTTCTTCATTATTTGTAATTCTAAATGTGTAATAGAATATAGCCGTAAGAAGTGTTTTATAACTCCCAACTTTGGTAGCTAGGCCATTTTTGAACGATCCTATTTTGATGACTGCCTTTTGCCCTAAACTTATTGTTTTCTATCAATTGAACTAATCAATAGTACTTAAAGATACATACTTAACTAGTGAGCAACTCTAGGAGAATAATTATATGTAGGACTAGCTGTACTTGGCAATTTGGGATTAAAATTCGATGGTAGCAAGTATAAAAGAACATAGTACAATGTTATTAAAAAATCATATGCAACAACACTAGTTTTACTACCATGCTAACATAACACGTCAGTAAAAGAAAAGAAATTATGCATCCTGGCTAACTCATACGCTTTAAATTGCCATAACCTAAAATTACATTGTCACATCAACATCTAATGTAATGTAGATAGTGTCACTCAACATTGTTTTTGCCACTATTTCACCATCAATCACTACCCCCATTTTCTTGTGTTTTACCACTATTTCACCATTTTTGTGTTGCACTACCATAATAAATATTTTCCTCACTTATTCTACAACCCTCTAGACTTCCATCACTATTTCTCTGACTTTGACCTTGGTCTACTCAACTCCCACCACCCCATCCACCATTTCAGTGTCTTTTGCCACCGTTACATTTTTATCTATACCTTGTGATCCAATTCCACAGTGAGCTATTCTACAACACCAATAAAATGTCATCTTAATAATCCTAAAAGAAAATAAGAACGTTAGTTATTTTGTATTATATAAACAATGCTTAAAATTGCTACAGATTGCTCCGGATATATCTTTCCTTATCCCGTTTACCTATGAAATTTTAGTATAGTAGATTTAGTGATGAAATACCACCACCACTATTGGTATTTTCTTGTGTTCCACCACCATTACCATCAATTTCTTGTGTTCCACTATCATACCAAGCTTTTTCTTGAATTCCACCACAATTCCCTTAAAATATTACTCTCACTTTAACTCTTGGACATGATGTAATTATTTTCCTAATATCTACTAAAGCCTCACAATTTCAAGCAAGGATCTCAGTGGATTCGAACCTGCACCATCTTCTTGGAATATATGCATGCAAAAATTGATTCTTAATTCCAAGAACTCTACCATTTTGAGCTAAAGATCCACTTTGGAGTTGTGTTTTTTTTTTCCAGTAATAAAAGATGTACAATGTTATAAAAAAAAAAATTATATAGAACAACACCAGTTTTATTTTCGTGATCGAGAACATAACACATTGTCGTAAAAAGAAATTATGCATCCGATGAACTCATAGACTTAAATTGCCACAATCAAAAATTACATTGTCACAGCAACATCTAATGTCGTAGACACTGCCACTTGGTGTAATTAAAATTCCACCAGCACTACCCCATTTTGTGTTGAGAACACTTGCCAAAATTTCCATTACGCCAATGATAAGAAACAAATTTTACCTCGCCAAAGGCAATTTAAGTGATAAAATAGACAGTAACAAGACCAACAATACTAGTATTAATTATGTACACCAATTTGGAACAATATCACAAATGGAATTTATTTAGAGTACTCATTTATTTATATGATATGGAATAAGAAAATAAACAAAAAAAAATCCAACAAATTATATACCATTTTAATAGTTTTATACTAAAGAAAATTACGTACCCGATACAACATTAGAAGCAACCACCAATGAGATTCTTACAGCAGCAAGATCAATCAACTAAGGAGATTATTACATAGCTGTAGTTACGCAACTAAGAAATTTAATCATACAAAGGAATAAATTACCTCACAATTGCAATTTAAGTTTATGAGTATACTTGCTAGCTAGAATTTCAATTACACCAACCATAAGAATCATATCGAATGGTACAAACCTTGCATTTCGAATTTAGCTTTAAATTGACAATAGCAAGAGCATCGTCATTATCCACCAATAAATAATATATGTACCCTAATTTAAAACAATACACCAGATCCAACTAATTGGTATGATATGGAATAAAGGAGTAAATAAAGAAAATATAACCAAATTCAGAGACCCAAATTGAATTTTAATAGATTCAATTCATACTAAGAAAAAATAGGTTTAATTGAACATGTGTAATGGATAAATTAAAACCCACTCACAATCAGAAATTGCACACCTAATACAAAGTTTGCAGTAGCCAACCAATTAGATTCTTACAACAACAACATCGATTAAGTAGATTTTTAAACAACGGCAGAAAGAAACAACTAAAGGGAATCAACAATTTTTTTTAAAATGAAAAGAATCATAGAGAAAGAGAGAGGAGAGAGTGTCTCGATCTTTCTTCTTTATTTTTTTTAGGACACTGGTACATCTTCTTCTTCTTCGTTGATCTTTCTATTTTTGTTCAGAGCATACATTTTTTTTTTTTAAAGTGAAAATTTTATTGATACTGATAACGAATTTTACAAATAATTAGGACAAGCGTGCAACAAGCTGCACCACAAGTCCTTTCTGAATAGCAAATTCTATTCTTCTAAAAACAAACTCGTTAGAACCAGCTGTCATAACGTTATTGTCCATAACTTTCTGAAGTCTCTTGAAGAGCTCATCACACGTGCTAACGTCCTCTCTCATCACGCTTGCTAACACTTGCTAACGTCCTCTCTCAGAAGGACGCTCACTCGAGCCCACAGGCTACACAACCTTAGCAATCTTTACTAATGGAAACCTACAATGCTAGGACCGACCCAGTGGAGGATGCTCTCTATGAGCAAGACGCTCACAAGCTGCATAGCCTTAGCACCCCCCCCCCCCCCCCGCATGGCGCTTAGAAGTGACTGAGCGAAGAACGCTCTCCAAGAGCATGACGCTCAATCAAGCTCAAAGGCTACATAGCCTGGACACTTCTTACCAGTTGGAACACACAACACTATACAAGTGCAACAACATCAGGCAAAATGCATTCACGGCATCAAGAAAAAGAGCAAGGAAAATAAACATGCATTTCATAAATGTAAAAGAGCGAACTGCCTAAACAAACTCAGGAAACCAGTTCTCTATAATTACCGAACTGCCACTCAAGTGGAAGCCAGTTCGTTTCAAAATAAAGCAGATAATAAATGCGAACTACCTAGGCAAGCCCAGGTTATCAGCTCTTAATGTATCGTGGCATAGGCCATACAGCAGCAAGTAAAGGCGAACTGCCGGGGAAGCCTAGGAAACCAACTCTATTGTATCATAACAACCAAGATAAACAAAAACAAAGAGACATTCTCTCACAGCTGACAAGATTCAAGAAACATTTGGCAAATTCTTAGTGGATAGGGGCTCCAACACATCATTCATTCACAAAGCGGCTCCATCCGTATGGATCCGAGGCAACATCAGCCACAAGAGCAGGACCTTCAAATATAGGAAGAACGGTACTAGCATCTCCAAGTGCGTCTAACATTGTTGCACCTCGAGCCCATGTTTTGGTTCCTCCTATAAAGCAAGGTATTTCTGCTCCAGCTCGTTGTAGTCCTTGGCCCGCTCAGTCGCATCTCTGAACAGAGTCTAATAGGCATCCTTCGCTACCTTGGCTGCAGCTGTTGCCTTCTCCATGTACTCGGTGTACAGTGCAACCTCGTCATTCGCTTCCTCCAGCACCCCTGCCATAACCATTTTCTCCAGAGTGACTTGATCGAGCTGCTTCTTCAGTTCGTCAAAACTGGCTTGGAGCGAGACTTGAACGGAACGAACTTTCTCCAGTTCTTCCTGCATCTTTTCTCGTTCGCCCTTTTTAGCCTCAGCGATCAGGGCCAGCTCGATCTTTCAGTTTCTGGTACCCAGATAATACCTACAAAGCAACAACACGCTTACACATCAACGCACCGTTCTACATGCATAAAGTAAAAATCCAAATAATACAAACGCTTACCAGACAATACCCAAGATCCATCGCCCTAACATTTGTAGCAAGGTCTCCCATGGCATCCAACATCTGACGATCTCCATCGAGAGCAATGCTATCCAGTAAGCAACTCGTTATAGGAGCCGACTGGAAGCTACAATCGGAGGTCAGCATTCGCCAGTACCAGGATCGACATAGGATACCCCTTTCCCAAGAGCAGCACTCTTTCCCTTTCCAGAACCAGTCTTGCCACCAACCTTACTCGAACCCTTTTCTTTGCCTCTACCAGCAGGCGGAGCAGCAACAACAGCAGCGCTATCTTTCTCCTTTTCGAGGGAGTTCAGATCCACATCATTCAAGTCAACCCTTTGGAATGACCTACCCCGGGAACTCGAACCACCATCAGTTTGCCCAATCGTCCTCTCAACAGGACACTAACTCGAGTCCCCCTTCATTATGCACTCCAGACGAGCCACCTTGGCTGCCCTATCATCATCAGCACCAGCCTTTCTCTTTAACAAACTTCCCAGTATACGAACTGGCACACTGAGTTCGCCTATATCCACCAAAGCAGGCCCACGCCTTCTAGAGTGTTCCCAGGAAGACGGTTCAGAACCAGGGTGGTGACCCTTCCCACCAAAATGCTTAGTCACACCGTCATCACCTCTAGAGGTCCCACCGCCACCTACAGGCCTCACCGGCCCACTTCGGCTCTTGTTCCTAGCCTTCCTGGTGACAATGCCACTCTCTTCCCTCTCCATTACAAGTTCGGTAGAAGATTCACTGTCAACCTGACCACGAGCTTTTTTCTTCTGACTCCTCTTCAACCTTATATGATGACCTCCCCTCTCCAAAAGGTAGGTCGCTACCTCGGGCAACTTCTCTCGCTTCTCAGAACGTCTAAGCTTAGCAAACTTCTCAATCACACTACGGTTCGATCTCCGAGAAATAACGACGACCTCTGCAAAGCAAAGAACACTGACGTCAATTTAGTACGACAAGTATTACTCAACATACAACAAAGGACACCAAAACATACCAGAAAAATTGCAAACCCTAGTTTGCACTCCAAACCCACTAGCACAAAAATCTCCAATTAACAACAACGGCATCCTCTCCCAAAGCTCGTTACTTACATCATCCAAAATGCTCGACTTCCTTGTCCGCGTCTGCAAACTGAACTTATTGGCACGAGATCGTTTCACAACAAAGTGCTCAAGAATATCAGCAACCTCAATATGGTACTCCCCGCTATCGTTCAACAGATCGAACACTCTAAACAACCGCCAGGTGTTGCCAACGAACTAGCACGGCGCTTTCTTACAAAAGTTCAAAAAATTGCAAGTAAGTTTCAAGAACGGTATCCTCGCATTACACCAGAATCGCGCCCTCACAGATAACTACCCCAAAACCTAGTGGTACGTAACAGTGGCTAAACACGTAGGTATGTATCCTCCCCCAGTTCGTGTATCTCCAGGTCGCTTACATGTATATCATAAGCTTCCCTTAACTCTACAAAAGCTTTCACAGCACGCCTATCTATTACCCTAGGCGGTAAACCACTAGAAGATGATGAAAACCTATTACCAGAACTGCTCGCCACAACGACCACAGAGTCAGAAGCATTTTCTTCAACTTTCTCACTAAGTGAAACCTCTAAAATCTCATCAGATCGAGTATCATCTGAATCAGACATACTTTCTCTTCTTTCATAAATTACCAACAACAACTAACAACTACAAACGACCTCACAACCCAACAGAAAAAGCAAAAGAAAATCGAAAAACAAAAATGGCAGAGAAAAAGAGACTAACCTTACGCTCTCGTTCTTAGTAGGTTGCAAAGTGGTGAACCTTACAGTTCTCCAGGCATATATCGCAAGCCACCAGTTCGTTTTCCAAAGAGGTGTAATCATTATATTTAGCCCTAACGTGACACGTCACTCCATAAAACGAGGCGGTTAGCTGGTGACCCTTCAAATCAACCATCCCATGTGCCATCCACGTGCCAACTTAAATCTCTCACCAGATCGCTACACAATAACAAATAACCTGCTGAGAGGGGGCTGTGTGAGGGAGTAATATACACTTCCAGTAATATTAAGCACATGTCCAGCACACCATGATAGTAACACTCATCTAGGCATCCAGGTCGCTCAAGATCAGTTACTCTATGGGCATGCGACCTCGTCAGCACCCAGAACACCACCCCCACAGAATGTCCGCATCCAGAACGGCAAGCGTCCAGAACGCTCATATTGTCCATCACTTCAAACGGCTAGTAACATATGGTCTGGCTGTCACCTTAAAGACCGGAGCTGCAGATGCGCTCGCCATTACTCCACCGCAGGACGCCTTTATGACTCTTTAAGTGCCATCAAGTCCAGAACTTGACTGTACGCGGGAAAGGAGGAGGCGCGAGCACCCTCACCTATATAAAGAAGAGGAGGAACTATGTCTGACCTAATTCAAGTTCCCTCCAGAGAGAACTTGATACGTGGGCAGTTCGTCCATACAAACTCGGTCAAACCTAATCAACCATTCTATCTTCACCAAATTATCTACACCTGTAAGGTTAGACGATATGCTGCTTGCAGTGCGAGGAGAATAAAAGAAGATAATAAGTTGTCATTTAAGGCCTTGCCAAGCACAAAAGAAAAGGATATGAAAGTAACTGTTTTTCTAGCAATACTAATTCAGATCAGCTACGAAATCCAGCCTATGTAGGTTTTCAATGAAACTATTAACCAGAGGAGGGATGCAACCTTCTGCTCAACTCTATGTCAAATATATCTCAATTTTCTGTTAAGAATGAGAAACTAACTGTGGTTCACCACGACACCGCTTCAATTCTGTGGTACTTCATCAACATTTAGAGACTTTCCGGAATATGTTCTCATCATTATCTTTTGTAGTTGTTAAGATTCTATGACCACAGAAATTAGTCAGAGTCAAGAAAACCAATGCGGCTATTTTATCCATGAAGTTCCAATAACTACAGTCAAGAAATTTCATTTACATTGCAACAGTCATTTGGTAGTAACTTAGGCTCTGTTTGATAGCCTGGAAACTTTCTTGTGGGAATCTTCGCACATTGTAGAAATTTCCCACCGTAGTGTTTTATAGGGGGATATTTTAGTTTAGTTCGGATTTATTTTAGGGAGAGTGTTGCACTGTTGCGAAGTTTTGTATGATTTCTTTTGCAGGTGCTAAACCATCCCACGCAACTCAAGCCTATCAAACAACTTTGTGGGACAATTTACACAATTACACGGAACTGCTCTATATCTATTTCCAGTGCTATCAAATTGAACATTAAGTTACAACTAAAGTCCCATGCCAACATGATAAAGAGTAACAGTTAACAGGATGTGTTGTTAACAGTTAACAGGATGTGTTGTTGCACCGTCGTTGGTCTTCATCTCCTTCCTCGATTGTTGCTTCGAGTGGCTTAGCCACACAAGCCTTGGCCTCTCTGCTTTTACCCCACAGAAGAATGTAAAGCCCAATAATAACGAAGATCGATCCCAAGACACTGCTCATTTAGAGTGGCAACGTTAGGCGTTAAGCTTAAGAACATTGCATAACAATATTTTATATGCAATTGTAAGTATGTAAGTATTTGTGCGGGTTGATACCTTCCAAGATGAAGTTGTTCATGTAAAATGGTGAAATCGAACATAGCTACAATTATCTGAATGAGCGGGCTAAATGCGGCGGTGAATAACGGGCCTTTTTTCTTTACACACCACGACATCCCCACAAAGCACAAACCTGAACCCACCATCCCCTGCATCCAAACAAGTTCGCATGCGTAAGACTCATGTACTCACTCAGCTTAATTAGCATAGTATTATCATTTTTCAAGCTGTTTGAGAAAGCCTAACGGAAATAAGTAATAGCTTGCTTTATGTTCCTATGAACTACTCCAATGTAAATCTAGTAACATTTATCATACATTTGTTAAACTGCATAAGTAATAAGTTTGATAGAATGGTCTACTTACAGCATATAGGACTGTTAAGATCTCACTTTTTCCTTTTAGATTCCAGATGGAGATATCTCTGTGTACGATTAAGCTTAAAAGAGATGTCTGGAGGGCGCCGAAGAAGTTCATGATAGCAGTACTAGAATATTGGCAGGGGAATCTCTTGCTGATCTTGGCTTGAACAAGAAACCACGAAGACCAAACGAGTGCACCTGCAATCAAAGCTATTGAACCAGTGGTCCATCTGTGACTCTTCTCGTGTGAATTCGATGCATTCATATGGAATGTTGAGCTGGCTGCTGCTTTGGAATGTGACATATTGGTTAATGGTATTCCTTTGTAAAGGGTCAATAACATCGCACCACCAACACACACCATTGTACCTAGCATCTTCGCTCTCCCTGTTTTGCTCTTTATGTCCAGAGTTTCCAACCTATAGAAAGGAAAATTCTTAAAACCAGAATAAGAATAGTGGTATTTAGTGGTTAACCCGGCACTTAACAAGAATGTCTAAACATACCCGAAAGGCAATGCGATCACAAATGTGATAACAGGTATAATGTTGATAAAGGCGCAGGCAAAAGTTGCTGATGTATAATGTATTCCAAGAAGAAAGAAGTACTGTGTCAACGTCGCCCTAAGTGAAATTCAGTGTTTCTTCAGAATTTCGCAAACATACATGATGGCGATGAGTATGCTTAATGATATGCTAAGGACAACGTATTAAGTACTAACCCGATCAATGCGCTGAGAAAAAGGTGACACAAGATTCCAGCAGTGAGATTGGGCCTGCTTTTCCTGAAAGCTATGTATGCATCGTTAGTCTTGCAAGGCTCAAAAGAAATGATAACAAGCCTCTATTGACTTTTAGAATTAGTATGCCTAAAAACGGTATAATTATATTACTTGAACAAGTACGTCAACTGACTAATTAATAGCCACGCACTAGACTAGGTCATGTAAGATATAGGAAAAACATTCGATCACTTGTAAAGCGGGAATGGTTCTCTAGTGTGAAGCAAAGCACCTACTCACCACACTTACGGTATATATTCATCAATGGGTATATCTAGGAGTGATATCAAAGATTCTGAAGATATGTAGAGAAGCTTCTGTGTGTCACCGGGTGACAGGGACATGCTTAGGAGAATGTTCACTCATAAGCGCTTAAGAGTAAATTATTACATGAAGGAAACCGGCTTAGAGATGTTATCAGTCCCACATGAAACATATTCTGTAGTGAGCAATCTTACCTTTCCCAGAAATAAGCAATGGGAGCTAGGAGAATGGCCGCACTTGATGTTCGGTATGTGATGAGAACCAAATGATCCATTCCCTCGTCAAGAACCTTTTTCAGAAGCAAATTAACAATAGCTAATGCAAAATCAATGACAACCATCACAAAAAACAGGCTGCCATTCATTGCACAACTTCATTTCAGCCATGTGTATTGAGTACTTTGACAAAAACTTGAAACTGTCTTTCTCAACTCATACATTTGTAGTGTTCATTCTCAACAAGATGGAGGAGTTATAGAATAAGTGACAACAAAGCAAAAGATTAAATTCTTCAAATGACATCCACCACTTTATTAAGCTTTCAACTTTAACTCAATTTAGTATTTTTCTCTTCTTTTTAACTCAACCTTTAAAATACGTGGGGAATCATGTTGCTCAGCTAACACAGTACGCCCCTCTTGCATATTGGAACAATCTTTAGATTATCCACGAGTTTAACTATTTCCTTTTGCTACTACTAATGTGTATGGTTCATGTACAAGCTAGAGGCATCTTTTTTCCCTATGGGCCGGGGTGCGTACGTGGTAGGATAAGTAGTTGCCATGCACACCATCTCTTAGACATTGCATCTAATGCCTCTTACAAGGAGAATCTGTACACTGTGGTAATTAAGTGAGGAACAATATGTCAAATCTTACAATTAAGGCCTGCTATGATACGATCAAGTATTCAACTCACTTTAAAAATGTCTCTTTCTCTTTTTTCTCTTGGTGGTAAAGTTTAAAATAGTCAATATTGTCCATACGCTTTGTAAAATGTGTCTTGCATCGAAACTATTCCAACTTTATAGTCAACACGTACATGATGGAGAGTTCAAAAACATGTTAACTTCTTAGATTCCGTCTAGTTACACACTTATATTGTAGAGCATTTTTAGGAGAGAAACCAAAAAATATACCAAATTTTTTAACCAAACCAAACACTAAACCAAAAAAACACTAGCCAACTTGAAGAGAAGTATCAAATATTCAACATCAAATAATGTAGTTTTAGATAAACCGCGCCATATAGCCCACGCGGCTTTCTCAAAACCGTGTCACTGAAACCCATCTTAAAAGCCCAAGCCCACGCGGTTTTTCAGAAACCGCATGATGTGTCGCACATTAACTTTCTTTTTTTTCTCTTTCCAAATCAATTGCGCGGTTTTGCGAAAACCGTGTGATTGAAACCTATACTTTAGCCCAAGCCCATGCGGTGTTCAAAAAACCGCGTGGTTTTGGAAAACCGCGAGAAAGATTTGATACAGCATCAAAACTGGAACTAAATTTTGGCCGATTTGGTGTTTTTTTTTTGTGTTTTCATCAACATGTGTCACTCCTGAAAATGAAAAAACACTAAATTATTAAAAATTTAGTGTTTGATGCTAAGATAGTATCTCACCTAAAGATGCTCTTACACATGACTTCGACGCAAAATGAGCCCACGTAAATGGGCCTAAATACTCACTTCATAATGGGCTAAAGATCCAGCCCATAGACCCAAACATAAACCCTAAACCTCACTAGTTATTAGAATATAAGAAAGAGACACCACCTTTTTTCTCCTCCTTTCTAAAACCCTTCAAAGCCAGTAAAACCCTCAAAACTCCATTCTGAAAAATGAAGACGATATTGTCCTCAGAAACAATGGACATACCAGACGGGGTGAAAATAAAAGTGAATGCCAAAATGATAACAGTGGAAGGACCAAAAGGGAAACTAGTTAGAAACTTCAAACACTTAAACTTAGATTTCCAACTCATTAAAAACAGAGAAAATGGGAAAAGGCAATTGAAAGTTGATTCTTGGTTTGGTTCTAGAAAGACTAGTGCTTCTATTCGTACTGCACTTAGTCATGTTGGTAATCTTATTAATGGTGTTACTAAAGGGTATCGTTATAAGATGAGATTTGTTTATGCTCATTTTCCTATCAATGCTAGTATTTCTGGTGATGCTAAGGGGATAGAGATTCGCAACTTTCTCGGCGAAAAAAGGGTATGTTTTTTCATTGATTTTGTGATTTGATGGTATTTTGATAATTTGAGTTGTTTACTTTTGTTTTGTTTTTTTGTTTTTTTTGCAATTTTGATGATGTGGTTTTACTTAATTTGTTTTGGATCATTTGTACAGTTTATATGATTAGGTGGGACTGGAAATGATGGGGTTTTGATTGATTTTGTTATTTGAGGATATTTTGATTATTTATTCATTGCTTATTGCTTTTGTTTCTGTGTTTATTGGAAATAGGTTATATGACTCTCCAAAGTCAACTAGGTTCATAAAATTTTTATTTATAATCTTCATGTCTTTCTTTGTTCTATTTATTTACTTAATTTTAGTTCTGGGTTGTAATTAAGTTTTATTTATGTTGAGATGTTGTTTGGAAGAGTTTGGGAAGTTTTTCAGCCAATTTGCAGAGCAAAGGTGTTTGATGAAAGTATGAAACGTCATATAGCATAATTTGCATTGATGGTTGGCAATAACAAACCACAAACAAGCCTCTCAAATTCGTTCAGTTTTGAATAGTCCCGAACAAATCACAACATTTTCTCTTATGTTTTCTGTATTTATACCGATTAAAACAGAACAAAAGGCATTAGGCTATGTGAATTCGAGTAATTTTGCTTGATGGGATTTTGTGAAAATATTTGTATTTTGATGATATTTTAATCATTTTTTTCCATCTGTGTGATGTTTGATTGAAATGGTAATGTGAATTTGTTTGTTTTGATTTAATACATTTCCAATAGTACTGCAATTTGAAAAAGGAGATTGAAATGTTTGTTTTTGTTTGAAATCAGGTTTGAATGTGTTTGGATAGGGGTTGTAGGTATTTGAAGAGGTGGAGAATCTGTTGAAATGATTTGGTTTCTTTGTTATTATTTAGTTAGGAGTTGTTGAAGATATGAGTTAGATACATTAATCGGGTTCTAATACAAATCATAGGTACGATAAACAGGCAAACAAGGTTTCAGCTAATGTTGGTGTTAGGAGTCTGAAGTATTGTGTGATTTATTTTGAAGGAATATGAAATCATCTGCTGTGAAACTTGAGACTGCCGGTATTGGTTCATACCAATTGATTTTTGTTTTTAAAATTTGTAACCACCTTATGATATATATATTTTGGTGTCAGTCAGTTGTATTTTGAGACACATTGTGGTTCTGATTTATCATAGCCATTCTGGCAGCATTACATGTGTGTGAAGGTTCCAAATGATGAACTGGTTGTTCTCATGTTACTATTTGAAGGTTTTGTCCAATATTAGGTGTGCGTTCCTCCAGTCCTTTTCGTTTCGTTATATAGAAATAACCAAATCCTACAGGGCTTCTGGAGATATTAATTACAAAGCTTAAGACTGTTTTCAGCACATGCTTTTTGAACGTTTAGAATAGCAGACGAAGTAAATCATATCTTTTTTGACACTGAAATTGGCAATCAAGTGCGACTATGTGGGAAATTTCACTGTCAACTCATATAAATGTTGTGGTTGTGTATGAGGTAGGGCTAAGTCTAGGAAAGCAACATATTTCTGGTCACATCATCATTGTATTGAGTTTAACAAGTAAATGTTATCTTTTTTAATCTCATATAAAGTCTTAAAATGTAATGTGGTGAACTAAATCATTGTTATTACAGTATTAAGGATGGAGGAAGTCAACATTTTATCACATTGTTATTTGAGTAGCCAGTTTTAATTACTCGTGTTCCTATGTTTTTTATCTTTCTTTTTTGGGGTAAACTGTTCCGTTGCACAGGGTTGCAGCCCGTTATTTGATGATGTAATTGGTTTTAACTTTTAAGTGACCTTTGATGTTTGCATAGTTGGGATGTTAGAGATGCTACATTCATACTAGAATAGAACATCTTGTCAAAAATTATATATAGATGAACATTACCCCAGAAGTGTACCTGTTTGCTTGGCATGCCGTCATTTTTTTAAAATAATTCAGTAAGTCATTTGCCCTCCTTTCAATACTGATAGATACCTCGACTAGTTTTGATTGAATGTAAGTAAGCTTTATGTGAATCAGTTGAGTGGTGGCCATATAACCTGTGTTTGCTGCATAGCTTACATAGCAATTATTTCCTCCAATAATTGATCATCTGAAGTCTGTACTTCTTTGTTGCATTAGGTGCGTAAGGTGGATATGCTTGATGGTGTGACCATTTTGCGGTCTGAGAAGGTCAAAGATGAACTTATATTGGATGGGAATGACATTGAACTTGTCTCGCGATCAGCTGCTTTGATTAATCAGGTGCATGCTTATTTTATTATCGAACCTTGTCTGATTATGTTAACATTCTAAACCTCTCCAACTCTCTTTCTATTGACAGAAATGCCATGTCAAGAACAAGGATATAAGAAAGTTTCTAGACGGTATCTATGTGAGTGAGAAAGGGACTGTTGCTACTGAAGAATGAGAAAGCAAGGAAGGTGCTATTTACTGGTTGGTCTAACCCCTGGTTTTGTTATAGTTAATATGAGCTTTCCCCTTACTGTGCATCTTTTTCAAATTGTTTAGGAGACTTGAAAAGTATTTTGTGGATTAGTTATCAATTGTTTTGTGGAGTCAAGCATTTTGTTTTGAATTGGTTAAGTTTCAAGACTTGCAGGTTCTCTATGGTTGGACTTTTGTTGCGATGAAATATTTGAAGGGATGCTTGATATTCATAATTGTGAAATCATTTTCGATTATTTACTGATTACAGTGATTTCACAATGATCCAAAATGGACAAACACCTAAAAACACCAGTGGGTATACTCGGTTTCTTTATTTTCTCCGTTAATTATATAATGGAATTCTAGTAACGTGTATGATAATTTTGAGAGATTATCTCGGCCTGACCACCCTAGTCCCTAGGTACCCCAAGAATTGATTTATTTTATGAAATCTAATCAGATTTTCTTTCAAGATCAGTCTGTGGACTGTATCATCTGTAACTCTGTAAGAGATTAGAGATTTTGACATCTGTGGAGAAATCAACATATTATGTCTGTCTCAAAGATTCTTTCGAAATCTGACCTTCTACGTCAGAACTCAGAAGAATGATGACTGATCATATTAACCTCGGTATAGGTTTTGAATAATCATTTTTTTTCATTATAATTTGTGCTTAGCAGAAAAAATGTAGAGTTTTTAAATGACCAATGAACTGAAGGATTATCACATGCTTCGCCCGAAAGATGTGCATGTTGAAACGCCACAAAGACCAGTTGCACTGTTGTAAGGAAACAATGATATGGGTCGGCTCGACGGCAGCTCAGGGATTGGTCTGTCCATATCATTTAGAAACCCCACCACATCTTCCATAGATGGTCTACGATTTTTTCCAACATCATTTACTGTACATAGCAGTCCAATCTCTACAACTCGTACTGCGTGTTCCGAGTTAAACACTGATCCAACTCTCCGGTCCACCACTTTCATCAACTCACCTTTTTCATGCATTCCCCACGCAAAATGCAACAACCCCATTCCTTCTTCTTCTTCTTCTGAGTTCCTTTTCCCAGCTACTGTTTCTAACACAAGGATTCCAAACTCAAACACGTCGGCTTTCTGACTCGTTACTGTTTCAACTCTTGAGTCACTGTGTTGAAAAACAAGTCCAAAATCACCCAGAAGTGGTCGGAACGTTATGTCCAAAAACACACTACTCGTTCTCACGTTTTTGTGAGTGATTTTTTTCGAGTGTAGGAAACTCAGTGACTCAGCAATGTCTTTTATTACTTTAAATCGCCGAGTCCAGGGAAGAACACCGCTTCCAAACAGCCACCGATCCAAACTCCCATTTTGAAAGTAATCATAAACAAGAATCATTTCCCTAGCATCACAACACCACCCTCTTAAACTCACCAGATTCGGGTGACGAACACGGCTAATTTTACCAATTTCCTTAACAACTCGTTTACGGTCTAACCCAGCCGAGTTTATAAACTGAGTCGAGAACCGCATTACTGCCACTTGGCAACCATTAGTTAGCGTCCCTCGGTAAAAAAGCCCTCTTGAATCAGAACTCAGTAACTCACCTTCACTAAAACACCGAGTTACCGTTGATATCTCAGAAATCGTGAATCTTCGAGGCTTATTAGGTAGTCTCAGCTGTTGATTTTGTTCGGGAATAATCATAGCCGTTGATTTCTCATCTTTACTTTTGTTACTGTAACAGTAAAAATTTAACAAAACCGCTAAAATGAGAACCACAACAGCAATAAATATTAGGAAACCACTTGGCGGTTTACTTGAACCGGGTTTGGTCAAAAGCTTACTCTCACATGTTTCCATCGAAGGAAGTCTAAGAAACGCTTTACTTGTTGAGGAGAAATTCCATGCTAGAACGTTGTGTATTTGAGTTTTATTACCGGTTGATGCTGAGAAGCCAACAAACATGTATTCCTTGAGATACGGAGAAAGATCTAAATATGAAGAGTAGATTGGTTTTGTTGGAAAATCTCCACCGTCGGATCCCAGGCGGATATCGAGATGTTTTATAGCACCATCATATGTTATCCAAGCTCGATGGACAGAACCGTCTTTTAGATAAACTCCAACGACAGACGCATCGACAGTGGTGGATGATACAATGCTCCCGAGGTTAATTCCGACGTGGTTATCATTTGGGTCACCAAACTCCGGATTTTTATGTGTGTCGAATTCTATGGCTATTGCTTTGTAATTACGTTCACATGCATCGTTCACCATGGCTAACCATGGGCCTGGTCGGCCCACGGTTACTTCGTCGGGGACGATTATGAACGTTAGGCCACTGCCACCTGAATCTGACCCACCGGTGGTTGTGATTTGGAAGGAAAAAGTGGTGTCGAAGGAAGCTGGGCTGTGGGTGAGTGGGTCCAGTAGACGGATTGGGGAGGAGTAAATGGCCCGGCCCGCTTGATGTTTGAGATCAATAGTTTGGCTTGGGTCAGGAATTTGAATGGATCCATTTTCATTTGAGAATTTTGCGCTGCCTAGTAGCTTAACATCATGAGAAATTCTTGGGTTGGTCCTAAGGTGGAAGTTTTGGAAGGAAATGGACTTGGTTACATTAGTTATTGGTCCCTCAATAACCCTGTGCTTCTTTGAAGAAATGGAAGTTGGTTTTGATAGTAAGGAGAGGAGAAAGAGTGAGATGGTTAGAAAGAAGGGAGAACCCATTGAAGTGGTGTTGGTGGTCTTGTCAGTAAAGCTGTAATGCTGGTCTTGTTGCGATTTATCACCTTTGAGTGAAGAGTGATGAAATGTGTACCACTCGTGGCTTCTATGGTTGGAACGTATCCATTCTTCATTGGCTCATTTACCTCTCGACGCACACGTTTCTCTCTCTTAGAGAAATCTATCCCATTCTCACAATCTCACATACTATCATACTAGGTGACAAGATGGTCTTTATCAGCAAAGCAATTAGTGAGAATACTAACAAACTTTTTTGGCTTTACAGATAAGTGATTTTTGTTTTAAGAGGCCGGACAAACTTTTTAAGAACACTTGACCATGTAGTTTGATAGAGAGAAATGACATGTTTTCTAAGAAAGGCCACATCTAAAACTGGTTCATTAAGAAAAAGTTCACAACAGTTCTGCACTCCAGCTGCTATGCAAGAACAAAATTTGATCAAATTTAATACATTTTCTAGCAAGCTAGTAGCAGATATTTTCTCTAGTGCATTTAGTGTTGTATGCAGATAAAAGAAAACAATAGAAGACAAGGACAGAATAACAGGTAATAACCAAGATGATTAAAATGTCGTAAGGAAAGATTTCCTTCCAATGGTGCAGAAAGGCAATTGGATGGCGTCTTCACTGGATTCAATGGTTAACAGCAGCCTAACTTTGCACTAGAATAGACTACCCTCTGTAACGAGAATATAACTCTCTACGGAAGAAGAAGAAGAGAGAAGATTGAAGCAATAAAACTTATCCGTTTAGGTGTAGGTAAGAGAAGGGTGTAGCACGACTTCAACAACTTGTTTATTTGGTTCTATAGTGGCAAAGATGCACGACTTCGTCTCGGTCGATATCGAGGCAAGCGGCCTACACGAGTTCTATCTCTCTGGCCCCTCTCTCTCTCTCACAGATTGATTTATACCCTCTATGAACCAATGCGGTGTTTATATAGAGGTGATCCGGTTACCGGATGGGAGAAGGAAACCTCTCACAAAGTCGGTTTCACAAAACCAACTTGGAGTAGAACTCTAACAAACCTAAACTTGTCGCAACACTAAAAACCGGGTTTAGGGAATAGGTAAACCACTACCCACTAGACAACCAAATTTCAGCCCAAGCCCACGTCACGACACACTCTATTTCGGTGGTAGCGATGTCAATGGGCTTTGGGTGAGTCCTCCTCCTAACACAAAAGCATTTGTACCACTAAGGGGCACGCCTTATGCTGAGGTTCACCTCAAATACCTCACTACCTAGTGGTGGTCACCAATGTGGGACTAAACAACACACAAGTATTTGAAATACACATGAAGATTCCAACAATCCCCCACTATTTCAAAATACTTATAGTCCCCAACTATTTTGGAATAGGATATTACAAAAGAAATGGGTTAACGAAATGCCAGAGAGAATCGAAAAAACAATGCATAAGATACTGGTGCTTTTCGGGCTTGAACCAGTCATAGGGTAACATGTCTTATAATACGTGAAAGTGGTGGATTAAAAAATCTTTGAACCAACATTCCCTTGTAGTAAAATAGAGGACATGCACCCACATTGCTCCTTCATTATATGCGTTACAAGGTGTTGCGCTTTTTGCCCCTTAAGGCTACGTGTTAAGTGAATGCTCTAGAGTATTTGCCTGAATACCCATAAGAACCGACCCAGTTCTACATTCACGTAGGTGGATATCCATCAAGTGTACATAGCAGTTAAAATACACTATCTCATAAAAATAATGGACTATGGATTCCATTAAGAGTAAAATAACTCATCCTTTTTTCTCATTGCTATTCAAGTTATACAAAGTATACAAAAATGCTATCTAGTCATAGGGTGGGACGTCTCAAATAAAGACAATAGCATACCAGAGCGACTAGGTGACTTGTTTTTCCCTTTGAACCTACTTCGTGGGATCTCCAATCACATAGGGTGGGGTTGCCGTCGTTAATAAGCCCTCTATCTAAGGCAAAAGTCCCATCCCCCTCGACGTATCAACCACTTGTCTCCTGTTAAGTGGCTTTGTCAGAGGATCGGCCAAATTTAACTCTGACCTCACATAATCTAGAGCCACAACTCCGGATCCCAAGAAATGCTTTATAGGCCGTAGTCTCGAGGCGAATATGCCCTTTTCCCATTATACAATTTGCTCTTTGCCTTTGCTATTGCGGCTGACAATCCGCGATCATGCATAGTACAAATTGGAAGCGGTTTTGTACCCGATAGGAAGATCTGCCAAGAGGTTTCTAAGCCACTCGACCTCGGCTTTTGCTTTATCTAAAGCGATAAGCTTCCGGACTCCATGGTTGAGCGAGCTATCAAGGTCTGCTTAGAAGATTTCCAAGCGGCGCACCTCCACCTTTAGGGTGAAAATATAACCACTAGTGGACTTGATATCATGAGAATCGGATATCCGGTTTTGCATCCACAATAACCTCTATCACGGTGGAGTTTGTCTAAACCTTATCGCGTAATTCATTGTTCCTCTCAAGTACTTGGCTAATCTCTAACGACTCCAATGTTCCTTACTAGGACAATGAGTGTATCCGCTAACACGCTAACTGCATAAAGCAATGTCGGTCTAGTGCAATTCATCAAGTACATGAGACTACCAATAATTTGGGCATATCTAGATCGAAGTACACCATGTTGAGCATTTTTCCTCAGTTCACTATTTGCCTCATAAGGTGTCGACCGCGGGGCTTACTATCATAAAAGTTAAACTTCTTCAAAAACTTCTCAACATAATGCTCTTGTGAAAGCAGATAGCCATCATCATTTTACGATGATTTTGATTCCAAGAATCACATCGACTTCTCCCAAATCCTTCATTTCAAATTGGGAGGATAAAAACATCTTGGTGTTTCTCCATGACATCAAGGCTAGGACTCATGATTAACATGTCATCCACATAGGCGGATAATCACATATGAATTCACATCAAAAGATTTGAAGTAAATACATTTATCGGATCATTTATGTGATATCCATTAGACATCATGACAATCATCAAACTTTTCATGCCATTGTTTTGGCTTGTTTCAACCCATATAAAGACTTAACTAACTTGCGTACCTTATGCTCATTCCCGTACTATCGACCCACCGGTACGCATCATATATATTTCTTCATCAAGATCACCATTCAAAATGCAGTTTTTACATCCATTTGATGAATAAATAAATTATGAATAGCAGCTAGAGCCATTAGAACTCTTATAGAAGAAATCCTAGTTCACGGGGCATAAGTATCAAAATAGTCAATGCCTTTTTCTCGGGAGAACCCTTTGACTACAAGTCTAGCCTTGTATTTCTCAATGGAACCATCTAGTTTCAATTTCTTTTGAAGATCCACTTGTAACGATAGGTTTTAAGCCCGGAGGTAGCTCAACTATCTCCCATGTGTGATTAGCTATAATCGAATCTAGCTCGAGTGTATAGCATCCTTCCAAAAGGTGCATCTCGAGAACCGATTGCCTCATTATCGTCCGCGGGATCATCATCAAGAAGAAATGTGTAAAAGTCATCACCATAATTGGTGGATTTCCTGTCTCTTTTTACTCTTCCGAATTTCTTGTTGTTGAGAAATTTCGGGATCGTTGATTGTTGTTCACTAGGGCTACCAACCTCTCGATGCCAATTTTCAAAGGAAACAAATTCTCAAAGAAATCAGCATTTTTACTCTCTATAATAGTGTTAGCATCGACAAGGTTATTATCTGATTTTACTACTAAAAAATCTATATGCAAAGACTATTATGAGCATAACCAATGAACATACAATCAACAGTTCTAGGTCCCAATTTTCTCTTTTTAGGTTCGTTCACAAGAACCTTAGCAAGACACCCCCCACATTTTAAAGTATGTCGGGGTAGGTACATGACCTTTCCATAACTCATATGGTGTCTTATTCCCTGTTTTCTTGTTGGGTATCCTATTCTCGTATATGGCAAGCGGATAGGATTGCTTCCCCCACAAGTTCGGGGAAGCTCGAGAAACTTACAAGCATAGCATTCATCATCTCTTTTTAGTGTTACGTTTTTTTTCCGTTCGGCTACTCCATTAGACTTCGAGAGTATGGTGGAGTAGTCTCATGAATAATGCCACTCTTGTCACAAAGTCCCGGAAGGGTTAGACTCATATTCTCCACCCCTATCGGACCAAGTCTCTTAATCTTCTGATTAAAATTTGGTTTTCAACCCGACTTTGTGTACTTGAGAAACATCTCACCGCCTCATGCTTGTGTCTAAGTAAATATACCATGGTGTACCTAGAGAAGTCATCTATGAATGTAATATAATAAAACTTCCCCTACAGACATGGTACTTACGATTCACCCAAATCCATTATGAATAAGAGTTAGTAATCCGGTTTATCTCTAGACCGCGATTCTACGGGGGTTTTTCTTCGTGGCTTTAGTCTCGACCGCATATCTCACATTTATCATTAGAAAAATCGAAATATTAGACAACAAACCACATGCTTTCATCCTTTTCATATCTTGAACATTCACATGTCCCTAGTCTACCATGCCATATATTAAAAGAGTCAAGCAAATAAAGCGGGCGAGCATTCATTCTTATTAATAATAATGTTGTCAAGTACATTCAACATGAAAAGACCATCTTTGTTATTACAATAACCTTTACCAACAAAACCACTCATTCTTTGTCCGGAACAAACTTGTCACTCTCAAAAGTCACCTTGACACCGCTTTTCCCGGTAGGGACCGCGAAATCAGATTCCTCGGCGAATCTCGGGAACATGAAGAACATTACTAAGTGAAAGGGTTTTCCCTGAAGTTAACCGGAAAGAACCTTGCTGTTCCCTCAACAGAAAACGGACCTAGAGTCACCCATATAGACCTTTTCATCTTTCACTAGTATGTAATCCGAGAAGGCTTCAACATCACCACAGGGCGTGGCGGGTGGCACCGAATCTAGTACCCGGTTCCTCTTCCCGGTGGCTATGAACACTTGTGACCACGGCAAAGAACAACTATATCATCTCCCTCAACTAGATTAGCATTGGGAGGATCATCGATGTCTTTCTTATTATGCGCACTAAAAAGCCCTATGTCGGTTTACCACAAACATAACAATTTCCATTGCCCGGTACCACTCCTTTTAAAAGAAGTGCCTTTGACCTTGAAATTCTTATTTTTGTTGGACTTACCTTCTTAGAGGTTTTGTTAGATTTCTTTGGGATTACCTTCAACGATATTGGCTTTAGAATGAAATTCCTTAGACAACACCTCATCCCGAAGTCTTGTTCTTTTCCTCTATGTGAATGTGAATGATCACATCCTCAAGAGTCATCGCTTCGCTTATCTTTCATACTATTTTTATAGTGTTTCCAAGACTTCGGGGAGTTTCTCAATCAAACATCCAAAGAACAAAGGATTCGGGTAAATTAATACCCTCGGTTTTCAAATCATTAATCGGCACATGAAAATCATGGATTTGAGGCGTTACATCTCTATCCTCTCTCATATGGAACTTTAGAAAATTCCGATAGCATATTTCTGAAATTACCCGGCATCCTCTATTATGTATTTCTTGTTCAAACTCTCCCATATATCATGTGCATTCTTATTTGAACAATAAATATCAAAAAATCTCATTGGACAAGGTACTTTCAAAATAGCATGACGACATACCTTATTCCCATTGAGCCAAGCGAACTGATTTCTTTCGAAATCATTAGAACCCTCCATGGGTGCTGTATCAGTGAGATACTTTGCATAGTTGAGTACATCTAGGGCTGTGAACACCCTTTCTCTCCATCTCTTGAAGTGTGAACCGTTGAAGGATTCAATCTTGGACACATTAGGTAAATTGCGAGCATTCAGTAGAGGTGCAGCATCTCTCATAGACGAAGTTACTTCCATGACTCCAGAATTAGTTTCTTTGATCGGGTGGTGTCAATGGTGTGTAGACATCTTGATCTTTCCTTAAGATTGTTGTATGCGGATAAAAAGAAAACAATAGAAGACAAGGACGAGAATAACGGTAATAACCAAGGCGGGATTAAGTCGTCCTTAAGGAAAGATTTAAGCCCGCTTCCAATGGTGCGAAAAGGCAACAGCGTCTTCCTCCACGCGAGATTCAATGGTTAACAGCATCCTAACTTTGCACTAGAATAGACTACCCTCTGTAAAAGAATATAACTCTCTCCGGGCGGTGGAAGAAGAAGAAAGAAGATTGAAGCAATAAAACTTATCTGTTTCGTGTAGGTAAGATAAGGGTGTAGCACGACTTCAACAACTTCTGTTTCGCTGGTTCTATAGTGGCAGCATGCACGACTTCTGTCTCAGTCGATATCGAGGCAGCAGCAGCACACGAGTTCTATCTCTCTGCGTCCTCTCTCTCTCTCTGTGATTGATTTATCTACTATCTATATACTAAAGCAGAGACCTCTAATTGAGGATTTTCTCTTTCCTATGTGGCACTCTAATATGAGAGTTAGTTTTTTTTCTCTCCTATGTGGCACTATAATATGAAAGATAGTCTTTTCTAATAGCCTACAATCTCACATACATAGAACCTCTTAGGAGAGTTTGAGTGTATTTCTAATTATTATATTTGGAGAGTTTGAGTGTATTTCCAATTCTTACATATTTGATCAAATAAAAAAAATTGCTAAAAAATAGGTGATTTGTAAAAGGTAATTTCCTATTATGAATCAAACACTTTTAGTGTTCCAATTCTTATATATTTGATCAAATAAAAAAAAATAGGTAATTTGTAAAATTCCTTATTACAAATCATACAATTTTAGTGTCTATGATAAAACACCGACTTATTTCAAATATATTCTTAACACGGCCTCAAAACATAGTTAAAAACAATTATACAAAAGATAACATCACAAAATATATAATAGAAAATGAAAAAAAAATAACGGCAAAGCAATAATGACAAATATTTTTAAAAATTGCTAAAAAAATAGGTGATTTGTAAAAGTAATTTTCTATTACTTAATCAAACACTTTTAGTGTTCCAATTCTTATATATTTGATCAAATAAAAAAATTGCTAAAAAAATATGTAATTTGTATAAACTAATTCCTTACTACAAATCATACAATTTTAGTGTCTATGATAAAACACCGACTTATTTCGAATATATCCTTAACATGGCCTCAAAACATAGTTAAAAACAATTATACAAAAAATAACATCACAAAATATATAATAGAAAATTTAAAAAAAAAAAAAAAAAAAAAAAAAAGCAAAGCAATAATGACAAATATTTTAAAATATATATAATACTGAATGAAACTAACGTAAAAAAACAATTAATGGGGAACCGAAAACTGGATGCAAATGTATCGAACTAACCTCAAATAGTATTTAACGGAAAATCAGAAATTGGATGCAAATGCAAACATTAAACTAATCTTAAAAAGTAATTAATAGAAAATTGGAATATATATGGATACAACTGTATTAAACTAACCTCAAAGAATAATTAACGGAAAATCAAAACTTGGATGCAAATACATCAAACTAACATAAAAAATAATTGTCGGCAAATCGTCTGGATGCAAATGCATTGAGCTAACCCTCAAATATTAAATTAATAGAAAATCGAGAACCTGGATGCAATTGCATTGAATTAACATCAAAGAAAAATTAATTATTAATTGGAAACATGATGCAAATCGTGGAACTAATATTAAAAATAATTAATGGGAAATCGAAACCGGATGGAACTACTTGTTGAACTAATCTCAAAAAATAAACCTGGATGCAAATGCATTGAACTAACCTCAAGAAATAATTAATGGTAAATAGGAAACCTGGATGCAAATTCATTGAACTAATCTCAAACAATAATTAATGAGAAATCGAAACTAGATGCAAATGTAACTTTATCAAAATAATAAACGAAATCGAAACGGATGCAAATGCATTAAACTAATCTCACGAGAATAATTAATGGGAAATCGTAAACCTGATGCAAATGTATTGAACCGACCTCAAAAATAATAATTAACGGAATTGGAAATTAGATGCAAATGTATTGAACTAATCAAAAAGAATAATTAACAAGAAATCGAAACTGGATGCAACTGCATTGAACCGATCTCAAAAATAAATAACGGAATTAGAAATTGGATGCAAATCTGTATTGAACTAACCTCAAAATATAAATAAATCGAAAATCGAAAACCCGGATGCAAATACATTAAACTAACCTCAAAACATAGTTGGGTTATATATTGTGGGAATGTCTCGGTAAGTATAATTTTGCATTTAAAATGATGTTTATCTTATCTCTTCCCCGTATGATTGAGAACTCTTTGCTATTCAAGTAGCTACATATATATGAACTTCACCTTATTAGGCAATCTCACAAAACTTCAATCAAACTTCTATTATTAAACAACAAAATGAAGTTGAAGGGTTTTATTAAAAGTACATGAGTTATTTTTTTTAATGGAGAATAAGGTTTTCACGTTATAAGAAATTTGGTTGAGTGATCAATATAATATTAATATATAAAAGTTTTGTATATTTACAAATATTTTTCAAAATAATTAATATAACAACACCCGTTCGTAGATAATCTTTGAAGATTCTACATAGTAAGTCATGCATAATTTAAAGAATAATTAATGGGAAATCAGGAACTGGTAATCTTCAATGATCACACATAGTAAATCAAACATAATTGACTTTTATATCATGTTTTGCAAGACACTGAGATGGATCAAGAGAAGTTGGTATTATACACCACATTGGATAATTAAAAGGAAATCGAATTGGAAATTGGATTCAAATGCATAACCGAGCTCAAAGAGTAATTAACGGAAAATTGGAAACTTTATGCAAATGCAATAAACTAAACTAAAAAGTAATTAACTAGAAATTGAAAACCGGTGCAATTGCATTAAACTAACGTCCGATAATAACTAAAGGGAAATTATAAATTGTATACAAATCCTTGAAAAATATTTAATGGGAAATCGAAAACGGTATGCAAATACATCAAACAAACCTCGGATAATAATTAATAGGCCGAGAAATCGAAACCAAAAATACATTGAACTAAACTCAAAAAATAATTAACATAAAATAAAAACCGAATGCAACCGCATTAAACTAACCTCATAGAATAATTGGTGGGAATCGGAAACTAAATGCAAATGCATTGAAATAATCTCAAAAATAATTAACTGAAAATCGAAAACCGATATAATTGCATCGGACTAACTTCAAAGCATAAATAATCAGAGACTAGATGCATATGTATTGAACTAACCTTAAAGAGTTATTAACGGGAAATCGAAAACTAGATCCAAATGCAATGAACTAATCTCAAAGACTAATTAACGAAACATTGAAAAATGGATGAAACTACACTGAACTAACCTAAATGAATAATTATCGGGAAATTATAAATGTGATGTAACTGCATTGAACTAACCTCAAAAAATAATTAACGGGAAATCGAAAACTTGATACAAATGTATTGAATTAACCTCAAAGAACAATTAACATAAATTCGGAAATTGGATGCAACTGCATTGAACTAACCTCAAAGAATAATTAACAAAAAACCAAAAACTAGATGCAATTGCATTAAACTAAAATAAGATATTAACTAATGGGAAATCAGAAATTGGATGCAAATGCATTGAAATATCCTCAAAAAATAGTTAACTGAAAATCGAAAGTCGAATGTAACTGCATCGCACTGACCTAAAAGCATAAATGTCGGTTTTTTTAGCCTTCTCATATGAATAATTACGAGTAATTAGAAACCCAAAATGAAAGTGAGTTTAAAAAAACAAACTCTTACATGTATGCAAACTATATAGAAATTGTAAACAATCGAACTAACCTAGAAAAACAATTAACAGGAAATCGAAATTGGATCTTGGATGTATTGAACTAACCTCAAAGAGTAATTAACGAGATATTAGAACCCGATGCAAATTCAATAAACTAATCTCAAATACTAATTAACTAAAACATAAAAAACTGGATGCAATCAGATTTGAATTAACCTTAATGAATAAGTAACGGATATCATAAAATGGATGCAATTGCAATGAACTAACCTTAAATAATAATTGATGGGAAATCGGAAACTTGATCAACCGCATTTAACTAACCTCAAAGAATAATTAATGAGAATTTGGAAACCCGGATGCAACGTCTTCATTAAACTAACCTCAAAGAATAATTAATGAAAAATCATAAACTTGATGCAAATGCATTCAACTAATAACCCTAAAATATATTTGTATTATATGTAGGGGGATAAATGTCTCGACAAATATAGTTTTGCATTTTAAGTAATGTTTATCATACTTTTTATTGTGATTGGGAATGCCTTGCTATTCAAGTAGCTTAAATATTATCTTCACCAAATTGGACATTCTCAAAAACTTCAATCAAACTTCTATTGTTAAAACTAACAATGAAAAGAAGTCGATGAGTTTTATCAAAGTTTTGATGCTTCCTTTTATAGAGAATGGTGCAAGAAATTTAATTGAGTAATTAATATAATTTTCATATCTCATAGCTATGCATAGTTGCTAATATTTTTTAGAATAATTTAATATAACAAACATCCGCTAAGTAGGACACGTTCATGTGATAAATCTTTTCAAGTGAGAGTGGTGTATTCTTTGAGGATATGGAAACAATCAATCTATTTTAGTGATTTGTACACATTAGTACGTAAGCTGAGCGGTGATGATTTACCATTAAATCACCAGCAGTGTTTATATAGAGGTGATCCGGTTACCAGATGGGAGAAGGAAACCTCACAAAGTCGGGAATAGGTAAACCACTACCCACTAGACAACCAAAATTTCCCCGCCACGACTTCGGTGGGGGGCGCTTGTAGCAGATGTGTGGCTTTGGGTGAGTCCTCCCTCCTAACACAAAAGCATTTGTACCCTAAGGGCACGCCCTTATGCTAGAGGTTCACCTCAAATACCTCACTACCTAGTGGTGGTTCACCAATGTGGGACTAAACAACACACAAGTATTTGAAATACACATGAAGATTCCAACATTTAGCAACTAATACAAACCGGCCAATTCTCCCACAAACTCTTATAAATTCAATCCATACCTTGCACTGTTGCACAATATACTCTTTTGATACCGATCGAACACAGTATCTATGGGAAGTTCAGTGCAACGAATAAGCCTTGTTCTATAACTATTATAACAAGTTAATAAGATATATGATGATTACTAAAAACCATCAAGCGAACACATATATGATATATATTAGAATCTTCAGCAGGATTAGACAATCTAATTAGCGAATACAGTTAAGAACTTAAGAGTTAAGACAAAGTGGTAACAGCACTTGCACTTCAGCGTGGGATGGGTAGTAATTTATCGTGACCACATAATCGTGGTAATGACACTTGGGACCAATATGATTGGTTTTCGACCCACCCTTGGAATTACTGTTCTATCAGTTGACATGACTGACGACGATCTGTCTAAAAGACAGGCCAAATGATAAATGCTTTTGAGATAAATTTTGAATGAAAAAGTCGTGCGAAACAAGTGAAATTTGAACGCAAAATTCATTTGAGATACAAATGTACTTATATAAGAAGTACCAATCACAACGAAAATCATATTATTACCATTACTTGCATAACATTAAAGACTTTAGTAATTAGATCACTGCAGTAAGGTGAGCATTATTATCACATTATAATCTGGTATCGTCATGTGTACAGATTCCATCGTTTCCATCAAATCCAATACAGTTTCTTTGTTTGTACACATTCGGACACTCAGGTAGTCAGGTAGCATAGAAAATGACCTGGCTATCACAAGCCGTGAACCATAGGCAATGAAACGTTCAAGTTGGTTTTGTCATATAAGATGTAATTATTGGAATGTGGCAGGGGACCATAAAGCATGCTCCATTCATGCTTTCAAAGCGCATGAGACATATAAGGTGATCATGGCTGTAACTGAAGTAAAAGGGGGCCATCCTAAGTTGGGATGCAAGTCCAGAAGCAGGTGGAATTGGGTTTTGCTGTCTCAAAATTGTACTGTGTGTACAACTATCCTAAAACAGTTTCAACTGTTGATGTTGTGCTTCCAGATTATACACAGACCCACTGACATGTACGCCAATGCAAATCCACGGTTTGCAAGGTTTTTGGATAGCTGGGTGTATCGACCTAATTCGTGACCATCAAGATGACATGTCTTCGGGACCGAGACAGCGTAAGGTAGAAGAAAGAGGGAGCACGTGATCCAGTCCGCAAATCATGTAAGGGGCACGGAATCTGGAGGGGCATAGGGACCAGTGTGGTTTCAATGGCCCAAAGGGAAGCGAATAAATAAGGGGCATAACGGAAATGCGATAACAAAGCGATATATCAAGAGATAGTTGGACAATTAGTGGTCGTGTAACTAGAAAGAAGATCGTGGGATAAATTAGCGGTTAGAGAGAGGGGGTGGTTAGAAGATATATAAAATAGGAGAAATGTGAAAAAAGAGAGGGAGGAGTGAGGAGACAACCAGAGGAGAGGACATCTAAAGAGGAGGAGAATCCAAGAGTAGAGAGAGAGAACTACGGCCGCGACTTGATCCTCCCCGGAAGGGGAATGCGTAAGCAGTACTAAATGGGTTCAGTTGAAAGGTTCAAAAGAGAGAGAGTCTCATCTTTGAGAAGAGACAGAGGAGAGGGAGGTGTGAAGTTAAAGGGTACTAACTGGGTTCACACACTGGGCACGGCTGCAGCTTACAAAAGAAGGAACCTGGTTAGTTGGGCTGCCTAAAGTTGAGGGCTCCGATCCATTTTTCCGAAAACTAGAGATGTATCAAGAGTTCAATACATGAATTGCACTAGATCGAAGTCCGACCAAAGTTGGATTTAATCAACGCTTTAGCAAGACCAAGCTGCCAAGGAAAACAGATATACTACTTGCTAATTAACTTCCCATAGTTTATGGAGTACTCTACCCATTCAGGCTTTCAAGCAACCTAATTTTTTTTCTACAAATTTGTGTAGACATTGACAATCGCTGACTAATCATTTAATTAACCATAATTTCGATGACCAAATCTGCATCCAAAGTATTAAACCATAAATATTGACGACTAGATTAACATTCATTGTCATCGGCAGACCGATTCAGAGGCCCAAGCCAACATATATTTGACTAGGCCCATCGGGCTGAGGTTGGGCCAGCTTAAGTTGTATCCACTGTTCTAAAAATCGGTCTAGGTGGTCGGTCTCTAGGCGTTAGGCAGTGCCCAACCGACTCGCCTAGGCCAAATCGGTGGATCAACTAGGCGGACCGATTAGGTGGGCTAGGCAGCCTCTAGGTGGTCCAGTTATTATTATTATTTTTTTTTGAATGATTAAATGTCGAAAATTAAAGGCGCGTGTAGGCTTAAGATTTGAATGAGTTTAAAAGACTAGAGTCTAATGTAAATTATATGTCATTATAACAAAGATTATGTTTTTATATAAAGTCGATATTTTTCAACTATTACGCATTTTTTGTAATAAGTACTTTTGTTTGCATTTATTTTTTGAATTATAGTAAATGATTTTCTTCATTTCTTATAGTATAGGTGTGTATTACTGTATATATTAGGAAAAAAAACCGCCTATCACCTAGCCCCTCTAGGCACTGCCTAGAATGCCTAGGCACTAGGCGCTCTCGGAGTACTGAGTAGTGACGCTTTTATTTTCTTGTAAACTATTCCCTTAGAAGTTGATCAGCAGCAAGACGGTAGTAACTGGCCAGTGGCCACCCTTGGTCAGTTGGTCAACACTCGAAAGCCACAAATCCCCGAACTTTCTTCATTTTTATATATACTCCAAAAGCTTTCTCTCCTCGTATCTCTGCGCCACGTTTGCATAAAGGTTTGATTTGGACTATACTTGTTTTCATCATTTTGCATTACTAATGAATGATGATGATGAATAACCTGTAGCTTAAATTTTGTGTTGTTTTAGGAATAGCATGTAGCTCAGTTCTTTTGTTGTGTTTGTATTGTAGTGAATATAACAATGAGTTCAGAAGGTGGAAACGAGAATTGCTTGGGGTGGGCAGCAACAGATCCATCTGGACTACTTTCTCCTTACAAATTCAGTCGCAGGTACGTGCACCATTTGTTCTGATTGTAGTATACAGTTCTTCCAATTGCTTTATTCGCAACGGAATTGTTATACCAATGAGACTATTCGAATTAGTTGAATTGGTCTAGATCGAAACATTAATTACCATACACACATTTAAATCTACAGGGTGCTCAGACCTGATGACGTCTCAGTAACAATCACACACTGTGGAGTCTGTTTTGCCGATGTTCACTGGACAAGAAATATTCAGAGCGACTCGATGTATCCTTTGGTCCCTGGGTAGGTGTTGCTTTTCATATATTATTTAAAAGGTTTGTTTACCTGCTAGCTATTCTAACTAATGGCTAATGCCATGATGTTTTTGCATACCAGACATGAAATTGTCGGCATTGTCAAAGAAGTTGGTTCCAACATTCACCGCTTTAAAAGTGGTGACCATGTGGGAGTTGGAACATATGTAAACTCTTGTAGAGAATGTGGGTACTGTAACGATGGCTTAGAAATTCATTGTGAAAAGGGTCCAATCTTCACGTTTAATGGTATTGATGTGGATGGTACAGTCACAAAAGGAGGATACTCCAATTACATCTTAGTCCAAGAAAGGTAATTCGGTTCAACTTGTGCTTCTTATAAGCCTTGTGTTGCTTATAAGCCTTGTATGATGTTTTACTATATACAGTATTTAACTGGTAAATCTTCAACTTCTGTTTGCACTAGTTTCCAAATAATGATCCGTCCTGTGAGGGTGCAAGTTAAGAATCTATGTGGTGATTTATCAACCTCCAAATTTGTGTTTTTCCTTTTTCGTTTTAGTACGTGCAGCGTTTGTGAGTGGTACATAATTCTTTCTTTGGCAAGGCAAAGTTGCGATTTAGGATGAAGACTAAACTAGCTGGCATCCGCCAAAGAATGATGTCTCCTTTTTGTCGTACTGTATTCCTCATTCTCAATATATGTTTTGTGCAAAACCAAGTGGTGTATTTGTATTTATGAAGAAAAATATGAAGTACAATCATAGGCATTAGACCCTTGCAGCCTTACATTGCGGGTTTTCAATTCTACCGATGAGAGTTCTTATGTCCATCACCCATTTATCATTGATTTCAAAAACCATGAACTATATTGCCGGTTTGGTTTTGCTTTTGTCCCGTTGCCTGTCATCCACTCCTATGTTTGCTACCTTCTTCACAATATCATTGTGCTTTTACTTATAAATAGGCATGGAAAAACTTGAGCAAGCCCTCACAATATCCGGTGGTCCAACCTTATGTACTCTAATATTTTGTTTTGAAATTCCTCTGCCTATTTTACAAGTTTGAAGTTCTTTTCTTCTGTTAGAAGGAGAATTTATATTGAGATCAGACTTGTCAGGAATAAATTTGGTATTTTGTTCTTCCTGATTACATAGGTATTGCTACAGAATTCCTGACAACTACCCATTAGCTTCAGCAGCACCTTTGTTATGTGCTGGAATAACAGTTTATGCTCCCATGATGCGCCATAAGATGAACCAACCGGGTAAATCTCTTGGTGTGATTGGGCTTGGTGGCCTTGGTCATATGGCAGTGAAGTTCGGAAAGGCTTTTGGATTACATGTAACAGTTCTCAGCACAAGTACATCTAAGAAAGATGAAGCCCTGAATCTCCTTAAAGCTGACAGATTTGTGCTCACAACTGACAAACAACAAATGGAAGTAAGTTATAATATAATGGTCTTTTTTTTTTTGAAAAGATATTGATAATACCCATTGGTATTTAGATTCACATTAATCTGCCTCTTGAGCTTGCATAGCTCTAATATTATCTCCTGACAGTGATACGTTATATGAAAGAAATGAGAAGCTTTTGAATGGTGACCAAGTTTTCTATAATGTGTAGGCTGTGGCGAAGTCTCTTGACTTCATAGTTGATACTGCGTCTGGTGATCATCCCTTTGATCCGTACATGGCACTCTTGAAGACTATGGGTGTTTTGGTCTTAGTGGGCTTTCCAAGCGAAGTTAAAATTCATCCCGCAAGCCTTAATATGGGTTAGTTATCTGTTTACCTTCCAATTCTCCACAGTATGGTAATTATTTGTTATTTGTTGAATTAGTGTTTCTGAAACTGGTTTTTATTGATGAAGATGTTAATAATGCATGGTAATAGGCTGTTAGTGGTCGTGCCAGTACTAAAATAATTTCCTTTCTTCTTGGTAGGTTCCAAAACTCTTTCTGGGAGTGTAACGGGTGGTACGAAGGATACACAGGAGATGTTAGAATTCTGTGCTGCCAACAAGATATACCCGGAGATTGAAGTTATTCCAATTGACTACATAAATGAAGCACTTGAGAGGATGGTTAAGAAAGATGTCAAGTATCGTTTTGTGATAGATATTAAGAATTCCTTAAAATGAATGTTTTCACAATAAGAAAAGAGTTCCATTAGGTATTGCATTGTATGCAAGCCAGAACAGAAATCAGTAGTACATTGTAATAATTTTATAGAGGGGTTATGAAGGATTTTATCTAGTAGCTGTTAAATACGGTCCCATTTGTACTTATCTTGCTCGGAATAAGTGACCTGCTTTCAATGACTCATTTTTAGTTTGTATTAATGAAATCGTGGTTTTGGGATTTGTTCACCTTCGTCAGTAATAATGGAACCAACAACGAAGAAGCTTTCTTCTCCCTCTACTCAAAACAAAACCACAACAACATAAAAGGAGACCACCACCCTCTCCCACTTTCTCTCTCCAAGAACAACAATTCGACCCAACCAAACCCGTTAAAAATACACCCATCATACCCACCGACCCTTCCGTGCAGTGTTTAGAAAATCAGACCGGACCGGTGGTTGAACTGGGGTCCGACCGGAATTGGTAAATTTTCGGTTCGGTTCAATTAAAACTTGAGTTTATGGTTGGACTCTTGGTTTAAGCTTAAACAGTGGTTGAACCGGCAAACCGGTTCAGTTCTAAACCGGATCACCTTTATATCTATATATATATATTTTTTTCTTTTTTTGAAAAATTGATAATGTGGGGAGTTGAAAAACAGTGATTGACATCTAGAGTTTCAAAATAACTACCAGAAATGAGGAATGTAACTTTATTTATAGTCAGATTCTCTCACTAATACAAACAAGAACTCCAAAAACATCAAATCTTATCCTGTAATTACAAATTCAAAATTCTGCCATTGGAAAATTACAATGTGCAACAAGGTATCATAGTAATTAACCAATGAACTTGTACATTCGTATATATCCATGATTTCTTATGACTCCATATTCTCCCTGACACCGGCTGCTAGCCTTCTCACTGACTGGTCATCGAAAGATGGATCTGTCTCCCTTATTTTTGATACATAATCCATCGCTTCTTTGTATTTTTGTTCCTTACAGTGGCCATCAACAACAATCTTGTAGGTTAGCTCATTGGGTCTGCACTTCCGCTGCATCATATAACTGATCACATCATGCACATCCACAAACATTCCCTTACAAGCGTATCCAGCAACGAAAGTATTGTACGTAAAAATGCAAGGCCTGATTCCCATAGCTATCATCTCTGACATTGTTCTCAGAGCCTCCTGCATGAGTCCTTGCCTGCAAAACCCTTTGATCAGTGTTGTAAGATACAAGGTCTGGTTTCAATTTAGCTTTCTGTAGCCCCTTGAGGATCTCTTCTGCTTTCTAACAGTCTCCGCCACGTGCATACATGTCCATCAAGATGTTGTAGGTAATAAGATCTGGTTCCAAACCACTTTCATGGATTACCTGCACCATTTCATGTGCTTGGTTATACATCCTGTTCTTTGCAAATATGGAAAGCATTGAATTGCAGAGGACCAAGTCAGGTTTGTATCCTTTCTTTCCCAACTCTTTGAATGCTCTCTCCATGCCCCTCAGTGCTCTGCACTTGGAATTTGCAAGAACGAGGGTTCTCAAGAGCATCCAACTTGGGAAGATCTCTCCACTGTAGATTTCTTCTTCAATTGCCTCTATCCCTCTAATTCCCCCCCCCCTTTTGCATAACAATGAAGCATCAAGGACAGTGATGTTTCATTAGGCTTGAAGTCCTCTTCATGTCCAAAATCACTGCTTCTGCTGCTTTCCAATCACCTCTGCGGGCCAGCGCATTCAGAAGTGAATTGTAGGTAGTAACTGAAGGGCTAAATCCCACTCTGATAATCTCATCAAGGTATACCTCTGCGATATATTGCTGAAGGAGCAATATTCAGATTACCTCGTTCCTTGCCTAAATTAGACTCCTGTCTTTTCTACAGTAAAGAATAAAGTATTAATGAAGTGGTACATAAAATGAAATAAAATAAAATTGAATCCACTAAAATGGAGCGGTAATGGTAGACGTGATAGATGAAGTTTTTGCTTTCTTTTGAGATGAGAGAACGAAGGAATTGTGATGGAGCGGTAATGGTAGACGTGGTTGTGGGGTAGTCGATGGAGAGAGGGTGGATGGTGGTGGTGGAGAGAGGGTGAATCCGAAATAAATTTTAGAGATGGTGGTGACTGTTTTTCGGAGAGGGTTTTTTTTTTTGGGAAAGAAAGAAAATAGAAATAAAGAAGCCGCCTCTTTCATTTTTTCCGGGGAATTTCAGTTGAGGTGGGCTGGTGGGCTTAAATTTTTGGTGATGAAACCCAACAAAGGCTTGCCGTTTATAGCAGTACGCAATCATTAATTATATCTTGTATGTTTTCATGTCTCGACTAATTAATAGTTAGATTATTCTCTTATTAATATCAATGCACTACGTTTATCGTCTAAATAAATCTGTGAAGAGTTGTGCTATAAAAAGACAGCTCTTACTAGGGATTTATATTTTCGTTTGCTAAAATTCAATCAATCTAATAAATATAAGAACTTCACGATCATATTGTCGAGAAAGCTAGGGTTACCTTTCCCTTGTGCTACTCGTAATTAAAAGAGAACTATAAACTGATTTAACTAGGATAACCTACAACGGTCTAGGGTGGATTCGAATGTCATAGTGTTTTCTTCGTTAATAGTTAATCCTTTTAATTTATTGCTTTCGTAGTAATTAGTTAATTTTAGTTAATAGTAATTCTAAACTTCCTTAAAACAACATTGTTCGAATTAGTTAAGTATAATTTTAATACTCGTTTGTCCGAAGTAGCAATCCCTGTGGGATCGACCCGTTTGCCGCAACTATTTTCAACGATAGCTGTGCGCTTGCGGTTTAACTAGGATTAGATTAGTCTATTTAATTAGACGGTTTAATTTCTTATCAATAAACAAAAAGGAAAATAAAAATTAACCACCCATGGACCGTTGTTCATCACCATACATTCGTTCTCATTGCAAAGAAAGTCGGTTTCGACATGTTTTGGCGCCGGTTTCTCTATTTCTGTTGTTGTCATTCTCTACGATAATGAATTGCATCGTTGTTGACTACATTGGACCCTTGTTGGGAAGTGTTGTCCATGTTGATGTTCAAACTTACCAATATCAAAAGCCCTTAAATGAAGTAAATCATTGAAGTGTTGGTGAGCAGAAAGAAAAATAGTATAGGCACACGTCAAGTTACTCGAGTATTAAAAGTGAATGGCCTAATGTGATGGGCCGAATACTCGTATAGTGGCACGACGATCGGGAGATGTAAAAGCACATTCATTTCGGTGCAATACTATCAAAACCAGTGCTAGTAAGAAAGAGTGAATAGTGTCATGATCACGCTGTCACATATATGCATACCATAGCAAGCACAAAAAATCGAACACATAAGGTAATTCAATTTTGAAGGGCATAATGTACCGAGTACAGTACGACCAACTAATGCATTTTCATTCCTCTTCCAGGCTTTGCTTCTAAAATCTCATTTTCAATTATAACATGCTAGAATTAAATTATAATAAAGAGGTGTATGGCATGTTGGATGCGAATAAAGAAAACAATAAAGAGACAAGGACAACAGTAACAGGGAACAACCAAGGCGTGGATTAGATTGTCCTTAAGGAAAGATTTCGCCCCTTCCAGTGGTTCAAAAGGCAACAGTGCGTCTTCTCCTCACAGGATACAATGGTTTAGCAGATTGACTTGCACTCGAACATGCTGCTCTCTAGAACGGCGATATAACTTTCTTTAGCGGCTAACAGTAAGAAGAGAACAAGATGAGGCTAGGGTTTGTAATGTGCGAGTTATGTTTCTTTGGAAGTAATCTATATGGACGCATAGTCCTGATTATATAGAGGTAAGGTCAGTCACAGTCGGTTTCCAAAACAGAAAAGAAAGCCTACTGGGAATAAACACACACATAGAAAGCCCAAACCCAAGCCCAAGCCTGAACCTGACCTGACACAAAATGACACAACACGACTTGGCTCGATTCGGTGTGGTGCGGTGCAGGCGGGCGCTCGTGCGTGTGTAGCTTTGGGTGAGTCTTCCCTCCTAACACAAAAGCCTTTGTACCCTGAGGGCACGCCCTTATGGTAGAGGAAGTCCTCATATACTTACTTAGCTAGTGGTGGATAACCAATATGGGACTATCTTCTATGCACAAAAGTGGAGAGAACACTCTATGTTCTTCTCTTCCACTTTGCACACACATATTAGTACTTTGAAATACAACAGAGATTCCAACAATCCCCCACTATTTCAAAATACTAATAGTCCCCTACTATTTTGAAATAGGATATTACAAAAGAAATGGGTTAACAAAATACCAGAGAGAATCGAAAAAGCAATGCCTAAGATACTGGTGCCTTACGGGCTTAAACCAGTCATAGGGTAACATGTCTTATCTCACGTGAAAGTGGTAGATATAAAATATTTGAACCAACATTCCCTTATAGTAAAATAGATAACATGCACCCACACTGCTATTTCATTATATGCCAGTTCTGCGGTGTTGCGCTTTTTGGCCCTGCGCTACCTGTGTTTCATGAATGCTCTAGGATACATGCTTAAAAATCCATAAGAACCGACCAAGTTCTACATTCATATATGTGGATGTTCATCAAATGTACATTGCAGTTAAAATACATTATCTCATAATAAAATGGACTATGGATTCCAATAAGAGTAAAATAACTCATCCTTACTCATTACAATTCTAGTTATACAATGTATACGCAAATACTATCTCGTCATAGGGTGGGACGTCTCAAAATAAAAGACGATAGTATATTAGAGTGACTAGGTGACTTGTTTTTCCCTTTTAACCTACCTTTATGGGATTTCCAATCACACAGGTAGGGTTGCCTGATGTTGCCCTATATCTTAGGCAAAAAGTCCTATCCCCTTGACATTTCAACCACTTGCCTCCTGCTAAGCGGTTTTGTCGAGGATCTCACACCCGAATTTCGGCGAGTTCATCTGAAAAACAATATTTGTTCCCCACTCTTCAATCTTCAAGGTGTGACACACTCTTTAACTCCCAAAAACCCATAAACAGTTTAAATATCACGGATAATTAAAACCCAATAAAAATTTTCAATTACACAAAAGTCCTCTTCATTACAAAAATCACAAATAAGATTAGGTTACAAATCTCTTTTCAATAACTCTTTATTTAAAATTACAAATGAAAATACAAATAACATTGTCTAAACTGAAAATCTATATCACCTCAAGGGAAAACAAAACCTATCTTGAAATCGACGGCTAACGCATAAACCACAAGCAAAAGAACCAACCTTCTTCAACACTAAACATGTCAAGACTTATCAACTATGTTCATTTAATGAACACACCCGATAAACAAACATGCCGTCGGGTCGACATTATAAAAAATGCTGGTGTGAGTAGCTCTAAAATACAACATATACTTATACATATACATACCGCAATCCATAAAGGCGTTAGTTCCTCCACCGAAAAGCTTAACTCCCAACAACTAATCGACATCCTTAAGTACAATAAGTAAGGCGGTAGTTCCTCCACTAAAACGCCTTAACTTCTCACTAACCACACAAAAAATCATACGCATAATAAAAAGACATTTAGTTCCTCCACAAGGCGCCTTAGGTTCTAACTAAACTAATAACCAGCCAAGCATATTCTATACTTACCTCCTTTCATGCTCAATTACAGAGTAGGTCGTCTCTGCACAAGTAATTAGTTTGACCCACCCTTCTGCAAGACCATATACAATCATCTATCTAAAGATATATCATTAACCAACATATTACCATAATTATATTATTTAAGATTTTCTTTGCATGTCCCTAAAATCACATCGTATCTATGTCTTACCTAGTTTCCCTGGCTACCACAATCGCTACCCAATACCGAACATGTACATCCACATGCCTCCCCTTACATAATGAACCACTCTGTGCGTAACTACCCTGAGTGGGATGCCGCACACCAGGTAACCCTCACACGAAAGCCATTATGTAAGTACTGCCACTATTCGGCATAAAATATCGCGCGTCTCGTTCTAATTTTGCGAACGGAATAATCAAACCACTATTCAGCTACGCCAGAAGGGCCATTCAGATTCACTGAAACGCCAGAAGGGCCAATCATATCACATACGCCCATCACAAAGGCCAAATCACATGAGTTGTGGTAGCTAGGGTTCTAGGAGTTTCAGATTCGTAATTTATTCAAGTGTCATACATTTATATCTCATAATAATTCTTATTCTATCCTATGCTAGTATACTTAATTGTACTGAAGCTCAACGTTTCTCATTATAATACCATCCACATTATTACGTGTCAATACTATTCATTGCACGATATCCAAATATCTCTATATCAAATCTTGAAACTTATTATTTCACGTGCCAATCATATATTGCACTACACCATATGGCATATCTCAAGCCTTCATACATACTACAATTCATTTAAGTAGCAACTCATAATAATAATCAATCATGAAATGTATTCGTTCAATATATTTATGTGAACTCAATTCACCATCAAAGGCACGCATTATTTCCATTTGTGCACAATAAAAATAGTATATAAATAACCAAAATATATGTCCATCCTACCAATGTCAGAATGAAACGACTTTAAAAAAAGAAGAATAACTCAAGTCCAAATATCACGCATAATTATTCGAGTCCAAATCACCAGTCAGGTCAAACTGATCAACCATCAAAAAACCCAAAACTAAAGGCCATGAATCTGAGTCCATGTGTAGTTTAATTCTCATAAAAACGTATATATCTAAGTCCTATAAGAATTTCCTCTCTGATTACGTGCCAATCTTATATTCTTTACACACTGCTCACATCAATTCTTAATTAGATAAATGACAAACAAAGTTATACAATTTTCGACAACATTTTATTATTACAATTGTCCATAAAATCAAATATGTGAAAATCTGGAAAAAGTCAACATTCCACAGTCAATGGTCAATGGTCAAGGTCAAAGTCAACATGTCATTTTCAAGTTCAACCGGTTCATGGTCATAGCCATGGTTCATGGCTAAGGTCATAGTTAATGTCACGGCTAAGGTGCAGGGTGTGGGCTTATGGGCTCATGACTAAGGTCATAGTTCGGACCTAACGAGCCAAGCCCATGACTCAACTAAATATTCAAATAATGTTAGCCGGATCCACATAACAATAATGACCCAGCCCACAAAATAAAAGAAAACTGGCCCATGTATACACAAAAATTAGAACTGGCCCCAACAAAAACAGAACTAAGTTTCACCCCAAAACAACTAATTGAAATGGCCCAACCAAAACTAATAGAACTGCCAAAAACTTTAATTAGTTCGGCCCACAGAACTGAACCTAAACCGGCCCAAAGGAAACTAAGGTGGTCTGGCCCAACTAATAAAACTAAAGGCTTTGGCCCAAAGCCCAAGCCCAGCCGGTCATCTCCCTTACCAGCTCCAGCAACCTCTTCTCCACCACCAGCTCACGCCGGCCACCACCATCTCCCATTTCAACCAACCGAAACTACTCACAACAAAAACCCCTACAACTTTAATAAAAACAAAATCCCCAAATCATTCAATTCCGATTCTTCATCAAACTAGATCTAAAATTTCTCGCCGCCATTAAAGCTTCTTCAAGCTTCAATCTTACCTCTTTCCAGCACCCATTCAACCATAAATAACCAAACATCAATCAACCAACAAAAACAACCGAATAACAGTTCGAATTATTTTACTGGAAGATGTCTGGGCGAGCCGCCATTAACGACTTCTCCAAGCTTTGACAGAGCTTCAACAGCCCCGACATCAACAAGCTCAAATCGATATCCCGACCACCGTATTCCATCCAACAACCAATATTATATCCGACTAACACACCATATATTTAACCCAATACAAGTTTAAAAGGTAACAGAGATGATCTCTCTATCTTGCGCCGCCATTAACACTCCTCGAAGCTTCGACAGTTCAATAATGAAGCAAACACTATACTAACATTAGCCCATTTAACACTTCGACATTATAGTAGAATAACTACAGAAAAATGAACGAAACCTTAGACAATAAAATTTTGTCTGTATACCTGTAAAACTCGGGATTCTGTGAAAAAGAAAACTAACTACTCACCTTTATTAACAGCTCGACGAATCCCTCATAATCCGAATCGTCACGCTCCAACGCTCTAGCCAACGAGCTTTTATCTCCGCCTCCATTTTTATTATTTTATTTTATCTCCAAAAAACCCTATTCTTTAGAAAAATGAAAATATACCTGGGTTTGAAACCTAAGCCCAACACAGACTCGGGCCCAGAAACCAGGCCCACATATCCAAAATCCAATCCAACGAATTTTAAATAAATAAATAAATTAATAAATAAATACATATTATAAATACGGGCATTACAGGATCGGCCAAATTTAACTCTGACCTCACATAATCTAGAGCCCCAACTCCATATTCCAATAGTTGCTTTATAGACTTAAGTTTCAGACGTATATGTTTGCTTTTCCCATTGTACAGTTTGCTCTTTGCCTTTGCTATTGCGGCCTGACAGTCATAATGCATAGGTACAGTTAGAGGTGGTTTTGTACCAATAGGAAGATCTGCCAAGAGGTTTCGAAGCCACTCAGCCTCAGCACTTGTTTTATCTAAAGCAATAAGCTCGGACTCCATGGTTGAACGAGCTATCAAGGTTTGCTTAGAAGATTTCCAAGCGACTGCACCTCCACCAAGGGTGAATATATAACCACTAGTGGACTTATCTTCATGAGAATCAGATATCCAGTTTGCATCACAATAACCCTCTATCACAGATGGAGTTTGTCTAAAACGTATGCCGTAATTCATTGTTCCTCTCAAGTACTTGGCTAGTCTCTCTAAAGCACTCCAATGTTCTTGGCTAGGACAATGAGTGTATCTGCTTAACCTGCTAACTCCATAATTAAGCAATGTCAAGTCTAATGCAATTCATCAAGTACATGAGACTACCAATAACTTGGGCATATTTAGGATCGAGAGATATTATATGTTGATTATTTTTCTTAAGTTCACTATTTGCCTCATAAGGTGTCACCCACAGCTTACTATTATAATAGTTAAACTTTTTTCAAAAACTTCTCAAAATAATACTCTTGTGAAAGCGTATAGCCATCACAGTTTCTGATGATTTTGATTCCAAGAATCACATCAGCTTCTCCCAAATCCTTCATTTACAATTAGGAGGATAAGAACATCATGGTGTTTCTCACAACATCAAGGCTAGGACTCATGATTCATATGTCATCCACATATAGACAAATAATCACATATGTATTTACATCAAAAGATTTAAAGTAAATACATTTATCAGCATCATTAATTTGATATCCATTGGACATCATGACACTGTCAAAAAATTTATGTCATTGTTTTGGCACTTGTTTCAACCCATATAAAGACTTAACTAATTTGCATACCTTATGCTCATTCCCTGGTACTATAGTACCCTTAAGCTGCATCATATATATTTCTTCATCAAGATCATCATTCAAAAATGTTGTTTTTATATCCATTTGATGAATAAATAAATTATGAATAGTAGCTAGAGCCATTAGAACTCTTATAGAAGAAATCCTAGTTACAGGAGCGCGCATAAGTATCAAAATAGTCAATGCCTTTTTTCTGGGAGAATCCCTTGACCACTAGTCTAGCCTTGTATTTATCAATGGAACCATCTAGTTTTAGTTTCCTTTTAAGGATCCACTTGTAACGTATAGGTTTCGCCCCAGGAGGTAGATCAACTATCTCCCATGTGTGATTAGATATAATCGAATCTAGTTCTTAATTTATAGCATCTTTCCAGAAAGGTGCATCTCTAGAACTAATTGCTTCATTATATCATAGGATCATAATCAACAAGAACCGTGTAAAAGTCATCACCAAAATTGGTGGATTTTCTATCTCTTTTACTCTTCCGAATTTCTTGTTTAGAAATTCCAGGATTTGTTGATTGTTGTTCACTAGGAGCAACCAACCTCTCAATGCCAATTATCAAAGGAAACACATTCTCAAAGAAATCAACATTTTTACTCTCTATAATAGTGTTAGCATTGACAAGGTGATTATCAGATTTTACTACCAAAAATCTATATATAACACTATTATGAGCATAACTAATGAACATACAATCAACAGTTCTAGGTCCCAATTTTTCTTTTTTTAGGTCATTCACTAGAACTTTTGCAAGACACCCCCACATTTTGAAGTATTTCAGGTTAGGTACATGACCTTTCCATAATTCATATGGTGTCTTATTCCCTATTTTCTTGTTGGGTATCTTATTCTGTATATGGCAAGTAGATAGGATTGCTTTCCCCCACAAGTTCAGGGAAGCTCCAGAATTTATAGGCATAGCATTCATTATCTCTTTTAGTGTTATGTTTTTCCGTTATGCTATTCCATTAGATTCAGGAGAGTATGGCGGAGTAGTCTCATGAATAATGTCATTCTTGTCACAAAAAGTCCTGGAAGGGGTTAGACTCATATTATCCACCCTTGTCAGACCGAAGTCTTTTAATCTTATAATTAAGCTAGTTTTCAACTTCAGTTTTGTACTTGAGAAACATCTCACCTGCCTCATGTTTGTTTCTAAGTAAATATAACATGGTGTACCTAGAGAAGTCATCTATGAATGTAATATAATAAAACTTCCTTCCTCTAGACATGGTACTTCTAAATTCACCCAAATCCGTATGAATAACGGGTCAAGAATTCAGTTTTATCTCTAGAAACAGTTCAAGGGTTTCTTTTATGCTTTAGTCTCGGAACATATATATTTCACATTTATCATTAGAAAAATCCAAAATATCAAACAATAAACCATATGCTTTCATCCTTTTCATGTACACAACATTCATATGTCCTAATCTACCATGCCATATATTAAAAGATTCAAGCAAGTAAGTAGAAGCAGATTTATTTTCATCTTTATATCACCTCTCTCTATATTAAAGCAGGATACATCTTATATGGACAATCTCTTTCTTAGGTAGCGCATTCTTGAGATATAGGTATGTCACGTGGAACTCTTAATCTTAATAAGTTTCCTAATGCAGCACAACTCTAATAAGTGAATCAACATCTGACAAGGCGACTCCAATAAGAAAACATTGCAAAATCAACTCCAAAAACTTATGTTAATAATTATCAGTCATTGAATTCCTCACAAAAATTTAGGGGATGTGAATTTTAGAAATGATTCCGGCCATATGGCTGGGTCTAAAACCTTGTCAATAATAATAACGCGGAACATGTACTGTATATGGGGAAATAGGGTCCAACTAACAAAGGTTCATCTACTCAACTGCATCCTTACGTAGCATATTTTTCTGATGAAAGATGAGGGAGTGCAGTGGTGCCACTAACATGTTACGCATCAAAAGATTATCTAAATTTCTACATGGTGCCAGTGGCATCAAGTATTGTGGCACTAGTGTTTCTTGTATATATAATAGCAGTCCCTTTTCAAGCTCTCTGAGGCTATCCACGTCAGCCAGGGGGATTACGAGAAAGGTGGAGAAAAAAACCGCGAAGAAAAAAAGAGGAAGTTTAACCGTTTGAGCTCTCGAAAAAAAAAAAAAAAAAAAAATTGCCGAAATTCTAACAAAAAAATTCCCATCATCAATTCATTCTTCCTCCACCTCTCTCAAAAGCAAAGTTTTCTCTACCTGAGTTCCTCATCATCAAAGAAAGAAAAAACCTGTTAGAAGTATTTCAGTTATGGGGTATAGATTTCTCCGTTAACAATTCAAACGACCCTTTATACCTTTTATTAATGGGGGCAACAAGTTCACTCAATTCTTCATTTGAAGAATGTGCTATTTAGTAAGATATTTTTTCCCCTTTCTAAATCACTTTCTTTTACAAAACTACGTTCTCTTTTTTAAATCCAATTCATTATTTTTATTTTCTCTTAATAATTGTTAGATGTTGATGTTAAATACGTTTGAATCTAATTAGTTAGTTTTTTTTTTTTTTTTTGCCTTTTTAAAAATTATCAAATACTGTGAAGTTCCTCTTTGCATCTGATAAGCACCTAAATTAGATTTTGGTGCCATGCTTCTGCTTATAAGATATTTGTGCTAGAAAGGTGGTTAGAAAATTCATAATGAGTATTTTGCTTTGCTTCTCATATACCATGTTAAGCTAATTGATAAACATGTAAATGTTACATATATTTACACCCAATTTTATATTAGTTATGTAGTAGCCATATTCTTAGATAGATTATGTATGTATTGGGCTAAGAGATAGGCCCAAGGCCATAGTATGTATTGGGCCAAGAAGATAGGCCCAAGAGATACTATGGCCTATGAAGTAAACCTAAAGAGAGATTGTCACACCTTGAATTTCGACAGAATTCGGAAAAATAATATTTGTTCCCAACTCTTCGATTTTCGAGGTGTGATGCACTCTAAACTCCCAAAAAACTCATAATCAGTTTAAATACTCGGATAATTAAAAACTAATAAAAATTTAAGATAAACAAAAGTTCTCTTCATTTCCCAAGAACTCACAAATATAATTAAATTACAAATCTCCTTTCAACCCTCTTTAATTATAATTACAACTGAAAATACAAAACCACATTTGTCTCAACTAAAATCTATTACACCTTAAGAGAAAACAAAACATATCCTGAATGCGACGCTAACGCAAACCACAAGCAGCAACCAACCTTCTTCAACACTAATCCTGTCAAGACTTATCAACTATGTTCATTTAATGAACACACCCGATAAGCAAACATGCAAATCGGGTCAGCATTATAAACAATGCTGGTGTGAGTAGCCCTAAAATACAAATCATACTAATACATATATATACCCAATAAATAAGGCAGTTAGTTCCTCCACCGAGGCGCCTTAACTTCCAACAACTAATACGATATTCTTAATTACAATAATTAATTAAGGCAGGTAGTTCCTCCACTGAGGCGCCTTAGCCTCCAACTCAATAATAATAAGGCATTTAGTTCATCCACGAAGGCACCTTAACTTCAAACCGTACTAGATCAACTGTATCTAATAATAGAATAACCAAACTAAAACTTACTCTATACTTACGCTGATGTAAGCCAAATCACAGAGTGGGTCACACCTGTATATATAATCAATTCAACCCACCCTTCTGCAAAACCTTTGTGAATGCAACATAAATTACAATAAAACAAACATATCATATACCTAATTCAAATCATCTCATTGAACCAAAATTCACAACCACCATCAATCATTTATTATAGATTTAACGTACACTTTGATATATTATCACAATTATTGTTTAGAGTTTCTTCAAGTGTCTCTAGAATTTCGTCATCTCTATGTCTTACCTAATTTCCCTGGCTACCTCAATCGCTTCCCAACACCGAACATATACATCCACATGCCTCCCCTCACATAATGAACCACTCCATGCGTAGCTACCCTAAGCGGGATATCGCATACCAGGTAACCCTCACACGGAAGCCATTATGTGAGTACTGCCACAATTCAGCATAAAATATCGCGCGTCTCATTCTAATTTTGCGAACGGAATAATCAAGCCACTATTCGGCTACGCCAGAAGGGCCATTTAGATTCACTGAAATGCCAGAAGGGCCAATCAAATTACTTACGCCAGAAGGGCTAATCATATCACATACGCCCATCATAAGGGTCAAATCACATGAGTTGTGGTAGCTAGGTTCTAGGATTTTCATTACATAATTTATTCAGGTGTCATACATATATATCTCATAATCATTTCACTCTATCACGTGCTAAATAAATTATTGCACTAAGCCGCAATATTTAGAAATGTCTCAATACATCTCAAAACCACTTTCATTCTTTCACGTACCAATATATTATTGCACTAAGCCACAATCCCGTGGGAAATATCCACAAATACTATACTACCTCCTAGTATCATCTCACAGATAAAATAATGGAGCGTTTATACATTTATTTCTCCAAAAATATTGCATTTAATATATATATCCCAACATATCATATAATGTCACAATTGCTCCAAACGTATCACATAACATTTTTATAGCGTTTTAGGAATATTATATCTCCTAAAATTCCACTCTTGTCACGTGTCAAAAATTACACAATATCAACGTCAAATCTTTCTTAGATAATGACGAACCAATTTATGCAGGCTTCCACACCATTTTAGCATTTGATTTGTCCATACAATTTACAATATAAAACGTAGTACAATTAAACAGTCAAAAGTTCACAATCAAAGCCCAAAACCAAAACCCAAAAGTCTAAATATTTAAAGACCCCCATTGGATCTATTTTAATTTATATGGACCGGCCCAAAACCAAATTAGAAACTGGCCCAAAGAAACAAACTAAAAAAAATCGGGCCCCAAAGAAAACCAACTAAGGCCCAAGCCAACTAATAGATTTCGGCCCAAAACAAAATAGAAACTAGCCCAAAACCAAATCTGAAAATGGCCCAAACCACTAACTAATGTTTAGGCCCAACCAAACAAAATAGAACTAAATCAAATTGGTCCGGCCCAAGCCCAACCAGAAATAGAACCAGGTCGTCTCCGTCACCTCCAAATATCTCCTCCACCACCACCAATGCCGAATGCACCAACTCTCCTCCTTCCCCCCTTTTCAACCCAAATGTTTTGACCCTCGTGAAAACCCCAACTTCCGATACTAACAAAACTTGATTTCCCACTCCTCAAAATTCGCGATTGAGAGCCATTAACGCTCCTCCGGAGCTTCAACCGCACCATTGTCCAGCCCACAATCACCACCAAACAATTGGGTTTTGATCCCCATCAACAACCAAAACTTTAAGGTATACTCAAAACCCAAAAACCCTCACTGCTCACCAATGGCGTTCTAAGCCATTAACGCCATTTCCAAGCTTCAACAGCCCGACATCACCCAAACATCAAACCAACAATCTTCCCATACCACCAACAGTTTACCCCATCCATAACATAATACAACAGTTCAAAACCATATATCAACATAACAACATACTTCCAGAATAAACATACAGGACAGGACGATGTTTCCATTACCGACCTCTTCCGAGTTCCAACAGTTCAATTACGGATTCCAACAGTTTTCAATAAAAACTAAAAGCTATCGATAGAAATAAATAAGTAGAAAAACTAATCGGAAACACTTTCGGCAAGAAGGTTTTATTCATAGACGTAAAACTCTAGTTTCGATGAAAAAGAAAAACATAACTACTCACATGTATTAAAAGCTCCACGAATCCATTATAGTCCGAATCGTTGCACTCCACTCTCTAGCAATCGAGTTTCCTTATCTCCGCCTCCATTTTATTTTATTTTTATCTAAAAAACCTGTTCTCTAGAAAAAATATGAATATATATCTGGGTTTGAAACCTAAGTCCAACACAGACTCGGCCCCAGAAATCAAACCCACATATCCCAAATCCAATCCAACAAATTTTAAATTAATTAATTAATTAATAAAAAATATATATATATATATATAGAGAAGTGAGGAGAGAATGGGAAGGGGGTGAGAAGGGTTAAGATTGAACAACATCGGATTAAGATTAGGTTAACAAATTTGGGTTGGTGAAAATTGAAAGGAATAAAAGTTTATATTTTTCCTCGTTATGAAATTTGGGTTAGGTGAAACAAAACCAAATTACCTTGTTCAAAGGCAATCCAAAAAGGCCCAAAATTTCGATATCGCTTAATTTTTATATCGATATATCTCGGTTTTTGGTGACCAAATATCAAAGTTTTTAATATCGATATCAAAGTTTTATATCTCGGATATCTCGATATCTCGGATATATATCTCGAAAATATTTCGAAATTTCAATATTAAATTATTAAAAATTGGTCAAAAAGTCAACCGATATATATCGATTATATCAAAACCAAATTAAACCATTGTTCAATATTCTAAAAAAGGCATAGTCCAATATCTCCAAAGACTATACAATTTATTGATATATCGGCGGGCTTATCGTTATCTTGACAAAAAGTTGGGCCATGGTCCAAAGTATACATGTTGGTATGAATCAATGACTAAAGGAATGAATCAATGACTAAAGGAATTCCAAAAAGAGTGGGGCTAGGCAATCAAAAATCTCAAGGAGTCCTCTTCCAGGTTTGGCCGGAAATAAGGTTATTGTAAGTGGTGATCCACCTGATCCACCACTGGAAAATGAAGAGTTTGATTTTTCTTGCCTTGTTCAGAGAAACAGTTGCAGCTGGAGATTTCATAGTTATGAAGATGAATGCACAAGGGGTAGATTGCTAATAGATGATTGATTGATTGATTATGAGAAATTGTTACTCTCTGGCATAATGACAGTGTTCAACGATATGTTTAGGAGGTCGCGGTCATGGTGAACTAAGAGTTTTGTCACTACTCTAAATCACCCTCAATTCCCGATGGTTCAGCTTCGATGATAGATGTTATGAGAGAAGTATTAATTGCAAAGCCTAGTTGATCCCTTTTTATTAGAAAACGGCAAAGTAAGACTGCGCATGGTAACAGAGTGTGTGTGAGTATTGGAGACCAACAATCGTTTCCCGGTATCCAAACCTTCGATTATATTCCCACAAATCATTCATTCGAGGTTACTACTACGATTTGGCGACCACGCAGTCGATTAGTGAACACGATAGACGTAAGAGCTTTAAACAGTGTGTGATTTCTCTTGTGTTGCTTTTCTCATAATATTATTTTGTTTCTTCTTTGCTCTCTTTTATGTTATTTGGAGTGCAGCAGGGGTAATGGGTGGATCAGCAGTGACGAGGATGGGCGAGTTGATTTTTACAACGTTATTCTAGTACACCTTGTCATGTTAAAGTGGTTGGTGGTGCGAATATTCTCTTGATGTTCAGGTGGAAGGTTGTCAGCATAGTCGATTTAAGTTCATAGGTTAAGGCATTTCCATGGACCTCCACCGAGTATGCGTTGTATCTGTCTTTGCACTTGACGGTCAAACCAGGAAGCTATTGGGTTGATTTGCTGCTACCTTTTTCTCCATTGTGTTGTCATGTGGGGTGCACCTATATCACTCATACGTAGTTGGGAAAGACGTGAAGTATATATACTAGAGAGTATTGCAAGAAAATCAGTTAGTTCAAGGTCATGGTCACCATCATCATCACCATAGTAGCCGTGGATACCGTCTTGGTTTGTCGAATTTGTTTGCCTTTGGTGATTCCTATGCAGATAATGGAAACTCAAGGAGAAGTTTTGATTCATGGTTGACGCCATTATGTACGGACATGAATTAGTAGACATCGCCCGCTATAAAGTTTCGAGGCAAAGGAACAAGGAGATTTAGAGTTTGAGATTGAGATCTACGGATTGGAGCGTCCGAATACGAATGGTAAGATGATTACAGAAGCATACAATTTTATTAATCGTCCCTACAGACGGCGCCATTTGTTGCAGCCCAACTCACTACCATTCACCTTACGCATATCCTCTCTATTTCTTATGGAGTCTCCTAGATTTATGGGGGAGAAAGACTCTACTTTAGATCTGCTGTACCATAATGTTGCCTACGTATCCCTCCTAGGGAATCAAGCCACCGTAGTTCACACTCACTCTTTCTCTTTACACCTCTCTTTTCTCATGAGTTGCCTCCTCTCCCTCTTTGGTGCCTCCTCCCCCCCTTTTCCCATTCTCTCCTCACTTCTCTTTTATATCTCCTCTCCTTCAATCCTAGCCCTCCATCTCTCTTTAGGTTTACTTCATAGGCCATAGTATCTCTTGGGCCTATCTTCTTGGCCCAATACATACTATGGCCTTGGGCCTATCTCTTGGCCCAATACATACATAATCTATCTAAGAATATGGCTACAACATAACTAATATAAAATTAGGTGTAAATATATGTAACATTTACATGTTTGTCAATTAGCTTAACATGGTATATGAGAAGCGAAAAAATACTTTCGTATGAATTTTCTAACCACCTTTCTAGCACAAATTTCTTCTAAGCAGAAGCATGGCACCAAAAGCCAATTCAGGTGCTTATCGATGCAAAGAGGAACTTCACAAGATTTTGATAATTTTTAAAAGGCCAAAAAAAAAAAAAAAAAAAAAAAAAAAAAAAAAACTAAACTAACTAATTAGATTCAAACATATTTAACATCAACATCTAGCAATTATTAAGAGAAAATAAAAATAATGAATTGGATTGAAAAAGAGAACGTAGTTTTGTAAAAGAAAGTGATTCGAGAAAGGGGAAAAAAATATCTTACTAAATAGCACATTCTTCAAATGAAGAATTGAGTAAACTTGTTGCCCCCGTTAATAAATGGTATAAAGGGTCGTTTTGAATTGTTAACGGAGAAATCTATACCCCATAACTGAAATACTTCTAATAGGTTTTTTCTTTCTTTGATGATGAGGAACTTCGGAGAAAACTTTGTTTGTTGAGAGAGGGGGAAGAATGAATTGATGATGGGGATTTTTTTGTTAGAATTTCGACAATGTTTTTTTTTTTTTTTTTTTTTTTTTTTTTCAAAACGGTCAAACTTCCTCTTTTTTTTTTCTTTCTCAAGTTTTTTTCTCCACCTTTCTCGTAATCCCCCTGGCTGACGTGGATAGCCTTAGAGAGCTTGAAAAGGGATTGCTATTATATATACAAGAAACACTAGTGCCACAATACTTGATGCCACTGGCACCGTGTAGAAATTTAGATAATCTTTTGATGCGTAACATGTCAGTGGCACCATTGCACTCCCTCATCTTTCATTAGAAAAATATGCTACGTAAGGATGCAGTTGAGTAGATGAACCTTTGTTAGTTGGACCCTATTTCCCCATATACAGTACATCTTCCGCGTTATTATTATTGACATGGTTTTAGACCCGGCCATATGGCCGGAATTATTTCTAAAATTCACATCCCCTAAATTTTTGTGAGGAATTCAATAACTGATAATTATTAGCATAAGTTTTTGGAGTTGATTTAGCAATGTTTTCTTATTGGAGTCGCCTTGTCAGATGTTGATTCACTTATTAGAGTTGTGCTGCATTATGAAACTTATTAAGATTAAGAGTTCCACGTGACATACCTATATCTCAAGAATGAGCCACCTAGGAAAGAGATTGTCCACATAAGATATATTATGCTTTAATATAAAGAGAGGTGATATAAAGATGAAAATAAATCTGCTTCCACTTACTTGCTTGAATATTTTAATATATGGCATGGTAGATTAGGACATGTGAATGTTGTGTATATGAAAAGGATGAAAGCATATGATTTGTTGTCTGATATTTTGGATTTTTCTAATGATAAATGTGAAATATATATGTGTTGAGACTAAAGCCACAAAGAAACCTTGCAGAATTGTTTCTAGAGATAAAACTGAATTACTTACCCTTATTCATACGAATTTGGGTGAATCTAGAAGTATCATGTCTAGAGGAAGGAAGTTTTATTATATTACATTCATAGATGACTTCTCTAGGTACACCATGTTATATTTACTTAGAAACAACCATGAGGCAGGTGAGATGTTTCTCAAGTACAAAGCTGAAGTTGAAAACTAGCTTAATTGTAAGATTAAAAGACTTCGGTCTGACAAGGGTGGAGAATATGAGTCTAACCCCTTCCAGGACTTTTTGTGACAAGAATGACATTATTCATGAGACTACTCCACCATACTCTCCTGAGTCTAATGGAATAGCATAACGGAAAAACATAACACTAAAAGAGATGATGAATGCTATGCCTGTAAGTTCTGGAGCTTCCATGAACTTGTGGGGAAAGCAATCCTATCTGCTTGCCATATACAGAATAAGATACCCAACAAGAATATAGGGAATAAGACACCATATGAATTATGGAAAGGTCATGTACCTAACCTGAAATACTTCAAAATGTGGGGGTGTCTTGCAAAGGTTTTAGTGAATGAACCTAAAAAGAGAAAATTGGGACCTAGAACTGTTGATTGTATGTTCATTGGTTATGCTCATAATAGTGTTGTATATAGATTTTTGGTAGTAAAATCTGATAATCACCTTGTCAATGCTAACACTATTATAGAGAGTAAAAATGTTGATTTCTTTGAGAATGTGTTTCCTTTGAAAATTGGCATTGAGAAGTTGGTTGCTCCTAGTGAACAACAATCAACAAATCCTGAAATTTCTGAACAAGAAATTCGGAAGAGTAAAAGAGATAGAAAATCCACCAATTTTGGTGATGACTTTTACACGTTTCTCGTTGATAATGATCCTATGACGTATAATGAAGCAATTAGTTCTAGAGATGCACCTTTCTCGAAAGATGCTATAAACTTCGAGAACTAGATTCGATTATATCTAATCACACATGGGAGATAGTTGATCTACCTCCCGAGGCGAAACCTATACGTTACAAGTGGATCTTCAAAAGGAAACTAAAACTAGATGATTCCATTGATAAATACAAGGCTAGACTAGTAGTCAAGGGATTCTCCCGGAAAAAAGGCATTGACTATTTTGATACTTATCTACGCTCAGAATTCTAGGATTTCTTCTATAAGAGTTCTAATGGCTCTAGCTACTATTCATAATTTATTTATTCATCAAATGGATATAAAAACAACATTTTTGAATAATGATCTTGATGAAGAAATATATATGATGCAGCTTAAGGGTACTATAGTACCAGGGAATGAGCATAAGGTATGCAAATTAGTTAAGTCTTTATATGGGTTGAAACAAGTGCCAAAACAATGACATAAATTTTTTGATAGTGTCATGATGTCCATTGGATATCAAATTAATGATGCTAATAACTGTATTTACTTTATATCTTTTGATGTAAATACATATGTGATTATCTGTCTATATGTGGATGACATGTTAATCATGAGTCCTAGCCTTGATGTTGTGAGAAACACCAAGATGTTCTTATCCTCTCAATTTGAAATGAAGGATTTGGGAGAAGCTGATGTGATTCTTGGAATCAAAATCATCGAACCGATGGCTATATCGCTTTCACAAGAGCATTATGTTGTGAAGTTTTTGAAAAGTTTAACTATTATAATAGTAAGCTGTGGATTGACACCTTATGAGGCAAATAGTGAACTTAAGAAAAATAATCAACATAGTATCTCTCAGTCTAAATATGCCCAAGTTATTGGTAGTCTCATGTACTTGATGAATTGCATTAAACCTGACATTGCTTAATTATGCAGTTAGCAGGTTAAGCAGATACACTCATTGTCCTAGCCAGGAACATTGGAGTGCTTTAGAGAGACTAGCCAGGTACTTGAGAGGAACAATGAATTACAGCATACGTTTTAGACAAACTCCACCTGTGATAAAGGGTTATTGTGATGCAAACTGGATATCTGATTCTCATGATATTAAGTCCACTAGTGGTTATATATTCACCCTTGGTGGAGATGCAGTCGCTTGGAAATCTTCTAAGCAAACCTTGATAGCTTGTTCAACCATGGAGTCCGAGCTTATTGCTTTAGATAAAATAAGTGATGTGGCTGAGTTGCTTTGAAACCTCTTGGCAGATCTTCCTATTGGTACAAAACCACCTCTAGCTGTACCTATGCATTATGACTATCAGGCCACAATAGCAAAGGCAAAGAGCAAACCGTGATGGGGAAAACAAACATATACGTCCCGAGACTTAAGTCTATAAAGCAACTCTTGGAATCTGGAGTTGGGGCCCTAGATTATGTGAGGTTAGAGTTAAATTTGGCCGATCCTCTTACAAAACCGCTTAACAGGAGGCAAGTGGTTGAAATGTCGAGGGGGATAGGACTTTTGCCTAAGATATAGGGCGACACTGACGGCAACCCTACCTATGTGATTGGAAATCCCATAGAGGTAGGTTAAAAAGGAAAAACAAGTCACCTAGTTACTCTGATATACTATCGTCTTTTATTTTGAGACGTCCCACCCTATGACGAGATAGTATTTGCGTATACATTGTATAACTAGAATTGCAATGAGTAAGGATGAGTTATTTTACTTTTATTGGAATCCATAGTCCATTTTATTATGAGATAGTGTATTTTAACTGCAATGTACATTTGATGAACATCCACCTATATGAATGTAGAACTAGGTCAGTTCTTATGGACTTTTAGGCATGTATCCTAGAGCATTCATGAAACACAGGTAGCGCAGGGCCAAAAAGCGCAACACCGCAGAACTGGCATATAATGAAATAGCAGTGTGGGTGCATGTTATCTATTTTACTACAAGGGAATGTTGGTTCAAAGATTTTATATCTACCACTTTCACGTGAGATAAGACATGTTACCCTATGACTGGTTTAAGCCCGTAAGGCACACCGATTATCTTAGGCATTTCTTTTTTCGATTCTCTCTGGTATTTCATTAACCCATTTCTTTTGTAATATCCTATTCCAAAATAGTAGGGGACTATTAGTATTTTGAAATAGTGGGGGATTGTTGGAATCTCTGTTGTATTTCAAAGTACTAATATGTGTGTGCAAAGTGGAAGAGAAGAACATAGAGTGTTCTCTCCACTTTTGTGCATAGAAGATAGTCCCATATTGGTTATCCACCACTAGCTAAGTAAGTATATGAGGACTTCCTCTACCATAAGGGCATGCCCTCAGGGTACAAAAGCTTTTGTGTTAGGAGGGAGGACTCACCCAAAGCCACACGCGACGAAGCCCGCCCTTTACACACGACTTCACCAACCCAGGCGAGTCATGTCGCGTCGTTTTGTGTCAGGTTGGGTTCAGGCTTGGGCTTGGGCTTTCTGTGTGTGCATTTATTCCCAATAGGCTTCCTTTTCTGTTTTGGAAACAGACTGTGTTCCTTTTTTGTTTTGGAAACCGATCAGACCGACCTTTACCTCTATATAATCGGGGACTATCGTCCCATATAGATTACTTCAAAGAAACGTAACTCGCACATTACAAACCCTAGCTTCTTATTTTTCTCTTCTTACTGTTACCCGCTAAAAAAGTTATATCGCCGTTCTAGAGAGCAGCATGTTCGAGTGCAAGTCAGTCTGCTAAACCATTGTATCCTGTGAGGAGAAGACGCCACTTTTGCCTTTCTGCACCACTAGAAGGGGCGAAATATTTCCTTAAGGACAGTCTAATCCACGCCTTGGTTGTTCCCTGTTACTGTTGTCCTTGTCTCTTTATTGTTTTCTTTATTCGCATCCAACATGCCATACACCTCTTTATTATAATTTAATTCTAGCATGTTATAATTGAAAATGAGATTTTAGAAGCTAAGCCTGGAAGAGGAATGAAAATGGATTAGTTGGTCGTACTGTACTCGGTACATTATGCCCTTCAAAATTGAATTACCTTATGTGTTTATTTTTGTGCTTGCTATGGTATGCATATATGTGACAGCGTGATCATGACACTATTCATTCTTTCTTACTAGCACTGGTTTTGATAGTATTGCATCGAAATGAATGTGCTTTTACATCTCCCGATCGTCGTGCCACTATACGAGTATTCGGCCCATCACATTAGGCCATTCACTTTTAATACTCGAGTAACTTGACGTGTGCCTATACTATTTTCCTTTCTGCTCACCAACACTTCAATGATTTACTTCGTTTAAAGACTTTTGATATTGGTAAGTTTGAACATCAACATGGACAACACTTCCCAACAAGGGTCCAATGTAGTCAACAACGATGCAATTTATTATCGTAGAGAATGACAACAACAGAAACAGAGAAACCGACGCCAAAACATGTCTGAAGACCAGCTTTCTTTGCAAAGAGAACACAAACATCTACGTCAACGAGAGAGAAGGCAACGTATGACTGATGAACAACGGTCCATGGGTGGTTAATTTTTTTTCTTCTTTGTTTATTGATAAGAAATTAAACCGTCTAATTAAATAGACTAATCTAATCCTAGTTAAACCGCAAGCGCACAGCTATCGTTGAAAATAGTTGCGGCAAACGGGTCGATCCCACAGGGATTGCTACTTCGGACAAACGAGTATTAAAATTATACTTAACTAATTCAACAATGTTGTTTTAAGGAAGTTTAGAATTACTATTAACTAAAATTAACTAATTACTACTTAAAGCAATAAATTAAAAGGATTAACTATTAATGAAGAAAACACTAAGACATTCGAATCCACCCTAGACCGTTGTAGGTTATCCTAGTTAAATCAGTTTATAGTTCTCTTTTAATTACGAGTAGCACAAGGGAAAAGTAACCCTAGCTTTCTCGACAATATGATCGTGAAGTTCTTATATTTATTAGATTGATTGAATTTCAGCAAACGAAAATATAAATCCCTAGCAAGAGTTGTCTTTTTATAGCACAACTCTTCACAGATTTATTTAGACGATAAACGTAGTGCATTGATATTAATAAGAGAATAATCTAACTATTAATTAGTCGAGACATGAAAACATGCAAGATATAATTAATGAAAGTAATCCTATTACTATCTAAGGAAAACATTTGGGGGTTCGATCGCCGGAATTTGAGGAGCTTTTGGTTTCTGTTTCTGTTCGTGAATGGGAGAAGGTAAGATGGGTTGCTACGGTGCTTCTCGGATGGACAAGAAATGGTGTGACCAGTAATTAGTGGGTACGGGCTTTTTAGTGTGTGTATATGGACTGTTCTAAGGAAATGGGCTCATAAAGGTTCATGGATCAAAACTAAAGTTTAGGCTTAAATTTAAAACATCCACCCTTTGCCGGTCACGGCTCTACTTCACTTCACTATTACAAAGGCCCAACTAAAGGTGGCCCATCAAAAAGTCTAAGCAATCATGCCCATCAGGTCATATCCTCTCGGCCACTAAATCCAAATAGGCTTCAAAAGCCATCCACAATTCCACATATACTAACAGTAAAGATACACCCACCCTTCTACTGCTGCAACACATGTATTCAGTGAACAATTTACGCTTTTATCACACTTTCATATATTATTTCGATTTCCTACAAAATCACCGAAATGCACTAATTTAATCAAACAAATAAAATAAACGGACTAACTAATATAAAATTGGGCGTAAATATGTAACATTTACGTATTTATCATTTATCTTTCTCAAATATTTTTGGTGGTGTTTGAGTTGTTCTTTAACACGGATTTATTTGGACTGATAGCTGAAATTTCATGGCACTTCATTGCAAGCATAACCATATAAAATGAAAGGTATGTGACATGAACAGTATTGAAACATCATTTCACGGTAAATATAAGAAGTCTTCATGAGTTTTCATGTTTGAAATGCTTATTTTCTGTTTATTTTCGGTGGTGGTATGTGACCTTAGTCCTTAGCTCAAGCATAAACCTTTTATTCATTAATTTCATCTTACCGTGAGTATGATTGTAAATCTTAAGTAGGACAAGGTGAAAGGCATGACCAGAGTGAGATGCCCCCATTTTGGTCGACAAGCTAGGAGAAAATATGACTATCGTATTGCTCTTATTTTATTTGCCTTCCGTCGGGGCATAAAATGTTTAGATATATATAATGAGAATTAGTAGTAAATGAATTTTCTCCATCATAGTAAACATTTTGATGCTGTGAGTAACTGATTTTTGTTTGTTTGCTCACCCAGAAAACAAAGAGATCACCGAAAGTAGAATTTGGCAGAGGAACTACTAATGCCTCCATGCATGAATGCTTGCAGGTATAAGTTTTTGTACATATGTCCTATAAAAAGGAACTTTTGGAAGCATTAAAAATTTAATGTCCTCATTTTGCAATCTAAATATTGATTATTTCTTTCTTCACAATGATATGGAGACATGCTCAAACAACATCGAACAAGCTGAAAAGAAAAAGTACTTGACTTCTCCATGCTTTTTAGCTTAGAGGACCCTCTGAAGAAGTGAGATCTTCTACTGACATTATGGATTTGAGGCTCCTCCTTAGAAAGGGCAGAAGTTGATAGTAGGTACACATCTTATAAATTTATGATCTCTCTATCAGTCTATTTCCTTTTTGTCTTCTCTTTTTTTTTTTTGGGTTTTTCACTAACAATAGGTGTTAATAACCCGAACCGTGCATAACACCTCAATTTACTGTTGTTGTCTATTCGAGATCTCAAAGAATCCATCACTTCTATTACTAAAATGCTTGGACCTCGATATTATATTGTTTTCTAGAGAAGTTGTGCCCCAATATTATTTTGTTGTTTTTTAAGAAACTATTCTAAAATGGGGAATGACAAAGCAAGATACATAAGGATTCAATACTGGAATTTATATCTTATATATGTTTGGTGGTTGGAATTTGGAAATGCAAAAAATCAAAAAGCTTTTAAGAAATGTTCTTCAAGTGATTTTGCATTCAATATTAAAATCTAGTAATGAAGCTCATAGTATATATACACTAAATGGGCCAATAGATATGCCGGAATTTGCTTGCCTCTTAGCTGGGTATGTATCTATGTAAAACCTGTGTTATGGGGGTTGGCTTGTGTTAAACTCCCTTTTATTTTGACCACCACCATCGCTTTGATGTTTGTGCTTGCACAAATTTTGGGATAACACTTTTTAATCCCATTTCCTGTTCAGACTTCACAAGAACACGAGTCTGTTATACTTATTTGGATATGAAGCTAAAAAAAACTTTTATAATATGATGTTTCACAGGTAATGAGAAACAGTTACCAACTCTGGGTTACAGGTCATTAGCAAATCAATTTTCATGCAGTGGATTACTCTCTTGAAACACACTCATCTAATACATCAATGCATATATTTTTTCATGCTCCCACCAAACCGGTTAATTGTTACCGTGTACTCCAACACGAGTGCTTGGGATATAATGTTGGGGATGAATTTATGGGGTACCATATACAATATCGTCTACATGTTCAGCTAGCCACGTGGAAGTGGATTTTAGGCAGTCCAGTTTTGTAGAGATCATCCAGAGGCAGCATGGGATATTTTTCTCTTTTGTTTGTGTGGGGAGAACTTTATCTTTTTGACCATCACCCCGATTTGGGTCCCTTTGCCAACACCACCATCACAACTACTTTCGGAAATTTGTGAGCATCGTGGTTGCTTGTGCTTAGTGGTAATCCCAATCCCCCCAAAGCGGGGAGTGGTGTCATAATGGTCTTCTCGGTCTTTCATACGGATATATTTGAAGTGGAGAAAGCTCCAGAAGAAAAGAAATCCATGTAAGAAAGGATATTAATTCATCATACTTCTTTGTTTCTATTATTATGGATGGGTCTAAACCTTAAGTTTTAGTGTTTCCTTAAGTTTTGATAGTTTTGCAGAGTAGAGGAAAATGTAATCGGTCATTTATGTAAAATGAAGCGGTGTAAAGCACAGGGGCGACCCTGAGTTCTTAAAGGCCCTAGCCAAGCACTTAATGTGAGACCCCCTAACTTTGAGATCTAACAAAAAAACTATATAGAGAGTTGATTAAAATGAACTGAATTGATGTGTTGGAGAAGAAAAAAGTGCTTTTGTACAATACGATTTATGTCTTGTGAGCAAACTAGTGATTTTCTTAGTTGGCAGTGAGAAAACATAAAATGTGTAATAATAATTGTCACTGAATTTAGGGCCCAAGTTATGAGCAAAAAAATTGGGGCCCCAGTTGCCCGCCTCTCTCGGCTACCCTCAGAGCCACCCCTAGTAATACATTTGTTCTCATTTCAGCAGTGTCTCTTAGTTGTAAACACCAAAATATTATTTGATTTAAATTTACGATTGTAACAAGTAATGCTATACTTTGATGCATAACTATGATAAGTCAGTAAGTTGACCTTTGTGATTTCACGTATGTACGAATGAAAAACAATTTAGTGTAATTATCGAAAAAGAAAAAAAAAAACCAATTTAGTGTCAATTAAAATTGTCTTACACGTCTGCATTGCTAATACTAATACGTGCATAGCACGTGCATGATTCTAGTAAGAATAAAAAATTACATGGTTTTGTGACCTACTCACTAGAGCACCCTCCAAAGCGAAAGTACGTAGCATTTGGGTTCTCCCATTTATGCAAATATGGGGGAATGCCCTCATACATTAGTCTCTCATTCATATCTAAAGATGCACCTATTTTTGCCATGGCATCAGCAACAAAATTAGCTTCTCGCCAAGTGTGAGATAGAAGAAGTTGTATAAACATCCCCTTGCATCTCGTCCAATACAGACCAGATCGTTTCAATTCAAATCCTTGTTAAGCGTTGGCTCGATCCAAATGGGGGCGGAATGATCATTGCACACTCCAGTGGATAATGCGCTTCAAAGCTGCAATCTTCCAGATTGAAGACTCCAATGTCATGAGGTCCAACTCCACGATCACTTGCTTCATAATAACCCTCCAAAAATCGTCTGTGAAGTAGATGCAATTCGGCTTACATCCTGGGAAGTCCGAAGCCAATAGAGAAAAATGAACTATTATCACCTATAAACACAGAATGACCGAGTAGACTTTTGACCTCAGTCCATTTATGTTCATTAGTATTCAATTTGCACACAACAAACCCAATAGAAGAATAGGTGTTTTCATGATATCTCCTTGTCCTTATAACTAGTAGCAAGTCTCCACCTGATTCCACAAGATACTTCGTTTCCTCGCCATGAACTCCGATAGGTGGTGCAACTCTTGACACTTTGGGATGATGAGGTTGATTGAGATCACAACCAAAAAGTGCTCCATAGTCGTCGACAAAGTAGAATTGATAGCCATAGTAAATAACGTCATTAACAAGTGTGTATGTTGAGTCTAGGTTTGTCCAAACTTTGTCGCCAGGCTTGAAGAAGGCTATGCGATTAAACCCACCATGGATTGCCATTACAGCATAATTGGGATTATATGTTGGGTTTGCAGAGACAACTGCTTTTCGCAGATATTCACAGCCCCAAATTCCATGGTTTTCGTCATGGAATTCGAAAGCTGTTAAAGGGGGAAGGTGGATCTCATTCTCAATCGACACAAATGGGTTCAAGAGGCGAACCTCGCAATTCTCCAGAACAGTTACCAGCCATCCAAAACTACAACCCCGACATAACCTGTTGTGCGGCACTGGTACTTGGAAATCTAAGACTCTTTTCCTGGAGAGATCGTACAAGCTGCGTGTCTGGTTATCATGTGTAATTGGAGTTGGAAGCATGAGAAGAGGAAGTTGGTGAGGTAGACAACGGGGTTGACTTTCCAAATAAGCAGATCGCCATGACTTACAAACTGCGCCAAATCGAACATAATCATCCACACCACTCAATTTTTCTGCAATTGTAGAAAGAAGATGACCCGGAAGTTCCAACCAGTCAACCACTCTACTATCTGTGTCCTCGAAAGGATCATAAACAGTAACACGCCCAGCACAATTATCCTCTCCATCTGTCTGATCCCTTATATAATCGGAACCGTTGAGAAGATTTACAACAAATCGAAGAAAGAAGAGGACATATTTCAAAAGCTCCGGCGGCACAATGGATCTTAAAATGAAGTGCAAAATATTTTTTTTCTAAAGAAGACTCCGAAGGTTGTTGTTCACGGAGAGAAATCATCGCCACCACAGAGACAAAGAGTACAGCAAGCCGGTATCTATATAGACAGAAACTTAAATAAACAGATTTCAGATTTATAAGAAGGAAGATGGTTTCCTAATTGTACAAAGTAAAGAACTTCCAAATTAATTTAAGATTTCCTAATCGTACCTCAAAAAGGATTCGTCGACTGGCAGGACTTCAATATATGGTTTTGTGGTTAGGATTCGGCCCTATGGTTGCGCGTGATGTATTGGGCCTGTCATTGAGTCGGTTTTCATCCGGCTTTATCGGTAGTCTAGTACAGTACCCAAAATATACCAACTGGTCAGGCTAGTCCAAATGTTTTCTTTATCTCATTTGCTAAATCTATGGTGCCCGAGATGTACTGAAAGTTTTGGTGCGCACGATTTCTAGCCACAATAATAGGAAGGGTAGAACCGAAAGAACATGAGGGTAGAACCAGAAGAAAAAGATTTGAAGAGATAGTATCGTAATTTTGTCGACAATGTAAACGAAAAATGGGTTTCCACCTCCTCTAAAACTGAACCTGAACGAATCAAATAAACTACTCCAACTCCACAATATTGTAAAACTAATTGCTTCTTCTTCTTCACTTTCAACTGGTTCTTCAATATCTAATGAGCTTTTTGGACCAAAGGGTGGTTCTTCTTCTTCTTCTTCAAAGAATAACTCTTCAACTGGGATTTTCGACTCTGTTTTCACACACCCATCAACCGTACTCTTGAACAAATGATTCTTTTTTCTAGGGAGTTTTTACTAGTTTTTGTCTTTGATCATACATTCTGTTACTGGGTTGTTGATTGATTATGTTATTTGATTGGTTGTTTTGATGAGAAAATGGTAACTTGGACTATATTTTACTTTTTTGGTTAGTTATGCTATTATTTGAGTTGAACTTTACACCATGGAAACTAAAAAGAACTAGAGTTTAATCCATTTTTTTTCCCCTGTTATGTGTCTTTGGGTTTCAATATTCACGCTTTGAGGTGATTGGGTCAGGGAGAAAGCAGGATTCAATGAATCAGGGAGGGAACAAACAAGATTCTACAGGTTTTGTGAATCTTAGCCAGTTAATTGGTGTGGTAATGGCTAGTGGTAAAAAATGGTACTTAATTATATACATTCGTATTTATGAAATATGATTCTTTGACAACATTTAAACAAAAGATCATGTGTATTGATTTTAATTGATGTTAATGTAGCATAAGATTGTATTTATGTTTGTCGGAATCTCGTTCTTCAAATTTCTATGTCTAGAATCTATGAAAACTGAAACCAAGTACAAACAATAATAATCGTAAGAGAAACTAAAAGAACTATTAGAGTGAGTACTTGTAGTGCTAGAAGAAACTCTTGCTCGAGCTCCCCCAATGATTTCTTATGTTTCTCAATGCTACAATATGACATGATGTTACTGTCGAAAACCTCATCTTCTTTTACTTGACCTGAAAATAATATCTACAGTCTAAGTAAATATATCGAATTATCGAGATGATATATTATATATACTAGACAACATAAGAAACTAATCTTGTTGTTGCTCAGTGGCTTTAGGGGAAATAATGAAAACCCGATGCCGAGGTGATAGTTTGTTATTAATAAGTTGGATAGATGGATTGAAGTGAATTTTTGAACAAGTCGGTGAAGAATAAGATGATGATGAAAGGGAGAAGAAGGGTTTAGAGAGCAGAAAAGAGTAAACGAGGAGAAGTGAGTGTAACCGCTAAATGGGTCACCATGTTTGAGTGAAGTAATTAGACAAGGGGTTGAAGGAGAATTAATTGGTGCAAACATTATAGAAGTGAGAGAAGAGTGAGAGACAGAAACAGAGGAAAGATAAGGCAATGAGAATGTGTGGAGGGAAGGAATTCAATAACTTGGATTTGACTGTTTTGCGTGACAAGATATCACTAAGAATTTGCCAAGTTGACTTGCTCTCCTATAAAAGAAATTAGGACACTGGAGTGGTCTTTATGAATTCTTAAAAGTGATATTTTGTAGCATTTCTTAATCATCATTTTGTTTTTTTTTGCTACTTCATTGATATGCACACCTTATTGAAACTTTAGTTGAAGAATAATGTGTTCTTAAGTCTGACAATATTTTTTTGCCCATATATAATGCTAAATCTATGGTGCGCGAGATGTATCAAAAGTTTTGGTGCGCACGATTTCTAACCACACAATGGGAGGGGTAGAACCGGAAGAAAAAGATTTTAAAAGATAACATCATAATTTTGTCGACAATGTAAACAAAAAATGGGTTTCCAACTCCTCTAAAACTGAACCTGAATGAATCAAAGAAACTACTCCAACTCCACAATGTTGTAAAACAAGAAGAAGAAGAATCGATCACTCTTTGAGTAGCACAACAATGGTAGAATTATGTTAGTCTTTGAGAAACTCACTGAAAATCACCTTCTTGCCTATTCCAAACATCAGGTAATTCATTCTGATGAACTTTAAGAAGTAATTGTCTATAGAGTTGCATAGAGACCACCTTACTGAAAATAAAGATCTTTGCCTATCATTACAATTTAGTTCTTGGTATTCGAATATAGAGTTGTCTTCCACTGGAGCGGTCCTTATGAATTCTTCAAAGTGATATGCACACCTTATTGAAACTTTAGTTGAAGAATAATGTGTTCTTAAGTCTGACAATATTTTTTTTGCCCATATATAATAGTGTGGTTTGTCTTAAGTTTCTCTTTACAAATTAGGTTTAAGATATCGAATGTCTGTTGATTAAGTCAAGTTACTGACAACTACATTAATCAACTTCTTATGTCCTTGAGTAGTACCACTCCACCTCATTGTCATGTCGAATAAATCCACCCGCAAGGTTTACATGACAATCTTTTTTGAGCTCCTCGAGGGACATCATCAACCCGACTTCTGCGGGTCCGCATTCCTTCTATAATCAATAAAGACACCTTACATACAATGTCATTACCCGATCCATCGAGAGTTTGTTGATTCACAAATGAATCTCACTCATTGATGATTTAAAGTAATGTACAATGCACGTAAGTGCCTATTATTATATCCGGATTAAGAGGACAAGCATCCATAATAACAGGTGTTTGTTCTCTTATATAGTCGATATAAGGAGAAACAACCTCACTTGGTCCTATTCAATACACACAAAAGTGTACTTGTGTAATCCTATATTCAAGATAGACTAATACCAGATTATACTACAAATCGTTCCAATGGTTTGTCCAAATCCATATAGGTTGTGAGCGATTACTTATATTTTATAAGGTAATCGCGATGATATGATCTTACGTTGTTCACACCATATCATCTACAACATAAAGTATTAGACACATGCATATAACTAATAACATATATAATATGCATAACATTTGCCCATATGATTCTCATTCAAAATATAAAAGAATTAGAGTTATTACAAAAGTAATGCTTTTAGTATATAACCCTATCAGATTTATCATCCCAAAATCTGATTCCAACTTGGTCGATCTCCTAGACCATACTTGATCTCTCCTCGAGACCGCTCTGGACACCCTAACATTCAACCCCGTAAGGACTGAACTATGACCAACGTGGCATCCTACGTTAGTCTCACCAGATCTAAATTTGACCCCTCGCCTCCATAACCTATCACACTTCTCCACTAGCGGGGTTTAACTATATTTGACAATAAAGTGAAATGTCTTAAAAGCTGGCATAGAATGCATAACAGGAGAGCACATCTAATCAATATAAAATTGTGAACAAAAAAAGCTCTAATGATTGCAAGTATTCTTCTAGTTGCATCTAATGATGAGTAAGCCTGGGCACAAAATGATGGCGCCGTTGTGTCAAGGTGAGACCAAATTTGGAGTCGCTCTGAATGAAACCCTATGATATCTACTCTCATAAACACAAGATGGGTGAGCATAGGATTTAAAGTGTAATTTTCACCTTAAGTTAAAGAAAATACTTACTAAGATAAATACATCATATTGCTATCCACTCAAAAGAAGAAATGAGGTGACATTCTAACAATACAAAGACTATCAAAACACTAGAAGGATAACAAAAAGTAAATAAAATAAAACTTAAAAGATAAAGACAAAGAGCGCACCACAATAATAACACAACGAAAAGACAAGTGGTCCATGCAAAAAGGTCTCCCAACTCCACTTAAAACGCCCAAAATAGGTAGTCCACATCTTCTTGTGCACCATAGGCCAAAAGAATAAAAGGCCTTTAATGGACATAATGACCACCTCCAAAGACGCCACCTCACCTATAAAATGTTTTCCTTTTTCTCTCCATCACACCACACACAAGAGGAAAAGGAATTATACACCAAACCATCATACATACGTAATCCTCTGCTCGAATGCACCTAAAGCTCCATGAGGCTAGTAAACTCTTCATCAAACCAGGACAAACCCGATATATCTCAGAGAAACAAAGTAGAAAACTCTAAACCCGCGAAGAGAAAGGATAACAAAGGATGACATGATAGTATGATTGACATACTCACTGCCGGTTCAACAAAGGGCTGTAATTAGTAATAAACTCAATGAAATTCTTTTCTCAATGAAATAACGCCCAGCTTAACAATGCATACCACACTAAAAATTGAACTTAGTTGGAGCGGAGTTTACATACAATCGTCGGATAGCGACCCCATATAATCGTTTGTTATAGGAATCGGGTTTTCGAGCCTTACTCTTATTAAGACTCTACTATTTCATTCATTCATTCTTACATTGTTGCATTGGGGGGGGGGGCACTCCCCCTACGCCGATTGCTGGTAACAAATCAAGAAATAAGCGGGGGTCGGGCTTCCCTTGGTGGGACAAACCCAACCGGTTCTTTCCGGCAAGTCTTTCTATTGCAGCTACAAGCCCGACTTATATCATATAGAAACTCTAGCTTCAAAAACCTTAACATCATTTAACCGATTTCTAACTAATGAATCTCCCTCCCTTCTGAATCATCATTTAAAAGAACCACATATATAAGAATCATAATGTATCCTAACAAAGTCCATTGTCTCTCGACAAATTTATGTTGCTTCTACTCATCCATTCATTTCTCCCCCACCTCTCTAAAAATAATATTTGCCATCTTGAGCAACCCAAACTTGGAAAATGCATCAACCAATGCACCAACAATATATAAGTCACTCAGAAGAGCCGTAATTGCCTCAGCAAAAACCTGGAGAGCGTAAATTCAGCAGATTCCACATAACACATTATCAACTTTCCACGAAATCTTAGAGTGTCAAAAAATGAAAGAATCATCTCATCAATGGTAAGAGAAGCTAACAAATCGAAGACAAAAGCAAAGGAAAAAAAAACAACTATTCAAGGACAAAAAGAGTAACAACGCAATTCTTTTCTTGATAGCAACTAGGGTAAAGGGGGGACCAATATGTGCCGAATAAACAATTAGGGGTAAAAGGGGACCCCAAGAACGAAACAAAAAAGAAAAAGTCAGTTGAGTACCTTTTGCGAGCAGACGGTGGGTTGCGAGACAATAAAATAGCTAATGTGTAAAGGGGGCACTTGTAATAATAAACAAGTCGCAGAAGTTGTTGAGATAAGAAGTGAGTGGAGTTAAGATGAGAAAATCGAAAACTTATCAAGGTAGACAGTGAGAAATGAAAAAAAGGTATGTAAAAGGTATGCACCTGTATCTGAGTTAAGAGTGAGGAGAAAGAGAAGAGGGCATGAGTTCCTGGCGCGAGAGAAAGAGAAAGTTGGAACGAGTTCCTGGCGCGAGAGAAAGTGAGGAGGACAGACAGAAACCAACCAAAACACATTTTGGACCACATACCCCCCTCAGCGAAGAACGTTCGCTCCGCTCACTTGATTAGGAAATAGTACCACTTCTGTTAGTTGACCGAGTTGACCAAAGTCAAACTGTTTTAATATGTTTGGATTTTCATAATGTCCACAATACCCTCAACGTGGCTTTCACGTGAGTAGGCATAAAATGGGTTTTTTAGACTTTGGTACCACTTTTTATATCAATATTAGGAAATAGTATCAAAATCAGACTTAAGACACAAATACACGTGTCAAAATCGACCCTACTCTCGTGGATCCGTTTTTTATTTATTTATTTATTTATAATGATAATGAGTTTTACAAATAATTAGGACAAGCATGCAACAAATTGCGCCGCAAGTCCTTTTTGAATGACAAATTCTATCTTCCTAAAAACAAACTCATTAGAACCAGCTGTCATTACGTTGTAGTCCATAACTTTCTGCAATCTCTTAAGGAGCTCAACAGACTATTGTGCCAAGAAACCATAAGTGTCAAAACTAAACAGAATGATACAATGTTGGTTAGCCTTACAAACTTCCGCGTGTTTCTCAATCTTCCCTATCGCTACTCTATTAGCTGCTTATCCCACCTCAAGGAATCCATTCACAAGCCCTACCAACGGAGAGGCTCTAGTTACATCAACACATGCATGCCTCCCCCTCAGACCAATTGTAGATCAATACATCCGCAGGACGAAGTGTCGATCTTCCCTCATTCAGATCAGTGAGAAAATTTGACGTGAGTCTCCTTTTTCACTTGTACCCCCATCCCTCCAAAATGCATCACATAAAATATCTCTGACATGATCATGTCGGTATTTGAAACCTAGAAAATGTCTACAATGTGCTGCGTGGTCCCTGAAAGCATCTAGTTTTACTCTTTTTGCATACAAGGCATAGACCCCCATCAGAGTACAAAGGAATGATGAGACAGTACCAGAGAATAGAACGATACTCCACCGACGACATACGTTGTCCAAGTCCCTCCATCGGAATAGCAAGTAGAAAATCATTTGCGTGTTTGATTGTAAGCATCCAATAACTGCCTTTTGACGAGCAGATAACTCAAACTCTCTCTCAAGACTTTCAACGATCCTACTATAGAAAGCTTTCGCCAAAACTTTTTGTAGTTTTGAGGGGACGGTAGCATTCACAGCCAGAACATTAAGGTCAAGATCGGGTAGACAGTGATGCAAAGCAGTGCTGGCATCATCACAAATCTCACTCATAGGCACTGTACCACAACTCCTAAGAATGTGGGTATGAAGCTCAACAGTCTGAAAATGGGAAGCCACAAAAGCAAATGCCGAGACATCAGTGGCACAATAGATACCTAACCCACCATGACGTAAAGGAAGCGTCACTAAATGCCACTGTAAATCACCGAAACCAGGACCATCAGAAACTATAATACCCTAAAGAACACTGTGGAGATGTCGATCAAAAGTCTTAACTGCGTTGCCTCTCTAAACAAGGATGGTGGACAAGTATGAATACTAAGACCAGCTTAGAGAGCCCAACACAAGCTCGTAAGAGTGCTAACTCACACTGTGGATCCTCCAAAATAGCTAAACAATCCATCAAATTCATAGTTTTTTCAACACGCTTGCGAGCAAGGCACATGACAAAGGATGAATCGGTGCTGACTATCCCTCCAAGCAACCAGGACGGGTTAAATCTAAAGGAAAGAGACTGGGAGTGAAGCAATGTAGATCAAGTGATGGCCAAAATGTCTCAGTTTTAGCCACATTAAGAACCAACCCGTAAGAAGGTCCTTCTTCCTGAATCATACATAAAGTTATCGCCACTTGTTATATATCCCCAATCAGAGTCCCATCGTCTGAGTACCAAGCTTGTAACAATAACTGAAATATGGAATGAATCTGTAAAATCAGAGGATGCAACACCAGTTCAAAGAGAATGGGACCCAAAGGGTCGCCTTGCTAGACCCCAGTAGCAGACCATATGTAAACATCCCCCAAGTATAACCTTGCAGATTGACAATACAAATACTCGACCCAATCTCTTAGAGCATCATCAACGCATTTGCCATTTTTTTTCCCATTTCACTACCCCAATCTCTTAGTGCACCATCAACGCATTTGCCATTTTCATTGTGACACATCAGCAAAAAAAAAAGTAAAAAAAATTGCTAAATTTCAGTTGTGTTAGAGCATCATCAATGCGCTGCTAAAAAGAATTGTGACACATCAGTTTTTTTCATTGTGGGCATGGAATTTGGTCATCTGCTTTCAACGAAGAACATTTGCTACAGTGAATAGGATTATCACTACATCCTTGCAACCTGATTAATGCAAAATGAATGACAAACTTAGCATACTAATCTGTACGCGTAAACATTTATCCCCACTATAAAATTTGGCCAGTACCCATTATATACCTTGATTGCTCAAGCATGGTAATCTTCTCTCTCATCAAATGCAACTCCTCAGTCAACCGAGTTTCGCTAACCTGCCACCAAAGAAACCCAACTAAGAAATCAACAAAAATTTAAAACCTTTTAAAATCATAAAACAACATTAGGGGGGATATATAAATAATAAATATACCATATGCTTCTCGCATTTTTTTCTATACTTTTCCAACCTCTTCTGAAGCATTCTTCAACTCATCTTTGATATCAAGAACACAAACCTCAGCCTCTTTAGCCCTTTCATCTGCTTCATTAGCAAATATGACGTGGCTTCTTGGGAGTATTTTCCACTACTCAATATTAATGGTCTTTGATTAGACACAACTAAATTAGAAATAACCAATTCTACTGGACTCATAATAGTAATTAAGTATCGGTTTCCTAACAGAGAAGAGCAATAGTAGGGGTTGTTTTTAATTCTAAGGGCAGTCAATATCGGTTTTCGGTGTTAATCGGTTAAGGAAAGGTGACGATATCTTTATTTCTTCTAATCTAAGAGCATTCCCAATGCAAGCAAGCGTCATTATGGCCTTATGGGAAACTTGACACAACTCTCTAGATGAACTTGCTAACACAATAACACACTAAAATCAGATTCAAAGGTGTTGCTCTGTAGAGATTTCTTTTGTTGTAATATCTATTGTACTTCACCGGGTTTAATTGTAATCACGTAACTTATTAACCTGAGTATGTTCAAGTTAAACGACCATAAACTAACTATTAATTTAGAGATTTTGGTCCTCTAACCATCATCCAAAAGTAATTACATACATATAATATATGTGGATTTATTTGATTTAGTCTAACAGAATTAGTGACCTACACTTTCCTGCTTACCCAAATTTATAATAATCTGAATAAATAAATAGAATTCTAGGAGATTCAATAGTCTACCAATAATAAGGGGGCTCCAAATTGACATCCAATGAAACATTTCTAGTTCTAAACAAAATAAGAGTATGTGCAAGCAAGTGTAATAGTTCAATAAATCAAGGATCCCAGATTTTAGATATATAATCTCAAAGAAGAAAAATCAAAGCACGGTGGACATGAAAATTTCTACCCAAAACTGATAAAGATATTTAGTATGATGCATGGTTGAGATTATAATATGCAAACCTTTGTCTTTTCCAGCCTTCACCAGAATAAGCATCAATATAGTTATGCTCATTGCCCATTCGATCTGACAAAGATCTTAGACGCCTTCTTGTTATCGAAAACTCATCATCCATGCTTTATTTGTCCTTTTTCTCATCTTTCTTTTTTGTTTCTTTTAATTAACACTAACATTTGTAGAAATATCAGTAGGATCAGGAGCTTTACAAAGACCATTTTCTCTGGGCCGAAGAACTCTGGCACTTCCTAGGGAGGATCTCAGAACCCATTTTCTCTTTCTCGATCTTGATTGCATATTTGAATTTTCTCTTGTGTGAAAAGGTGGACTGCTGCTACTCTAACATCAATGATTCAGATCCTACAATCATATTTTCCGTTGGTTCACTGTGTAAATGTTCAGAGAAGTTCAAGATGGCATGGCTCGTTGTTTCACAGTTGTGTTCATTAGATCCCATGACAAGATTTCTTCAACACCGATATATATATATATAGCAGAGGAATGACAATAATCAAAGTAAATGCTTTGATCACTCTATCATCCTTTTTGACATCGTTTAATTAATTTTGGAAGAAAAGAAGAATAAGAGAGAGGGTTTGAAGAGATTGTTTAATTTTGGAAGAAGAGAAGAATAAGAGAGAGGGTTTTTGGAGAGATGATTTTTTTTTTTGGAGAGTTGGGAGTGTTTTGTAGAATTGAAAAAAGAGTATAGAATGAGGTTTTTATCTACTTTGGGTTAGGAACAATTGAAATTGGCAAAAAAAGGCATAGAACTCCTTTTTTAATGAAAAATCTGATGTGTCAGTCTCAGAGAAAAAAAAAAGGGGGCTGACGTGGGTCACTGGGAGCATTTTCCACTACTCAGTATTAATGGTCTTTGATATATATATAAATTTAAACTAAATATATATTTATATAAAATTAAAGTTTATTCATATTAAAAAAAGTTACATAGTCATAGAAAAAAAATAATTAACATTAACCATTCACATTACAATACTCTAACCACTCTTAATCTTTTCCATTATATCACCTAACCACTCACATTTTTCACACACTAAACACTTCAATAGATCAATACATTTTCCTTCAAGGTTCGCAAACTTTTTCAGCTCTCTAACACCATCACAACCATTTGGGCATGATACATGTGCATAAGGGCAATACCTATACCAATGATAATTCTCGCCACAACACGTGCATATTAACAAATTGTCTCCATATATATATTCCATACCAGGACATATATCATACATGCATTTCAAAAATCTTATTTTTTCACCATCTTCGTTACAACTTCTATGTATGAGTATATAACCTTGACAATGTGGTGTTTTAGGACACCTTTTGTTCATATACTTGCATGACAACGCAAGGTGTTTTCTTGAGGTGAAAATTTGGCACCTCTCTTGATCGAGTGTATCAAAATAACAGGATTATTGAGTTGATTCGGCAATGTCGGTATGTTGGCTAGTTTTTTGTAATGATGAAGAAGAAGCCATAGTTGTGGAGATAGTTTTGGAGTGTTGGGTGAGAATGAAGCAATTTCTTGAAATTTCAGACTTTGTATTTGATAGCATGCGCCATTAAGATCTTGACGCCACGATTACTAATGGCACGTGATAAATGACCCCTACAATGAATTTTTCGAAATGAAATTTGTGATCACTTAGAGTTGGTCGAAATTTGCGACCAGTTTCTTCAAACTTTTTCTTCAAGCCAGTACTAATGGCGCGTATGGTGGCCCCTACAATGAATTTTGCGGACGAAATTTGCGACCAATTTCTTCAAATATGAAGAGTATGCTATCACCACCTAGAGATGCTCTAGCCTTTCATAAATTTTGGTATTAGTTGGATTTAATAGTAGGAAAAGGCATAGGGGTGGTGTCATTGTGGCAATGTTTGCGTGAGCATCAAATTTTGATCTCACCTCAACGACTCATAAACGAATAAGAAAATCCACGATCTAGCACAACACTCACATACTTTCTAGTTCTACTCCTCTTCCTATATCCCAACACGTGTCCTTATCTATAACGTGTTTCTCCCCAACCAAGACACAGACTAATTCCACTACATCTCGAACCATCTTAGTAACTCCCAAAACTTAATGAAACCGAACTCTCTTTCTCTCGCCGCCAATTCCTTCTTACATTCTTCAAATACTTGTTCACTCTTCCCTTCTTTTTCCAGCTTCAACCCCTTGTTGCCATTCTTTACTCTCTCTGTAACATCAAAACTACAGCAGATAATAATCTTCTCTTTCCTCTTATCCCTCGTTTGAAATATCAATAACTAAATGTTTTTTTAAACTTGATGTTACCTTGTGAGCAAATAATGTGATGGGGGTTTTCTATATAATGTATGTTTCAACGTTTAAGCACTTTTCTTGTAAAAAATGGATTGCCCATTGTAAATTTCGTCCATTTTGTTCAATTTCTGCTGCTATTGAAGAAGCGTACGTACCCATTTCTGCCCAACACCCAACAACTTCACACGACCATCTTGTAGAACTAGATACTGTAATGGTTGTAGACATTTTGAATGATATGTGGAAAAAACCCGATGATGCGCTTTTGTTTTTTCGCCAACTAAATGACCGCGGTTTTCGCCATGATATTAAGTGTTATTCGGCTCTTGTTAGGATTTTGTGTGGTTCTGGTAATAGGAAAAGGTTGGGTTCTCTATTTATGGAGCTCATTGTGTCTAAAGAGAAACATCCCCATTTTGATGTTTATGAGCTTTTTGAAGTTCTTAGGGAGAGTTATGGTAATTATGAGGAGTGTGATAAATGGAGTCCTCTTGTACGGGCTTTTGATGTTTTGGTTAAGACTTATGTTGAACTTGGGATGTTTGATGATGCTATGAATGCGTTGTTCCAAAGGACAAGGCGGGGATTCGTTCCTCATGTTTGGTCTTGTAACTATATCATGAATTGCTTGATTGACCGTGGTAAGTCCGACTCGGCATTGGCCTTATTCCAGGAATTGAAGAGGCGGGGATTGAGTGCAAATGCTTACACTTATGTAATTCTTATCAAGGCGTACTGTAGAAGAGGGAATCCGGACGAAGCTTCCGAAGTGTTTAAAGACATGGAAGAAGCAGGTGTTACTCCGAGTGCGTTTGCTTACACGACTTGGATTGATGGATTTTGCAAGCATGGTAAAACAAGTCACGGCTATGAATTGCTCAAGAGATGTAGGAAAGCAGAGGTCCCAATTGATGTCTTTGGCTACAATGTCGTGATTCGTGGGTTCTGCAATGAGAGGATGCTGCAGGAAGGTGAGGATGTCTTACATGACATGAAGAAGCATGGAGTGGCTTCTAATGTTTACAGTTACAGTACCCTTATTCATGCGTATTGTAAGACTGGTGACATTGCGAGAGCCTTGGATCTTCACAATGAGATAGAATCTGATGCTATTAAGAGGAATTGTGTTATTGTCAGCTCTCACCTACAGTGTTTATGCAAGATGGGGAAGACTGTTGAAGTGGTGGAACAATTCCAGAGGTTTAAGACTTCAGGGGGTTTTCTTGATGAGGTTTTGTACAATATTGCGATTGATGCTTTCTGCAAGATGGGTGCAGTGCAAGAAGCTGAGAAGCTGCTTGAAGAGATGAAGGGGAAGAAAATGATTCCTGATGCCATACATTATACATGTTTAATAAATGGGTACTGCCGTCAGGGAGTTAAGCCCGATCTTATCACCTACAATATACTGGCTGGTGGGTACTCGAGAAATGGGAACGCACAGGAAGTAGTTGATCTACTCAGTTATATGAAATCCCAAGTAGTTGATCTACTCAGTTATCATGATAATTAGAGGTCTGTGCAGAGTAGGCAAGACAAAAAGGGCCAGAGCTTTTTTTGATGGTTTGGAAGAAGAAAAGTGTGTCGTTACTTACAGTGCGATGGTCAAGGGGTATTGTGAAGCAGGCCATACAGAAAAAGCATATAAACTATGTCTGTGCTTGTTGTCTACGCATCAAAACCTTGTAAGTAAAAATGCTTGCTCAAATCTCCTGAGTAAACTATGTGAGGAAGACACCCAGGGAGCTCTTGTATTGTTTGAGAAAATGTTAGCTCTGGATTGGGACCTGGATGAGATATATTACTGCAAAATTATTGCTATTTTATGTAGAGCTAAAAATGTGAAGATGGCACGGCATGTGTTTGACCTTATGGACTTCAAAGAGTTAATACCGGATGTCAAAACTTACACCATAATGATGAATGGATACTGCAAGACCCATTGCTTGCAGGAAGCTTGGAATTTACTTGATGACATGCAAAAGAAGGGACGCAAGCCTGATGTAATTACTTATACGGTGCTTATTGATGGGATCCATAAAGAAAATCGAAAAAGACGCCACTCCAGTCATAACTCTGAGGGAACCACGGGGAAATTGTATGATGCTTCTATATTGCTTAGTGAAATGAATATCATGGATATTACACATGATGTTGTTATGTATACTGTTTTGATTGATTGGAATTGCAAGGCAGACAACCTTCAGGATGCTCGTCATCTTTTTAATGAGATGATAGACAGAGGGCTAACCCCTGATGCCTTCACGTATACAGCTATGATGTCTGGGTATTATAATCAGGGGGATGTGGACAAGGTTGTAAACCTTGTTGATGAAATGACCATGAAGGGATTAGTGCCAGATGACCGTACTATATCTAAGTTACAGGCAGGAAAAGTTCAAATGAAGAAAGTACAGAAAGTGAAGTTTCTGCGTTGAATGTTTGTATTGCCAATGGATCAAACCTAGAAGTTTGAGTTATTCAAGTTTTGTTCAGGGGAGGAAAGAATTCAACAGATTATTTGTTGTCATCTTTATTTGTTTTTGGGTTTTTTAGACTTTGGTACCACTTTTTAGTACGATATTAAGAAATAGTACCACTTTTCAAAAAAAATTAAGAAATAGTACCACTTTTTTTTTCTTGACCATTAAGAAATAGTACCACTATTTTCTTGACCGTCAGTTGACCAAGTTGACCACGGTCAAACTGGCAGTATTTTCAATATGGCAATTCATGGAAATTATGAGAATGGTTACAAACTAGTCCTAGATATGTGTAGGCAGATTATGAGAAGAAACCCAAGTAGTATTTCCAAATACTTTGTGAACCAAGACAGTTATAATTTCATTGGTGTTCTGGTTGCATTCAAGGCATCATTAGATGGGTGGAGGAATGGGTGTAGGCCAATAGTTGGTCTTGATGGTTGTTTTCTCAAAGGCAAGTATTGAAAATACTGTTAGTTTGACCGTGGTCAACTCGGTTAACTGACGGTCAAGAAAAAAAGTAGTACTATTTCCTAATATCGTACTAAAAAGTGGTACCAAAGTCTAAAAAACCCCTTGTTTTTTAAAGTAGTAATTTTATTTCTCAAATTTGTCATGATGTTTTGCAGGCTTCAAGAAAGGAAGGTTCAAAATGAAAAAAAGATTCACTGTTTGTAACGTGCATAGGTATGAAAGCGAAACAATGTGCTTTCTCATCTTTGTTTCCAGTTATTGTTACTGTCATTTATTTCAGTTAAATATATGTTGTAGCTATGTAAATTTCGTTGTTTGTCGTAACCAAACAAGATGTCCAACTGAAATCCCATTATGGAACAACCTAACTGCAAATAATTTGAAATTCACATATCATACTTCTTGTCCTTATTGCATGAAATTAGACCTGGCTGCTGAAGCGAGATGGTGTCGTATTTGTAAGATCTTGACAGAGGTTCTTTAGCTTTGTTCTTTGTGATTCATATGGGAGTTCATGGCATTGTACACTCCCCGGGTGAATCTTATCAAATTTAGTTTAGTAATCTTCAATTTTTATTTCTGTTTCTTCTGCTGCTGTAAGAGTTTAAAAAGAAAAACGCAGAAGGAAAAGCGAGAAAGCCTGCATCAAGTGGCCAGCTCTACTGAGGTTAGCCAACATGTGGCACCAACAAAAGAAAGTGGACCTAAGAGACCTGTTGCTTCAAATGGAGCTGTTACCTCAGAAGGAGATGAGCCTATTAGGGTAGTTTCAATTAGTAACAGCAATGCAATTGAATTGTCCATCAACAATGAGTTAGGTTCCTATAGTGAAACACATGATAATCTTTGTCAGTTTGACAGTAGCCACAATGCATTTTATACGGAGTCTGGGCCGAAATTCGGAAAGGATGTGGCATCTAAACAGTATCAAGGATCAGAACTTGATCATCCGGAAGAAGAGAAGAATCGTTATTCTAGTACTTATAATGGAACTCAAGAGATTCAAACCACTTTAACAGGCCATTCTAATGGGAGTGGATATGATGATCGGAACATTTATCAATCTAGTCGGTACTCCGTAAGTGAATCTCAGCTCACAGAAGACAGGAGTCATCTAAAGGAAGACTCTACTACATCACATGCTTCTTTTACAAGCATTTCACCAGAGAAGCATGGTGATCCAGTGCAACTTGATGCTGGATTTGCCAGCACATCAGCTAGTGGCAATGCATCTGTTTATCTAAACTAGCATGAATGCCTATGGAAGACTATGTGAGCATACTGGCGGTTTAATTAAGTTAAGCATCTTTCTGCGAGTTAACCAACTCGACAACAATTTCTGAACCCAGTGCAAAAAACTCAAACACGAAGTCTGTTTTCAATAAACGGAAACAAACTAATATCAAAATACTATTTGTGGAATATGCAGACGTAACTTTCTCACTAAAGATGGAGATGGGTGGTATAGGGACATTAATTCAAGCCTACGTAGTCATTTACGCATCACACCTTCAGACTGCAAGTGGCATCATAATTTTAACCACAATCAGATAACAAATTTCATAATCAAATGCGGTTGGTCACCGTCTCCAATTTCAAGCTGAAATCTTAAGCTGAAATCAAATGCGGTTGGTCACCGTCTACAATCAGATAACCACATTCATGTGTAACATATTTTAAGCTGAAATCTATACCTCAAGATTATGGACAATGGAGCTCAGCATTGTATTCTTATAAATTTATTAACAAATTGGTCAATGCAATTACATTTCCTATCTCTTTAAAAGAAAAAGTACAAACCAAGTGGAAGTGTGAGTATATGGGGTCATTGTACTCAGCCTAAGAAGCAACACTTAATTAAAGGAGTTGCCCATACACGCCGTAGCAGTAAAAGACAGTATGTTTTATTTTTTGTTTTTTGCTTGAGATGTATATTCTTCTTCAAATTCGTCCAGCTAGCAAAGTCTGCTTGTTAGCAATGTGGCCGGCGTTAAAATGTTAACTTAGGTGATTTAGACACCCCTTCCTAAAATGTTAACTTAATGCCGCCCGGTACCTTTATCCAACAGAATTATCTAATGTGATCATGTACTGTAAGGCCTTGGGTAGCTAGCTAGCAAACTTAGAAGCTGTGAATGATCATAAATGATTAACTTTATATATAGGCGTAAATAAAACATTTATCGATCAACTTTATTAGTGATTGTTTTCGTTCTAGCTAGGCGTTTGATTATGATCAGTACTTGTAGTGGAGGTATTCGTGACATAAGATGTTATATGTGGCAAGGGGGACGTATGTTGAATAGGGAAGAGGAGACATGATGCAGCGGATCAGATCCGCGGTAACCTAACTACTGAGAACTGCCATATATAGATAGCGACAGGTGGAGAGGCAGGGAGCACGAGATGAACGAACCAGACCAAGAAGGAAGTTAGGAAAGAAAGAGAGTATATAAAGAAAAGAGAGGAGAAAAACGAAGGAGGAAAAAGAGAGAGGAGAAAAAGAGAGAGAAAAGAATACCCTAATATAAGTGAGTTCATAGGTTGTAATCTTTGAGTATACATTTGGCGCCGTCTGTGGGGAGCCGAGTTAGCAAAATGGCCACCATATAGCGAAAAGAGGAGTAGGAAGACCTAGGAAAGAAGCAAAGGCAAGAGAGGAAGCAAATGAGTGTAGAGGTGGAAGGAGTAGGGGAAGAAGAGATATCGGACGTGGCGGCAGACGCCAACAGACTTCTTCAGGAGGAAATAGTGAGGTTGAGGAACGAGAACGATGAGTTGAGAAAAGAAAGGGAGACCACACAGGGGGAAACAGAGCGGGGGTATCAACGAGGTAGTGAAATGAAAGGGGAGAATGAGGGATATCAGCCCATGGGCGCGGAACCAACAGCGGGCATCACACTGGAGGTTGTACAGGCGATGATTGAGAAAGATAAGGAAGTGAATCGCGTAGCAGAAAGAGCTAACCAAAGTGCCGCGCAGAAAGAGGTTGCAAGTCTCAATAAGAATCCGCTACCGGATTCGATATGGAATTCGGCGCCTAAGAGGTTCAACCAACCAAGGTTTGAAAGGTATGATGGAAAAGGAGACCCGAAAGATCATCTATATCACTTCCTGCGTGATGCCGCTATGGCAGAAAGTAAGTATGATGGACTCTCGATACATGATGTTCCCCGCCAGTCTTAAGGGGGGAGCCTCAGACTGGTAGTACAGGTTGGCCTCGAGGAGTATCAATGGATTTGAAGAGCTAGAGCGCGCCTTTGTCGATCACTTCATACACCAGAAAAGGAGGGTGGTAGATATCGCGGCCCTATTCAATATTAAGCAGAGGTCAGTAGAGTCATTAAGGGAGTTTTTGTGTAGATTCAAGGAAGAAACGCTGAGAGTGGAAAATTTAGATGAGCATACCGCGGTTATAGCCTTCCAGCACGGCTTGAGGCAGGGAACTAGAGTTCACGAGTCGGTGTCCAAGATAGAAATCACTACTCTGCACGCTCTGTACCCAAATGTAGAAAAATACATACGATATGAGGACATAATGCAGATGACTACAAAGGAACAAAAAAGATCGGGGAAAACAGGGCAGGCCGTGAACCGAGCTGACCCAAAGGATAAGAGCAAAAGAGAGGACAGAGAGAAGGTATCATACAGAGGAGAGAATATAGGACCAGAGAGGACTGGGGATCGTGGTAGGGGGGATATTCGAGAAAGGAAGCCATACTGCGAGATAGAGCCAACCTCGCTTAACAGGCCGTTAGAGGAGATCTTGCCGCTAATTAAGGGGCGGCAGTATTACGAGGGTCTGCGGAACACTCCAGGTGGGATAGAGGGGAAACCATTTTGCGCATATCATCAGATTAGGAACCACGCTACTAATGAGTGTTATGCCTTGAAGTGGTTGGTGGAAATGATGATTGAGAAATTAAGGGATGTGTTTCGACCCCCACCTACGTGGCAAACGTCCATTACTAGGGGTCTCTATTTTATTCATTTAATCGACAGGGCTAAAAGCCCAATTTGCAATACCATGGATCAATGTATAAAGCCCATTAACTCATGTGTCTAAGGTCAACCTTAGCCACATGGCTTGCCACTAATATACGTTAATTTATGTCCGATTCGCTTCTTATCAAAGGGATAATTATCGGTTAATGAGTTATATTCTATCACAATTACTCAAGATACGAGAATACTTGAGCTACAAGGACTCTCTATTCTACCTATATAAATACCAAACTATTTTTCATAAGGAACTACGTTGAAACTTGATCCCTAGATAATAGATCTTGGGAAAGCAGCCATTATTTGGTTCGGTTTCATCTCCCTCAACATCAAATTCCTCCTCGTTTCTTAGTGCTTTACTTTACCATTGCTTCGTTGTGGTTGAAGCGGTTTTCTTCACCAAAACATAATTGGGCGCTCGCCCGGGGGAATTTAGAATTCATTATCACGTGAAACAATCAAGATGGTAAGCACAAGAAGCAGACTAAGTAGTCGACATATTCCTCTTGCTAATAGGACTCGCAACCCTCGAAATTCAAATTGGCCAATGCAAGAACCGTTGAACAATCAAGTTGCTCCTAGTGGTAGGATCAATTCTCAACATCCAATCAGAAGCGGCCAAGAAACCGCCACCGCCGCCAATCGCCATCGCAAAAGGCGCATAACCGCCCGCACCAACCCTAACAGTCTTTGCAACAAGAAAACCGACAAGTCAAGAATCCTCCATGCGGTCCGCCGTCTGTCCATGTCGATCCTTCAGTTGACATGGATATGGATGTGAACATTACTCTCACACCAACTAACGGAAAAGGTGATAGTAATGTTTCAATTCACCCCTAGTAAGGTTGAGTGTGAGTTACGACGAGTCAAAAATTTAAATAGGAACTTGAGAAGGAAGCCGCAAAGAGGCAAAGGCGGTGGATGATGCCGCAAATTCAACAACATCAAGGCGACTCACGGCGGGACGCAGCCATTCCAAAGCAGTATGGGGCGCTCCTTTGAAGATCCACTTTATCGCCCTCAACAACGCGTTTATTTCGATCTCAAACATAATCAACCAAGACACACTCTAAGAGTAATGACCCTATTACCCGTATTCCTATGGGGAGAATCGATTGGCGGGGATAACTACTACCCTAGACATGTCCGATCTCAAAGGGAAGATTTACCTCGAGAGAAGCAATTTCGTGGAAAGACCGCCATCCGAGATATATCCGACATGATCGAAGGCGGGCATCCCAAACAAAAAGCAACAAAACTTGGAGAAGTGGTATAATTATACCGACCACCCCGCCAAGGGTGACTACCGGGCTTAGACAGTCCGGTTCTGAGGGGATAGACAAAGACAATCACCGGGTCGGAGTTGATCGTATGCATCGCCAAAGATCTCTAACTCCAATAAGAGATAATGGAAGGTATCTGTTTTGACCCCACATAATGGGGTAAACGCCCATTATTAGGGGTCTCCATTTTATTCATGACCGACGGGGCTAAAGCCCAATTCATTAATATCATGGATCAATGTATACGGCCCATTAACTCATGTGTCTAAGGTCAACCTTAGCTACATGGCTTGCCACTAATGTACATTGATTTATGTCCGATTTATTTCTTATCAAAAAGATAATTATCACTTGAGAGTTATATTCTATCACAATTGCTCAAGCAACAAGATTACTTGAGCTACAAGGACTTTTTACTCTACCTATATAAATACCACATTATTTTTCATAAGGAACTACGTGGAAACTTGATCCCTAGAGAATAGATCTTGGGTACGTGGGCGCAGCCATTATTTGTCTCGCCATCTCCCCAACATCAAATTCCTCTGTTTTTTTAGTGCGTTCTTTACCATTGCTCTCGTTGTGTTGAAGCGGTTTATTGCCGAAACATAATTGGCGCGCCCGTCTGTGGGGATTTTAGAATTCATTATCACGTGAAACAATCAAGATGGTAAGCACAAGAAGCCAGATCAAATAGTCGACATATTCCTCCCCGCTAATAATACTCGCAACCCTCGAAATTCAAATCGCCAATGCAAGAACCGTTGAACAATCAAGTTGCTCCTAGTGGTAGGATCAATTCGCAACATCCAACAGAGAAGCGGCCAACCGCCACCGCTGCGCCGCCATTACCGCCAAATCGCGGTGATACAACACCTCCGAAGAAGGCATCACTTTAACAAAGTATAAGGAAAACCTTTATCCCGGACCGACCGACCGGGACAGAAGGTGACCTCGCGATATTTAAGGAAAATCACCATCCTAGACAGTTCACCGCATTGCAGAAAGAAGGCATCACGGAAGAAAGTATAAGAAAAGCCTTCATCCCAGACTGGACCGACCTGACAGGGAAGGCCGACCTCGCAGAACTGAGGAAAATCGCCATCCTAGACAGTTCGACCGCATGGGAAAGAAGGCCACAAAAGAAAGTTTAAGGAAAACCTTCATCCTAGACTGGACTGACCTGACAGGGAAGGCCAACCTCGCAGATTTGAGAAAAACTGGCATCCCAGATAGGTCCGACCAGGCAGGGAAAGAAGGCATCACAGAAGAAAATATAAGGAATACCAATATCCCAAATGAGACTGACCTCGATAGGAAGGCCGACCTCGCCGACCGAGGAAAATCGTCGCCCTAGACAGTCCTGATCCAATAAGGAAGGAAGGTGTCACAGAATTAACTAGAGGGAAGACCACAATCCCAGACAAACTACCGACCTTGATAGGCTGGTTACACGCAAAGAAAAAGACAATCTCCATTCGGACCCGAACGTGTGTATCGCTTAAAATCTCTCACTCTTGTAAGAGGTAATGGTAGGTGTAATGTCATCTTCCACATAGGCTCGACCGGGGGCGTCTGTCTATTTAAATCTTCTGGATAAAATGGATTTCACCCTACTTACCACGAAGTCCCTTTGATGTAACTTCCCACTCATCGTAAAGTTCATATGAACCTTAACGAAGCTTGTCCGATTCATCCGTATCCATTGCCACGAATTTCCGAACTGGTGAACGCCACTTCGGGCTTCCAACGCCTCTCTTTCATGGATGCTTCTTCATGGTACTACCAGATATCTTTGAATGTGGATGACCAAGAGTTCACCGCCTTCATGACCGACCAAGGCATTTTCTGCTACACTGTTATGCCTTTTGGTCTGAAAAATGCCGGTGTAACCTACCAAAAGCTTGTCAATACAATTTTTTCCGATCTGCTGGAAAAAATAATGGAAGCTTATATCGATGATCTAGTCGTTAAATCGAAGCATACTGGTGATCATCTTTCTGAATGGGAAAGTTATCTTAGTGCATATAGCATTGTCTTTGAAAGTCGTACTACTGAAAAAGGACATGCTCTAGCGTCTTTTGATAGCTGATTTTCCGATTGATGATTCTCCTATTGACGATTTCTTGTGCCAGGAAGAATCTATGGAAGACATTCTGCTGCCAATAACTGGAGGCGATGAAGACCAACATGAAAACGCAATTCCTAATCCCATTGACCTATGGATTGTTTACTCAGATGGCTCCCATAGTAAATCTGGGTCTGGAATTGGATGCATTTTTTGTTAAACCCGGCGGAGAAAAGATTGGGAAATCTGTGTAACTTAGCTTCGCCGCTTCAAATAACGAATCCGAGTATGAGGCTGCCATTTGTGCCTTGAGAACAACTTTAACACTGGGGGCGCGAAAGCTCCAGTTATACACGGATTCTCGCCTTGTTGCAAATCAGTTTGGTGGGTCTTTTGAAGCAAGAGATGAGCGTATGACGGCTTATCTTAGTTTGATACATAGTCTTGCTCGACAATTTGATAGCATCTCTATCACTCAAAGACCGCGAAATGACTTACGTCATGCAGATTCATTGGCTTATCTCTCCACGCCCGGTAGAAGGCGAAGGGTTTGACACATCACTTTTGCGATCATCTTTTCGTCGATCTAAGTTTGAACGTTTTAACGCTCACTTAGTTCATTACTATCATTACGAAAAAATCTGACGGTTACCACGCTTAACCGTCGGTTTAAGTTTGAACATTTTACGCCGCTTTTAGTTCATTACTATCATTACGAAAAAATCGCGAAGGTTACCACATTTAGCTTTGTCGATCCTAAGTTTGAACGCTTTTACGCCTGCTTAGCCATTACTATCGCTACGACAAAATCTGACGAAGTTACCACATTTAGCTTTGTCAGTCTAAGTTTGAACACTTTTTACGCTCGCTTACTCATTACTATCATTACGAAAAAATCTGACGAAGTTACCACATTTAGCTTTGTCAGTCTAAATTTGAACGCTTTTATACTCGCTTAGCCTAATTTTGCAAAGTTAAGTACGCATTGGGGGCGTTTTTCTCTACATGGGGGCGTCTCGTTCTATTTCATTTCAACTACATAAATCAACAACATTGTCAATTTTCCACAGGTATGTTATCTGACACAACAACAATATTCAATAACAAACTCATCTTTATTTTTATTTTTCATCAAAAGAAGTTTTAGCTCTATGGTATTACATTCACATAATTACCTTATCAATTGTCTCTGTCAATTGTCTTACGGTTGTTCGATTAAATCTTCATTTTCTTCTTCAAAATTTGCATTCGCTTCGCTTAGCGCTTTCGGTTAACTATTTTCCGCAGTCATTCTTTTTTCTAAGGCATTTTACCTTTCTTTCTCAACGAAACTTCTGTTAGCTTCTTTAATTCTTCTACGACATTAATTGACGTCTTTCTGTGCAAAACTTTTCTCCGTCGACTCTTTTTGAGTATAATTTGCTCGTAATACCGCCGTTTCTCCGTGCGGCGAGAATTCGCATTACGTCACCTTTCTTCGTGAAAACTTTCTCCAGCTTCATTATTTTTTATAAGGCATTAAGTCGAACTTTCTGTCAATTGTCTTACGGTTGTTCGATTAAATCTTCATTTTCTTCTTCGAAATTTGCATTCGCTTCGCTTAGCGCTTTCGGTTAACTATTTTCCGCAGTTATTCTTTTTTCTAAGGCATTTTACCACTCTTTCTTAACGAAACTTCTGTTAGCTTCTTTAATTCTTCTACGACATTAATTGACGTCTTTCTGTGCAAAACTTTTCTCCGTTGACTCTTTTTGAGTATAATTTGCTCGTAATACCGCCGTTTCTCCGTCGGCGGGCGAATTCGCGATACGCCACCTTTCTTCGTGAAAACTTTCTCCGGCTTCATTATTTTTATAAGGCATTAAAATTTGAACTTTTCGGCCGAAACTTTCGAGGCTCGCATTAACCGCTGCGTTTCTCCGATGCGGCAAAATTCGCAGATTACGTTAACTTTATGAGCGAAAACTTTATTCAACTTCTTTATTATTATTTTTTTTTTCTACGGCATTGTGATCTTTCCGTTCAAACTTTTCGTCAATATCTTTTGCTCGTAATTCCATGCGTTTCAACTCAAGCGCGAAATACAAATCTTTTCGTTAGTCTTTCGGACTTAACCAAAATTTGAAGCTAACCGGTAAAAATATTGACATACCTGTTTCATCTTTGTCGAATTTTTGTCACCGCTTTGTCATAGTCTCCGAACTTATCTTTCTCACGAAAAAATTTGAGCGAAAAATTTTCGTCAACGTCATTATTTTTGCAAGGCATTCTGCGCCGATCTTTTCTAAAATTTTCCGACGAAAATTTTCACGTCATTCATATTTTTTTCTAAGGCATTGTGCCGATCTTTCTGAAAAATTTTCCAAGCGAAAAATTTCACAAATTAATTAATTATTTTTTCTAAGGCATTGTGCCGATCTTTCTACTGAAAAATTTAGACGAAAATTTTTCGTCAACGTCGTTATTTTTCTAAAGCATTGTACCGATCTTTCTACTCTAAAAATTTTCCGAGAAATGAAATTTTCAAAACTTCATTATTTTTCTAAGGCATTGTGTCGATCTTTCTACGAAAAATTTTCCGGCGAAAATTTTAAAATTTTCGGCCAAATTTCATTTTTTTCTAAGGCATTGTGCGATCTTTCTCTCTAAAAATTCCTCGAGCAAAAATTTTCACATTCATTATTTTTTTTAAGGTATTACGCGATCTTTCTACGAGAATTTTTCCCGAACAAAAATTTTCATCAGCCTTCATTATTTTTTTTTCCTTCACGACTTATGTTTTGTTGTGTTCGTCCACTGTTCCAAGTTACGGAGCTTATCACTTCCTAATCTTCATTATTTTTTTTTCCTTCGCGATTTTGTTGTGTTCGTCCACTGTTCCAAGTTACGGAGCTTATCACTTCTTAATCCGGATTTAAACCGGATTTAAATTCGTTGCATGAATGTGGTTATCATTTCCTACCTTTATTTTATCTCTTAATAGCCCAGGTTTGGGAATCTTTGAAATTCAAAAATTAATTTGTCCATGTGAAGACTCGAACATTGTTCACCCCTCTCACCAATTAGTGGGTGTGCCACTACAGCCCAACCACTTTCTTGAAAAGAATCTCGTTTTTTCCATACTTCTATTAATACTAGATCTGCCAATCCGAATTAAAAATTGGTTTTCTTTATCGATTTTTTGTCACCTATTTTACTTCTTGCTTCCCCCTCTATCAATTAATTACATTGCAGCCTCATATAAATTAGTTTAAAATTATTTAACACACAATAATTCAGGCATTTTTCTCGACATTCCATTTTTCTATCATTTCCTTTCGCATGATACTTCGTTATACACTACGCTCACTTTTTCTTATTCCATTTTTTCTTTGCCATGTGAACTTTGTTCGCATGACAAAGAGGGGGCGGTGTTTCGACCCCCACATACGTGGCAAACGTCCATTATTAGGGGTCTCCATTTTATTCGTTTAATCGACAGGGCTAAAGCCCAATTCACAATATCATGGATCAATGTACATGCCCATTAACTCATGTGTCTAAGGCTGAACCTTAGCCACATGGCTTGCCACTAATGTACATTGATTTATGTCCAGATTTATTTCTTATCAAAAAGATAATTATCACTTGAGAGTTATATTCTATCACAATTGCTCAAGCAACAAGATTACTTGAGCTATAAGGACTTTTTACTCTACCTATATAAATACCACATTATTTTTCATAAGGAACTACGTGGAAACTTGATCCCTAGAGAATAGATCTTGGGTACGTAGGCAGCCATTATTTGTTTAAGTTTCATCTCCCCGAACATCAAATTCCTCTGTTTCTTAGTGCGTTCTTTACCATTGCTCTCGTTGTGTTGAAGCAGTTTATTGCCGAAACAGTATCCTTCTCCACATGGGCACGACCGGGGGCGTCCAGTTGTTCGAGCCAATACTTTAACTCTAACAGAACAACAGTTGAAAGAGTTGATTGCAAAAGAACTTAATGATAGAGAGTCAAAGGATGTAAGAATGAAAACTTGACAAATGATGGCGTGCTTTGATAAGTTTTTAAACGCCGACATTCGGAAGCTTACCACCATCCCGACTTCAAACAACCCAATTTTGAACTTTATGATGAGTCGGAAGGAGATCCTGGCTTGCATGTTCTATCGTTCAAAAATAATTTGGTGTTATGGAGTTGAGATGATCCGCTCATGTGTAAGCTCTTTCCATCAACTCTAAAGGGAGAAGCATTACGCTGGTTTAGTGAGTTGCTTTCAAGATCAATTCACCAATACAATGAACTAGAAAATCAGTTTGTTAATCATTTCTGCCACAATTGCAAGACGCCAAAGGATGTCGACTCACTTTTGAACATCAAGCAACAACGTGACGAAAAGTTACGTACTTTTGTTACTAGGTTCCGGAAGGTAGCAGCACCGCCGCTACTGCAAATGGCAGTACAAATGCCTCCGAAAGAAGGTGTCACGAAAGAAAGTATAAGGAAAACCTTCATCCCAGACTAGACCGACCTGACAGGGAAGGCCAACCTCGTAGATTTGAGGAAAATCTCCATCCTAGACAGGTCCGACCAGGCAGGGAAAGAAGGCGTTACGAAAGAAAGTATAAGGGAAACCTTCATCCTAGACTGGACCGACCTGACAGGGAAGGCCAACCTCGCAGATTTGAGAGAAATTGTCATCCCAAACAGGTCCGACCAGACAGGGAAAGAAGGTGCCACAGAAGAAAATATAAGGAATACCAATATCCCAAATGAGACTGACCTGATAGGGAAGGCCGACCTCGTTGACTTGAGGAAAATCGTCATCCTAGACAGGTCTGATCTGATAAGGAAGGAAGGTGTCACATAAGCAACTAGAGGGAAGACCACAATCCCAGACAAACTACCGACCTATATAGGCTGGTTACACGCAAAGAAAAAGACAATCTCCAGTCGGACCCAAAAGTGTGTACCGCCTAAAATCTCTAACTCTTGTAAGAGGTAATGGCAGGTGTCATCTTTCACATAGGCTCGACCGAGGGCGTCTGTCTGTTTAAATCTTCTGGATGAAATGGATTTCACTCTTCAATACAATTTTTTCCGATCTGCTGGGAAAAATATGGAGGCTTATATCGATGATATAGTTGTTAAATCGAAGGATACTGGTGATCATCTTTCCGATCTTTAACTTGTTTTTGATAGGCTTAACAAGTATAACATGAGACTCAATCCCGCCAAATGTTCTTTTGGGCCTCTCTTCTGGAAAATTTCTGGGATACCTCATGACTTGTAGAGGTATTGAGTCTAATCCTGATCAAATACGCGCCGTTATTGATATGCCATCACCAAAAAATAAGAAGGAAATTCAATGACTTCTTGGGTCGGCTTGCCGCTCTTCATAGATTTATTTCTACATATTTCGATCATTGTCATCCCTTCTTCCGGACTTTAAAAGAGGGCAAGAACTTGGAACATTGATTGTGAGATGGCATTGCAACAATCAAGAAATACTTTGTCGGGCCCTCCTATATTGACAAGTCCTTCAACGGTCAACCTAGTGGCATATACCGGCGGCTACAACTCAAGCCGTTAGTCTTTGTTCTTTTCATTGATGATGGTAGACCCGTCTTTTTTATCAGAATCAAGTAGATTAGCCGAATGGGAAAGTTATCTTAATGCATATAGCATTGTCCTTGACAGTTGTACTACTGAAAAAGGACATGCTCTGGCTTCTTTGATAGCTGATTTTCCGATTGATGATTCTCCTATTAACGATTTCTTGCGACAGGAAGAATCTATGGAAGACATTCTGCCACCACTAACTGGGGGCGACGAAGACCAACATGAAAACGCAATTCCTAATCCCATTGACCTATGAATTGTTTACTCAGATGGCTCCCATAGTAAATCTGGGTCTGGAATTGGATGCGTTTTTGTTATACCCGGCGGAGAAAAGATTGGGAAATCTGTGCGACTTGGCTTCGCCGCTTCAAATAACGAAGCCGAGTATGAGGCTGCCATTTGTGCCTTGAGAACAACTTTGACACTGGGGGCACGAAAGCTCCAGTTATACACGGATTCTCGCCTTGTTGCCAATCAGTTTGGTGGGTCTTTTGAAGCAAGAGATGAGCGTATGGCGGCTTATCTTAGTTTGATACATAGTCTTGCTCGACAATTTGATAGCATCTCTATCACTCAAAGACCCCGAAATGACATACGTCATGCAGATTCATTGGCTTATCTCTCCGCCGTCGTTAGAAGCGAAGGGTCAAGACACATCACTTTTGCAGTCATCTTTTCATCAGTCTAAGTTTGAACGCTTTTACGCTCGCTTAGTTCATTACTATCATTACGAAAAAATCTGACGAAGTTACCACATTTAGCTTTGTCAGTCTAAGTTTGAACGCTTTTATGCTCGCTTAGTTCATTACTATCATTACGAAAAAATCTGACGAAGTTACCACATTTAGCTTCGTCAGTTTAAGTTTGAACGTTTATACGCTCGCTTAGTTCATTACTATCATTACGAAAAAAATCTGACGAAGTTACCACATTTAGCTTTGTCAGTCTAAGTTTGAACATTTTTTACGTTCGCTTAGTCATTACTATCACTATGACAAAATCTAACGAAGTTACTACGTTTAACTTTGCCAGTCTAAGTTTGAACGCTTTTACGCTCGCTTAGTTCGTTACTATCACTATAACAAAATCTGGCAAAGTTACCACGTTTAGCTTCGTTAGTTTAAGTTTAAATGCTTTTACGCTCGCTTAGTCCATTACTATTGTTTTGACAAAATCTGACGAGGTTACCACGTTTAGCTTCGTCAGCCTAAGTTTGAACGCTTTTATGCTCGCTTAGTCTATTTTTGCAAAGTTAAGTACGCATTGGGGGCGTTTTTCTCTACGTGGGGGCGTCTCGTTCTATTTCATTTCAACTGCATAAATTTATAACATTGTTAGTTTTCCGCAGGTATGTTATCTGACACAACAACAATATTCAATAACAAACCCATCTTTATTATTATTTTTCATCAAAAGAAGTTTTAGCTCTATGGTATTACATTCACACAATTACCTAATCAATTGTCTCTCGTTGTCTCTTACGGTTGTTCGATTAAATCTTCATTTTCTTCTTCGAATTTGCATTAAACCGTTTAGCACTTTCGTTAACTATTTTCCGCATCATTCTTTTTTCTAAGGCATTGTGCCGCTCTTTTTCAACGAAACTTCTGTCAGCTTCTTTAATTATTCTACGACATTAATTGACGTCTTTCTGTGCTAAACTTTTTTCTGCCGACTCTTTATGAATATAATTTGCTCGTAATATCGTCGTTTCTCCGTGCGGCGAGAATTCGCATTACGCTTTCTTCGCGAAAACTTTCTCCAGCTTCATTATTTTTTATAAGGCATTAAGCCGAACTTTCTGAGCGATACTTTCCGAGGCTCGTACAACCGTCGTTTCTCCGTGCGGCAAAAATTCGCATTATTATTATAAGGCAAAAATCCGAACTTTCTAAGCGAAAACTTTATTCAGCTTCTTTATTATTATTTTTTTCTACGTCATTGTGATCTTTCCGTTCGAAACTTTTCGTCAATATCTTTTTCTCGTAATTCCGCCGTTTCAACCAGCGATGAAAATACAAATCTTTTCGTTAGTCTTTCAGACTTAACCAAAATTTGAAACTAACTGGAAAAAAAAAATACTGACATACCTGTTTCATGCTGTCGAATGTTTTTGCCACCGCTTTGTCATATTCTCCATACTTTTCTCCGTCTTCTTCGGCAGCCCAAAATAACTCAATAATTGTGCAATTTATTTGCTCAACGGAATTGCATTCCCGCAACTTAATTGTGAGTAAGCCATTACTACTTCATCTTCTTCAACTTTCGTTTCAAATTCATACACTTCGTCCATCTCAAATCTCTCGAGTACTAGTATTTTCCGTAGTTCTTTAAGTGACCATCGCCGTGGCATCGTGTGTACGTTGTATCTGTCACCTTCTTTCCACCTCACCGAATCTACGATCGTCATCAAGTTTTCTTCTTCTTGTTTATCTTTCGCCTGTTTAATACGGTTGTTTCTACCTGCAAAAAAATAAAAAATAAAAATAAAAAATAGGGTCAGATAGCTCTAAAACCGGGTTCATTTTATCCAAATGGGGTGCACCGGGCCACATTAATGCAACGCAAGTACGGTGCCTTTCCTTTACTGGCGCTGCACCATATCATGTTTGTTCCTTTCAGTTCCGAATGCCCGGGCCAAATTAAAGAAAAAGAGGTACGGTGCCCTTTCTTTGCTGGTGTTGCCCCGTATCATGTTTGTTAATTTCACTTTCGAATTTGGGCGCCATCATCAGTATTGCCTTCCACGGAACAAACATGGGATCGAAAACAAGTTATTCAAAGAAATGCGACATGAGATTTTTGATCTTTCACAAATCTGAAATCATTATCACGTGAGTACCTCATACACACAACGTTTCATGGAGACAAAGACGTGCATCGCATGCACCTGCGACTTCATGCAACCGCACGCATAAATAGCGATGAACACGACGCTTCACAAAGCGAGCACGCATCCGATGGTCTGTCACAAGTTTATATATAAACAAAGGTTAATGAAGAGAGACATACCTGTTGGTCGACGCGCGACGAAGAATCAAAGCGTTATCTGGCCGGTGTTGTTGGTGATAATCATGAGCGGGCGAATCACTTGTTTTAAAACCACGACTCCTTTCTCTGTCTCCACTTAAACTTGGCGAGGGGATTTTGGGTCGGTGTACACGGCTAAGGGTTGGAGTAAGGTCGGTCGTGTTGGTTCTTTGAGCTTCCACGCGAGAACTCTCGTCGTTGTGACCACGCTTTTGTTTGATGAGAATGATTTGTTCTTTCCTGGATTGGGATATCGCGGGCACACCACTTATATAAGGTTTTGTCGAAATACTTTCTTTCGATCTTGGGGATTCTTTTCTAATCCAACTTCATCTCTACTCTCATTCTTATCTACTCCACATTCTTATCTCCTCCGAACACTTTGAGTCCGATTAATGTTTCCCTTCCTTTTATTGCTATTATTACTATATTGCCCCTACGTATAATTTCAATGGTCTAATCCTAGTATTGCTATTCCGGTGGCACGCGTTGTCGAAATCAACTTTAAGTAGTATTGTCACGTAATGTCGTTCGTACAGTTTTCGCAATCAATTTCTTTTAAAAAATTTTATGTGCATTTTTCAGCCATTTTTTAACTACAATGCGTCCCATATACATTAATTTGACATTATTTCGTTTTCGATAATTCACAAATTTTTTCCGATTGTCCATTTTCCTATCGTTTACGTTCACACGACACTTTGTTATATATTCCGCTTACTCTTTTCTTATTTCAAGTTTTCCTTGATTTTTCTTCTCTTCTTTGCCATGTGCACTTTGTTCGCATGCCAAAGAGGGGGCGGTGTTTCGACCCCCACCTACGTGGCAAACGTCCATTACTAGGGGTCTCTATTTTATTCATTTAATCGACAGGGCTAAAACCCCAATTTGCAATACCATGGATCAATGTACAGGCCCATTAACTCATGTGTTTAAGGCTGAACCTTAGCCACATGGCTTGCCACTAATATACGTTAATTTATGTCCAGATTCATTTCTTATCAAAGGGATAATTATCAGTTGACAGTTATATTCTATCACAATTACTCAAGATACGAGAATACTTGAGCTACAATGACTCTCTACTCTACCTATATAAATACCAAACTATTTTTCATAAGGAACTACGTTGAAACTTGATCCCTAGCTAGAGAATATATCTTGGCACGCGTAGCAGTCATTATTTGGTTCAGTTTCATCTCCCTCAACATCAAATTCCCTGTTTCTTAGTCGTTCTTTACCATTGCTCTCGTTGTGTTGAAGCAGTTCTTTCTTGCCGAAAACAGATCTTTGGAATTTGTCACTGAGGTTCGTCAAGCCGAGAGAGTGCCGGCGCCGGCTAGAATCTTAGGAACTATCAATGTCATTTTTAGTGGGGAAACATTAGGGAGAAATGCACACAGAGACAAGATTAGAAAGACGGCAAGTTTGCAGCAGGTCAACGAGGTGGTAAGCATACTGCAGTTAGTCAGTGGAACCGCGACGAGAGAGGAAGTCATAATGTTCACTCCCAAGGATCTAGAGTCAGTTATATCACCACATGAGGATGCATTGGTAATCACTATAGCAATGGGAAACTATCTGGCCAAGAGGGTGTTGATAGACTGCGGAAGTTCATTGGATTTGTTATTCAAAGGGGACATGGAGGAGATGAACATCGACAGAGACCAGTTGAAATCCCCTCAAACAAATTTGTTTGGTTTCAATGGTAGTATGACTGAACCCATGGGGGAATTGGTATTACTTGTGACAGCTGGTCCGGCGATTGTATTCACAAGATTCATGGTGGTAGACACAAACTCCCAGTATAATGCAATCCTAGGGAGACGATGGAGCCATGAAATGAGGGCAATTCCATTGACATATTACTAGGTGGTTCGCTTCCCCACCAATGGGGGGATGTATGAAATTAAAGGGGATTAGGTGGCCGCGCAAAATATCCATCAGGTGATTGTGAAAAATATGGTCTGAGGAACGAAAGAGGAGGGCGCGACTAGTGAACAAGGAACAACATTGCAATTACAGGATGCGGCCATGAAAGCAGTATATGAGCCTCCGCCCGGTCCTAAAACTTTAGATGAGATTGAGATAGTGAACCTGGGGGTAGGGGATGAGGAGAAATTTACATTGGTGGGGTCATAATTGCCAGATGAGTGGAAAAGGAAGCTGATATAGTTTTTGACAGAGAATAAGGATATATTTGCATGGGTGATTGAGGATATAACTGGGTTAGACCCAGAGTTTGCCTGTCATCGCCTGCATATGAATGAAGATGTGAAGCCATTCAGGTAGAAAATGAGAAGCATGAGACCTAAGTACATTGAGGGGATCCGCAAAGAGGTTATAAGGTTGAAGGGGGCCGGAATAATTAGGGATGTGGAGTTTACAAAATGGTTATCCAATGTGGTCGCGGTTCCTAAGAAGAATGGCAAAGTCAGGATGTGTGTTGACTTTATGGACCTAAACAAAGAATGTCCTAAGGATTGTTACCCTATGCCTCGAGTAGATGAACTAGTAGACAAAACGGCAGGGTTCAAATATTCTCTTTCATGGATGCGTCCATGGGATACAATCAAGTCGCGATGTTCGGCCCAGATCAAGAAAAGACAACCTTCGTGGTGGAAGGTGGTACCTACTGCTATACGAGAATGCCTTTTGGTTTAAAGAATGCTGGGGCCACCTTTCAGCGGTTAGGAGAAAAGATGTTTGAGGGAAAAATTCGAAAGGGCATGGAGATATATATTGATGACATGGTGGAAAAAAGTTTGTTAGAAAAGGAACATTTAGAAGGTCTTCAAGAAACTTTCCTTATACTGCGGAAGCATAAACTCAAACTCAACCCCGAGAAATGTACATTTGGGATATCTTCAAAGAAATTCTTGGGGTACATAGTCACGCACCGCGGAATATAGGCGAATCTTGAGCATATTAGGTCACTGATAGAAATGTCGTCCCCCAGAATGTGAAAGAGGTGCAACGGCTGGCTAGAAGGGTCGCGGTATTGAATAGATTTATTTCCAAATCATCGGACAAATGCCGGCCACTGTATCGTTTATTGAGGAAAACTCTGGATTTTCAATGGACGGTGGAGTGCGAAGAAGCCTTTCAGTTGTTGAAGGGTTATTTGAGAAAAGCACCTTTACTGTCACGGTTGGAATAGGGGGAGAAGTTGTATCTATATTTGGGAGTTTCAGAGTACGCGGTAAGCTCCATCCTTGTATGAGTGGTGGAAAAAGTAGAAAGGCCAGTATACTTCCAGAGTAAAACCATGTTAGAAGCGGAAACCTGGTACAGCAGAATTGAAAAGTACGCTTTGGCTTTGATATTTTCTGCCTTAAAGTTGAAGCCTTACTTCGAAGCCCATTCAGTAGTGGTGATAACGAATCTGCCACTAAAACAAAGCGTTGAAGGAAGAAAAGTCGCAAAATGCCAAAATGGGCGGTGATGCTTCGGTTGTTATGAGATTCAATACCATATCGAATGGCGAGAAAAGGCACAAGCCATGGTGGAGTTTTGGCGGCAGAATTTCCAACCGAGGACCCAACTTGGGGAGAATAAATGATCATGGAACAGGAAGGGGAACCGAATCGCGATCCTTTGGACCCTTGGGATTAGCGGAATGGGTGGAGAGTGTTCGCGGATGGATCTGCTACAAACACCGGGAATAGAATTGGTGTCGTTCTGGTGACCCCTGAGAACAATCGGCTAGAGTTGTCAATGAAACTAGGGTTTTCGGCTTCTAATAACGAATCTGAGTATGAAGCAGTGATAGCAGGATTGGTTATGGCAAAAGATATGGGGGTGAGTGAATTGTCTGTTTACTCTGATTCTAACTTGGTAATTTGTCAGGTGAATGGGGGATTTATGGCCCGATGCCCAAGGATGGCAAAATACCTGGAGTATCTACAGAGAAAAGCAAGCAAGTTTGATAAGATTAGGCTTGCCCACCAAGGCCGCAGAGAGAACAGGCACGCTAACGCACTGGCTTATGTGGCGGCAGTGCTTCCTAGAACAGAGGGACGGTCTATTGAAGTGAGAGTGTTGAGCAAACCAAGTACCACAGAGGATGAAAGCATTTAGCTTACCACCGAGCATGATCTGGGATGGATGACACCCATAAAGACTTTCCTGACGGGGGTAGAGATAGAAGACAAACAAGAAAGACGAAAGATGGAACAGGTGAGTCAAAGGTACACATTACTAGATGGGAATTTGTACAAGAGAAACCAAAATGGACCAATGTTAAAGTGCATAGGGCCCAAAGTCAAGAAGTTTTGGCCGAGGGTACACGGAAGGTGACCGTGGAAGTCACTCGGTGCATAACAACACACACATATTGATATCATTGTGGGGGTACTTTTGGCCTCATATGAAGAAGGATTCTACAGAGTATGCCAAGAGATGTGAAAAGTGCCAGAGATAGGGAGCCATTGGACTCAGCCTTAATGCCGCCCAGTACCTTTATCCAACAGAATTATCTAATGTGATAATGTACTGTAAGGCCTTGGGTAGCTAGCTAGCAAACTTAGAAGCTGTGAATGATCATAAATGATTAACTTTATATATAAACGTAAATAAAACATTTATTGATCAACTTTATTAGTGATTGTTTTCGTTCTAGCTAGACGTTTGATTATGATCAGTACTTGTAGTGGACGTATTCGTGAGATAAGATGTTATATGTGTCAAGGGGGACGTATGTTGAATAGGGAAGAGGAGACATGATGCAGCGGATCAGGTCCGCGGTAACCTAACTGCCGAGAATTGTCATATATAGATAGCGACAGGTGGAGAGGCAGGGAGCGCGAGATGGGGAGAGATGAATGAACCGGATCAAAAAGGAAGTTAGGAAGTTAGGAAAGAAAGAGAGTATATAAAGAAAAGAGAGGAGAAAAACGAAGGAGAAAAAAGAGAGAAAGGAAAAAAAAGAAAAAGGAGAAAAAGAGAGAGAAAAGAATACCCTAATATAAGTGAGTTCATAGGTTGTAATCTTTGAGTATACAGTACTCGCATGATCACATATGAGATAATCTATATGGAATTTTGGTGAGGGATAAGCATTATGGCGCACAAGAGCTGTTTTTGCCGAGGAATATATAAATTCCACTATCACATTTCAAGTATGTATCTGAGATTTTACAACTCATTTTGACCATTCAATAAAGATATGTCCTATAAAAATAGCGTCATCACAAGCCGACCCATCTTTATTCGATCTTGAGAAGCCAAAACAGCTCATGCATGCACTATAAAGAGCATTCAGTGAATGCTAAACATGTAACATTTCAACTTACATTGGTGAGACTTAAAATGAAACACTTTCATCTATTCAAGAGTTTCCCATGGTTCTTGGCATGCTTTTCTCTTTCATAGTCAACTCGAATGCTTGCATACTGTAGGAGGCATACATTCTCGCTAGAATCGATATTGATCACCATTCATTTTTTGAGCATAGCTTTTCGTTCAGGGACTTGGATATACTCAATTAAAAGAGCATTAGTCTTTGAAGAGAGCCCTAACATCACAGGTGTGTTTGGGAAGAATGAAAGTTAGCAATAGCCAGAAGGGAGGCCCTAACATCACATTGAAAGCTGAAAAGTTCTCCACAACAATTCAATTTTTTTTTATCAGCAAGAAGTAAACTGAAAAATACCAGCAAAGGTGATACGCTATTAAGCTACTTACATAAATTACATAAAGGACAATTCCGATCAACCGAAACTTTACGAACTAACATACCCAACAAAATCAAAATGATCTTTTCATAAGCACAATAAAATTGAACTCTTTTTCATATCATAATAATGTTGAGAGTGGTTTATAGGAAAACAAAATATAGGTTCCTATGTTTCATAAAATTCTCCGAAAAGTATAATTAGATTCTTGGATTCTTCCATCTCTATAGATTTGTATGCATATGACTTTGTCAAAAGTTTATTGGTATACAAACATGGTGCGATGTATCAAAGATGGTGTGTATGCAAACATGGTGTGATGAAGAATCCAAGAATGGTAAAACATAAGCTTTAACACTGAAATAACCGAACATTAAGCAATGAACATCAGGGTTCAAAAAGCCATAAGCAAAGGAAGAGCACTATTGACAACTTCTTGCTGACATTGACAAATTCAAAAAGCCATAAGCAAAGGAACATTAAGCTTTAGGTCACACCCTAAAGGAAGCATGACATTGACAAATTTCTGGCAATCAATGTCTACTGACAAACATTATATATTATGTGATTCAAACAACATATACAAAAGAAAAAATAAATCAAGACACTATGTAATGTTTGTGCCTTCCTACGGTTAACACAACGCATACTTACTCAGGTGAGTAACAAGATCAAAGAAAAAAAAGGAGCTACGAATTTCAAATTACCTGTTAAGGGTTCCTGGATCATTGTTTTGTGTATGGACTTTTTCTCATGTACTTTTATTTTTGTCTCATACTCTCATAGACCAACTTCCACAGTTAACCTCAGGTCTAATTCTCCTTGATACTATGGCTAAAACCATCAAGAATCTAAGTAGACAATGAGCAAAGGTCTAAGCATAAATCATTTACATGAAACCAAATAACGCCAGGTCTGATTTTTGAACAATTTTATAGTAATCAACTTCTAATCCTATCATTCGGGGAGTTTCTCTTACAGATATATTGTTGCTTTAGGCTAACTAAACCACTCTCACTCACAGAAGCAAGTGGAGGTGTACGTGGAGGTGGAGGTGCTTAAGTTTTAAATGTATGACTCAAAAGTGGTCGAATATACAAAGGATAGTACACAAATCCATGAACATAGTATTTCTATATTAGGTTGTGAAGCTCGTAAATGAATAATACAAAAAATCACTGTGCTGTATTTTAAGCGTTACCTGTTGGTAAGTTATTGAAAATCTCTTTGTACCAATGAGATATATTTTGTTAAGAGTTTGAAGCTCATCCTTGTGTAATACGGTTAATACCTAATAAAATATCATATAACAACCAAAAACTCAAAAAAAAAAATCAACATGAGATTCTCAAACCAACAAAACAAAAGACAACATTAAATGAAAAATTAGCATAACTTCCAAATGTACCCCATTACGAGAATCCTCCAATGGTTTGTAGCAAGTTTTAGCTTTGACTTGATCACGGACTACAATGGCGAACACCCATGTTGTACCCTTGAGACTAATTAATTCCCAAGATTTCTTGCCACTGTTGAAGTGCTTAACAAAGATATTTGACTAACATACATAATTACCAATTAACAAAAGGCATGTCATTCATAATCAAGTTTCTTAAGGTGCTAAAAATTTGAAGAACCAATATCCTATATAATGAACTAAATGAGGAAAGTTTTACCTTGGTGTGGCAGAACCATTTGAAAAAATGGGTGAAGGTGGATGTCGTGTTGGTAATCGTATCTATAGTGACCTAGATAATATTTGAAGATCAGTGACCAAGCAGCCATTCATCCTTTTAATGTTAGGTCACCTAACACGAAAAAAAAAAAATGCACCCGATGCAAGAATTGTGAAGATAGGAAATCAACTGATATATGTTAACGCCACACGCATAATGAGCCCAAAAACCATTTTGTGAGTATTGTTTAACGTTGAAAAAATGAATCTAGTATTGTTCCAAGAAGAAAAAACACGGAAATCATATTCCCACATTAGCTCAAGAAGGATACCGACACAACAATAATGGAGGAAGGCCATTACTGTTCTTCCAAACAATAGAATGCAATATATGGATTTCCTTGGCCTTCTCCTTAGTCTCTGAAACAACGTACTCCAAATTGCAACATCTCATGAACAATACTTTTGAATTGTCAGAAAACTTGGAAACTGAAGAGAGTACTCTGACAACCCTTTCACTTGCAACTTGTGAAACTCGAAGAATCTCACTGACACAATAGTAGTGCCAGTGCCAGTACCGTAATTGAAAATCAACAGAATTAGTAAATAGATTAATAAAGAGTCTCATATGATAAAGTTCATATTTGTATTCAAATTTCAAAAGAAAACACAACAAACCAAATAAGTATCATCCTAATGAACAAATAAAAAACAAAGATACAAAATGTAAAAAAAAACACCAAATAGGACTTCATGAGTCATCCCACTTTAAGATTTTTGCAATACCTTCTAATAAGTTAGCATGTGAATCTAGAAAGATATACTTCCAATAGAATATGCAAACTTATCAACTTGAAAACCTAATAACTCCTCAAGCAATGCTAAATACAACATTAAGTACTTCGGTCCTCCAATAAAAATTGAAGCTACATGTATTCAAACATTTCATTCACATTTTCGTAAGAGAAATTGATTAACATTAGTAATAGAACATATTCATAAGTTGTATGACATACATAATGTCATGCAGTTATCGAGAAGGTTTAACATGGCATGGATTACTATATATTAGCATGAGTTACACAAGATAAATAATGAAACTTGCTTAAGATACAAAATAATTCACATGACCTTATATTTATGTACAATAGTTATGGTGTCACTTAGTATCATAACTATTAATTACGGTGCATGATTAGCAAAAATATCTAAAAGAATGCTAATTAATAATAAGAAAATCGGCTCAATGAAGAAAAAGTTGGAAAAAAAACAAAAGCATATTGGTTTGACCTATAAACCCCAAGGGAACTGAAAATTAGTGAAAATATCACACCAATATTGAAGATAGGTGTAACTCTACAAAATGTAGAGGTCTGCCCTCGAACTTCTTTATTTGTTATTCACGTACGATAGTTGTGCCTTTGAAGAACCTATATTGAAGATTTGGAATTGTAAATTTAATGAACAATTAGTAACGAAAAACTGAAAGAAAAAATGTATATAAGATAATCAACCAAAAGATATCAATGACCAGGAAAAATTCTTAGAAAAATTAAAAAAAAAAAACTGGTCAAAGCCATAAAAAAGTAGTATTTGCAAGGAAATGAAAAGAGAACGTCAAAGATAGTGTTTTTGAAAAGGATTATATTAAAAATGGATTCTCAAATGCTTTACTGTAGTAACGCTACTGTTTTCGAAAGGGACAAATAGATACCACACAACTTCTAAGCAAAAACCGTTTCCTAAGAGGCTAAGAAAATAACCTAGACACCACACAACTTTTTTGTATCTTACTACTTTGAAAGGGACATATATTTTGTGCATGCTAGTAAGACAAATAGGTGTTGTGCTTAAAATAAAGTTGTAATGAAAATGTTGAAGACCATATCTAATGTATCTAAAAAGGTTCCATTATGTTCACATACACTGTTTTGTTCTACCGTATGAAGCAGGTGATGAACCTTTGACAAATATTATTTAAAGATCAATCATAAGCTTAATATTAACTATGTATCCTACTAATTGCTACTTACTACATATGTATTACTGCTGAACCTTGTGTTAGCCAGTTTGTTAACATAAAACATCAAATTATAAAAATCAAATTAATTTTCTACTTTTGCTATCATATAACCTCCAAACCGGCAGTGATAAGGTTGCTAGCGAGCATAGAAAGAGACAGGTACATAGCGCGCCTGAAGCAACACAAAAATATGAAGGATCGCAATACGTGGCATGCGAAGTCCATATCCATTTGTCAAAAATTTCCCTCTTGTAGGAAAATGAATGCCAACCATAGCACAACTACATGTTTCTTAAGCTTCCATTAGTCCCACCCCTAAATCTACAAACATTTTATTTGATATATTAACAATAGAACCATAGATGGCACTTTTTTTAGTATAACACAAGCTCGATAGGTGGTAATAAGAATATGAACAAATAAAGAATGATATAAAGAAGAAAGTAGCATATATATTATCTAGCTAGCTTGCTGAATAAAATTAACTTGTGTCTTGCCTTGAGCATCCAAGAGTTTCACTAAACAACTATTGCTACATCCAAAAAGTAGAAAAGGTACCATTTATATAAAGTGTAGACCAAAAACAACAAAATAAAGACTACAAACCTGAACTTAATGCAAGATTTAGTGCTTAAATGATAGTTTCCGCTTTCAATGTGCTTCTGTTTCTTCCAGTTATCTAACATGGATTGAATTCCCTCTTTCAGTGGTGCCCTACTTCCCACTTTGAAGTTCTACAGTTCCCTTGCTATGTGCGTTCCCCTAAAAAAGAAAAAGAATAAATACACACCACAATGGGTAGATGCAAATAGGCATCAGCTTCAGGAAGACACATAGAAGCCGCCTCACTCTCACAATTCAACATACAGTCGACTTAATGTGCAAATAAAAGAGAATCAAGTAAAAGAGCTAAGTTTGAACAAAATAGAGTCATAACACGCTTTTATATGTGAATGTCGTTAGAAGATATATGGAGATTCATTATGTAATGTTATTTTTGTCTAAGATTCTTCCTTGCGACACATATGTAATAAAGTTAGAAGTTAAGTCCTCTTGATGAGTCCTCTTCTTTGGACAGTTGGGCAGTATACATTTTTTTTTGGTACCAAACTAACATCATTTATTATTGAACGACTGAATGGTATTTACATACACCTTGCAAGGCACTAACACACATTGGGCAAGATACATGATCCTTGGTTCCCAAACTTACATCTACGTAGGTGTTTCTACATATTCTCAATGATTGGAGGAGAAATACAATATTGATGACTAATACAACACAATAAAAGGAAGTATGTAGGCAGACTCTTAATGAGATACATGTCAATACATTAGTTACACAAGTCTAGCCTCAAGGACGTCAACCACATGTTATTTTTGGTGACTAACATTTTACTTTATGCAACTCTATAAATATAAACCTACTCCTTTCAAGCAACTAAGAACCACTACCTCAAATGGAGAATTTTCAATATCACAAAATAATAATACATTCCACACCAAAAATAATTTAAGCCCAAACTTAAGAACTTTATATAGAAAGAAAGCCCTCAGATTATTTAGGCACAGAAACATTGATAAGAAGACAATGAAGAGGTCTTATAACTTTAGAGAGTAGGAAAACATGAGAGACTTGAATACCTGGTGACGAACAAGAGGATGAGCTTGCTAGAAAAATCAAACCCAGAAAACCCATTTGTTGAACAACTTCAACGAATTGATTACTATTAAAAACAATGCTCCAAACCAAAACAATCGGTTAGATTCTTGAATTAATAATGTAAATGAATTATCGAAGAAAATGAAAAAACTATCGAATACCTTTAATTAACTTTTTTTTTTCTTGACCGGATCGACATCGAAAACTTTCACGAAAATCCCCAAGCCTCGATTATGAAGATTTTTACGTCAGAGATCAAATTTAATAGCAATCTCATGGATAATCAAAATGGGGAATAATTAACAAAAAGATTAATTTCAAGTTTCTTTTGATTGATTTCCCATATGGTATTGGGTGGAATAAGTTGAGGGAGATGAGGATTCAGTTTAACACAAAGCAAAGGCTTTAATTGTTTTTTGTCCCTTCGTACTGTCTTCGGCCAGTCCTTTCATTTTCCAAATGCCCTAATTAATAAAGAGCATCCTCCGCAATTTCTTCGCGCTAAAGCAACTAAAGATATTCTATCAATTCAAACTAGCATTCCGGCACGGCACCGATGCGCCGTTACATCCTTATTTGGTGCTCATGGTAAAAAAAAAAAAAAATCGTAACTTACAATATAGGGGCTTATTTGTAATTTAGACAAAACATAAGTGCTTTATATAATTTATTATAAAATATATAGGGATGGACTGTTACGTAATTTAAGTAAAGTATAGGAGCTGTTTTGTAAATTAAAATAGTTAGATGGCAGTTTCATAATTTGTTGATAATATAGGGGCAATCGCTAAATCAAGAGACAAATGTCTAAATTTTACGGTCGAATGCCCGGTCTTACCCTTTCATAACTTATCTTATTACATATCTACCTTTTAATAATAATTGTAATAAAAAAGAAAACCGCATTGGGGGTATTATAGGGAAAGGCCATTGTTCAATCGAACCACCTTCTTTAAAGTAGTTAGATAACAAAATATAATTTCAAACTAAAAATTTTAGGTTACCATGGCATTATACATATACCTTAGCATCATCCATGATTTGATCTCATACTCTTGCCTAATGAAATTCAGCTACCATTTGTTGTTCCATGATAAATTGATAATCTATGAATTGAAAGAAAAGAATCAAAATTTAAGATCGTAATTAGCATGTTGCATTTAAAGAGAAAATTCACTAATAAAAATGGCTTTTATGTCAACTTTTGGTTGTCATGAAATACATATCATAATACTTTTATGAATGAAAAACTAGCCCGTCGTTATTGGGTGTCATAAAAGTCAACCAAAACCGTCATTGAAATTATGACGGTTCATAAAAGCGTCTTCCTCCCATTATTATGACATTTATTAGTTTTAAAACGTCATAGTAGGTAAAAATTTTATTATGACCTGCATGCCATGTAACCATCATAAATTATAGTTAGAACCATCAAAAATTCACAATATTTTCTAACACTTCCGTCGAACTATCATGAAATGCCCATTGACTATTGTGGAACCATCATCTTATAGAAGAAAAATCGTCAACAAATGGTTACGCTTATGACATTCTTCTAAACAGTCATCTAATTTTTATTTTTCTTAAAAAAAATTATATTATTTTTCCCCGCCAAAATATTGCATAATAACCTGTAATTCAATTCCTAACAATGTAATGCGTAAACTGGCTCTGCACCAATAAACAATCCATATACAATTCTCAAAATAAAATTAGAATATCCACGTGAATCCCCTAACCCCATATATTTTCTTCTTTAAACCATTCAAGATATTTATTTCTCTTACATCAATTTATTCAACAAGAAAAATATCAAATTATTATCATTTATCCACATCATTGAAAATGCTAAATACATTTATTTGATGGTACATTATCATCTAACCAAACTAAAATCCTTCTTCTAATCAACTCCATCATCAAATTAAGCATTATCAATCGATCGACGTAACATTGACAAACCTAAGAAAACAAAGTAGCAAACATTATTAGTATATTTGGGATTATAACTTGTGAACTCTGCTAAGAACCAAAATGCAAACTACATCCATCAAATAGATGATGTGCAATGTGCCTCGAGTCTGGCGTGGATCACAAAGTAATCCACATCACCACATCATGTACTCTTATGTTGTTGTTTATTACTTTATATTGGCCAAATATCATATTGCTGATCAAATCAATGAGGTCAACACTCAGCTTTGGTTGTCTGGATTATTAATTGCCAGTTTTCTGCATTGTACTGCTGTTCAAGACATTTTGGTAGGATATTTAGCTAGGCGAATGCGATGCGGTAAAACACAGTTGGAAAACCGATAATAACAAATGTAACAAAAGAAAAATAGTTCTTTGAGATCATGAAAGGTTCACGATTTAGCTTCTCAAAGATGCAAATGTTTTGATTCTTATAATTCTACATCCATTATCACAGATTATGTTTCCATGTCTCCTTTTTATGCAGCTATGATTTCGCATTTATTGATGCTGAGAAGAGAATGTACAAGGAATATTTTGAGCTACTATTACAACTGGTAAACTAAGAACGTAGTTGCTTTAGCATTTAGTTTTAAATTAATACTCAATCTTTCTTGGATCGATCTTTTTTGTAATAGTTAGTTTTAAATTAAGTCGTAATTGGATCCCTGTTTAATTTTCATGTGTCTCTTATGGAGATATCCTCGATCTTTCTATACTTTTTTGCAGGTGAGGGTAGGGGGAATAATTGTGGTTGATAATGTGCTTTGGCATGGGAAAGTTGCTGACCCTCTGGTAAGCTCATCTATGTTTTCTTTAAGCTTACATATTGGAGACTTGTTTTACTGTGTTATTCTGTTGAACAGGTCGATGACCCCAAAACTGTCAGCATAAGAAACTTCAATAAGAGTATAATGGCAGACAGACGTGTTAGCATTAGTATGGTGGGTTTATGTAATTGCACTTAGGCTACTTGTGTTTTTGTTGAACAAGTTCTAAAGAGACGTTTTGGCTTCTCAATAACAAAAGAATTCCATAATATCATAGGTACCTATTAGAGATGGAATGACAATATGCCGCAAAAGATGAAGTAACGACACTGGTACATTGTAACTCTTTTAACCTCAACTCAAAACGTTTATAAATGTTTATTTTTATAGATATCATTATAGCTCTCAATTGATCCTTCCTTTGTGTCAATAATTGGAAAATAGATATTGCTATGGTGATTTACAATAATTAAAAGCTTGACATATGTAGCTCCACCATCTTGTTTGTCTTTTAGTTCATTTATCATTTCAGATGCTAGGCCAATGAAACCATGCTTATTTGTATCTTTGAAGATGCACACTGATGATTTTAGATGCAATTAGTGAAAATCTTGTTGGCCAAGAGCTTTGTTATGATCATTGTGAATGTTGCTAACACCTAAATTTGGCTCCTTCACCCTTAAGAATCAGCAGGAAAAGAAAAAAGATAAAAAGGTGTAGTGATGCGGCGACTTGCAGGTCTTCAAGAACTCAGTCAGAGGCTCCATTAGTGATATCTCCTCCAGCTGTATGTGTGAACTGATGGAAGAAACAGCCATGAAAGTCATCTGGTTCAGGCGAGCTGTCAGATACAAGGTCAGGAGCTGCCTGCTTGACCTCCTAGAAGGGAATAACTCTGGTCAGTGAGACATTATCATGTCTCTAACTAGCTTGGCGATGAAGCTAAGCAGCTCATAAAGGAAAACTCATGTTCCACAGTTGCAGCACTGCAGTTTTTTTTTTTTTTTTTTTTTGAGACAATGAAGCTTCTGATATCTTCTAGATTCGTGAGAAGCTGGTTGCCCTGGTTCTTAATTTCCTTCATAAAGGAAAACTCCTTTCTGATTGATGCTATTGCACGGAGTCCTAGCTTGAAAGGTTTCTATTTTTTGTTAGTTTCTGAAGCGTAGGTTTTCACTAGATATGTACATTAACCATTTCCTGCAAGTACTTGGCAATCTCTATGAAGTTTCGTGACCTTGTACATGAAATTATGGTTATTGTCAAGCTGCAATAATACTTCTTATGAGTAGTTAACTCTTTTGGTTTGAATTCGTTACAACAAAAAACACTTTTGGTTTGAATTCGTTACAACAAAAAACATTTTGTTCAAGCAAAAGCTTAATCTATGGCTAATAGTACACATGATCGTAACATTTCTCATTTGATTACCAATACAAATTGATATCTACTTCTAACAGATTAACAGTAAGCACTATCTACAAAGATCCATGTCGATGGTCAAGCAACAGTTGCAAAAATCTCGAAGTTTAAACTATGTAGACTTCATAACGGGTATAGTGGTTGTAGGATGCATTCAGCATAATCTAATTGCTCGCATCTATAGTGGCTTCAGTGTTTACTTATTCAGTAAACCTCACAATCTACTAGTATCTGTCCCTCTTCACTGGTGTGTAGTTGCATATTGGAAATACTATTGACATTCATGTGTATTATTATCGAATCCTGCTTATTTATTTATGTAGGAGTTGAGACTTCTCATCATTTTAGTGTGAACTTGAACTCCTCAACCTTCTTAGAACTTAGGGTGTGCTTGTAACTTGTACGGGTTGAGATCATTTTTAATGTCATGATAACTTGATGATTCAACAACTGGCCTAATGAGCTTAATTTGGATAACATGTTTCAGTAATACTAAACCAAAATGAGACTTGAAGATAACGAAAACCTCCCATGAAGCTTACAACTATTACTAATTCCTTATAACACAGCACGAAGATTATAATTTAGACACACTCCCTAGTTCTATTTCTTCTTTTACAAAATTGTAGTTAAGTTGTTGTTTGCAAATGGATGAGCACATCAGAAGTGAATTGAAATCTTTGTAATATTGCTGCAAGTCAAACAGAACCTTTCTCCACTTTAAAATATGTCAAAGAATCTTGATTAGATTTTGTCTCATCTCACCTATTGCAATCTTATCCTTTTTGTTTTGTTCATTTGTGGCCAATACGTCCACCAAAGCCTGCAAAGTATGCGTATGCGACCAAAAAATACATTAAACTTCACACTTGGTTTCAAAACAGAAAATGTATTTTTTTTATTCAAATAAATATTGTACATTCAAAAAAATTCAATTTAGAGAAACCGTCCAATTAATTGGATGTCCAGTTTAAGTGGATTGTTAAAAATTTCCGCAAATCTGTTTTGCTTATGTGACAGCTTTTTAAATCGGTGAAGGTGGCCTTTGCCTAATATTTCACAAAGACAACTCATCACAAATTCACAATATTCTGAAATTTCAGTAAACAAAATATCAATACTTGTAAACAAAACAAATCATTGAGTCAAAAATCAATTTAATAAAACATAAAAAATAAAAAATAAGCTTGATTTGATGGATGAAGTGTTGGTTAGGGACTAGTAGATTAGTTTCTATTAGTTTGTGTTGCTCATTGTGGATAGTCAGTTTTGGCTAAACACAAGAAACTAATCCAATGGCTTAGGATTAGCTGAGTGGAGTAAATAAGAAATACACATCAACCAAGCTCTGGTTTATACTAGTTGTTTAGTTTCCTGGCAAACTCTGACTTAGAACAATTAAATATTGCTATGTTAAAGCCGGCTGCCGGCATAGTAGTGGGGATTAATGGAATAGAAAAAGACTTGTAACAAAGTTTAGTAGACATACAGTGCTGAGGGCTGACGCTATCATTTTCAATCAGTTGCACAAGGAGAAAGCGACTTTCAGCATTCTTTATCACTTCACAGTTCACACCATGACTTTCGTAATCTTGTAGGTTCAATCAAGTATTAAATGTTTGGGGTCAATAGAATGAAAATGATCACCTTAATATGACATGTTAATAATGACCACCACACCAATCAGCTAGTGTTTGTAATTCAACTCAAGGGAATCTGAGAATTAAAGTATTAAACTAGTTAAGACTTCCAACACCACTGGACTTGCAACACTACTGGTTTTTATATAAGATTCTTCAAATTTTACCGCTGCAAGTTATATTATTTGAAAATTTTGGATATAATTCCGATAATTTTTTATGTCTGAATTGGTTTCGGATAATGTCATATCTGCATCCGAAAATATCCGATCTGATTTAAAAAATCAATAGTTATTATTTATAATTAATTAATTAATTTATTATTGTATAAAATCATAAACTAATAATATAAAACTATAATAACAAAATAATAATAATAATAATAAATAACAAATTACAAATATATATATATATTTATATATTTATAATAGTTTTTATAGTGGTAAAATGAATTATTCAAAGCAAATAAAATTTTAATTAATATTAACTTTCAGATCGGATATTATCCGATATCCGATTCGGATATCCGAAATCGGATTAGAATAATTTTTTTAATATCCGTCAGATTTTCGGTATAAATTTTCGAATTCGGATATGTATCCGAATCCAAACCTATCCGTTTGCAACCCTAGATTAAAATTTCCGAACTACAGGAGGAGAAACATACAAATATACAATGTGTGTATAGAAAGATAGGCGATATTATATTCCATATGAGATTCATCAAATCTGATTTGGATCCGATTTACCAGCTGTAATTAAGAAGCATATATGTTACTCAAAGGCGTTGGTTGACAAATGACTAGTTTCTGTTTCTCACAACTTTGTTATCTTTCTAGAGTTTGCATTAGAATTTTACCAAAAACACAAACTACAAGTACAAGCTAATTAGCTGCCAAATGTTAACAGGGCATTTTTTTCCATGTTTGTCAATTTTAGAACAAGCCAACAGATACATCTCTTTCAGACAATTATCAATTCTTCTACAATACAAAATTATTAGACAGAAACACACCCTTGATCCAGCCCACGCACAATTTTAAGCCTAGATTTTATCGCTAGTCTATGGCCTTATTATGTGCATGTGTGACAGACATCACATTATCAGTCCCTCCCAGAATTCAATGCCAAACTCCCTCCCATAAAACGCCGTGCCACTCTTTCATTCCCGGATCACACATTCACACCCTTCCTCCTCTCAACAAAACAATGGGATTTGGTGATGCAGAAGCAGGGAAGGATGCTGTGGCACTACCTAATAAAAAATCTATGTTCAGATACAATTCACCCCTTGTCCAAGTATGCCTTATTGGGCTAGTTTGTTTCTGTTGTCCAGGCATGTTCAATGCTCTTTCTGGTATGGGTGGTGGGGGTCAAGTCGACACTACCGCTGCCAACAATGCCAACACTGCTCTTTACACCACCTTTGCTGTCTTCGGCGTACTTGGTGGTGGTATTTATAATATTCTTGGTCCTCAATTTACCCTCATGGCTGGTTGTTCTACCTATGTCCTTTACGCTGGTTCTTTACTATACTATAACCATATACAGAAACAAGCTTTTGTTGTTACAGCAGGTGCTATACTTGGTATCGGCGCTGGCCTTCTTTGGGCTGGACAAGGTGCTATCATGACTTCTTATCCTCCTGCGGCGCGTAAAGGTACTTATATATCCATCTTTTGGAGTATATTCAATATGGGTGGTGTCATTGGTGGACTAATTCCATTTGCAATGAATTACCACCGCGAAAAGGCGGTCACAGTTAATGATGGTACCTACATTGATTCATGTGTTTCATGGCTTTCGCGCTGTACTATCTCTTGCAATTCTCCCTCCTAGTCGTGTTATTCGTGATGATGGTACCAAATGTTCCAATATTAAGTATTCTAATGTTCATACTGAGGCTGTTGCCATTCTTAAATTGTTCCTTAATTGGAAGATGCTTCTCATTGTACCAGCCGCCTGGTCGAGTAACTTCATGTATACTTATCAGTTCAATCACGTTAATAAGGGTTTGTTTAACTTGAGGACTAGAGGTTTGAACAATGTGTTCTATTGGGGGGCACAGATGTTGGGATCAGTGCTTATTGGGTACATTTTGGATTTCAGTTTTGCCAGTAGACGTATGAGAGGTTTCATTGGAATTGGAGTCGTTTCTGTGGTTGGGACGGCGATTTGGGGTGGTGGACTTGCCAATCAGTTGGCCTATCCTCATGATTTGAAGGTCAATACAATTGATTTCATTGACTCAGGGAGTGGCTTTGCTGGCCCCTTTGTGTTGTTTTTCAGTTATGGCTTGCTCGATGCCATGTTCCAGAGCTTGGTTTACTGGGTAATTGGGGCTTTAGCCGATGATTCAGAGACCCTCAGCAGGTAAACTCTCTCTTTATTCTTTCCCCCCTTTTATTCTGAATGCTAGCTATTTCTGATTGTTAGGATTAATACTAGACACTTACACGAGAAACTATTAGACACATACAATGTAGCCTTCCTTATCATCTCTTAAGTTAGAACTTACTGTTCTTTTAGGTAAGAGTCTATTGTCACAGTAATTAGCCTTTGAAAGCAAGGTTAAGTAGCTTGCAGAGGCATCCTTGGGCCTTATCAATCAGCGCTGCAATATAAACAAAGAAGGTTAAGTTATTAACTGTTTACTCGTCTTGGATTGAACTGGAAGTCCGGAAGAAATAAGATCTTCAAGATTGGAAATCTTAGTATATGTCTGGCCTTCGCAGTTTTCACAATAATGGTTTCTGTCTTGAAGGATGAATGCTTACTTTCCTAAGACATGCTCTTACTGTACTGCTTCTTGCTAAGTAGCTAAGTATCCGACAATTGACCAGTTAGGCTAGCCTTTTAATTATCTTGTGTATTACAATACATCAGGTTGACTCCTAGCTGTTTATTGTGTTACACTGATAGCTATTTGAAGGCATTTTCACATGAGAAAATGTTTGTTATACCTAGCTATATTATTCCTTTTATGAGGGACTGCATAAGCAAAAGAGACGCAGTTTTATTTGTATGACATTTTGGTTCATTCTTATTAAGCCCTGAAAAACTCTGCATTTGATTCAATGAATATTATGTCCCAATTGTCCCAATTGATATATGTATTGAACTTTTGACTGTATAAGCAAATATTGATTAACAATATATTCATTCTGAAGATTATCTCAATCTCTGCTGTCCTGATTTTCTTATCTAAACTTCCTCGCAGATATGCTGGTTTTTACAAGGGAGTTCAGAGTGCTGGAGCTGCTGCCGCTTGGCAAGTCGACACACAACAAACCGTTAATGTCTCAGCTGGTTGTGAATTGGTCCCTCACTACTGTGAGTTATCCATTGCTTGCGGTATTAATCATGTTGGCAGTGAAGGATGCAAAAAATAATGAGGAGGGTTCCGCCATTAAATCTGAATCACCATCGGCTCCACCTGCAGTAGAGCAAGAGGGTAAATAAAATGGGGATGGGCTTGGCAAGTCATCTTAAAGACATTAGCAACAATGTTACTTTTTTTTTTGGAGTGGTGTAGTTGTGTACACAATCAGACCAATTGTTCGATAGTGCATTGTTTAAAGAAACGTGATATCTCGAGTGTCCAGTTGTAAAAGTTGATTCAATTCTTGGTTTGTCTATAAAAATTCTTCTAAAAGTGCCTCCAAAGTATGTTCTCTTTTTCATTATTTTCTGTCATGATTGGTTTTTCAGCCAAAAACTCCTCCTAATGCTGGTGCATGGCTGGTTTGAATAAAATTCAGTACAACCTCATCTTACCAGTATGGATGACAAAGTTTAGTAGCTTAAATGAGAAAACAAAAGCATGGATTACCTAGTGCATGCATAATGGAATTTAAGTGTGATCTGAATCCAGTGTCTTAGGTTCTCATAATCTGTGTCTCTGCACTCAGAACCTGGTGGGAAACTTGGACTAATAACTACTGCAACAACAGGGAATGCAAGGAATAGCCAATGACTGTCAAGAGCATTAGCACAAAATTTCCTTAACTGGAAACTGAAACAAGAAAAAAGGCTTCTCCTTAATAAAGGGTCCTCATTAAACAAATAAAGTTATAAAACACAGGGATACATTAGCTAGGCACTATGAAAACTTTGGGTAAATGCAGGTGCCGACTAGCAAAGTCGGTAAAACCTTTGGGTGATGATACTAGAGGTCTGGAGCTCGAATCCCGCCAGCATCAAAGAGTTACTGATCTCATTTAAAACAGGTTTACAAAAAAAAAAAAAACTTTGGGTAAATCTGTGGGGATGGCACCATATATGTCTTCCAAGCAGGCCATAAACATGGATTGGTCTTGGGCTTTAATGTTGGGCCCCTCTTCTCCAAATTCCCAAATGAAATGAAAAATAAGTAGAACGCTCACTCACTAAACAGAGGAGGAGAAGAAGAAGAAGATGTTTCTGCGTGGCGCCTTGGGTGGTTCTAGTGGTGGTGGAGGGTCGGGTATAATAAAGTTGTTGGTGAGACACTTCTCAAAGAAGAGAGCAGAGAATGTGAGAAAGATAAACCCGAAAGTGTCTCCACAAGAAGCATCAACCATTGCCCAGAGTCTGTATCAAGTCCTCAAACAACACGGCCCCCTCACTGTTTCCAACACCTGGACTCATGCCAAGGTACGCTGGGGCCTTCTTTTCATTCGCAAAGATTGTAACTTTAGATTCTATTTCACTATTTGATTTTTGGTAAGTAGCATATTAAGCAACAACAATTCAAAGATTGGTGGTCTTCATATTTTTAAGCATAGAGATTAAATATGGGTTTTGTATGATTAAACAGACGCATGTGCACCAATGTTTAATTGAGCTTGATGGGGCTGTTTTCAAGTCCATAGTGTAGGTAGCATATTGGGATAAGGTCCCTAATCATCTAGATCAGGTTCTCCCATTAGAAGAAAGAATAAGGTATATGAGGGACTTGGGGAAGTTTGTTTCTCGCCCACTTATTGTGGGATCTTTCTCTTTAAGATGACAGTGAAATATATAGTATAAAGTGTTTGTTCAAGGCTGTGGCTGGGTTAGGCTTAATGAAATGAATTACACTAATTTGGTTCCAGAGATTTTCAATCCTTGAGGTAACTAGGCAACAATAAATGATTTACCAATAAAAAAAAAGAAAAAGAAAAACGTAATCTGACAGGGCCTGGAATTGCCGAGTGGATACGTAAGAGAAGCAGGCCATTTTCCTCCACTCTGGCAGTGAAAATTTGGAAATACTCTCTTTGCTAATGTCCCCTTTAGGTCCACCGTCGCAAACACCTATGTATTTCATATTCTGATAGACTTTTGAGAGCCTTTCACTTTTTCCGTAACAGTTTCTGCCTTTCCACTTATCGGTTACCAACAAAAGTAGAATATGCTTAAATCTTTTGTGAATTTGAAGATGCAAGGTAGAATGCTTTTACAGTTTTACCCATTTCTGTCAATCAAAAGAAACAAACTATTTCAGCCACTATGGCCCTGTTTTGTGAGGTTGATGATGATTTGAAGACTGCAAGTTAGATATTTTGGAACCTTAGACAAGAAGCAACTGAAGAAGGGACATTAACGTTTGTCTGTCTGATGTTGTCGTCCATGACTTCTCAGTAGCAGGGTGATATATGTTTGGATGAGGATCTTTTGACAAAGTTATATGTATTAAATTAGGTGATTATATCTGAGTGTGAGGTTAGGTGGTTAAATGTTCATGATTTTGATCCTTGATCCATGTTTTTTTTTTTTTTTTTTTTGCATATGGATTATGCGGTTACTAGGTTAGATATTTTAAAGAGTATAGGAAACGGATATTGTCAACAGGATCCACCTATACCAATATTGTACCAACAGGACAAATATAAGGACTGAGGACTGATAAATGTTAAGACGATTTCCCCACCATAGAGATTATCCTTGCGAAAATCAATTTTTTTGGATAGGTTTAGCCTTACAAATTTTTACATGAGAAATGAATATCCACGATTCACAAACTCTTAACTTTGCTTAGATCCTTTAAGTAATTGGTCTCTGTAAGGATCATGTCCATGGTGGAGAAGTCTTCTTCCCCAATGATCAGCTCTCAGTTCATTGAGTAGCAAAACATTCTGCAGCCTATCTTTACATGCACACGCTCATGTATGTGCTTATATATGTTCTTATCAGACGTGCGTGTTTCATCGATACAGATAATTTTTTATATATTCCGTCTATGTGTTGAGCTTAAATCCATACTTTGAAAATTGGTCCATGGTTATGTTGGTTACCACGCACCGATTTTCTTGATTTTAAAATGTCATCTCTATCTTGCAAGTATTTGAACCCGAGATCATTTGTGTTGTGAGCCTTGTCTTCTCTCAACTTCTAATATCAAACGAATTATTCAATTTAAACTTACAGGAGAAGTCACTATGTAGCATACTTTTTTCTTGTATATGGAGATATGCATAGTCTTCTTTCCTTATATGGATCATTTTGTCATTTAAATTTTTTTGAAATGTCAACTACTGTTTTTTATTATTTATTTATACTGTTTCATCAGAAAGTACTTTCATTTTGATAGGAAGCTGGTGTTGATGGATTGAACAGCAAAACTCACTTGAAATTAATGCTCAAATGGATGAGAGGGAGGAAGATGTTGAAGCTTTTTTGCCATCAAGTTGGTTCGAACAAGAAATTTCTGCATTCTACTCTTCCTGAGGAGCCCTCAGAGGGCGAGTCTAGTAACTCCTTGGGAGTGAAACTGGAGACTGAGAAGCGTCCAATCAAAAGAAAAAAGATTTCACACTAATCCTCAACAAGTTCAGTAAACAAGCACATGAGTTCTTATCATCGAGGAATAGGGGCATGGGAAGCGAAGTCTATTTAGTTTTGCTTTTATTGTTAACCAATTTGTTTCCTGCATTCATTTTGATATGTTGTTCACTTGTTCTTTTTTAATGGGTACCATGTCTGACTTTACTTCGATATATTTTGATAATGAACTAGATTTAGGGGTTGTTTGTTTTTCTGAGCTTCTGAATGCTGAATGCTGGATACTAAATGACCTATCCTCTGAATGAATGCTAAATGCTGATTACTAAATTCTGAAAAATATGTTTGTTTTCTGTTAGAATAACCTAGCTCTGAAGGCTGAATATAAATCACTCGGACAATTTTACTCATGCTATTTATTTTAAACACTAATTTGATTTCTTGTAAAACAAAATATATATTATATTTGAGGAGGGAAGATGGATTATTGAAAAAAAGAAATGATAAATAAATTTATTTAAAATATGTTTTCACAAATATATTTTAACGGTTTATTTTCATATTTTGTTTATTTTCAGAAACTATATATGTAATTCTATTTTTAACAAAGTGGATATCATTCACCCAAAAAAATGAAAAAACCCGTAACACCAACATCAAATTTTGAAGAACCTATTTTAAAGCCATAAAAGTCAATGTAAGAAAGTAGATGGGTTCTTGAGATTGGGTTCTTAAGAAAAGGCAAGAAGTGACTTCCTTGTTCCAAGTATTAAAATTCAGCATTCAGGAGAAATTTTGGTGCTGAATACTGAAGGCTGAAAATACCACTGAATGTTTAAACTATTTAAAAAAATACAAACAAGTTTTAAGCCTTTGAATGTTTAAAACTTAAGTTTAAGAGGCTATGAATGCTGAATTAAAAAAAAAAACAAATAATCCCTTATTGTGTCATTGGTTCATTGACTCTTGTCAGATATTCACCATAAAAAAAAAACTCTTGTCAGATATACTTTTATTTAGGTTTGACCTTTCGTTGTGTATATGGCTCCCGACAGAATGAGTTCCAGTTACTCAGGATATAACTAAATTACTTTGATACCAATTGGAAGAAGGAAAAAAAAAAAAAAAATCACTTCGATACCTATCAGAATTGTTAAGGTATATACTGTATGTGAACCTTTTCATATTGTACCGTTTCATATCCCTAGCTTTCTATTACGGACACCTATGAAGAAAAAAAAAAGTCACAAACAAACTCACAACCCTAGCTTTCTATTCCAGTTGTTTTTCTTTTGTTTTCAACAACAAATATAGTAGTATAGTAGAAGATATTATCATGTGTACAATAATGTAAAGAGATAAGAAGACATTTCACATTTGAGTTGGAATACAGCACACCTCTCCTTCAAACTGATATAAAGACCCTAAGGATGCCTAAAGTTGCTCCCATATTTCTGGCAAGCCTCGCCAACAGTTGGTGTGTATACGTATACAAGTGGGAGCAATTCCTCAACATTATAAATAAGAAGCTTGTAGAACAACCTTTCATTATATTCAAGAATGTCTATTGGATTTTGGTGGATTCGAATCACCGTCTCTTGAGATGTCGTAGAGATGCACTCAGACTCTCAAGCGCTTTACCGTTTAAGCTAAAAATCCCTTAGGTATACAAAAAGAACATCTACACATACCCAAGGATCAATTACCGAAAAAATATTTGCATTCACGCAGCATAAACGTGTAGTATAAAAAACTTGAAAAAAAAACACAAACAAACCATTAATATGCCATAGTCTTGTCTTGATTCAGTAGACAAACTATAAAAAGTTTCTAAATGACCCAAATCAATGTCTCCAAGCTGGGGTTTCTATTCGAGCAGAATCATTAGAAAGAACCTTCAATCATAAAAAGTCCAATAGTAGAAAACCAATTGACTAAACAACAATCTGACAGGAAAAAAAATTGTCAAACATAAGGGGGTGTTTGGATCCTATTTATTTATTGCTAAAAAGTGTTTATTAGTGAAAAACATTTTTTGAAAAAATAAATGTGTTTGGTTTCTATTTAAAAAAAAAAAAGTTTTTTCATCCAAAAACACTTTTTGGTCCCAAAACTTGTTTTATGATAATTAGGTAAAACTTGTTTTTTAAAAAAAACTATTTTTTTTTGAAGGAAACACTTTTTGGAGCTAAAAGGCAAATGAACTCCCCTGGGATGTTTTTAGACTTTAGTGATTTATGCCAATGATATGCCAAAATATATCGAGAAACATAGTGTGAAATCTGATTTGATAAAATAGCTTTTAAGAAAAGTCACAACCAAACATGTTTATTGAAAAACTGTTTTTAGAATAAATACTTTTTCATATAAAAGTGTTTTTTAAGAAAAAATACTTTTTTGAAAAAATGAGAACCAAACACCCAAAGTTAAACTTGAACCATCTCAAGCAAAAAGAGCATATTTCTGCTCACAATCAAGTTTCACATTTATTTGACAATAGTTTGAAATGTCCAAACTTTTTCAGACATTCTTTTAGTTTCTGTCTTTTTGAAGTATGTATGCAAAACTTTTTTCTCCAATGAAGTAAAAGTTACACAGACGCAAGGATTATTCTTGACCAGAATTAGTTATCTTTCTGAGACAGATTTGAGGTCTCATCCATCAAACGGTGGGGCAAAACATTTTATGACTAGACTGTTTATAGAACAATTTGGCTAGTGGAAGTGAAAGCCAATAGAGAAAAACACACGAACCAAACTAGAAAAAATTACATGTGCAAGTTTGCTACTCCAAACTAGAAAATTTCCTTTTGCCAGAATTAACATTCATGTCTTCAGTATTTACAAAGAAAACAGTATGCATCTGGGGAAAAAAAAAGAAAAAAAACAATTGATTGGATACGTCAGTGCAATAAGAGAAGCTAAGGGTTTTTTATCGGCAGAAAAAGTAAAAAAGTATGTTTGACTTTTGATTATGTGGACATGACACGTCACCCGCCACCTCAGTGTGTTGGTTGACTGCGTCCATATCCTGTCTAGTTCAGTATTACTCAAAGAGACACCCCTAGCCTTGAGGTTTCCTTATCTGGTTTGGAAGTTTCTATTCCAAGTAGGATTACTACTTTGTTTTGGAAACCAACTGAGTCTATAAAATTTACTCAAAGAAATACCAGAAAAATTACTGAAGCACACGCTCGGCCACCATAGAAGTCCGATCAACAAGTGAAGATGAAGTTGAGTATAAAAGATGAATTTACGGTTAAATTTGTTGCTGAAGAAGAAGATGATCTTTGGTCAGTCTACAATCTTATTTGTAAAGGTGACAGAGTAGAGGCCGAGACATCAAGAAAAATGGATTCCAACGGAATAAGGAAGAATTCGGCAACGCGCGTTAAGGTTAAGGTAGAAATCAAGGTTGCGAAGACAGAATACGATAAAGTAGGATCGGTCTTGAATATTAGTGGCAACATTGTTTCATCGGATACTGCAAGCGTAAGAATAGGTGGTTCCCATACCTTGAAGATCAAGCAACAATTATCCTTTGAGTTGACTAAAAACGTATGGAAAGAATCAGTACTGGAACAACTTACTCATTCTTCATGTGGGTGCGCTGAACTCGCCGTGGTTCTGATGCAGCAAGGATTAGCAGATATATTCTTAGTGGGAAAAAGTGGAGCGTATTCAGCAACTCATTGTGCCAAGGTTCGAGGTGAAAAACCGCGGGGGAAGAAAAAATCAGCTAAGAACAGTTCTAGTACTGCTACTGCAAATAGTTTTTTCGAGACTGTATTGAAAGCTTTCACCGAGCATGTTGATCTTGGCTCCTTAACAACTGTAGTTCTTGCAAGTCCTGGTACTTTAAAGGATGAGTTCCATCGGTATTTGATTCCAGAAGCGCGAAGTTTGCAATTGAAACCGATTGTGAACAAAAAGGTGCGTTTTGTACTCATCAGTTCAACTTCACAAAGTCTCAAGGAAGTTTTAGATAGCCCTGCTTTAAAGAAGTCTGTTAATGATCGTGGTGAAGTAGAAGACTCAAAAATTTTCAACGATTTCAATGTAGCACATTTGAGTGACATGGGTCGTTCTTGTTATGGATGGGAAAGCGTCAGGAAGGCCAATGAGTTGTGTGCTATTCAAACACTGCTGGTTACTGAGGATCTCTACAAGAGTTCTGACGAGGGGATTAGGAGGAAACATGCTAATTTGGCTGAATCAGTGAAGCAATCTGGAGGCAGCGTTCATGTATTTTATTCTGGCAATGCATCTGGAGTACAACTGAGGATGTTCACAGGGATCGCCGCAGTTCTATGCATTCCACAACCGGATTTGGATGATCTAGTCCTCTGAATCAAGGCTTAAAATTTGTTTTTTGTTGCAAAATTATGTTCCCTCCTAGGTTTACCTTCCTTATATTGGACTTGCAATGATTGTATTTACTGCATTAATTGCAAAAACTCTTTGATGTTTTCATTCTGCCCAAATGGATGTAGAATCCAAATTAACCATAAAGTTCAAAGTAGGAGCTCAATTAAGTCAATTTACTAGGCAAATAACGGGTTAACTTGGAAAGAATGAAGTCTCATTGTGGACAACGCCTAAGTTGTAAGTTGAAGCAATGAACCAATTTAAATAACACCAACATTTCCATAAAGCATCTTTCCCACAATCCTACCAGAAAAGCAACAAATATTTGCAGTCCCATCAACTTCTCTGAATCGCCAGTGGCAGAAATGGAAGTTCAAGATGGCAGTCATGTGCCCAAGTGTAGATAGATTTTCCCCAAAGAATTTAGCATGCAGCCCTGCTCAGAATGGCCCTATATAGAGCTTAATTATGCTTAAATAATTTGGATTTAAAAATTTCCCACAACTTACATCAGAGACATTTTTAAGTTTGTTTCATAAAGCACACTTCCATCAATGCTGCGGACTGGCAACAGACTCCTAAGGCTCAGCTAAATTCTTTTAACGAACCACAAATATAATGTTATACACACCAAGACTAGTTCAATCTGATTTCAAATATAAACTTTTCGAGAAAAAGAATCTCAGTCGTCCCGATAAAAGACAGATTGAACGTTATCACTGTATCTTTCACTGTTTGATCTAAAGACAAATTCCATAGCCAGGATAAAACATTTGCCTGTTCTACATACACTGTCCCACTAAAGGTTGATCTAATATGAAGATGGGGCCGGAGAAGAATAAACAAACTATCTTGTAGGTATAGTGGCTCATACTAGATGGATGGCGATGAAGTTTAATTTATGGTAAAGTTCTCCACTGGATGGTGTGATTGTCTATTCTTCAGCCTCCCATGCATGATATGGCTTCGACACTGAAACATGTCACCTCACAAATTCGATGTCACCTACAAAAAACTGCACAAAGAAAGCAATAAAATAACCAATCAATTTAGCTCAGTCTAATTGCACGAATTTGTTATCTTAAAATCAAGAAGTATGTGCAATAGCAGGGTAATATATCACAATTTAAACTTAAACTGAATGAGCCTATACTTGAAGTTGTAATGTGGCTAATATACTTAAACGGACATGATTAAATTAGTTGTAAACCAGAAGCTCAATTATAAGGCATTGAAAGGGAATAACAACAAAGAATTCAGAAGAGTTCCATTAATTGCAGGGCGAAACAGAGGGGGTTTAACTTTGCTTATAATACCTAGACAGAGGGGATAATTATATCTTGGGCATCAGACTTTCAGTACCAAAATAATCTGGATTCTATTTTGAAATAGCAGATGAGACATGGTATAAAAGATTTAATCTGCAGTTCTCGGAGGCTCATCATCTTGTTGACAGTCGAAGAAATTTCATTCTAAGAACGTTTATGGATGGGAGAAACAGTCAAAAAAGTAGACCAACTTTTCTTCCATGCAATGCTACAATACCCATATGTGCCTTGGGGTTTAAAGCGGGAAAAGACAAAATAAAAGCAAAAATGACAAAAGTTATATGTTACAGTGCCTGCAAGTACTAAGTACTCCACGTAAAAGCACACTGACCTGCAATTTAGATTGATACAATCAGTCTTCGTCTCTGTTATTGCCATCAAGATGGTTGTCCTCGTTCTCTCCATAATCAACCCATGGTAATATTGACTCCAAGAAAACCACCAGGCCATTTCGATTCATGACTTCACGTGGAGCACGAGCAGCTACCTCTGGGTTGGCTCCATGATCTCCATCCCCAACAACAGCCTGTGCCATACGTGGGTCTATCATGAAGTCCCGCAACTCATCAGGTGGCATTGTTGGTACTGAATTAGAGAATTCTGAGACCAACAAATGGGAATACCTGTTAAACAAAAATAGAATATTTTAGAATGAGTCGACATTAGATAATTAAAAGATGAAATAGCAACTGCGGTATACGGGATATTGAACAGTAATAATCAAGCCAACTTCAGCAGGCAAACTCAAATAATCCTTAGGTGGATTTTAATCACCAGATCTAGACTCGGTAGAGCCATAGAACGGTCTGTCAGGAGTGCCAAAAGCTTGCACACACATTAAGGAAGAAGAAAGAAAATTGTGTCATAACATAAAAAAACTTCAGATCAAAGAAGAATGATTACATACTCATTTCTCTCAGACGAGAAGGTTTCTTTCCTCACACAAGCCCAATCCTTAGCATCACTTCCATCACGCTGCAATGTTTCAGTCACCAGCTGAGCAGTATCTCTTAACAGTATCTGAAGATCGGGCAACCTCCATAAAATATAACTTCTTTCTACATATATTTCAATGAGGTGCTCCAAAGAAGGACCGCCAGCTTGAGCCGATCCGAAAAACTTATGCATGAGTATCTTTGTCCAGGCTGGATCCTTTAAAGGTGCCTTTGCTACTAATTTCTTCAGGACCAACGGGTGAAGCATTAAAGCTTGTTTCATAAGATCACTTGAAGTAGACTTTTCATTCTCCTCAGGAGTGCTGTCGGTGCAAGACTCTCGCTCAAGATAAAAACGACAAATAGCAAGGGAATAGGAAAAGTTTGGGAACAACCAAAGTGAGTTATCGCTTCTGTACTCCTCAGAAAAGCGCTCCAACCATGAATACTCCTCTGCCCTAAGAGAGAAATAGTCGATGCAGAACATCGCACCCAATGGATCTTCAGGATCTAACGAGAGTAACAACTTACATACTTCAAGAGCTGAGCGGTGGCAGCCACGCCTGTCCATGTTTTGCATGTGCGTAAAAAGAACTGAAAATAGTGGTCTATTTGTGTCATGGCTATATTTCAGTTGGCAACTTCCATGCATGGGGCTGAACATTGGATGCCACGCACACTCCAAAGCATATAGACACTTTGCAATAGCATCAGCTGAGGACTGATGTTCTCCGGAAAATTTCAAAACTTCCGCAATTGTTATTAGGGATTCTATATGGTAAGGGTGGTATACTAAAATACTTGCTATACCATTCAGATCATGAATTGCTTTCGCAGCTTCAAATGCTCTTTGGGCTTGGCTATAGGAAGATGTGTGCACATATCTGCAGGCAAATTCATACAATTCACGGGGTCAGAAACCAACATATTTTATGACAGTTTCCATGCTATAATAATATAAAGCACATACGCAATTTTGGTTCAGAGATTACATAAGCAATATTGAAGAAGACAGTCTTGACTCTTGAGTTTGAAAGAAGACAGAAATTATGGTTCATACTAGTATGGTTGCATGAGCGAACCGAGGGAGGCCAACCTAGTACGGTTGCTCATGGTTTGTGCAGATCCTTGTAATATCCCACGTTTTTTTTTAATCCTTCTTTTCAATCAATTAATCGTTTAATTCATCAAAAAGGTAAATTAAAGTAAACTCTAACTCGTTCATAATAGCATGCTAACCAACCAAAAAATTAAATAAAAGATTACTGCAGGAACATATCCAGGACTTCAACTTACTTAAAAAAGTGTTGTCCATTCTTAGTTTCCAGAAGTTCCATGGAGAGAGATCCATCCCAGCGAGGCCAGTGGGCTGATGGAGAAACGAGAAATGTCTTTCTAGGAATATGGCGCTTGGCGTCTTCCACCGCGGACCTGTCTTGAACTACCACTACTGCTACTGCTCTCAAATGACCTTACCACATCAGAACCAAATATCCTCCGCAATTCACTTTCAGGTCTTAAAAACTTGGGATCCACTGATAATATGGATGAAGTTTGTTGCTTCATTAAATTACTCGGAGCTCTTGTGTTTTCTGCTTTGGCATTTGTAGAGGCATCTTGACGAGAAGAAGATTTAGCATCCATGCTCAAACTATGTAGAATTTCATCAATCGATTTCCCAGAAGTATCCTTTGTGGAATTTGAACCATCCTTGGCTTTTTTCTTTTTCTTCTTTGATTTACGGTTAGGAGGTGGAAGTGTTTGAGCAGTGCTCTTCATCTGAACCGGTTCATCAGCATTTTCTAACTCATCAAACTGCAAAATAGAAAAAAGAAAATGACATCCTTAGTTTTTGTCATTATATTTCCTTCCCTAGGCTTTGTCTTGAATCTTGATGAGGTACAAGACAATGACAAGTGAAATAAACTTATTACTTATTACCATTTCCTTGGGCGGGCACTGCATAAACATCACAATCGTGTGTAAAGGAAAATTCTTTAACCTTGTTTCAATATTTTGCGTACAATATGTTATAATAATAATAATAATAATAAGTGTTTGTTTATAAAAAAAAAAAAAAAAAACTTCCGAACCTGGTCATCGTCGTCGTCGAGGAGGAGTTGGAAAGGGTTTGTACGAGGAGGTGATGAGTCAGAGTCGTCATGAACATCATTGAGTTGTTGAGAGTCGGATTTGAGGAGCTGCTGTTGTTCTTCTTGCTCTTTCAATACTTTCTTCAGGTATCGAGCTGACATGGCTTTTTTGCTTTCAATCTTCTTCTTCTTCTTCTTCTTCTTCTTCTTGTATTTCACCCAACAAGTCGGTTTTCACGATATTTATTTAGGGCGGAATTTCAACTCAAGATGATGGGCCTTAAAGTGATGCTGTGGACTTGACCATTTATTAGGCCCAGGGAAAGTTTAAACAAAGACTCCAAGGTTGTGAGTAGGGGTGTCCACACGGGTACCCGGCCCGGCTTGAACCAGACTTTTCGGTTTTTGAACGGGTATTGGGTTATCCAAACCCGGACCAGTTTTCATCGGGTCGGATTCGGAGTCGGGTATTTTGTTGAGAAGTGTGACCAAACCCTATCCTAACCCTATATTTCGGGTACCCATCGGGTTCGGGTTCGGATTTTGGATAGAATAAAGCCCGGTATGAATGAATAAATAAAACAATAAGAAATTTTATTTGAAATATATATTTACATTTTATTCTTTCTTCGGCTATCTACCAATCTTTCAAACAAAATAAAACTTTTAATGAACTTGGAAGTAATTATCACCTATATCTGGACATAATTATTTGATATGATTTAAAAATAGACGGATTCAGAATGAACTATAGACACATGATCACGTGCAATTACTAAAAAAATTAGAAATTCCGACATAATTTTTTTCATAATCCAATATATTAAATAACTCATCATTAATTGTAAACATGAATGAGATCATAATCTAAATATTTACCTAACTCATTCTTTTATATGAGATTAGTAGTATGTAATTTAAACCTGATTTGGGGTTCGATTTTGGTATGGGTTCGGTTTCGGGCTTTTTAGCTTTTTTAACATGTTTAGGGCTAAATTATCGGGTCGGGCTCGGGTCGGTTCGGATTTAGAGAGTGTGACCAAACCCTATTCTATGTATTTCGGTCGGATTTGGATTTGTAGGGTTCAGGCAGGATTCGTGCGGGTATTTTGTTCGGGTTTTGGGGGTTTCGGATTTCGGATTTCGGGCAAGATGGACATCCCTAGTTGTGAGAGGCTGAGAGCTCGAGGTTTTACGAACTCTTCTTTCCATCCTCATATAACTTTCACAATCTAAGTTTCAGTTCCACTGCCACTTGCACTTTTAAACATGTCCCAACAATTCTGGGTGTGTTTGTTATGATGAAAACACTATGGAAAGGAAATGAAAATAAGAGTGGTCCACCTTTTCCATAGTTTTTAAGGTGTTTGTTTACCCATGGAAAGGATATGAGCTTTTCCATATGGAAACAAATGGAAAAGGTTTTGTGTCCTTAGTTAATCCCTGAAAATTTTGTGGAAAGGAAAGGAAAGGAAAGGAAATAGATAGATAGGGACTTACTACTAATACACCCCACCCAACAATACAATTATTCCTTTCCATAGCTTTTGCAAACAAACATGATTATTCCTTTCCCCAGTTTTTACTTTCCTTTCCCCAGTTTACCAAACACATACCATTTAAAATTATTTCCTTTCCATTCCATTCCATAGTGGACCACCCATTTTATTTCCTTTCCTTTCCATGAGTTAAAATTTAACAAACACACCCTCTCTGTACGTTTCTGTTTACTACGTACTCCTGCATTGACACCAGTAGCTTGTTTAGCACTCATCTCAAGGAAATGCTTTTAGTTCTCTGCTGTATTATTGCACCAACAACAAGAGGAGTGTTGTAGCACTTTCTTTTGTACGTGGCACCCTGTCCTGAGTTGGTAGGTTGTGAGATAGCAGCTGACACTAGTAGTTGTACGTCTTTCCCCTTAACTTGAACCTCCTGTTTGCAATGATGTCTTCAAGTTGAAGTGAGCTATTTAGAGAACATAAGTTTCCAATGACACCTCTTTTAGGGATTTTAATCATATTAGAGTTCGACGCGGAATAAAGGCTTACCTAGCTTGCATATTGTATTCTTTTACTTGATTGTGTGGCTATACTTTCAGTAATGCCCAAATACTAATGCTTCTTTTTCTTACGGTTAGTCCTCACGGCATTGTTGCATGCTAGTATCTACACATTGTTTGTTATAAAATGGATGGCACCGTTCTGCCGGAGCTTGCTGTACTAGAACATCTCGTCCAACCACTTCTCAGCATTGCAAACTGCTCAATCTTAAACAGTGCTTTAGAAAATCTGATTTCAAGTGCTAGAACTGAATATGGCCGATCAGCTCTAGCTGCCGATAACATCATTCCTTTAGTTCTTGAGCTCGTAAAATCCCTATCAAGTCTTGAGATTCGAAGCTTTCTCTAGTTATCACTGAAACTCCTTAGAAACCTATCTGCTGGAGAAGTACGAAATCAAAACTCATTTATCACCAATATGGCTTTGAAGTCTGTGGTTAATTGTTAAAATCAAGACCAGGGGGTTGTTCGACTTGGTTTGCAACTTCTGGGAAATGTTTCTCTTGCAGGAGAAGAACATCAAAGGGCAGTTTGGTATCATTTTTTCCCGGGTCAGTACATGGAAATTGCTAGAATCTGGAAATCAGAGATCTGCGACGCTTTATGTATGGTTATTTATACGTGTCATAACAGAAGCAAGGAACGAGAAGCGGAGCTTTGTGGTGTTCAAGGTTTAAAGATTATTGAAAATTAAGACAGTTTAATGTTACGTTTTACCATGTTTCGACTAATATATGTGATTAACTTTGTTTGGTTTTATGTTTAGAGTACCCCAAACCATTTTACTTTGAACTTCAAACTTCATTATACATTTGCATGCAAAAACAAACCCAGGGTCTAATGTTTGACTTGCGCATTTGATTTTTTACAAGTTGGTTTTGCTGAAGATTGGTTTCAGTGGCTTGTTTCAAAACTCTGCCTCGAAGAATCCCATTTTCCTACATTCTTCTGTCAGCTAGGCGAGGATGATGTTGTTAGTGAAGATTTGAACTGTAAAGTTGCCGTTTTCTCAGAAGAGCAAGCATTTCTATTGGGGGTACTTTCGGAGGTGTTGAACCAACAAACTGATGATATTCCTGTTTCCAATGAATGTATAATGTGTGTTCTTGGAATTCTGAAGAAAGGTCTTGTAATTGTTGATTTCTCCTCTAGAGGCATATCTGGTCTTCCTACAGGAATTCGTGCAGTTGACGTTCTGGCCTTCTGGGTTACTCGAAGCCACCATTCTGAGAGATGTTTGTGCAAACTATGGTTCGGCTATTAATGCAGGGTCAATTAATGTTTCCTTACTATCATGTGAAGTTAGAGAGCTGCTATTAAACATTCTTTGCGACCTTGAGCCACCAGAAATTATCAGGAATTCTAGCTCTCGAGGTGAGAATCAAGATAGAGCTTACGACCTATTGAAGAAAAGCCCTTACAAAGTACCTTGACTTCCATTCACCTTCTGTTGAAAACTCTACAATTTTTCCTGATCTTTCCAGCCTTAAATTACCCTCAAGAACTTGAAGTTTCCCCAACAAAATCTGCTTGTAAAATTGGTTACCTTGTGCTTCTAAAATTCCAAATTCGGTCTTCAAAGAAGCGACATTAGTGTGTGCACCTGTAAGTGTGACCATATCGATATCTCTAACACGGTCCTCCTGCATGGGAATAAAGAAAACAATAAAGATGCCGAGTTCGGTGTGTGTAGCTTTGGGTGAGTCTTCCCTCCTAACACAAAAGCATTTATACCATAAAGGCGTGAGGAATTCCTCATATACCTCACTTGCTAGTGGTAGTTAACCAATCTGGAACTATCCACAATGTACTAAAGTGGAGAGAACACACTTTATTCACCTCCTCCACTTTGCACACACACTAGTATTTCGAAATACTCATAGAGATTCCAACAAACTTTTCTATAGAGCTGTCTTGATTTCATCAACGACCTCAAATCCTCTCAAACTCAAATTTGACCCGCATTCCTTCTCTGAAGGGCACTTTGGAGTCGAGTCAATTAGATTTGAAGCATCACAACTCTGTAGGAACAACCAGATGAGTCAATTAAATCGAAACTGCTTCACATTTCCATTCTTAAAAACATTTACAATATATAATCAAAAAAATATATTTGTAAAACTAATTGATTCATACTATATAGCTAGGCACAACTTTCTTGGAAAAAAAGTTTATATATCATACAGGCATAACTGTACGCACAAACCAATATATAGCTTCAGTATGCACCCCAAAGGATGACGTAGATATGATTGCTTATTGAGATGCACGAAAATTCAACTAGTTGCATGTGAATCAACCGTTGCATTGGGTTGTAAATAAATTGAGACGTTAGTGGTTGCACATGAAGGCTATTACGTACGTACAGTAACAAAACAATCATGGAAGTGCATGCAAATGATAGCAGCTGCTGCAATGGTTCGATTTACCAAAAGTTGTTTTCGCTTGAGGGCGGGTTGAATTATAAAAACCAACTTGAACAATAACAATAACAAACAAAAGGACAATGGGCATGGGGAGCTTCATTTTTACTTTCTCTATTGAACAACTAAGATAGAAAATCAGTAAAAATGGTGAGGTAAGTTTGTTAATGAGACACCACAGTTTATTTCGTACAATATCAAAGTCGATATTTCGGCAATGGCTCAGGAGCAGCTGAGTAGTGGAGCTGGAGAGGTTGGACAAAAAAAAAACAATCTTTCTCTTATCCCAAACAAGTGTGTGCAGCAACCAAGCCTTCTTTCTACTGTGGGCGGAGACGCCAAAGTCCACCAGCAAGACCCAACCAGGTATTGACTTTTTGCGTTGCTTTATTTTGTAACTAGAAATCGACTTCTTTTAGTGGGAGAACTGTTTATAAGTATATGAAAATGTAGTTAGAAAAAGAGAATTTTAGATTATGTTGCACCCGAGGTTATAAAATTCGATTTAACATATTATATTGTATTACAAATTATGTGATTGATGCTATAGTATGAGGGATATGAACTCAAGTATGCTGCTCATGCTGAGCAGATGTCAAACAGTGAGTTATACAACACGTATTATAAGTTTATGTTTCGGGAGCACAAGAGGCGGGTTGTTCAAAAGATGTGTTCTAAGAGAGCTAGAAAAGACTAGGATAACAGATGGTGGTTTTTGCTTCCTCAGACCTGCTATTTATAGCTGACTAGTTCTGAGAAATCCTCTCCTCCAATGAAAATTACATGTGGCTTGTATGATGAGGATTGGTAAAAGGTTTGCTGGCAAAACCTTCTGTGAAGTCCTTGTTGGTCCCACGCTCGACCTTGTAACTTTTTGTCAGACGACGTGTCAGTCTGCTGAGTCTCCCCTCTTCAATTTAGGTTAGATCAGACCAGTTGCACCTAGGAGGAAGTGGCTGCAGGGCTTGGATTTTGCTCATCAAGTGGCCCTTCAAGTAGCCTTCAGAGTTCAGACCACATTTCTTATATCAATTCGCATTGTTCTGAATTCGCAGAGTACCACCTGTCATGCCGCAAGGTTGGGCTCATACTTTGGCTTCTACAAGACTTTTTCCGATCACATAAGGCATCTGATGAGGAGCATTCTATGATGATAATTGAGGCAGGATCCAGAAAAGAGCAAAGACTGAGAAAGACAATACTAGTGATAGGACAATACATGAAATTCTAGAAATCTAGAACCATTTTCTTTAAAATTGGTGTAGTTATAGGCATAGGAGATGTGAGTGAGCCTAGGGGCCGGCACAAACTTAAGTGACAGTAGGCACCCGTACGCGCCTCTAGGCTTCAGGGGCAAGGGTTGAGCTCAGAGCTAGGCAAGCCTTTGATCCTGTGACTTAGGTTGGGGCATTAGAATACTTAAATATTTCTAGGAGTTCTGCATAAATATGCTCGCGACCAACGACACTCTGTTACTTATGACGCTTGCAAAAGACTTGTTTTGGTTTGTGAACTTAGAGGTGCCCTAGGTTATCTATCCATCATTCTGCTGCCTTAAGTCAGTTAAGTGTATGCTTCAACTGAGAGTTTGTTGTTGTATTTTTGATGCAAAGCTGATAAGTTATGAACCATGAAATTTAGTTGTTTCTAGTAACATATATATTCCACTGCTCGCACTCCGTGGTCGAGTTTTTTTTTTCTTTTTCCTCTCAATTTTAGTCATTATTTAGAATCATTGTTAAAGGTTTATCTTTCTTTTTTTAAAACAGAATATCTATCATTTCTGTTTGAAACTGAACAAGTGATATCTTTTATATAGTAAGGCTTTAATTGCTTTTTATTAAATTATTGATGATCTTATATTAGTATCTATCATTTCATAGAAGTCAATGGCATCCCAACTGATACGCGAATGGACCGGCATTCAACAGTTCCCGGCAGCCACCCAAACAAAATTACTTGAATTACTGGGTAAACTAAAGCAAGAGGTTTGTTTCTTTGCTAACTTGAAACATTCTCTTTCTAATTTTCCACATATTCTCAAAATTCTATAGTGAATTATTTCTTTTTGTTAACTATTTTGACACATGTAGAATGTGAACACATTAACAATCCTTGTAATGGGAAAAGGTGGAGTTGGGAAATCATCGACTGTGAACTCCCTGATTGGGGAACGAGTGGTAGCTGTTAGTGCTTTCCAGGTTGGTGAAGTAGCGATGGTTATTTGCTTACAATAAAGTATCTTGACGAATTAAATCCTTGTGGACATTTATTTTCCATTATGATCTTTTTCGTCATTGTTTTGTACGATTGTTGTGCTAAAATTGTGATTTTATCTGCAGTCTGAAGTACCACGACCAGTTATGGTCTCACGCCATGGGTCGGGATTTACATTGAATATTATTGACACTCCTGGGCTTATAGAAGGGGGTATGTCAATGAACAGGCTCTTGATACTATAAAGCGGTTAGTAGTGGCACACTGGCACTGCATACATATCTTTCTCAGAATATCTTTTATATCATTGACTGACCTTTCGCAGTTTTAGTGCATCTTTCCTGATGAGATAGTATGTTGTAGTAGTGAAAATCTTTTTCCTTTGTGTGAGGTGGGTAGTCACCTCTATTCTTCAATTGGTTTTAGTCTATTTTATGTTGACCTCAAGAGGTTCCTTCTGAACAAAACTATTGACGTTTTTGTTGTATGTGGATCGACTAGATGCATATAGGGTGGATAATTTGGATAGGCAGATCATTAAGGCTATCAGTGATAGTTTTGGTAATAGGATATGGTGTAGAGGTTTGGTTGTCCTCACACATGCACAACTCTCTCCACCAGATGGACTTAACTATGACGACTTCTTATCTAAAAGATCAGTTGCTCTTCTAAAGATTGTTCGTACAGGAGCTCGGTTTAGAAAGCAAGACATCCAGGTACTGCATTTCTCAATATCAGAAACTGACTTCAATGCGGGCACCATTTCGATTAAGTTTCACATTGATCTCTGTTTCTATGAACTTTATGTTGTAGGGTGTTAGTATATTAAATCATGGTCCTCTAAACCTTAAGGGTTTGCCTTCAGCGATAGGTGAAAAGATAGTCAGAGTATAGCTTTTGGGGTTGTTATTGACACGATAAAATGATAAATATATAATTGCAATTGTATTATAGGAATTCAAAGGGGGGTGACTCAACCTTCAGTGATAGGTGAAAAGATAGTCAGAGTATAGCTTTTGGGGTTGTTATTCACATGATAAGTATGTAATTGCAATTGTATTATAGTAATTTCAAAGGGGGATGGCACAAGCAAATTTTGATTTCAGGGGAAAGAAAGCTTGCTGTGATACTTGTATTCTTTCTTCTTAGTTGTCTGTTGCCAGTTTCAGCATGTCAAATTGTTAATATATTGCCCATTTATTTTCTTGAGAAAAGTAAAAATCTTCTAATGATTTGGTTACAGTTCTCCTTGGGAATATAAAAATCATATATCGTGGTGTTTTTTTCTTTTTCTTGTTGCAAGTGACAGTTTTCAACCGATAGCCTATAGACCAATATAACGTACAAAGCTCATCTCCTTTATTTTTTTTCTATTTTCTTTCAATGGTAGGATTCTATATGTCCTGTCGTTTTGGTTGAGAACAGTGGGAGATGCCGTACGAATGATGACGGTGAGAAGGTTAGTCGCTTTTGTCCACTGTTCATTTCTTTGTATTGTTCATCATCTTTAAGCTCCAATAGTTTAGATCTAAAGAAAAATATGTTGAGAATGTTAAGAAGTTAGAGTGTCATCATGCAGATTCTTCCAAATGGTACTGCATGGATCCCAAATTTGGTGGAAACCATCACAGAGGTTGTTTCAAATGGAAGCAAAGCAATTCTGGTTGACAAGAAGTTAATCGATGGGCCCAATCCAAACGAAAGGCACAAGTTCTTGATCCCTCTAATCCTGGCCTTCCAGGTAAAGCTTGTCAAACATAATGGTAATATCTTTTACTAGCTACCAAATAGAACATTCCCTTATTTGTCTTTGCCATGTTGCAGTATTTTTTCATTGTGAAACCTATTCAAAGAGCGATTAAGCATGACATTTTCAAAGAAAGTAAGCCTTCGTGGGAGCTACGAGACGTTGGGCAGGCTGGTCGCAGGTTCTGATATACAATTGAGTATTCTTCGCTTTTACTGTTCGATTTTTGTCTCTGAGCTCAATACCGTCTAGTAGTTGCACTCAATGGTAGCAATGGACCGCTGCGGCAGTTAGGCTAGTTCGATCTGAGAGAACTGAGTTATGTCCTCACTGTGTATTTCCAAGTTCTATTAGAGCTTATCAAAGTCTTATTTGAGTAGGTTTTGTTGTTGGATCTTACCTTTTTCTACATCTCATTTCTGCCATTGACTTCATTGTTTGCACAGTAGATTAAGATCAATGCTTTACAGTCTGAACTTGATGTTCCAAGCGCTGCAATTGAATTGTCATGATGTCGTAATTACAGCCATAGCAGGTTGCAGACATGAATTTCTTTAGTACCTCCATTGTTTATAAAATAGTAACATTTGGGAGGTTCTTTGTTGTTAGCAAGTTCCATTGTTGCCCTGCCGAGTGGTGGTGGTCCCTTGAGGCACTCCAGAAATGGTATCAGTACCCAGCAGCTATTTCTGGGTTTTTTTGCAAAGCAGATTCCAATCTCTCTCTGAAGGTTTGGAGTAGGTGGGGACCAGGGCCTGGAGGTATACATACATATAGTGATTAGTGTGGTGTGGCCGTGTGGGTGTCAGTGGTCATCATTAGGATCACCACTACGGCACTACATACATCATTATGTTCACTTAGCATGCTAATTGATTCTATATATTATCAATCCGCCGAACCACAAATCAGTCCCAAGGTTAAAAGCATTTGTAACTTTACCATGAATTGTACCACTTTGTTGACTAAACAAATATAATTGAAGAATTGTAAGTACAGAGTCTGTAGATACATTGTCCAAAAGAAGATGCTAGTTTCTTCAAAATCATATTTTGAGGAATCCAAAGGACCTGTGGGGCTAGCAATACATATACCGGCTGGTTAAGTGCAATTTCTTAAGGCCTAAATGTCAACAAAGTGGGATCGTTATACTTGGTCGCTTCATGGCACTCCCACGCATGCACGAAGTAATATCTTGTTACGTGACTTTCATGATTTTCATCAACCCATAGATGAGAGAGAGAGAGAGGTCAGAGGTAGTGTTGAACCTCTATATATCTATAGTAAATCAAAAAGACATTTTCAACAGTAAAAGTAGCCCATGAGAGATTTTGTAAGCCATTAGAAACTTTGAGCATTACCAAGTGTCTTTGTATTATAAAAGGGTAGCTGGACATAGCTATATCGCATGAGGATATCACCTCAACAATCATAAGCAATGGGGAACTTAAAAAACGCTTTGATAGCCATCTTGGTTCCTCTTCCCTCCATTGCTTTTTATCTCGTATTCCTCCACCATTTCAATATTAGTAAGAGCACGACTGCTAAAGCTACAGACGGTAGTACTAGTGTAGATGGAACTCTACATGCCATCTGGACATGTAGTTTCAACCATCCCCATCTACTGGCTGTTCTTCTTTTCTTCATCAATGTTGATATTCTGTTCTGGCTCATCAGTCTCATCCAATCAAGCCACTGGGTACGTAGGCCACTTAATCTTCCTTGAAAAAGAAAATACATTCTCCCACACAGTCCCACTGCACATTTATTTTCATTTTCTACTTAACTTGGAATATAATCTTAAATATGAGTGCAGATGATTGATTTGTATTGGACGGTTATACCTGTGATGCTGGTTAACTACTATGCAAGCCATCCTCTTTCAAAGTTTAATGTCTTTAGGTCCATGGTTGTAACTTCTCTGACTTGGGTTTGGAGCATTAGGCTCTCCCATAGCTACTTCAGGAGAGAAAGGTGGCAATGGGGTGCAAGAGAAGACTGGCGATTTACTGATATGAGGGAACAGTACGGTAAGCGATGGTGGTGGGTCTCGTTTTTTGCAGTTTACATTGCTCAGCAGGTAATTCACTTTTCTAAAACAACTCTATATGCCCTCACAGCTCTGTTTTCAGAGTCAGTAAACTAGTACAGATGCATGGATTATGAATATGAAATTGTACTTTCTTTGCGTATAGGGAGACTGGTGTGAATCTGTTGATATACACGTCCTATACAGGAACCGTCAACCACGCCTTATTTTATTGTCACAGCATATTAAATTCCTCATTCCAACTGTCATGTTTCTGTGCTCGTTTTCTTACTACTCAATTTGTACTAACATTATATATTCATACTGAATTTCAGGTCTTAATGATGGGAGTATGCCTCCCAATGTACGCAATTCATTCAGTTGAAAAACCATGGAACACTTGGGATACTATTGCTACAATCATTTGTAGTTGTGGAATAGCTCTAGCTTACTTCGCAGACACACAGCTCCATGAATTCGTTAGTAGGAACATTATACTGAAAGAACAAGGAAAGCCAACAGAGATCGTTCTCAAGAAGGGTTTGTGGCAATACTCTCGACATCAAATTATTTTGGGGAGCAATTGTGGTGGTGGGGATTGGCAGTTTTTGGTTGGAACGTTGGATATGGTTGGACCTTCATTGGATCTCTTGTGAATAGTCTGTGCTTAGCCTATGTCACTGGTCTTGTAGAGCAAAGGATGTTGCAACATGATCTCAGAGCCAATGAATACATTGCGTACCAGAAAACAACATCAGTGTGGATTCCATGGTTCAAGTTGTCATTTAAAGGAGAAAAAGTGAAGAACACCTGATGCAAATTTGTCCCTTCTTGTGTTGCGCTCCTAACGAGCAACCTTTTCTTGCTCTTTGTTCATTTTCTCTGTCTCTGTGTGGGATGCAGAATGTAGGAAATGTGTTCTGTACTTCTGTTCTGGTTTGAGTGTTTTGATGGAAGTACGTTATCCTATTTATTTATGTTGATAAAACATTTTAATCCGTAAATTCAGATCTACAGAGAGCATGTTGAATAATGGTAGCTACCTTCATTTGATCATTTACTTAAATTGATAATCTCAAGTTCAATGGATTAGAATTCTGGTCATTCCAATGCTCCCCAGAACTTGAAAAATGCAATTAGAACCTTTCAGTGATGCACACAATTTTAGAGACCCTCACGCTACGATGAATTCCAACTTATACTTATTACTAAACCCAATATTTAAAGCAGCATGCACCCACCTACTCAATAAACCCACCAAAGACTTCACCTCTCGATCTCATCCTCTGGTACATGGAATCCTAAAATAAAATTGGGAGTGTTAATTACATTGCATTTTAAATCAAAAGTTTATTGATTTATTTAAATTAATTAATTTTTAATAATTACTTCCAATTGATTCCATTCAAAATTGTCTTAAGAATGTAAATTTTGATGTGTCGTTAGAGAGAAACAAATGAACATTGAGCATTAAATATTTGAAGGAAATAAATTATTAACACATGATAGCAATAAATTAATTATCGTCATCAACTTATTATGCAATCGCTACTGATGACGATGATGCAATTTGATTTGTGTATGAGAGAAACCTAAAATTTTTTATTCACTTAAATACAATTTGACATTTCGAATTCTCAAACTTGAAAATCTCACACGGTCACACCTCAAGTAAGCTCCTCTAAACTATGAGAATGACATAAACTCAAATAAGATTACAGAGAGGAAGATGCTAAAAGGAAAAAAAGAAATTTAGCATGAAACCCTCCCTTTTTATTTTTCGCTAAAATTAGTTATTATTGCCGCACAAATGAACACTTTGTGTATATCCCCACGTTTGTTGCTTTACATGCCCTCATGAGTGAAGTCAGAAGATTTTATATAGGCTTAATAACTAATTTTCTGATTTTTTGGGAGTCATGCAAGTACGTGTTTTTTGGTAATTCTTAGAAATATAATTGACATAAACAAACATGGTTTGGTAAAGTAACACAACACACACAACAATAAATACACGTTATCCGTGACGTTTTAAGAAATACACATTAAAAAGAATATTGGAGGAGTGGATGGAGTTGAGAGGGAGAATATCCTTTTGATTGGACTCGTCCTCATAAACCTTGAACAGATACCAAGACGCCAACAAAGAGAGGAAAATCACAGGTACATTGGGAATTGAACTGAACTGCAATTGGAATTGTTTACCGTGAAATGTAGTTTGAACTATCTGAACAAACTACAAAATGAATAGTAGATGGTTGAAAAATAGACAAAATGTGAATTTCGTTTGAAATTATTGATGAGACTTTATAAATGTTCCCATTGGCTGCCACTTTTCTATAAATAAAAAAAATTACAACCTTGTGTAGGGAAACTAAGCATGACATAATACTATATACAGTAACTTAGACAATGATTTAGTCTGAACAACGGCATTGCTAAACATAAATGTAAAACCTGAAGGGCCATAAACGAAGGAAAAAGTTAAATAGGCTATGGACTATATATATAAAGAGTTGGTCTTCGGTCTGAAATGTATCGTCTTGTGAGAGGATATAGACCTTTGGATTCAGTACTTCGCCGTCCTACACACACACACTCGCATGAGTGGCCCAGAATTCACAGTAGCACCATACTTTGGCAGAGTAGTAGATTTAGCCATATATAAAAGGTAATAAAGAAGGGGAGAACTTTTTAGTTACGTTACATTTAAGATTCGTAAACTGAAATGATGTCAAAAGTAATGCATCCAAAGAGATGTCTTATTACATTGTGAGTCAACACTTAAGAGATATATAAAGACCCACAAAAGAATGGTAGTAGACACCTAAGTGAAGATTAATCTTATATTAAACAAATAATCCAGAGCACACTGAAATCATTCCCAACAAAAAGAATATTATTATTTGGGGGAAACAAAAGAGCAACATGTAACATAATTAATGATACCAACTATAAAATGAATAACATAAGCGACAACTGTATGGCAAATTGGCAATCCATTATGGTTCACACAGAATCAGTCCTAGTAATAAATTAGTAGTACTTATTTATTAAGAATGCACTAAACTCTCGAGATAATCACCAAAGACGAAAATTGAATGGAACACACCTGAAAAATGGGAGTCACAGAACTCACACCCTTGGATTAATTGTTGATAGCCTGATAGTGCTATTGCAATATGAAAGTACAATAAAATCACTTTAAATACAAATTTGATCTAAACAAAATAATCTCGAGATAATCACCAAGGACGAAAATTGAATGGAACACAACTAAAAAATGGGAGTCGCAGAACACACACCCCTGGATTAATTGTTGATAGTCTGATAGTGTTATTGCAATATGAAAGTACAATAAAATCACTCTAAATACAAATCTGATCTAAACAAAATAATAAATGATGATGGGAAAAAAAATGAATGGAAATGTGAAATAAAAACCCACTTATCCTCGACGATTCGTCTTACTTGGATGGAAGAGTTCTTTGACATTATATCTTGTATTTGGATCATTACTCCCTGGAAGCAACATTAGTGTAGATTGAGTAAAGAGATGAGCGTAGAAGACATTTAAAAGTTCTTTTGGGTGGCATAGCATGGAACTTTTTCTTCTTAACTTAGTTAAAGCTTTAAAGAAATGTAAAGAAAATGCATAAACTCCTATTGTGCTGAAGGAAACGAACTAAATTGAACAGTTGGAGCAAACAACGTAGAAGAACAACTAAAAGCAGCAATCTTAACATGTCAAAACACAAACAACAAAAATTATATAATAAAATAAATAAATCGATGAATATGGCAAAATGTCACCTAAATTCGAGTTTCTGTTTCTAGCTATTTGCAGTGAGTCTGTTAGTCGCAGGCGTGTGTTCGCGGGAACAGGTTGTTTATGGGACTCTAATTTGAAAAAAAAGTGTTAAAAAGAAGAATAAGTTAGAATGGAAGCAAAAAATAAAGTTTTAAATATAATGAGATAACTTTTGGCAACGGATTAAATTAAAACCGAACCTTCATTAACGCTAGAAGATAAGTGCTGTTGATTGATCTGCCTTTGATAGCGATTTCTACGATTAATAGAACAAAACGAACGAAAAAGAAACAGTAAATTATAATCTGTGGGTGAGAGAGTTTCGAATGATGAGGAGAGTTGGGATGATAATGAAAAAGCGTTGGAGATAATTTGTGTGCTATTTTTTTTTCCCGTTGTGATTTAAGGAGAGATGGAAAGGGTACGTCTGTTTGGTTTTTCCAATTGTAATTTAAGTGATGGAAAAGGTGAAGTGTATTTACGATTTTACCCTTTGTGTGAAGAGCAAAAAGAAAGTGGTTATCTAACTTTCTGGTACCCTTTTGATTAAAACTTTGGCCTAAAACTGGAAATATGGGAACTAAATGAAAAAACAAGTTTTCGCATTATATAAAAAATAAATATTGAACATTAATTGTATTAAAAAATGTGATACTTAGAAAAAGTTTTCGCATTATATAAAAGATAAATATTGAACATTAATTGTATTAAAAGTTTTCGCATTATATAAAAAATAAATATTGAACATTAATTGTATTAAAAAATGTGATACTTAGAAAAAGTTTTCGCATTATATAAAAGATAAATATTGAACATTAATTGTATTAAAAAATGTTATACTTAGGAAATATTGTTGTTCATACCAACAATAACTAATACTGTCTCTCTCCTCTAACGAACAAACAGTTATGCAATGGATTGGTCCACGTGGCCACTAATAGCACGTGATTTTGTTATTTGTTTTAACAACATTTCCCGCGCTCCTCTTTCTTCTTCACCACCATTATAAAATGCTGTCCACTCCAGAGAAAAATAATTCTTCAAGAAATTTTCTTTCACTTCACAGAGCTCCGAGACTAGTCCATTTTTTCCGATTCACATCAGTTCTAGGTATTATATACTAAGCTTTTCTTTGTTTTTGTTCATAGTAGTCTAGCTTATTAGCTTGTTGAACAATTAGTATTTGAGTTGAGAATCGTTTTCAGATAAAAAATGAGTTGAATGATAACCTATCAAGATTGAGCTTAATTGAGTTTATAAATTTATTATTCATCTTCTTCTTTAATAATTTTGAGTTGTTGTATCTTGAAATTACTCAATAACTAGTTTAGTTGATTGAAAAAAATGCATTCATCAAAATTTATATAATTTTGTGTTTAGTTTATCATAATATTATTGTCGAATTTAGATTTAGATGCGTGTTGTAGTTCTTGCCTAATTTCCACCGCAAATGTTGTTGAATGTTGGCAGTTGAAACAAACTGTTTTTGAAAATAATGTTTAGAAATTTGTTGTGTTATTCATGTTTCAGCTGGAAATAAAAAATGTCAACCCCAAGCTTAACTCCATTAAGAGGTTCTGGTTCGGAAATTAAGAGGTTTTGGTTCGGAATTTTTTTGTCAAACGATCTAAACAATAAAGATTAACAAAATTATACATTTATTTCAATTCACAAAACTAGAGTGCGTTTAATACTAAGAATTTAATATGGACTGATGAAGTTAACTACTTCAGCACTTAAACCATTAATTGATACTACTCTGTCTATATATATCTAAATAATTTAGTCCACAAGTCTACAACAATTTAACAAATTGTTAACTTTCTATAATGTTATAAGTCTATATAATAATGTTATATAGACTTATAAGATATTAACATTGAAAATAAAAAATTACCTTGTTTTGTTTTGTTTTGTTTTTTATTTAAGTGGAAATTTTATTGATAGTGATAATAACTTTTACAAATAATTGGGACAAGCGTGCAACAAGCTGCGTACTTAAGCCATTAATTGATACTACTATGTCTATATATATCTAAATAATTTAGTCCACAAGTCTACAACAATTTAACAAATTGTTAACTTTCTATAATGTTATAAGTCTATATAATAATGTTATATAGACTTATAAAATATTAACATTGAAAATAAAAAATTATTTTGTTTTGTTTTGTTTTTTTTTTAAGTGGAAATTTTATTGATAGTTGTTTGGGTAGAAACTCGCCCAAACACACCAATGGTTTCGTAAGGGAGGTTGTAGCAATGAACTGTTGAGACTGTACCTTCAATGGCTGCCTACGTATCCAAATCGTTCTCTGGAATCAAGTCTCTCAAATGAACGTAGTTCTTTGTTTCAGAGGAATGGGGTATTTATAGGATAATCATGATAAATATTATTTCCTTTATTGCTACATAATCTTATGTAATTATGTAAAGTTCTAATATGGAAGCGTATCTTGCCAAATATATTTTCTAAATATGAAACGCTATATCTAGCTTAGCCATAATTTTTTGGGCGGCTTACGCCATAAAATTGGGCAGGCTGGCACGCCATAAAATTGGGCAGGCAGGCACGCCATAAAATTGGGCAGGCGGCGGCCATAAAATTGGGCAGGCTGGCGCGCCATAAAATTGGGCAGGCAGGCACGCCATAAAATTGGGCGGCGCTGGCACGCCATAATTTTGGGCGGCGTTGGCACGCCATGATTTTGGGCAGCGCACATGGTGGTGGGTGGCGCTATAACGGTACCCAACCCAACGCCGATTGTTTATGGGGGTGCATATATGGTGGCACATACACCGCCCCCTCTTTGCCGGATGGAACTAGTTCCTTGTGGTGAAGAATAATAAAAAAAACTAGCTCGAAGAGGATGTGACGGTGGACGTTATCTAAAGTACTTGACCCTATCCAAAACTTACCAAATCCAAATGCTACGACTCGAGTGGATTGTGCGATTATTAGCAGGAGAGGACGTCAAATTTAACTTACCATATGTAGCTATTAAGACCCATGCAAAATCTCATTTCTCTTAAAATGGGTTTAATACGGTTGCATGTGCGAATAGGAAGTTTTAGATCAAAAATGGGTTTAATAAGGTTGGCATGTGCGAATAGGAAGGTTTGTATAATAAGCAACCTTTGGCTATAGAAGTTTGAACAATATTTTAAGAAATAAGAAACAATAAAGGGTAAATATGTGGGGTTTAGAAACATTGATGTAAGGGTTGCTTATTAGTGAGGTCCTTGAATATCGAAATAGAAGGGCGAGGAGCGTGAAGATAGAAAGTTGCTCCCCATGCCTAAGTTGTGAGAATCATAAGAAGCTTATATAATGAGGGTTGTTTCACGTGTATTTCATATCATAGTGATACTAAGAAAATTGAGGGCGTGGTAAGGTTTCAAGAAACACGTACAGGCCACAAAGTTGTGCCGTCGAAAGATATTATACGACCATATGGTGCTTGTGACAGAGAATTCTGGGGAGGTGAAGGCTAAGGTTGGCGTTAATGGGGCGAGATGGATGATGACTAGCTTGTCGGCGAGATTGCAGCCGCCAGATGGGCGAGCGCTCTTCCTTACCCACAAATAAATTTGCTCGAACTACCGCCCGGTGATCGAAGAGAATGTTCCACTTGAGGAACCTTTCTGTTGAAGAACTCGCCGAATTTGACAGGGGACACGTGGTGAAAGAAAACGAGTTGGTGGTGACGTTCGCACAGATGGAGTATGGGTTGGTGCTTCCCCTTGACAAGGAGATATCTCGGGTATTATCTGTATGGCGATTGCTCGATTCAGGTGTCGATGTCTTTGTGGTTAGTATTTTCGCGTCACGCACTTTGGCTGAAGTATATCGTTGTCCTTTGGGGGTCAATTTAACCGATGTTGTTAATTGGCGTCCAAAACGTCACGGAAGAAAAAAGACGGGTCAATAGCATTATCCGCGTAGAATGGGTGTATCAAGATATGAGATTTAGAGGGCTCCCAAAAGGGTACTTTAACTGGGACAAGTATTGTTTCTTAGTACGAGGAGATTGGAATCCTCATGGGTATCGCGTTCCCAATAGAATCCTAAGTATGAAAAGATTCATAACTGCGTTATTTATTATAGATATATATTAATTATTGTTACTTTTTATTTTTAGTGATTTGTCTGTTTGTTTGTACTTGTAGATGAGCGACCAAACATCCCGAGAGCTGACGTGAGTCAAGAAGCTTTGGATAACCTTCAATTTTACTTCAGCAAGGATCGAGACGAAAATATTTTAGATTTGTCATGGCCTAATGAAATAGTCCCCCGGCTGTCATTATGGTGAAGACAAAAGGTATGGGCGCCGCTTTATGTGCGAAGAGCCTTTATGGAACTAAGCTATTAAGCGCCAAGCAGCCAGAACTTGAAGCTCAAGGTCAAGGTACCGAACAACATCAGAAAGGGAGAGATTCCCAAAGGAGTGTGTCTCCGAGTTCGGACGCTCTTTCGAAACCGAAAAGGAAAAGATTAAGTAACGAGGAGGAATTGAATGCACTGGAAGTACTTCATAAAGCCTCTGCTGCTGTAGAACGAAGGAGCAAGCGAAAAGCCGACAAAGGATTTAGCGTGAACCTGCAACCCGAAGTGGTCGCTGTCGATGAAGGCGTGAAGGTTGACACAAACGGAGTTAGTTGTGGTCAAGTTGCCGAAGATGCAGGGCGTCAAGTGGACTCTGTTGCTATGAGCAATGAGGCTATAAGGAATGGTGTTGCTGTAAGTGAAAAAGGGTCTGGAACCATGGAGAAACATTCTCAGTGTACACGACCAAAACATATCCATGCCGCCCCCAATCATGCTAGTGAAGCTAGAGTTATGCAAGACATGTCTGGTGTCTCTTTACGTGCTGGAAATATTACACTGGAGCCGTCCCTAAATAGCGTCCCGATGGTCTTTCTTGATGATGACGTGATAGATGCGTTGAAGCCAGCAGATGACATAGTTTTCTCTAGCGAGATGGTCGAAGAGTATATGAATAACCAATTTGCCTCGGAAATTTGCTCAAGCAACGTGAAAAGCATAGGAGAGACGTCAGAATTGTGTATCATGGGAATGCAGAAATTGCAAGAGGTAAAATGGATATATAAATACCAATGTACTCCCTGTGTCTTTCTTTTTGTATAAATTTGAATTTTTGGACCTTATTTACAGGCTAGAGAGTTTAGCTAAAAGCTGATGGCGGTGTTGGGCGAGAAAAGGAACCCGACTCCAACGCCTTCGATGATGGATGTGTTAAAAAAGAAAATGAACATAAAGGCCGAGGCTGTTAGAGTGACGAGGAGGCAGCAGTCTGAAGGAAAAATTGGACGTGTTGACCTTTGAAAAGGACGGTTTGGTGCATCAAAATTCAGAGATGGCGCAAGCGATCATGGGGAAAGACAAAGAGTGTAGGAGAGTTATCCGAGAGTTGCGCGAGGAGAGAAGTACACAATCTGAATTGAATAAAAAACTCTCATCGGCCTTGCTTGAGAAAGCTCAACTTGAGGCTTTGACGAAAAAATATGTTAACGATTTGAGTGGCGCGCGTGGTGTACTGAATGATGCCTTGCAACATTATACTTCAATGTACAATTGCTGCCCGAAAAAGGAGATTTGTGGTGTACTGATGCCAAGCGCCTTGGAGGATGCAATTGAAGATCTTGGACTTGAAGATAGAGCAGGAGAGGCTCCCGAGTTAACGGGGGATGACTACGGCTCTCCTGCTTAACGTGGCATTCTATCATATTCTATGGGCAGCATTAGTAGGAATTTATTATCTATAGCTGGATAGGTGTTTGAAATGGCGTTTTCATGTTTAGTTATTTTTGTGTAATATAGTTTGGAAAAAGAGATTAATAAAATAACCTTGTTGCTCCACGTATCTCTTGTACTGCAAGTGCTTGCATATACTGCCGATTGATTGATCATTGTTATATTTATGCAAATGATTTTTCAGCAGGAAAGCACTCTTTGTAATATGCAAAGTTGATTGGGAGGTGTGGGATTGATATCATTTCAGTGCTGTGCTATTGATGGTGAATGTCTTAGAGTGTTAACTGTGGAATTTAGGAGGTGGATTGCAGTGTCATATGTGATACATGATTATGGTGCCAATTGTTGGACTGTAACCTCATACAATATTTCGGATGTGCAATAGCGGCAGATCTTGAACATATGTACGATCCACAGCTGCACAACAACACATGCAATCCGCATACAAATTCGCAGTCTGATACTCTCTCTGACATAATTGTTACAGGATAGTTGCACCTAGTTTTTGTAATGAAAAGACCAGCCTGAGCACTATTCTATACAATTTAGCTAAGTATTAGAAACGGAGAAGGAAACTTATGGATTGAGACAGATGGTGTGGTATTTTACAAGACAATGAGGGTATATATATATATATATATATATATATATATATATATTTTTTTTTGTCAAAGAGTGGTGAATCATAATTCATGATTCATAAATGAGTGGTAGGTAGTTTACCTTTAGGGATGCAGAAATGAGATAAGATTACAATTGCAACCATTAGAGGAGAAACCAAGCATGTTGATAGTTTAACTTGTTTGAGCTGTTGGGGCTCTAATTTCTGTTCCATCATCTTCACATGTCCCTTGAAACAATTGTATCGTGCATCCTTTTCATAAAAAAAAAAAAAAAAAAAAAATTTTTGTTCTTGTGACTGGTATTCCCACATTACCACTACTGACTTTATTGAGGGAAAGAGTCAATAGAGAAGAAGACATTTACACACGCTCAGCGTATTATTAGCATTTATAAAGGAAACTAAAGATAATATAAGACTTGGATGTGCAGGGATGCTGTATTTGCATTGTGACAAACTACTGCGAAGGAGGAGACATGTCAGTATTTGCAATTTGCATGCATGTAAATCTTTTGATGTTATAAGACATGATATTATTAGCCTCATAGCTAAGTGTCATTGTGGGTTGATCAGGGCTGACATGATTACGAAGGCTGTTTTGGGTATGATTAATTCCATGAGAAATGTTTGGCTTGTATGTAAGGGGTGGCAACTGGGAACTCCAAAATTCTTAACCAACGGCAAGCTCAATTTACCACTAGAGAAATGGCCTTTCAGAGGCGTGCCGTGGTTTCACAAATTTTACTATGGAGTATTTGTGAAGCCATAAACTTTACATTAACGCCTGAAGATTGAAACACTTAACAAGTATACAATGTTAAGAGCTTGGACTTTGGTAATCTATTTTCTCCCATATTAGTGGATTTAGAACTTTGCACGACTACTAGGCAAAATGCCTCAGTACAAGGCAATGCATACGGGCATACGTCAACCTTCCCGATTTTCATCCTAACGAGTTATACTCGAGGACTACGTTATATGATTAGCGTTCAGGTCCTGGAATTGGAAGGCTTGTAATTAAGTGCCGGTGTGTGAGCAGTATCTTTTATAGTGAAGAATACCTTAGGTGATAATGCAAAATTTGGGGAAACAAAAATTCAATATTGTTGATAGACACTATAAACCATTTTGCATTTATACAGTCATTCCCACTTGATCAATTTACGCAAGTGTAATTTGTAATTGTAACTTGTAGTGGTTGGAATCATCAATAATGTTCACTATATATATATATGAGTTTTGATAAGTGGAGTAAGGTATTGGAAATGCGAACTCTGTAATTTTTTTTTTAATATGTAGAGTAAGATGTTGTAAGTGCAAACTCAACGATTTTAGATGCGTGGAGTAAGGTGTTGCAAACGCCAACTCCACGACTTTCTGGTGCGTGGGGCAAAGTGTTGCACATGCAACCCCCCACGACTTCTTGATGCGTGGAGTAAAAGGTGTTGCAAGCGCAAAACCCCCGACTTTTGACCCGTGGAGTAAGGTGTTGCAAAGCGCAAACTCCACAATTTTTGACGGCGTGGAGTAAGGTGTTGCAAATGCAAACTCCACGACTTTTTGACGCGTTTGAGTAAGGTATTGCAAAACGCAAACTCCACGACTTTTGATCGTGGAGTAAAAGGTGTTGCAAAGCGCAAACTCCACGACTTTGAATTTGTATAGGTTAAATACTAATCTCACCTAAACTCTTGTAGTGGTGGTGAACTAGAGTAATCGACATACACTATGTTTGCCTTGCTGAATGAAAGTAAAGAAGTCAAATGTGGAAGAATGGACTTTATTGATGATTTGAAATCTGAAACAACATAGCTAGTTTGTCTCATGGACAAGTACTGAGGAGCTGTCAATTAAGCTACCAATGCAATTTGAACTTATGGGAAACAAATTTAACGATAAAACCGCCTAAGATGGAGCGCATTCCATGGTTTCGGGAGAGGGGTTCCCGAAATTGTGCGAAGGAAATATGCTCCCTTAGAAGCAGTGCGGTCAATGATTAGAGGTCCTTCCCAGTTTTCGCCTAGCTTCCCTGCATCAATGATCTTTGATTGTCTACACAAAACCCAATCGCCCGGATGAAAAACTTTCAAGCGAAGCTTCTTGTCATATTGCTTCTTCATCACAGCTTGGTAATGGAGGAGACGAGCAATACTGTCCTCGCGCACTTCATCTAGATTGGCCTTTGAATGAGCTAGTAATTCATCATTATTGCCATCGTTTAAGGCAGCGGTGCGGGTTGTCCCAACAAAAATTTCCGTGGGTAATACCGCTTCTGCTCCATAAGCCAGGTTAAATGGTGACATTCCTGTCGAACGCTTTGGAGTTGTTCTATATGCCCATAGAACGGCTGGTAACTCCCTTGTCCACTTGCCTTTAGCATGTTCGAGTCGACGTTTGAGGATTGCTAAGATAGATTTATTTGTCGCTTCGGCTTGCCCATTTGCTTGGGGGTGATAGGGTGCAGAAAAATTGTGTTGAATATGGAGACTAGCACAAAGCCTGTGTATTTCTTCTGCATCAAATTGCTTTCCATTGTCTGATATTAACTCAGCGGGAATACCGAATCGGCAAATTATATCCTTCCATAGGAACCGTTTGACGTCCGAAGCTTGTATGTGCACCAATGGTTGTATACGCCCACTTGGTAAAGTAATGTCAGTAGCTATGAGTAAAAGCACATTCCACGGAGCTCTAGGTAGGGGCCCAATGATGTCTAAACCCCATTTTGCAAATGGCCATGGTGAAAATCGGGTGTAGCTCGATTGGTTTGGAAGAGTACCCAAATGATAATGTTTCGACAAAGGAATACATGTCCGAGAAATGTTTTTGCATCCAATTGCATATGAGGCCACCAATATCCTTGCGTCATTGCCTTATGAGCCAAACCGACCACCCGAAGTGATTTCGCATATCCCTGCATGGATTTCTTGTAGCCGCGGCTACTCCTTCCTGTGTTGTGAGACACCTCAGCATAGGAGACAATGAATTACCTTTCCTATATAATTGCAGAGTTCCTGTGGATGAAGATACGAGTATAAACTTCCATGCGTCTCTTTTGACGCTATCCGCGATCTTGGGCTCTGAAGGGACTATGCCATTGCGTAGAAATGCAATGACCGGTGTGCGCCAATCGTCGATGTCTGCCATGACGTTTGGGTAAGTGAAGTTGTCGGGCTCTTACGCAATTTAAATTCGTCACCTTGATTGTTACTTTTCGGGTATCTGGCGAGTCCGCATCATTTTTTGAAGAATCATGTTTCTATCTTTCTGGGAAGTGTCTTCGCTAGGCTTGTCTTGTAGGGGAATATCATACTTCCTTTTCCGCGTATTGACAATATTAATGTCTAATGGTAGATGTTCCCTATCAATACTGAAAAAGCAACACGCATTGATGTAGATGTCTGCGAGTTGTTCTAAGGACAGGTCAATGCTCGGGTCTTGCTGGAAATCAACGTTAACTTGTCTTGGTCCATCAATGTCTACTGCTGCGGATAGATATGCTAAGGCGTCTGCATGTCGAACATCATTCCGAGGCCTTTGTATAATTTGGATGGTTTCAAACTGGTGAGCAAGTCTGTGAATTAGATCTAGGTATGCTGCCATTTTATCGTCTCGGGCTTCAAAGGAGCCGGAGGGTATCCGCCACCAAACCGTGAGTCAGTGAAAATTTGTATTTTTTGAACTCCTAAGTCCAAAGCTGTGCGCATTGCGTACATGACAGCTTCATATTCTGCTACATTGTTGGAGGCCTTGAACCCAAAACGAACTGAGCGCTCAATGGTTGATTTATCTGGCTTGATAAAAACACATCCTAATCCAGAGCCAGATTTGTTGTGTGAGCCATCCGTGTAAACAATCCATGAATCGGATGAAGGGTCAGTATGCTTTGGCGGGGCTTCCTCGCCCCCAACTATAGCCGTTTCACTATAGATACTGTTGTCTTGGTTGACCCGGGGGACTAAATCATCGATGGGGAAATCTGCCATTAGGGATGCAAGTGCATGACCCTTTTCTCAAACGCGAGGTTGAAATTGATGCTATAAGCACTTAAGTAGATGTCCCATTCAGCGAGTCTACTTGATTCACGGGCGCCGGGAAAACTTCTGCGTAGAGGATATTCCGTGTATACTTTGACCAGTCTTCCTTGGAAATACGGCTTGAGGCGTCTGGCAGCATGAACCAACGCTAGAGCAATTTTTTCAATTCTCGAATATCTACTTTCCGCCCCCGTTAGTGTTTTACTAATGAAGAAGATCGGACGACCGTCTTCTCCATCGATGAACAGGACTGCACTTACTGCAGTATCTGTAGCGGCCAAGTAAGCTCCAACAGGTTGCCCTGTAGCTGGGCTGGCCAAGATTGGTGGTGAGACCAGGTAGTTCTTGATTGATTGAAAGGCATTTTCACAATCGTCATTCCACCTTGCTAAGTCTTTTAACGCCGAAGAAAGGGGCGACACGGTCGAGTATTTAGAGATGAAGCGATTTAGTCTTTGCTAAAGCATACGTGAGTTGTTGAATCTCCTTTTTGTTTTGGAGAGGGCATGGCTTGAATGGATCGGATCTGTTTGCGGTTTAGCCGATGCCTCGACGCGAGTCATCAAATACCCTAGAAATTTCCACGATACCGGTCGAAAGCACATTTCAAAGGATTTAGCCGCATGTTGAATTCATCGATTCGGTCAAAACCGATTGTAAGTCGAATTATGATCTCCACTGTGTTTGGATTTTACAACCATGTCATCAATATAAGCTTCCATTGTCTTGCCCAACATATCTCGAATATGGTGTCGATCATCCTCACGATGCGTAGCCCCCCGCATTTTTAAAACCGAAAGGCATAACTTGGTAACAAAAATCCCTTGGTGGGTTATGAATGCGATTGCTTCTTGGTCCTTCACAGCTAATGGGGATCGGTGGTATCGAATATGCATCCATAAATGATAATCGTGGGTAGCCGGGCGTGGCATCCACTAATTCCGATATTAGGTGGGAGAGGGTAGGGATGAATCGGGCAAGCTTTGTTAAGGTTGGTGAAATCAATGCACACTCTCATTTTACCATCTTTCTTGGATGCTTTGCAACCACATTAGACAACCACTGCGGATATGAAATTGGCGTATAAACTTAGTTGAGAGTAACCGATCAATTTCCTCTCTAACTTTGAGTTTTCTTTACGGGGCCATGCGCTGGGGCTTACGCCAAGACCGGCTTGATGGTAGGATCAATGTCAAGTGTGTGGCATGCAACCGAGCTAATTCGGCATCGTTCGTGACCAAGCAAAAATCTTTTGTTCTTTTCGAGGAGTGCTACCATTTCCTTTTGTTCATTTTCCGTCGGTTCTGCCGATATGAAAGTTGTTTCTCGCCCTAAATTCCCAATCCCGAACTTCTAAGAGGCGGTCTATGGTCGGCGGTCCTTCATTTCTTGAACTAGCGGTGTAAAATCGTGTGGGACTGATTCGATTTAGACACTTGCTGCGACATCGAGAATTGTATTTCCCCGCATATCCGACTGACGATATTCCTCCAAGACCTTTTCGTGACAGCTGTGGGAAGCCATCTGGTCGCCGCGCACCTTACAAATTTTGTCAAGAGATGGGAACTTTCTTTTGGTGAAATGTAGAGACTATGCGCCCATCTTTGTGGAGGAGTCCCTTCCTAGGATTGCGTTGTAAGGGGATTTGCAATTCATCAGAAGGAATTCAATGTCGATTGACTTGTCCATTAGCGTGACTGGTAAAGAGACTCTTCCTACTGGGGTTGTTGCTGATCCGTCAAACCCAATGATTGGATTATTTTCTGCAATAATTAAATTTTCTGATAGCTGCATGTTCTTGTAGCAACCTGCAAAAACGACGCTGACAGAACTTCCAGTATCTATCATGATGCGCTGTACTCGCCATAATCCAACGAAAGCTGAGATGACGACAGCATCATAATGAGGATGATGGACGCCAATTAGATCTCTATCACTAAAACATAGGGGACCGGGCTCGTAGTTTACGAAGCGAATTCCTTCAACAAAATCAATGTTATTCACGTGATAAAATTCACGCAAGAAACCGAACTTAGCTCGTTGTTCACACTTTTGCCTTGCTTTCGTGAAATGTCATTGATTTTGGCATGACAAACTAGTATGACATTGTGGCGATCATTGCTAAATTTTGCTTCACCGTTTTTGAAAGCAAAACTTCGTCTAATTGTCCCTTGTCGACTAGTCTCGTATTTTTCCCTTGAGGGATCTGCACTCTTACGTTTCATGACCAAAATCATTGTGGAAGTGACACCAAAGATTTTTGTCCGCGTTTAGACTTAGTGTGTGTTCGGGTAAGCGGAGGAAAAAGTAAGTTGCGTCCCTTGATCTTCTCATATATCGCATCATACTTGGCATTTAATGGAGTAAGCTTCATTTCCTCACGAACTGTGTTAACCTTTTTGTATTCTGATTTTTGTTGTTGTCCCTCCGATATGTTTTGCTTCTGTTTGCCTTTAACTTCGTTTGCGTCTTTACTCCGAAAGTCTTTATCTCTGGAGGCTTTTGATCTAACATCTTCCTCCACGTTAATGAACTGTTGCGTTCGTGCAAACAAATCAGACTTTGATTGTGGGGGGTCCCGTACAAGGGAGTTGTAGATTCCATTTTTATCGAAATGGACTCCTTCTTTGAATGCATGAATGATCATTACGTCAGGGACATCGGTGACTTCTGCTTGCACTTAAAGCAATTACGAACTTTGCGATTGCTTCATCCTTTGTTGCTTCGTGTTTAGTAAGATGTTAACATCCTTAGCGTGTCAATTATGCTTAAACCGATCGTGAACCTGGTTTGCTAATTCTTGGAATGACGCGATAGATCGGTGAAAAAATTTGGAAAGCCAACGTAGAGCTTCTCCTTTTAATGTAGACGGAAAAAGTTTGCATAAGAGGGGGTCATCTCTGCGCCAGAGAATTAGCCTACTTTTAAATTCCATAACATGATCGTTCGGGTCACCTCCTGCTTCTTTGAACATAGGAAGGTCTGGTTGTTTGAATCCTTCCTGATGCTCTGCATTTTGTATCTTTAGAGAAAATCTCCCGACGACATCTTCATTCACTGCAAGGTCTTTCCATCGTGCGTCAGCGACACCCACATTGGTTATTGTTTTCTTGACAATGTCTTTGATTTGTTGTTCCGTGAATGGTGCTCCTATGACTTCTAGATTTCCGATTTGAGGAGTACGTTCACTACGTTGCATCTCATGGTGTTGTCGCCCCCAACTATTGATTGTTTCTATACTTGGTTGGTTCCTTGGGCTGCGAGACCTATGCCGATAAAAGGGTTTAAATTTGTCGGCGGGGGAGCTGCTTCTTTGGTGTCGTCGTACTCTGGGCTGACCTCTGTTAACCTGTCTGTATCGGTTTGCTGCATTCAAACCATGTCTAAGGTCATGTTGCAATTCGTCTCTGAGGTCCTGATCTTGGAGTCCAGCATTGCGTCTTATGGTGGATGTTATCCACCTTTCTGATGCGCTATGATCAACCTTCAATGATCTTGTCATGTTCTGACCACTGCTACGCCTATTGTTGTTGGTATTTTGAGATCTAGATCGCCTTCTTGAATGGGATGAATGTCCGCTTGACCTTGAGTGATTTCGATGATGCTTTCGGGGGACAGCTCCAATGGATGGGATGTACCGTATTTAGATTGTAGTCGGTTGAATACACTCCGTTGTTCACCAGATCTGGGGGCTCTTGCCGGTGTGGAAGATGCAGCATCGGCGTCATCCCTTTGTACTTGCTTCCCTTTGTCTAGTTATACGCAAGTAGTTGCTATGTTCTTTCTCTCTTGAACCTCGTATAACACTTCTAAAGGCACATCTTCATCTCCTATCCCCATATTCTCTCGAGTCCGCTTTGCTTGCCTCTAGATCTTGAGAATGAGTTATTGGAGCTTGAAGTGGGTAATAACGCCTAGATCTAGCGTTGTCGTGGCACTGGAGGTGTGAAGGCCGAGCTTGTAGATCCGGGCGGCCGATTGATTCATCAAGGTCTGATTAGTCAGAACTTCGGGATTGGGTAAGTTGTTTTCTTCTTCTTGTTGTAATCTTGCGTTCTTGCTCACTTGAGATCTTGTTGTTTTTGCCATTACCGGATCTTGGAAAACAGAACGTGGACGAGAGTTCGTTAGTAAGAACCACAGACGGCGCCAATTATGTTTGGGTAGAAACTCGCCCAAACACACCAATGGTTTCGTAAGGGAGGTTGTAGCAATGAACTGTTGAGACTGTACCTTCAATGGCTGCCTACGTATCCAAATCGTTCTCTGGAATCAAGTCTCTCAAATGAACGTAGTTCTTTGTTTCAGAGGAATGGGGTATTTATAGGATAATCATGATAAATATTATTTCCTTTATTGCTACATAATCTTATGTAATTATGTAAAGTTCTAATATGGAAGCGTATCTTGCCAAATATATTTTCTAAATATGAAACTGCTATATCTAGCTTAGCCATAATTTTGGGCAGACAGGCACGCCATAAAATTGGGCAGGGAGGCACGCCATAAAATTGGGCAGGCTGGCGCGCCATAAAATTGGGCAGGCTGGCGCGCCATAAAATTGGGCAGGCAGGCACGCCATAAAATTGGGCGGCGGCACGCCATAATTTTGGGCGGCGTTGGCACGCCATGATTTTGGGCAGCGCACATGGTGGTGGGTGGCGCTATAACGGTACCCAACCCAACGCCGATTGTTTATGGGGGTGCATATATGGTGGCACATACAATAGTGATAATAATTTTTACAAATAATTGGGACAAGCGTGCAACAAGCTGCATTGTGCCGCAAGTCCTTTATGAATTTGTGTGTGTGTGTGTGTGTGTGTTTTTTGGTTGAGGTCTGACCGTTTGTTTAAGAATTGAGAGTGAAAGAAAGGAAAGAGAGCATACGAGTTTGTTATGGGTGATTAGAATTATACAAACTGACTGGTTGGGCTTTGGGCTTTTGGCTATTTGTTTTAATCTCATCAACCCATCAAATATTCAAAGACACATTTGTCCATCTTTAATGGTTTTGAATTTTAAATAAATGATAAATGATAATTTTGTAACGGAAAAAAGAGAAGTAGTAAAAAAGTTGGTTTATTGGAATGTTTTTTGTTATTTTTTTTTATACTATTTTTTTTGTTGATAATATTCTTACTATAGTTGTGAAAAGTTTGGGGGTGCGGTAGTGGAAGTTTGCTAAAAAAATTGGAGGTGCGAGTCTTTATGGTTTGAAGAATTTTCTAGGCAATTAGTTATGTGGTAGTGGAGTTTTTCTAATCTTAGGGGGTGGGACCGCACCCCACTCGCACCCCCTATATCCATCTATGTGGCCAAACATATATTGGATTATGGACTAAACCTTGGTGTAGCAATCCTCTACACCCAAGTATCCAAAAGTTCTAAAAGGAGGATGGCATGCTAGAATTGTTGGGATGGCGATTGGAACTCTTTCGATACTGGCGATACTAATAGGATCAACTCTAGTGCATAGTATTGTCAAAGGTTTTGGATTCATTGCGACTGCTATGACAACAATATCTAGCTTGTACGCTTCTGAAGGAAAGTGGAAGCATATGTGGATATTGTTTCTATCATTTCTTATCTTTTCCACAGTTCTGATGCTAACAACATATGGAGTCATCCGCTGGAAGAAGAGTGCCCAAAATATTTCATTCCTAGCATAACATCAGTAAGCAAAAAAGGATATAGAGGCTCTGACAGTTGTGTTATTTGTGTATTTGACCAGATAATACATAATATTAGAAACCCTTTTACTCTAGGTCAGTTGCAACAACCACTTCACTTCCCTCTTTACTAGTTACAGATGTTGAGTATAAGACATGTTGAGTCAGAATGAAGCTGTAGTATGAATTTCTTAAGAATTTGACTCTGTTTGTTATATGATGATTAGGTAGATTTACTTCAAGTTTTGTAAACGACTTCATCGGATAAGCACCTAAAAATCAAGTGTTGATACATGGCAGTGGTTACTATTTCGTTATTTATACCTTACATTAGAATAGTTTCTGTTTTTAGTACTTTTCATTCCTCGCCATCTAGACCCTCTGAGCTTGCGCCATTAGCTTTGGTTGTTGGTGATATTTGTTAAGAAGTAATTAAGATGGCAAGCATCAACCAGCTTCCCACCCTCTGCTTCCTTCCTGTAAGCTTAATTTTTCTGAACCATTGCAAGAGAGGCAGGTTCTAGATAATGGTGGTCTGCTTGTGGTCTGTTTCTTGAGGCAGGTTCTATGACCTTCTTTTCTCCCATGAACTCTGTGTAGTTGGTAACGCTAGCATCAGCAACCTTCTATGGTACGGTATGTGTATTAATACCCTCACTTGCATTGGTCGCACATCTCAAGTCCCAAAGATATCTAGTATAACAAATTAAGATATAACTTTATACAGGCCTTCTCTTCAACGGGGACATAGTGTCTTGGACAACTTGTTTAGTGTCTTGAACAGTTTATATAGTGTCTTGAACAACTTTTTCATTTACACTTATTACATGGTCATGGGCAAGACACTAAATAAGATGCGTCAAGACACTATATAATATGTCCGTAAACAGATAATCCGTTTAAGAGAATTCTTGTAACTTTATAAACAGGATACAAGATAGACTATGCAGGTGTGTGTAGTACTATGATTACTATCCTCACTTGCTTTGGTCGCACGTCTCAAGTCCCAGAGAAATTTAGTACGTATAACAAATGAAGGTATAACTTTAGGGACAGGATACAAGAGAGACTAACAGGGAAAAAACAATAAAATGGTAGTCTAGAACATATTCGAGTGATACAGTCAGAGATTGAGCTCCCCACTATATCTTGTCACTGACCTCTTCTTCAGATTTCTTATCCTTCTTTTTCATCTCCCTTATAGCTCTCTTAAGCTGTGGTTTCTCCAATGTAGACTGCGGACTGATCCTCAAACACGTTCTTTTCTCCTAAGATGTCCTCTTCTATCTCCTTGTTAGCTCCATCCACCGTAAGACCCTCAAATACCTGCATTCCACCAGATAAAGTTTCAAACTGATAGTAATAAAACATAACAGAGAGGTATGATGCAAATTAACAGTAGATCTGGTGTAGACTATACATATATTTAAATTTCTTTTCTTCAAAGTTCAAATGACGTTTTCTTTATGCTCTTTCAACACCTGTTCATCTATCTGGGAGTTCTCTTTAAGTAGTGCTTCTTCTCCAGCAGTGTCCGTTGAGTGCTCCTGGAGTGTTGCTTCTTCTTTAATTGCCTCTTTTACTTTTTGGTGCACTTTACAAATAATTATAGGAACATAGCTTGTCAAGCAAGATTAAGATAACAAAAGAAACGAAAGAAATTCAATTATGGAAAACACTACACGGAAAGAAACTAAATTATAGACTAAAAGATGAATTATTCAGTTTCACCTCTCCAGCAGGTTTACATTGCTCCCCTTCTATCTTCCTCCAAACTTGCTCAAATATTTTACTCTTCGGTACATATAACAAACTCTTCTTTGTTTACCTTTTCAATGTCTTCACTAGATCAGATATCCTAGCTAGATTTATCGCCATACCTATAGGGAAGTGAAGCTGGAATCTTCAGTATAAAATGAAAGAACAGATCGAAAAACAGAACAAATGTAGGAGATACTTTTACAAGTGCACTGGGGTCAACAAGAAACACTGGGATCATGTAATCTGTCAAACTGGATACGGCGTATCAAAAGAGACTCAGCTTTCATGCTTTTCTTGGGTCTTACCTCTTCATTTTCAATTTTGATATTGCGTGCAACACCACTTGTATGTATCCGATCTTCATCCCAGTTCTTGTTCCAACTCAATATTCTTTTGCTCCTTTTTATTTTCATACATATTCTGACAAACGGTTTCATCTCTAAGGAGAAATCGTGCCATCTTCCTCCATTTCCCTCTCCTCAATAACCTCACAAGAGGTACGGTAGTAATTTAGACGTGAGTGCTCAAAAAATGGTGCCACAAACGCAATGTAGCTCAAGAACTCAGATAGTAGAAACTGCTCAGTTACAGATTGCTCGTGAAGCTCTGAACTCAAGACTTGTGGCTGCCAGGGAAGAGGATCAAAGGGAATTCACTCCAGTACTGAGCAAAAAGAAGTTAAAGCAAAGGGTCTAATGTTTCTCCACCAAATACTAGTTCCAAGTCTTGTTGCAGCAAGAACATGGCAGCAGATGATGGGGAAGTATGACATGGAGCTAGTGCACCAGCTATGACCACTGAGTTAATAGAAGGAAATCCTCATTGTCAGAAAACGGGAGTTTCCCGATGCTGAACATTCGGAAGTGCTACTGTATCTTCCCTAGATTTCACAGTCTATTTGTATATTCCCCTCCCTCCTTTTTTATTTTTAAATTAAAATTAATATTGCTGACTTAGCAAAACAAAGTCTCTACTCGTTCGATTGGAACGAATGTACTTGTAGACATTGTTTTTCTTTGATCTTCATATAGTAAAAAATAATTATTTGGTGATTTATAGACAACCATATTCAAGAGGGTTTGGCTATTAGAGATTCTGCAGCAATTAAGTTTTAAACTTAAAGATATATAATATCATGTTCCTATTAACCTACTATTCTAGAAAATTTGAGGTTTTTTCCGCTTGAAATGGAACTATGAATATTGATGATTTCATAACGAAGATAATTCTCAGAAGGGGTCGTTTGTTTTTTTAGCCTCTAAATGCTGAATATTAAATGCTGGATTCTTTGAATGCTAAATGCTGAACTCTTAAAAACTCTAAAAACATGTTTGTTACTCTGAATACTAAATATAAATCTTATGGACCATTTTACCCTTGTTATCATCTATTCTCTTTTTTTAATGATTTTATTGTTCTTATCAAAATCTTGATTCAAATATATACAAAATTAAAAATAATAGTAAATCGAAATATTGTTTGAGGAACTCCAATATGCATGGTATATGAGAAGTGATAATTAAGCATAGAAAAATAGGATGTGTCTTAATTATATTTACCTTTAACCATGTTACGTCTTGACATCCTAAGATTTTTTAAGAAAAAATAGGCAAAAAGGAAAGCCGGCAAAGTGTCCCTTCCCTTAGCACTTTTAATTACGAAGTGAACCTTGTTTGTAAAGTGCTTCAATCTTTTTTATACACCTGACTACCTGAGTCCTACTGGATCAAAACTTTGTTTATCATCTTCAACTTTTAGATCTGGTTTTGCAGAGAACTCTCTCTTTCTCTCTCAATTAATTACTAGTTTCAGATCTATTCTATTTTCTTATTTTTACTAAAAAAAACAAAAATGCAGGAGTAATACCAAAATTCTTGTTGTTTTAAATATGAGACGAGGTTATTATACATGTCGACTATTGGTGGACATAGAAGAAAACTTTGATTTTTCAATTCAAAGTTGGAGAGACAGATGTGAGGGCAAAAAGGGAACCGTACTTCAACATCTCTAATTTCAGCATTCAGCGAGACCTTAGGCGCTGAATGAAGACACTTTTAGCTACTGATCACTGAAACAACTTTTACACCTCCTAATGCTTAAAACTTATGATTCAGAAGCTCTTAATGCTGAAAAGTCAAAATTTCAATATGGAGTGTGACCTTAGGCGCAGAACGCTGAAGACACTTTTAGCTACTGATCACTGAAACAACTTTTACACCTCGTAATGCTTAAAACTTATGATTCAGAAGCTCTGAATGCTGAAAAGTCAAAAAACAAACAACACCTTAAAAATAATTGATAAGCAATATGGAGTGTGAATAACTCAAATGGCAATATAACGAGGACCAAAATCTCTCATGAGGTCGTAGGTGCTTACGTCCTTGAGAGCTTCAGCAGAAGCTATTTCCTCATCATCATTAGTCCTAGGGATTTGGTGTTCTACCTCCGGCCAAAACCTGCGCCCCAAGAACACATACAAAGCAAGTGTTTTTTATTCCACGAGCACAATAGACATCCAAGAGTAAGTAGTCAACAAGGCAAAAGCTTCAATGAAAGAGAGAAAAAAATTTGCTAGCCAGTATAAGCAAATAGCATAAAAGAATCGTCTGAGCAATTTTACATTCTTAAAATTCAATTTAGCTTTCCCCTCAACCTGCCCAGCCCGAAGCAGATGCCTTGTTGTCCATATGGTAAGAAGAACCAAACCTATCAAGCTAAAAGATTCGAAAGAACGGTGAAGAGGGATAATATCCAGACACCATGATTCATCACAGGTTAAGCTGATGGCATAATAAACCATCGCAATATTGTAAGCGAGTTGGAGAGTGATAATAATGATCAACAAAATTTTTGACCAACGTTGAAACTTGCAACTCAAGAACGACCAACCCCTACCTAACAGAGCCACCAAAATGAATAGAGGAACTCTGCCGAATATGTTGACCAACAGAACCACGAAACACTGTGCATAGCCTGTGTGCTTGATGTGATATAAATTTACCAGTTCCAGTGCAAAACTCAATAGCCTTGCAAACAAAACAACAAGCATGACATAATGAATTCGAAACACCCTTCTTGGACTTGAGCTCCTGTTGTCTAGTGCTATGATCCATGCAGCAGACAATGAAAGGTAGATGGCTATCAGTGCAAAATAAATGGCAAATAGATAATTTTTACCTGAGGTCAAATAGTTCGGACGACCACTTTTGGCATCCACATTATACATGGCAGATTGAATATCCATTGATACTTGAACCTGTGATAGACAGTTCTTGAAGTAGAGGCTGAACTCGAAGAAATTAGTATAAGAGAATTCAACATCGAGGAACATATTTCTCCTGCCTTCTGTAAAATTGAGCTTATCCAAGATGAAGAAGATCTTCTGTGGTGGAGATTCCTTTTGCAAGCAGAATCTGCTGTAACTCGTGCTATCCATCCACAAACAAAAATGATTTGGGAGTGAGGAATAATCCGAATAATCCCATTTCAGAGAGATAGAGGTTGTTCGGGTTCAAAATAGAGATGTGAGAAACGTTGAGTTGAATACGCCCCCTTCCATTGAATCCAAAGGCATCAATGAAGACCAGGGATTGGTTCTCTGATCTAATCTCAGTGGAACGGATGTCAGCCAAAGAAGAGATGGAGAAGAAGAGAAGGATGGAGATTGAAAGTGCACAAATCCGTGTGATGTTCATGTCATATGCTCTTCTTCAATGCTCCTGCCAGTTCTTGCTTGTTTAAGAAGTGTGTGAAAGAGTTCACGTACTTTATAATACTCAGGCACTAATGGACGATCGATGAAGTTATTTACTGTTGTAACAAACTTAGACTCTTTCAGGGGGCATGGATTCTATCACAATAACAGGATACATACTAGATTTTGGACCCGGGTATATATCCGGAATCTATTAAATATTGGTATTCGTTACTCCCGGACCCTATATTGTGTTGGGCAGACCCCAAAAACAAAAACAATTATTACAATTATTACAAAAAAGAAATTTAGCATGAAACCCTCCCTTTTTATTTTCACTAAAATCCCTTTTTATTGCCTTTAAAAAAGGAAAAACTTTTTTTGTTTTAAATGTGTGGGTGTAGTCAACAAATAAAGAAGACTCTTATATGTCCAACAAAATAAAAAATCTCTAAGTGGTGAGTGTCAATATCACTGCTCAATAACTGTGGATATACCACAAGACTGCTCATGGTCATGGCGATCTATCCTCAAAAGCAGAAAATATGCTCAACTCTATATCAAATATATCATTAGTAAAGGTAATGATACCTTGCTCTGGCATGATATTTGGTGTCTTAAGGAGCCTCTTCTATGTAACAGTGAAGCAAAACATATCCTTCATCTACCTAAAAATGCTATGGTCAGTGAACTTATTGAGGATGGTAAATGGAACGCTCTGGTTCATGACTTGCCTAAAGGACACATAAAAAATAGCATTCTAAAGGTAGACATCTTTTCTGAATTTGCTAAGGATCAAGTGGTGTGGACAGATACCCCTTTAAGTGATTTCTCTATCAAATCTGCCTACAATTCTTTAAAAAGGAAAAGGAATAAAAGGATCTGGTCTAATCTTGTTTGGGGAAGATTGGTGATGCCCAAATTCTCATTCAATGCCTAAGCTAGCAATTTTTCTCAGGAAGTTTGCCAACACAAGATAGATTAGTGTATAAGAAAGTTTTGCAGGCTTATTCATGTTGTTTCTGTGAAACAACTAACAGTGAAAACTCTAAACACTTATTCTTTAACTGCAACTATACAAAATAGGTTTGGTCAAAGGTAAAAGCTGCTATTGGATTGGGGCGGCAAGTGGAACATTCAAACAAGGAGTGGTGCAATCTCATCAATATGGTTTGAGGCAAAACACCATGGGCAGAAGTAATCAAGTTATATATTTGTGCTACTATTGGGTACTTATGGACTGAACGCAACAATAGAAGATTTAATGGAGTGTCCTTGAGTCCAATAGTCATCAGTTCAATGTTGCTTAGAGATATGAAGCAATACTTGGAAGTACAAGTGGAGGAGATACAAGATTCTATCAAACAGAGAGTTCTGGCTAATAGGATAGGTCTGAATTTTAGGTATAAAAAGACTACAATCCAGCAAGTTAGATGGCTTTTTCCACCTTCTGGTTATGTCAAACTTAACTGTGATGGTTCAATGAATCTAGAGCATGTTGGCTATGGTGGAATGGCTCGAGATGAGCATGGACATGTCATGTTTGCTTTCACTGGAGGAAATGTCCAGTCCATTTTGTTTCAAGAATTGAAAGCTATCGAGATTGGGATTAGCTTGTGTATTACTCAGGATTACACAAAGGTGGTAGTAGCTTCAGATTTTTTGAGAGCAATACAGATTCTAAAGGAAATAGAGCAACCTCCATGGACATGCTGGAACCTTGTAACTACAATTAAAAGTCTCTTACTAAGGCTTCATGAAGTGAATTTAATTCATGTTTACAGAGAGGAAAACCGAGCAGCAGATCATCTGGCAAAACTTTCATTAGGAGAACCTTTGCAACCTCATGTATTTACACCCCCTTTATGTAATAGACTAAGTTCTATAATAGAGGAAGATGTAACTAAAATTTATGAGAGGTTATAATACAGATGGGGATCTGCAAAATCCCAAAGATCATCAAAAAAAAAAAAAACTAACTGTGGATATACCATATGCCATTGGGTCAAATTTCTGCACTATCCATTTAATTTTACTACCATATCTTGCCTAAATGCCAATATTGCTAAGTAAATATAGGACTCGTGGAGCCATAACCTAGCCCGAAGGGTATATATAAATGTGTGTGTGTGTGTGTGTGTGTGTGGGGCTCCTCGTGCTTACTCACACAAACCGCGCTACCCCCCTCGTTCTCGATCTCAAACCGCGTTCTCGTGGTCTAAGAGCAAAACCTCCATAAAACTGCGCTCTCTAAATTTGAAAATCGCGCTCCGTAATTTGCAAAACTGTGCTCTCTACTTTAGTGCAAAACCGTGTCAAATTTCCTCCACAAACATGTCTATGCAGTCTTGAAATGATGAATTCAACACAAAAGATGAAAGAAATGAAATAGAATTTGTTGATTACCAAGGAAAAAGAAAAAACATTAAACCCCATTATTTTAAGGTAGATGGATTTCACATAAAACTAAAATTCAAGCCTTGAAACTGTGAATGACTTTGCGTTAAATCCTTTCATAGAATGATTTGATAAATAAATTGAAGACGAAGTTGTTTAATGGTTGAGAAATGGTTTGAGCTAAAAGAATGGTTTAGAAAGTGGTTTGGTTTCAGTGGACTGTGTTTTGGTTTCTGGTTTTGGATACTTCCTTTCAAGTTTCAATACAATTACTTTTGATTGGTAACATATATACAACGTGACATCCTTAACTAATGTGCTGCCCATCCACACTTTTAAGATTAAATTATATGTTTATTTTCTTTTTCTTTTTTTGTAACTATATTTCCTTTCATTTTGAATATCTAAGCTTTACTTTGTTTGAATAATTTTTTTTACTACTTTGTTTTTTTTCTGTATTATTTATATGTTATATATGCCGCTCTCAAGGCGCTCTGAAACATAGAGCTTCTCAAGTTGGGCGCTCTTACGCTCCCGCTTCCGCTCTCGCTCCCGCTCAGCATTCTGGTGACTAAGGTCCCAGGATACACCCTGGCGTACCCTCACTTTCCCCAAAAAAATAACTATTCATCCTATTCACATACTATTCCCTCTAAAACCCAAGCAAATAGGAAAAGAAAAAGGAAACCAAACCTACCCAAAAACAGTAACCCACTAACCCCTGATGTACTCTCTCTCAGCTCGTTGTTTCAAACCAATGGATCAAAGATCCACTGGTTCTAGTTTCTTGCTCGCTCTGATGTAAATTCAATTCAACACTCTTATTCTTACTAGTACCTTCGGCGTTGGACTGACCACCTCTAAAGCCACAAGATATTGACGATTTTGGTCGACTTTCCATGTTCTTTATTTGAAGTGTGTCATCATTGCTAGGCAAACGAACACATGGATCACATCCTTGTTCATTCTCAATATTAATTTTTTGTTAAATACATGTGATCCAATTCCAGAACTGGATTCCTCCAAATAAAAAAAAAATCACATGGAGACTGTAATACCATGAACTCTAGCATTTTCAAAATCTTAGCATTTCCTTATTTAAATTATTACATGAAGGCTTTTATAGAATTTTCTTGTGCTAGTTTTAATATATCATATTGAATGAGTGCATATAATTTACCCTTTAGACTTGATAAGAACAGTGAGTACACAGGTGGTTTGGGTCAGGTGAGAGAAGTGTTGTTAAAGAGAGTTGAACTAGTCAAGACTATGACTAGAGTCTTAATAACTTAGGACTCTCAGAACTTAACTCAAAAAGTGGGATAACTGTAAAGGGTCGTGCATACAGGGAGTGGTTAGAGGAAATATAGGGTGAGAGAATATTTAAAGAAGAACAAAATGTTGTCGATGATTGAGAGGGTCGATATTCAAATGACTCACAACAAAAATAGGTGTTAGGAATCTCTTAGGTGTTCATTGGCGATTATTGGAAGTACACAAGGACTGCTAGTGGGGTATTCACTGGAAGGTTTGAATTACTCAAGCTACCATTGTCAACACTACTTATAGGCGTCTGAAGTCGTCTTTCTAGTGTTATTGTATCAATTGCTTGTGCTAAGAAGTGAGTTCTACCTTTTTCTAATTTAAATTGTTAAGTTTCCAATTCTAGTTTTTGGTACAAGAACTCTGACTTTTGGAAGAAATAAGTATACATATCTTGTCTTACACCCCCATTATATTACTTTGCAATTCTGAAGGATTTATTTTGAAATACTATTATGAATAAATTATGAGTTCCAATGTTTCAATTTTAAGGAAATAGCCATTATATCATCTTAGTTTGATCAAAGATTTTGTGAATAGTTTGGAACTCATGGTTTACGTATATATTTCTTGATATGTGACACGTATTTGAGTTTTGACTCGGAACTTAAGAAGGGAATTGTTATCCCTAGGGTGAAAGACCCGAAAGGAACACTGGATCCATGTGTATTGACGTTAGTGCACACGTCAAGGAATGTTTGGTTGAGCAGTTGCGAAAGTCGACCCAATAGTAACGTAGTTGTCGAGCGGTTAAGTCGACATGGTGTTCACATTTTTAGAATAAAGATCTCATATAATAATTGTATGGTTTCTACATATTATATGTTTTAAGGAAAATTGGCGATTTCAATGTATTGTTATCCTTTCAATCCATATTTTCTTTAGTAGTGATTCATTGGGCTTCTTGGAACCTCACTCTTTTTTTCTTCTCCCTTTTTATTCAGTTTTTCAGATTAGTACGCTTTCACGTTACGCTCGTGGGATTGTGGGATTCGTGGATAGCGGGAATTCAGAGTTGGACTTAGTAGGAATAGTAGTAGGTTTTTCTATTGATTCATTCATAGTTGGTTGTAAGAATAAACATTATTTATTTGGAGTTTATTTGGGTAGTAATATCAATGTTTTGGGAATTTAAGTTATGTTGAACTGTCATTATTTGAATTATGATATTTGGAATAAATTATTAGACTCCGAGAATATTATTTGTGAAATGTCATGTCTCTTTATTTTATGGATAGTGCATCTTAGGTCTTAAATGATCTATTTTAAGATATGGGGCGGTACAGAGACTCTATCTCAAAACCAATCTTATCACATATAACAACATTCAACAACGCCATCATATTTGAAAACCAAGAAATACCAAACGCATATATAGTTACACTCTACAAAAGCATCCCACCTTTTTATTTTTTATTTATTTTTTAATTTTTTTTATAAGACATTTATTGCTATTATTTCATATGAATTTTGATATTTATCTCATACTTGTTTTGGGATTGAGTTTGAAATATTAGTTTTAAAAAAAAATGATTTTTTTTTGGGTATGCTTGGTTGTCTAGGTGGCTCACCCGCACTTAATTTTCTGGCTCCGCCAATATAAGGCTATAGGTTAATAATAAATAAATATAAACACTTCGAGAACACCCCTATGGGATGCCACCTAGTGGGTTTTAGGCTTTTTAACCCATAAAAATAGTCACAAAAATCTTTGATTTTTTCAATAAAATGTAAAAAGTCTTCAAATTGAAAAAAATATAAGACAAGAACCTGAATAAAAGCAAAATATTTTCGTTGAATACTTGAAACTTCAACAACTTGAATAAATCCCACACAACGTACAACTTGGTGCACAACCAAATCTTTAAGTTTGGTGGTTTACCACACATGTATTTAAGCTTTCGAAGGCTGGAATACCAATTTGAGTTTGACCGGTACTATCCGGTGGTCAGTTGTCGTTGACTCTTACCCAAAAACATCATGGAAGATGGGGAGATTGTAGATCCACCTGACTTACGGGATTCTCCTTTGATTGTAACGGATCTACCTTCTCATCATACACATCAAAGTTTGAGCTCACCAAGCATTGGAATTCGCTCCCTCTCTATGGAGACATTATTTGTATTTTCTAAGATGAAAAAAACTAAAAATACAAGGTAACACCGTAATTGAAAATTACCAAATTTAATGGTTTAATTGAACATTACAATATTAAACCTCTAATGGGTTTCTAGAATATATCCTTAGGTACTACCGCATTCAAATTTTAGTGTTAGTAAGTGAATCAGAAACAAAACCATGGGAACAAGTTTTGCAACAAGTATCAAATATTGGTAAGTAGCTAGGTTCTCTGAAGCTACTGTGACAGAAAGTTAATAGCAAATGCACAACGATGTAATAGGTAGTGCATGGTTGACCTGACTTAACCATCAATTCATAGAGCACGTTCATTAGTAAGCATTCATATTAGAGTTCAACATGACACAAACAACAGAGACAAATCTCCAAGGATCCATATCCTTACCGACCATGTCACTACACACTAAGTAGTACGTACTAAGTACCACACTCCATGCTGAAATCTCATGCATTCACAAGCAAATTAAAAGTGTGCATTGTTTGTTTATACGAGTCTTTTGCACATGATTTTTCATAGATCTATGTCTCTATCTTTCTCCCACACACACACTCAAATTGGAAAATTCATTGAACTCAATTTTTAACTGTTGAAACTATTTTCTTAGAATATTTGACAAAAACCCATTTATTATATATATATATATATATATATATATATATATATATATATATATTCTAATTTTCATTTTAATTAATAGTGGAACCTGCTGCCCAATTCACATTTTCTATAAAAAAAAGTTATTTAGTAATTATTTTCTGCTTTATTTTTAAAAATTATTCACACGGTACATAAAAACGGCACCTGTTTCGGCATTAAACTGCTTCAACACAACGAGAGCAATGGTAAAGAACGCACTAAGAAACAGAGGAATTTGATGTTGGGAGAGATGAAACTGAACCAAATAATGGCTGCCTACGTACCCAAGATCTATTCTCTAGGGATCAAGTTTCCACGTAGTTCCTTATGAAAAATAATGTGGTATTTATATAGGTAGAGTAGAAAGTCCTTGTAGCTCAAGTAATCTTGTTGCTTGAGCAATTGTGATAGGATATAACTCTCAACTGATAATTATCTTTTTGATAAGAAATGAATCTGGACATAAATCAATGTACATTAGTGGCAAGCCATGTGGCTAAGGTTCAGCCTTAGACACATGAGTTAATGGGCCTGTATATTGATCTATGATATTGCGAATTGGGCTTTAGCCCTGTCGATTAAACGAATAAAATGGAGACCCCTAATAATGGACGTTTGCCACGTATGTGGGTCGAACACCGCCTTTCTTTGTCATGCGAACAAAGTTCACATGGCAAAGAAGAGAAGAAAAAGCAAGGAAAAAATGGAATAAGAAAAAAGTGAGCGTAGTGTATAATGAAGTATCATGCGAAAGGAAATGGTAGAAAAATGGAATGTCGAGAAAAATGCCTGAATTATTGTGTGTTAAATAATTTTAAACTAATTTATATGAGGCTGCAATGTAATTAATTGATAGAGGAGGAAGCAAGAAGTAAAATAGGTGACAAAAAATCGATAAAGAAAACCAATTTTTAATCCGGAATGGCAGATCTAGTATTAATAGAACTATGGAAAAAACTAGATTCCTTTCAAGAAAGTGGTTGGGTTGTAGTGGCACACCCACTAGTTGGTGAGAGGGGTGAACAATGTTCGAGTCTCCACATGGACAAATTAATTTTTGAATTTCAAAGGTTCCCAAACCTGGGCTATTAAGCGTAACTTGAACAGTGGACGAACACAACAAAATCCGGATTAAGAAGTGATAAACTCCGTAACTTGGAACAGTGGACGAACACAACAAAATCCGTAACTTGGAACAGTGGACGAACACAACAAAAACATAACTCGCGAAGGAAAAAAAAATGATGAAGCTGATGAAAATTTTTGTTCGGAAAAATTCTCGTAGAAAGATCGGCAGAATACCTTAAAAAAAATAATGACACTGACGAAAATTTTTGCTCGGAGAATTTTTCGTGAGAAAGATCGACAATGCCTTAGAAAAAATAATGAAGTTCGACGAAAATTTTTCTTTCGGGAAAATTTTTCAGTAGAAAGATCGCAGACAATGCCTTAAAAAAATAATGAAATGGCGACGAAAATTTTCGGCTCAAAAATTTTTCAGTAGAAAGATCGGCACAATGCTTTTAAAAAATAATGGCGTTGATGAAAAATTTTCAGTAGAAAGATCGGCACAATGCCTTAAAAAAATAATAAAATGACGAAAATTTTTTCGCCGGAAAATTTATCGTAGAAAGATCGGCACAATGCCTAAAAAAATAATGTAAATTTGTGAAAATTTTTCGCCGGAAAATTGTTAAAGAAAGATCGGCACAATGCTTTAGAAAAAATAACGACGTTGACGAAAATTTTCGTCGAAAATTTTTTCGTAGAAAGATCGGCACAATGCCTTAGAAAAATAATGAATTTGTGAAAATTTTAAATTTCGGAAAATTTTTTAAGTAGAAGAAAGATCGACAAAATGCCTTAGAAAAATAATGAAGCCGACGAAAATTTTTTTTCGGCCGGAAATTTTTCGAGAAAGATCGGCACAATGCTTTAAAAAAATAACGACGTTGACTAAAAATTTTCGGCCGAAAAATTTTTTCGTAGAAAGATCGGCACAATGCCTTAGAAAAAATAATGAAGCTGACTAAAATTTTCGTCGAAGAAAATTTTCGTAGAAAGATCGGCAGAATGCCTTACAAAAAATAATGACGCTGACGAAAATTTTCGCTCGAAATTTTTTTTCGTAGAAAGATAAGTTCGGAGACTATGACAAAGCGGTGGCAAAAAAATTCGACAGCATGAAACAGGTATGTCAATATTTTTTTACCAGTGAGCTTCAAATTTTGGTTAAGTCTGAAAGACTAATGAAAAGATTTGTATTTGCGTCGCAGGTTGAAACGGCGGAATTACGAGCAAAAGATATTGACGAAAAGTTTCGAACGGAAAGATCACAATGCCGTAGAGAAAGAAAAAAAAAATAAAGAAGCTGAATAAGGTTTTCGCTCATAAAGTTAACGTAATGCGAATTTTTGCCGCACGAAGAAACGACAGTTGTACGAGCCTCAGAAAGTTTCGCTCAGAAAGTTCGGCTTAATGCCTTATAAAAAATAATGAAGCTGGAGAAAGTTTTCACGAAGAAAGGTGACGTAATGCGAATTCTCGCCGCACGGAGAAACGGCGATATTACGAGCAAATTATATTCAAAAAGAGTCGACGGAGAAAAGTTTTGGTACGAGGAAAGGCGTCAATTAATGTCGTAGAAGAATTAAAAGAAGGCGACGAAGTTTTCGTTGAGAAAGAGTGGCAAAATGCCTTAGAAAAAAGAATGACTGCGGAAAATAGTTAACCGAAAGCGTTAAGCGAAGCGAATGCGGATTTCGAAGAAGAAAATGAAAATTTAATCGAACAACCGTAAAACAATTGACAGAGACAATTGATTAGGTAATTATGTGAATGTAATACCATAGAGCTAAAACTTCTTTTGATGAAAAATAAAAATAAATATGAGTTTGTTATTGAATATTGTTGTTGTGTCAGATAACATACCTGCGGAAAACTGACAATGTTGTAGATTTATGCAATTGAAATTAAATAGAACGAGACGCCCCCATGTAGAGAAAAACGCCCCCAATGCGTACTTAACTTTGCAAAATTAGGCTAAGCGAGTATAAAAGCGTTCAAACTTAGGTTGACGAAGCTAAACGTGGTAACCTCGTCAGATTTTGCCGGAACGATAGTAATGGACTAAGCGGTTAAAAAGCGTTTCAAACTTAGGCCCGACAAAGTTAATCGCGATAACCGTCCGATTTTGTCGTAAGGATATTAACGAACTAAGCGAGCGTAAAAACGTTCAAACTTAAACTAACGAAGTTAAACGTAGTAACTTCGTCAGATTTTGTCGTAGCGATAGTAATGAGTAAGCGAGCGTAAAAAGTGTTCAAACTTAGGACCGACAAAGCTAAATGTGGTAACTTGGCCGGATTTTTAAGTAATGATAGTAATGAACTAAGCGAAACGAAAAACGTTCAAACTTAGACTGACAAAGCTAAATGTGGTAACTTCGTCAGATTTTTTCGTAATGATAGTAATGAATTAAGCGAGTGTAAAAATGTTCAAACTTAGACTGATGAAAAGATGACTGCAAGAGTGATGTGTCAAGCCCTTCGTTTCTAACAGCGGCGGAGAGATAAGCCAATGAATCTGCATGATGTAAGTCATTTCGGGGTCTTTGAGTGATAGAGATGTTATCAAATTGTCGAGCAAGACTATGTATCAAACTAAGATAAGCCGCCATACGCTCATCTCTTGCTTCAAAAGACCCACCAAACTGATTTGCAACAAAGGCGAGAACTACAGATAACTGGAGCTTTCACGCCCCGATGTCAAAAGCCGTTCTCAAGGCACAAATGGCGACCTCATACCGGCCGTTATTTGAAGCGACGGCCAAGTCGCACTGATTTCCCAATCTTTTCTCTGCCGGGTTTAACAAAAAATGCATCCAATTCCATACCCAGATTTACTATGGGAGCCATCTGAGTAAACAATCCATAGGTCAATGAGATTAGGAATTGCGTTTTCATGTTGGTCTTTGTCTTCCCAGTTATTGGCGGCAGAATGTCTTCCATAGATTCTTCCTGGCACAAGAAATCGTTAATAGGAGAATCATTAATAGGAAAATCAGCTATCAAAGACGCTAGAGCATGTCATTTTTCAGTAGTACGACTGTCAAAGACAATGCTATATGCACTAAGATAACTTTCCCATTCGGAAAGATGATCACCAGTATGCTTCGATTTAACGACTATATCATCGATATAAGCTTCCATTATTTTTCCCAACAGATCGGAAAAAATTGTATTGACAAGCTTTTGGTAGGTTGCACCGGCATTTTTCAGACCAAAAGGCATAATAGTGTAGCAGAAAATGCCTTGGTCGGTCATGAATGCGGTGAACTCTTGGTCATCCACATTCAAAGATATCTGGTAGTACCATGAAGAAGCATCCATGAAAGATAGGCGTTGGAAGCCCGAAGTGGCGTTCACCAGTTCGGAAATTCGTGGCAACGGATACGGATGAATCGGACAAGCTTCGTTAAGGTTCAAATGAACTTTATGATGAGTGGGAAGTTACATCAAAGGGACTTCGTGTTAAGTGGGGTGAAATCCATTTTATCCATAAGATTTAAACAGACAGACGCCCCCAGTTGAGCCTATGTGGAAAATGACACCTGCCATTACCTCTTACAAGAGTTAGAGATTTTAGGCGGTACACACGTTCGAGTCCGACTGGAGATTGTCTTTTTCTTTGTGTGTAACCAACCTATCTAGGTCGGTAGTTTGTCTGAGATTATGGTCTTCCCTCTAGTTGCTTCTGTGACACCTTCCATCCCCGCACGGTGGGACACATGCGGGATGGCGGTTTTCTCAAATCTGCGAGGTCGGCCTTCCCTGTCGGTCGGTCCAGTCTAGGATGAAGGTTTTCCTTATACTTTCTTCCGTGACGCCTTTTTTCCCTGTCTGGTCGGACCTGCTGTCTAGGATGGCGACTTTTCTCAAATCTGCGAGGTCGGCCTTCCTCGTCGAGTCGGTCGATCGGGATGAAGTTTTTCCTTATACTTTCTTCCGTGGCGCCTTTTTTCCCATGCGGCCCGGGCCGGACTGTCTAGGATGACGATTTTCCGCAAATCTGCGAGGTCGGCCTTCCTGTCCGTCGGTCCGATCTAGGATGAAGTTTTTCCTTATACTTTCTTCCATGATGCCTTCTTTCCCTGTCTGGTCGAACCTGTCTAGGATGGCGATTTTCCTCAAATCTACGAGGTCAACCCTCCCTGTCAGGTCGGTCCAATCTGGGATGAAGGTTTTCCTTATACTTTCTTCCGTGATGTCTTCTTTCCCTGTCTGGTCGAACCTATCTAGGATGGCGATTTTCCGCAAATCTGCGAGGTCGGCCTTCCCTGTCAGGTCGGTCCAGTCTAGGATGAAGTTTTTCCTTATACTTTCTTCCATGATGCCTTCTTTCCCTGTCTGGTCGAACCTGTCTAGGATGGCGATTTTCCTCAAATCTACGAGGTCAACCCTCCCTGTCAGGTCGGTCCAATCTGGGATGAAGGTTTTCCTTATACTTTCTTCCGTGATGTCTTCTTTCCCTGTCTGGTCGAACCTATCTAGGATGACGATTTCCTCAAATCTACGAGGTCGGCCTTCCCTGTCAGGTCAGTCCAGTCTGGGATGAAGGTTTTCCTTATACTTTCTTCCGTGATGCCTTCTTTCCCTGTCTGGTCGAACCTGTCTAGGATGGCGATTTTCCTCAAATCTACGAGGTCGACCTTCCCTGTCAGGTCGGTCCAATCTGGGATGAAGGTTTTCCTTATACTTTCTTCCGTGATGTCTTCTTTCCCTGTCTGGTCGAACCTATCTAGGATGGCGATTTTCCTCAAATCTATGAGGTCGGCCTTCCCTGTCAGGTCAGTCCAGTCTGGGATGAAGGTTTTCCTTATACTTTATTCCGTGATGCCTTCTTTCGGAGGCGTTGTATCGCCGTTTGCGGTAGCGGCGGCAACGGTGCTGTTGCAGTTGGATGTTGAGAATTGATCCTACCACTAGGAGCAACTCGATTGTTCAACGGTTCTTGCATTGCCCGACTTGAATTTCGAGGGTTGCGATTCCTATTGGCAGGAGGAATATGTTGTGCGTTCGGTCCGCTTCTTTGTGCTTACCATCTTGATTATTTTACGTGATAATGGATTCAAAAAACCCACAGACGGCGCCAATTATGTTTCGGCATTAAACTGCTTCAACACAACGAGAGCAATGGTAAAGAACGCACTAAGAAACAAAGGAATTTGATATTGGGAGAGATGAAACCGGAACCAAATAATGGCTGCCCTCACGCACTCCAAGATCTATTCTCTAGGGATCAAGTTTCCACGTAGTTCCTTATGAAAAATAATGTGGTATTTATATAGGTAGAGTAGAAAGTCCTTGTAGCTCAAGTAATCTTGTTGCTTGAGCAATTGTGATAGAATATAACTCTCAACTGATAATTATCTTTTTGATAAGAAATGAATCACGGACATAAATCAATGTACATTAGTGGCAAGCCATGTGGCTAAGGTTGACCTTTAGACACATGAGTTAACGGGCCCTGCATACATTGATCTATGATAATGCGAATTGGGCTTTAGCCCTGTCGATCAAACGAATAAAATGGAGACCCCTAATAATGGACGTTTGCCACGTATGTGGGGGTCGAAACAGCACCCGTTCAGTGAATCGAACCTATAACCTATAAAATGGATAGAACTTATATGCAGTCAATTTTAATTAGACTTATAGTTAGTGTCTATTGGTTTGAGTTTGGGAAAAGAATTTCCTGATTTTCGTTTTGGATGTATTACTTCAATTTTTTTAATCTATGTAACATGAACACGCCATATTTCAAAAACAGCCTTAATCAGATTCTTCCTCTATGATTTTTTTCTAGGGAGGAACAATTAGAAAAGACTGAATTTAATTTTGTGAATAGTGTAGTATGCAGCAAAATCAATTTTGGATATTGTTTTGGCAAAAGCAAGTGAACTAAGTATTTATTTGTTTGGTTCCAAGAGCAGCGAAGGAGAAAATATTAGTTTTGACTTTTGATTGCGAGCACAGGGTGACTTTGTTAGAAAAAAAATGTAGAAAAAGATAGTTCAAGATGACTCATTTAGACAGAGATTTCCTAACAACGGCTGTGCTCACATTTCTCACTTTACATTTGATCCCGAGGTTCTTCAAGAAGGAAGCTTAAGTCAAGGTTACGATTTTAAGTTTGTGCCATGCAAATGCTTATTGGAGGAGTTGGAACACTTAAAAACCAAGAAGGACAATATGAAAATTAAGTTATCAAAGATGTACTCAAAATTTAGAGCTTAGTGAGTGTCAATTACACGTGGAATAAACAAACAAACACGTAAGTTCATTTTTTATGCTATACAGACCTACTCTTTTAACCTACTATTTCAACCTACTGATGTGTCCAGAGAGGTGGCAGTCCACGCCAGCATCAACACTCTTCATAAGTAAAACCGTCCGGCCGAAATAATCTTCCCATGAATTTCGTTTTCTTTTTTATTTTAAAACAAACAGAAAAATAAACAAAACTGAAAATCATATCCTTCTTTCTTCTGTGCCTCTGCTTCTTCTTCCCAAACAGATTCAAAAACAGAAATCTCCATTGAAAAAATCTCAAGCCGGAAATCTCAAACAGAATTGTTCGCTCATCAAACGGTGAAGCATAGTTTGACTGGCATTGAAAATTCATCTTGTTATATAGCGGGTGCAGCAAACTTACTATGAACAATAAGTTTTATATTACAAGAGCCAGATGAATGACCCAAGAACTATGAGTATGGGTAGTTGCAGTTCGGACTGAAAAATCTAAAACAACATTGTCCATTTCGTGTCTCCTAAAAAGCTTCACTGCCTTTGAAAATCATCAAAATCATGACTATATAAAATCTTGAACTGCGACATTAAAGCTAAGATCTTTAAAAGCCGGACTCTCCATTTGCTAAAAACTCAAAACTTAAGCTCGACATTGGAAGCTACTAGTCATAGTAGGAGTAGAGTGCACGACACTTCACTTTTCCCTTATTTCTGGATTTTGGGTGATCAAAGTAACAAGTGTTCTCATATGTTGGAAAGTTTTGAAACCTTATATTGTTGTCTTTGATCATTGGTAAAGTTTGATTATCTCATTTGTCTGAAGTATGGAACTTGCATACTATACCAAATTTCGGTGTAAATCATATGGCTTTGAATTCAGTATGCCTGTATATATACACTAAAATGTGTTTATACCTTGGCACTCTTATGCAAATACACATGGATAGAGGGGAATGAATAAAAAACATTGCTCAAACTAGATGAGGATGAATTTGTTAGAAAAATGATTTGCTCAAATCCATTAAAATATGAATGAGTAGTTTGTCTCCCAATTTACCCCACTTGAAATGAAATGAGTTTCTTTTGAAATAGTACGTAAAGTGAGAAAAACCTTTTCAAAATGGTGCACTGGTTCGAAACAGTGCATTATGCCAAAAAGGTTCGACCTTTCGAAATGTGCACTAGTTCGAAACAGTGTATATATTATGCCGAAAAGGTGTAACCTTTCAAAATAGGCACTTGGTTGAAACAAATGTTATATGCGAAAATGGTGTGTCATTTCGAAACATGTGACTTTTCAAAAGAGTTCTTACTTTTTCCCAAGAGTCACTGTATTGTTTCGAAGAGGCACCACTCACCTATAAATAGTGGATGAATTTGGAGAGAAAGCACACCAGATCACACAGAGTTCTGATCTTTCTCTTCTCCCCCTATTCTTAGTCAAATATTATGTTGTGTTCACTGAGTCTATAGAATTGAAGTGCTAGCTTTCTATAGAAAGAAATCCGTTCTATCTTGGGAGATAGTTTCCCATCAACCTTCAAGCACCGTGAGGGGGAAAACCTGTCTTAATGACATAGTGAATCTTCACTAGGCTCGGATTTAATCATTGGTAAATTAACTTCATTAGTTGAACTAAAATGTTTGTTTGTTTGTTTGTTGATATTAAAGGTTTGTTCATATCAATTTGATTTTCTTATTTACTTAACAATAAATATATTTTTGGAATAAGTTTCCTACAAACTTAAGACAGATTTCTTATTGCCTTGAATTAATTTGGTTGAATTAATTTTGGCTATACTTATTGTTTAGTACAAATGCACTAACAATTTTGAAGCGGATTTCGTTTTTTATTGGTAAAGACGTTAGCGGAAAAGATTGTAATGTGGCAGAAAATTTTATCATCATAAATACTAGATTTAACACACGGAAAGGTATTGGTCCAAAAGAATCAGGTATGTTTTAATTGGGACCGTGTGCATATGTTTTAATTGGGACCGTGTGCAGTTTTCCTGGATATCAATTGCTTTCTTTTGGAAACAACTAATTAGTTAAGTGTCAAAAGTGTGAAAAGCACCGTTTCAATGTTTTATACATGTTCAACAGACAAAACTATTTGCTTGGTTACTTTCAATTTTATTACTAATAATAGCCTTTCAGTTTTGATTGGTTATGGCTTGGGCCTGGTTAGTAAAAGGTTATTTGGTGTGAACCGTTAATATGAACTGTTGTAACCATTTAAAGGTTGGAATATGTATGCCCACCCTTTAACAGTTACTTTTAGAGCTGTGGCGGTTGGGATATCATGATTACATGACGCCAATGGATGACATGTGTAGTGAGTTTGAATCATTTGGAAAAAAGTTTAAAGTAGAATGTTTTTTTTTTCTTCCACGTGACTTTCTAGTTTCTACAGTAAAAGACAGAAGTGAGTTCGTCTCTTATTAAAGTCTTGAGGTTTTTATTATCGGCTTTAACCAGTTGGTAATAACCAGTTGAAAGAGAGTCACAACAATGCTATACCGTGAAAAAGTACTTTAATCATTGATTTGATCAAGGACGAAACGGTGAAGAACTGAAGTCATTCATTGGTTCCAATTTTTTCCCCTTCTGAAAAGGACATCTCATGCACTATTTGTCTCTTCTTTGGAAAGGACATCTCCTGCACTGTTGGTCTCTTCTTACTGAAAAGGAATAACAAAGTGTGTTTCTATTTGAGAATAGAAATGACAACACCACCGAGGTTCTCCTATTCATCTTTGTTCCTATTTCATTTGCTTTACGTACTAGTTCGTTGAATGGTATGAACATTTTGGTCCCCGATGACGACCTTATGTTCGTAGAAGTGGAACTCAACAACTACAGGTGTCTACTAGCAATGGTGGATACTGGTTCAACTCATATGTTAATCTCTGAGTATGTATCCAAGGCTATTGGATTGAAACTCGCAGAATGTACAGGCTTGAACCAAGAAGCCGAACCGGTGAAAGGACTCGCTTTGGAAGTTGACATTAAGATGAACAACTGGCGAGGAAAGGTGGACCTGATGGTAGCTCGCTTAGACCATTTTCAAGTCATTCTTGGAATGGACTTTTTGAAAGAAAAAAAGGTGGTGGTAATGCCACACTTGGGGGGAATTATGATCCAAGATTCCGAGAATCCTTGCTTCATTCCAGATGTTAAGAATGGCGGGTGTTAAAAGGTTTCTAAAATTATTTTATTATTTGTAAGATGTATGTGTTTTACTATTGCGCCAAAGAGTGCCAATAAAGAAGATTGCTTAAAATATTGTTTTATAAGCATACTTGTAAGCAAAATTAAGGTCTTAAAAGTGTTTTCGACACTATATGAATGATATGTGACATTCTTTAACAAGAAGCCTCACTTGAAAAACATATATCTAAATAGTTTTCCAATTTATTGACTTTGTCATAAGAAATTGGAAAAATGTGGGGGATTATGTATCTTCTTGAATTAATCAATTCAAAATTGGAAATTTGTTGAAGCATTACTCAAAAGACATCAAATGTGGTGTTTTGCTCTAGGAGAGATGTATAAATTTCAAGGAAATTCTTATAGCAAACGTGCATAGCAAGGTCCACTATGGAATTAGAATTCATAGCGTTGGACGAGGCTGTAGACGAAGCTGAGTGATTTCGAAATTTCTTAGAGGATATTCCAAACCTGGGGCTAAACACATTGCCCGGCGGGTGTGTATACCTTTGTGACGACCAATCATTATTGGTAGAGCAACGTGAGTAGCATGTATAATGGGAAGTCTCGACACATACGTCATAGACATAACACCATTAGACAATTGCTCTCAAATGGAGTTATCTCAATCGACTATGTAAGGTCAAAAGATAACATTGCGGATCCGCTTATAAAAGATTTGTTTGTTTGTTGATATTAAAGGTTTGTTCATCTCAATTTGATTTTCTTATTTACTTAACAATAAGTATATTTTTGGAATAAGTTTCCTACAAACTTAAGATAGATTTTCCCCCTCACGGTGCTTGAAGGTTGATGAGAAACTATCTCCCAAGATAGAACGGATTTCCTTCTATAGAAAGCTAGCACTTCAATTCTATAGACTCAGCGAACACAACATAGTATTTGACTAAGAACAGGGGGAGAAGAGAAAGATTAGAACTCTGTGTGATCTGGTGTATCTTTCTCTCCAAATTTATCCACTATTTATAGGTGAGTGGTGCCTCTTTGAAACAACACAGTGACTCTTGGGAAAAAGTAAGCAACTCTTTGAAAAGTCACATGTTTCGAAAGGACACACCATTTCGGTATATAGCACTGTTTCGAACCAGTGCCTATTTCGAAAGGTTACACCTTTTTGGCATGATGCACTGTTTCGAACCAGTGCACATTTCAAAAGGTCGCACCTTTTCGGCATAATGCACTGTTTTGAACCAGTGCACCATTTCGAAAAGGTTTTTCTCACTTTACGTACTGTTTCAAGATAAACCCATTTCATCTCAAGTGGGGTAACTTGGGAGACAAATAACTCATCAACCTTCAAGCACCGTGAGGGGGAAAACCTGTCTTAAGGACATAGTGAATCTTCTATAGACTTTCCATTGGTTCATTAGTTAAAAAGACTTTCCATTGGTTAAAAAAAAAAAAAAAAAAAAAAAAAAAAATCTTTACTAGTTGCATGTTAACCGTAGTTTTTGAAAAAGAGTCACAGGCTCACAGCAAAAGGTTAAACAAGAGAGCAAGTTGAAAGATTATCAAGAGGAATGGGCTTAAATCCTTTGAGATAATCAACCAAGAGTCCTCATAATGGAAAAACCAACCTAGTTGACTGGAGATCCCAAGATCTAGGTTCAATGGACCAACTGAATTATGTTTGTGACTCAGTTAGCACTAGAGAGTAATATTATACTTTAACCCATTCCTATATAAGATAGTGCATATCTGCCGTGAGAACCATGATAAGTCAAGCTTTTAATGATTTACTATATCTTAGAAAGTTATGTTATCCAAGTGGAGTATTGCAAGATACTCTTTATAGAAATCACCTATGTGAGTGTGAAGTGGGGCCGCTTCTATGAGAATTTTAAGGCAAATGTCTCAAAACACTCTTTGAAACCAAGAAGTGTTCAAGGCCAAAATGAACACAAACGTGAGAACCAACAGTATTCGAGAAGGTACTGCGTGAAGATGATTGTCTAGGTTTATACAAACGGCTGACAGTTCAAGGACATTAATTGAAGTCTACTGATCATCCAATTAAATCCGATCGTCTTTCACTAAGGCAAGTTCAAGGCCTCACATGCTACTTGACCTGATGCGGTATCTTTTCATTTGTAAAAGAACAGAAATCCGATGTTTATGATAGACGAAAGCCAAATTTTCATTCATGTGGGGGATTGTTAGAAAAATGATTTGCTCAAATCCATTAAAATATGAATGAGTAGTTTGTCTCCCAAGTTACCCCACTTGAGATGAAATGGTTTTCTTTTGAAACAGTACGTAAAGTGAGAAAAACCTTTTCAAAATGGCGCACTGGTTCAAAACAGTGCATTATGCCAAAAAGGTGCGACCTTTCGAAATGTGCACTGGTTCGAAACAATGCGTCATGCCGAAAAGGTGTAACCTTTCAAAATAGGCACTGGTTCGAAACAGTGTTATATGCCGAAATGGTGTGTCCTTTCGAAACATGTGACTTTTCAAAGAGTTGCTTACTTTTTTTCAAGAGTCACTGTGTTGTTTCGAAGAGGCACCACTCACCTATAAATAGTGGATGAATTTGGAGAGAAAGACACACCAGATCACACAGAGTTCTGATCTTTCTCTTCTCCCCCTGTTCTTAGTCAAATATTATGTTGTGTTCGCTGAGTTTATAGAATTGAAGTGCTAGCTTTCTATAGAAAGAAATCCGTTCTATCTTGAGAGACAGTTTCCCATCAACCTTCAAGCACCGAGAGGGGGAAAACCTGTCTTAAGGACATAGTGAATCTTCACTAGGCTCGGATTTAATAATTGGTAAATTAAGTTCATTAGTTGAACTAAAAAGTTTGTTTGTTTGTTGATATCAAAGGTTTGTTCATATCAATTTGATTTTCTTATTTACTTAACAATAAGTATATTTTTGGAATAAGTTTCCTACAGAATTTAGTTTGTCTGATGGTAAGAAGTCAAAACTGGAAGCATCTGAAACAAAATAGATGATGCACCAGCTTTAATTTGTGTCTTAAACAAATAATGCAAAAAAAAAAGAGAAAGCAGAATTCAACTGTTAAGTTTACAGGTTAATTCAACAAAGGTTTACAAGCTCCATTGTTTGTATAGTCCGAAACTATACTAGGAATGAAACTTTAAACTTATACGTACACTCCTGACTTTGCAATACTATGCCCACACATGTATTCAAACAAAGTGTTGTTCATTATATTTTGGAATCAACCCATAGCACTATAACACCCGGCTATTTCTATTTATTATTTTTATAATACATGATTAATATTAGTAATAAGAACAAATAAAATAAAATAAAAAGGATAAAGATTAGAAAGAGATAGGGTAAAGAGAATAAACCCCATTCCCTATTTTCTGGGGGTTTTGAAAAAAAAAATGAGTTTACACGGAGAGTTTTAAGAGGGAGAGGGAGTTTTACACAAAGTGAAAAAAGAGAGAAAGGCGAAGATTATTGGGATTGCTTTCTGACGATTGTTGCGTGGCCTTTTTCGTCCTCAAGTTTATATTCATTCACGTCGCTCGTAAATACAACAGAGGTGAGTAGATATTTTCTGGATTTGATAAATTTCACATTGCTGTAGATTTCAAGATCTTGTGGAAAATTATTTTTACTTGATATTTAAACTGTCCACATATTGTTATTGATTTATTACTTGGTTTTGGTACTGTTGACTATTTAGTGTTAACTGTGTTTAAATAAAGGTTATCATCATAATTGAATTGAAGAATAGATTTGGTCTCAAGAAAACTCGGCAAGATTTATTGATAAAGTGCGAGTAATTAATTGATTAAGGGTTATTGTTATTTACTTGGTCGATCTATATATTATGCGATATTTCTTGATTTGAATTGATTGTGGATCGTTGGTTTATTGGTGATGTCGGGTTTAGAATCGGTTGTTTAACTGTCGGTTTGTATAGGTAAATTGTGTTGTTGGGTGAATTATGGTTGTTGAATGTTAATTTGGCTGTTTAATGGTATGGGTGCTGTTGAAGCTCCGAAGGGAGCATTAATGGCGTCGAGAGATCGATTTTTGAGGAGTGATGGAATTGAGTTTTGGTTATGTCAAAAGTTTGGGTTTTTTAGGGAGAGTAAAACGGAATGGTTTTAGTTTCTTTCAGTTGGGCTTGGGCCGAATTTGAATGGTGGGCTTGAGTTGTTTTTATAAACATTTGGGCTTAAGTAGTTTATGGTTTTGGGCCTTGAGTTGTTGGGCTGGTTTCTATTATTTTTGTGGGCCGGGTCATTTTTAATTTAAGTGGACCGGATTCTATTAATTTAGATGGGCTTTGGGTTAGAGTGTGTTTTTGGGCCAAATCTGTGCCTGGTTTGGAATCGAGTTTTCACCTAGTTAGGGTCAGATTCAAACTCTCGCCAAAACATGAAAAAGCGAGTTTTATGAGTCTTCTTTCTAACCCAATTGACCTTGTCACATTCCAAAGTCTGTGGTGGTAGATATGATGTCTGGAAGTTTGGTTGACAGAAAACAGTGCGTCAGAAATCAGTTTCTGCGCACTGTGTTCAAGTCCAGTTTTAATTTAGTTAGAGTTTGAACTAGATTTTTATGAAAACATAAGAAAGTAAGATTTGGAAGTCTGCTTTCTATTCCAATTGGCCTCATCGTAATCCGAGGCCTGTAGAATTAATTATGGTGTCTGGAAGTTTGACTGGCAGAAAACAATGTGTCAGAAATCAGTCTGTGTGCACTGTGTTCATGCCTAGTTTTAGAACATTTAGAATGAAATTGAGTTTTTTTGTAAAACATAAGAAAGTAAGTTCTGTGTGTCAGCATTTCAACGCAAAAAGCCTCGACGCATTTGGACACCTATGGAAAGCGTTGTGTCATTGAGAAGATAGTTTATCAGAAATCTAGTTTGCTAAAAATTAGGATTTTTACCCTTTTACCAACTTTGAACTATTTTTACTCTAAAATATAATGACTTTGGGACTTTGAGTTCTACATGAAAAAGTAAGTATATCTATCTTAGTTTTCAAATAATCAAGTGGGGTATCATTTGGATGGCTATAGGAAACGTTATTGTTTTGGCAAGTTAACTAGATAACCTACCATGTTTTCTTTTTAGGGGAGCTCTGGTTAATTTTTCTTATTGTAATGAGATAAATGATTTTACTTAAACATATGAGTGTCTTGAATCTTGATTACTTAATTTCATATTTGTATTATATTACAAGTACAATTGTTGCATATACACTAAATGTTAATATAGATTTATATTATCTCACGTGACATGTTACATTAAAGTTTGTGTTTAATATATATATATAATTGAGGAATGAAAGGGAAATGAAGTGTGCAACCTTAAAAAATGAATTTTTATTGTTCTTTGACTTTGACTATGTGGCTGATAAGAACTACGAAGGCTTGATTCCAATCTTGAAAGATTCGGATACGCAGGCAGCTTTGAGCAAAAGTGTTGCCACTATATTATATATTAGTTATTAGTTATTAGTTATTAGTTATTGTGATAACTATATGTGAACAATGTTAGTACTTAATTGTGTACGTGATTGTGGTTGTTTAAAATATATTCACGAAACATTTAACTAATGTGTTATTCCTGATTGAACATTTTGATATCTATGATTGATATAATTGATAATGAGGTGAGTTTATTAGTTATTGTGTTTGGAATCTTTAGTAATGAATTATTGTTTAAGACGATGTTTGTTTTGTAATGAAAATATTATAATAAATGAGAACTCCTGAGTGTTAAAATCCGGTATAATTAAAAGTGTCATGTGAAAATTTAATGTGTCGCCCACATCTTTAGATCTCTCTACGCCTCTTTGATGAAAAGAAATGTTTATGACTAATGATGTCATGTGAAAAGCCGCCTTAGCTTCTTTAGAGAGGAACTAAGGCATTCGCCTTGCGGGTGGGCTGTATTCCTTGAGTGTATGGGAATGTAGGTCTGAATTCCTTGAATGTGGCGGGAATGACCTAAGGTATTCATTGAATGTGTCATGAATGACCTGTTAGTGTTATAATGGATATTCCTTGAATGTGAAGGGAATGACCTAAGGTATTCATTGAATGTGCCATGAATGACCTGATATTTTGTTATGCCCAAATGTATGTGTATGGAAAGCCCAAAGATGGCTGTGACTCACAAGTTACGAGTTTATAAGATGAAAATATGTTTCCTGGATGCGATATCCCTGCTTGGGAGATATGTCTTATAGTGGTACTCGGTGTGAGTGAGGCACACGGATATGTGTGATTTGGCAAATGTGTGAAGTGCAAATCGTAGAGTAGGAACTAAAGGTTGGGCTGTGTCTTTTAATAAATGAGTCGACGAGATAATTAATAAGCAAAGTAAAATATTGATTTTACATGTGATGGAGTTATTGCATTTGGTGTATATGATTTCTTATGATAAATGTTTATGTGGTTTGTGTAAGTTGATACTCACGAGGGATGAATGTACTCCCTGGTTGATATTTTTTCCTCGTTCTCATAAGTAGATGAGTGATATTAAAGTAAAATATTGATTTTTACATGTGACTGAGTTACGCGTGCATATGAATATTTATGTATTATGATGTACATGATTTCTTACAAGGAAATATATATGTGGTTTGTGTAAGTTGATACTCACGAGGGATAAATGTATTCCCTAGTTGTGATATTTTTCCTCGTTCTCATAAGTAGACGAGTGGTTTTTAAGAAAAGTATTGGCTTTAAGTATAAGCGAGTTGTTGGATATGATTGGCGATATATTATTATATGATGCATATAATTTCTTACGAATGAATGTGAATATGGTTACCGTGATATGATAGATATGGTGGTGTGATATGAATATTAGTTAATATTGGTGATATAATGGATATGGTGGTGTGACATGAATGTTAATATTGGCGATATATTATGCCATATTATATATACCCATGATGGTTGCAGTGAGAGTGAAATAGATCGATGTATACTATAAATGATTACGTTTAGAAAATCTAACTTTGTTTTGTAGGAGGGTAGGACTTATTAACTTTTTATGCATAGACGTTGTCCTACCCTAAGACGACGTGCTGACTTAAAACTTCACCTACAAAATGAATTTAAACATATTTTTTTGTAGATATAATATACTCAATATTAAGATCATCTCTACAAAATTTCAGCTCATTTGGAAACCTCTAACATTGGCAAAAAAACGATTACAAAAATTCAACATTTCAAGACTGTTAGATTTTTAAAAAGAAATGACAACCATTTTTATCTATGTTAGATGTTTCCAAATGAGCTGAAATTTTGGGAATATAATCATTATAGTGAGTGCTTCATAACCACAAAAAATTAGATTTGAATTCATTTTGTAGGTGAAATTTTACTTATGTACTTATTTTAAAATTAACTTAAGTAGCTACTTTTTTTTTAGAGAATGACTGTATATATATATATATATATATATATATATATATATATATATATATATATATATATATATATATATATATATATATATATTGTAGAAATTATTATTATTTTTTAAATTAATGAACCAAAACACGGTCATTTCTAAAAAAAAAAAATTAACCAAATATAATGAACCAAAATTAATAAACCAAATACGGTCATTTCTATGTGTGTGTGTGTATCGTAGAAGTTTTTTTTAAAAAAAAATTATATATCGTAAAAAAAATTAAAAAAAACAATATATATATCGTGAGAAAATTTTTAATTTTTTTTTTTTTTTAGAAATGAACCAAACACGGGTCATTTCTTAAAAAATATATATATATATATATATATATATATATATATATATATATATATATATATATATATATATATATATATATATAAGTAGCTACTTAAGTTAACTTAAAATAAGTACGTAAGTAAAACTTTATCTAGAAAATGAATTATATATATATATATATATATATATATATATATATATATATATATATATATATATATATATACTTAAGTTAAGTTAAAATAAAATAAGTAAGTAAAACTTTATCTAGAAAAATGAATTCAACCATAATTTTTGTGATATGATTGTTTTCCCCCCACCTACGTGGCAAACGCCCATTAGTAGGGTCTCTATTTTATTCATTTAATCAACAGGGCTAAAGCCCAATTCGCAATATCATGGATCAATGTATGGGGCCCTTAACTCATGTGTCTAAGGCTGAACCTTAGCCACATGGCTTTGCCACTAATATACGTTGATTTATGTCCAGATTCATTTCTTATCAAAGAGATAGTTATCAGTTGACAGTTATACTCTATCACAATTACTTAAGATACAAGATTACTTGAGCTACAAGGACTCTCTACTCTACTTATATAAATACCACATTATTTTTCATAAGGAACTACGTGGAAACTTGATCCCTAGAGAATAGATCTTGGGTACGTAGGCAGCCATTATTTGGTTCAGTTTCATCTCCCCCAACATCAAAATCCTCTATTTCTTAGTGCGTTCGTCACCATTGCTCTCGTTGTGTTGAAGCAGTTTATTGCCGAAACAATGATATACTCAACATTAATATCATCTCTACAAAATTGCAGCTCATTTAGAAACCTCTAACATTGACAAACTTTTATTGCAAAAACTCGACATTTCTGAACCGTTAGATTTCTTTTTAAAGATGACAACAATTTTAATCTATGTTAGAGGTTTCCAACTGAGTTGAAATTTTGTGGAGATGATATTTATGGTGAGTGCTTCATAACCACCAAACATTAGATTTTAATTTATTTTCTAGGTGAAGTTTTACTTACGTACTTATTTTAAGTTAACTTAAGTAGCTACTTTTTAGAGAAGGACTATATATCGAGCAGGTTCCGTTTACCATACTTTTTATACCATAGTTTATACCACACTCCCTTACAAGATGAATTAAGTGCTAATAATTTGTGGATATGATCTACTAACCATAAATAACATCTCCACAAAATATCATCTCATTTGGAAATCTCTAACCTAGTTAAAAGTTGTTGTAAACTTTGAATTTTTTTTAATGGTTCAGATTTTTCGATTTTGTAAACATCTTTTGACATAGCTAAACATTATCAAATAAGGTGAAATTTTATAGAGGTGGTCTTCATGGTTAGTTGAACACCTACGAGCAGGTTTCGTTTACCACACTTTTTATACCATAATTTATACCATGTCTCTTAACTTTGCTTACAACGTGAATTATAACCTAATTTTTTATAGATGTGTTCAACTAACCATGAAGACCACCTCTATCAAATTTCACCTTATTTGATAATATATATATATATATATATATATATATCGTAGAAATGAACCAAATATATAGAAATTAATTTTTTTAATTTTTTTTTATAAATTTTTAATTTATTTTTTAATTTCTTATAATGGATTGGTTCATTTCTAAAAAAAAACTTGAGTTTTTATTTATTTATATATATATAATTTTTTTAGAAATGAACCAATCCATTATAAGAAATTTAAAAAAAAATTAAAAATTAAAAAAAATTAAAAAAAATTTATATATATATGACTATATATATATATATATATAGTCATCTAAAAAGTAGTTACTTAAGTTAATTTAAAATAAGTACGTAAGTAAAACTTCACCTAGAAAATGAATTCAACCCTAATTTTTTGTGGTTATGAAGCACTCACCATAAAAATCATCTCCACAAAATTTCATCTCATTTGAAAACTTCTAACATATATAAAAATTGTTGTCAAATTTAAAAAGAAATCTAACAGTCCAGAAATGTCGAGTTTTTGCAATAATTTTTTGCCAATGTTGGAGGTTTCCCAAATGAGCTGAAATTTTATGAAGATGGTCTTTATAGTGAGTATATCATATCTACAAAGCATTGGGGTTGAATTCATTTTCTATGTGAAGTTTTACCTACGTACTTATTTTAAGTTAACTTAGGTAGCTACTTTTTAGAGAATGACTATATACGGTCCACGTGGCCACTAAGAACACGTGATTCTGTTATTCGTTCTAACAACATTTCCCGCGCTCCTCTTTCTTCTTACACCACCATTATAAAATGTTGTCCACTCCAGAGAAAAATAATTCTTCAAGAAATTTTCTTTCACTTCACAGAGCTCCGAGACTAGTCATTTTTTTGCGATTCACATCAGTTCTAGGTATTATATACTAAGCTTTTCTTTGTTTTTGTTCATAGTAGTCTAGCTTAATTATTAGCTTGTTGAACAATTAGTATTTGAGTTGAGAATCGTTTTCAGATAAAAAAATGAGTTGAATGATAACCTAGCAAGATTCAGCTTAACTGAGTTTAGAAATTTATTATTCATCTTCTTCTTTAATAATTTTGAGTTGTTGTATCTTGAAATTACTCAATAACTAGTTTAGTTGATTGAAAAAAATGCATTCATCAAAATTTATATAAGTTTGTGTTTAGTTTATCATAATATTATTGTCGAATTTAGATTTAGATGCGTGTTGTTGTTCTTGCCTAATTTCCACTGCAAATGTTGTTGAATCTTCGCAGTTGAAACAAACTTTTTTTGAAAATAATGTTTAGAAATTTGTCGTGTTATTCATGTTTCAGCTGGGACTAAAAAATGTCAAACCCAAGCTTAACTCCATTAAGAGGTTCTGGTTCAGAAATTATTGAAATGTCGACGCCTAGAAGTCCCACTCCCACTGCTGCTACACCGCTAGCAAATTAGACATCATAAGGTAATTAGCATATATTAAGATATATTAAGTAGATGTGTTTTATTTATGTTTCCAATATATTTTATTCTTTTTTAGATGTAGATTATGGAAAGGAAGCAATTGTACGGTGGGTATGGTTTTTGGCTGGGTTGATAAGTTGTATGTTCTTTTCTTCAAACATCTTTCTCACGGTATGGGACTTGGTGATCAAGTGGGTATTCTCTAAAGAATCCGTGGGCTTCAACTACTCAAATTTAGAAACTGCATTGTTTGTATGTATTTATGCACTTTGTGGGGCTGGATCAAAATGGGCGATTGATGTCTATTTTAGGAAGTGGAGTATGGGTAAGAAGATGGAGAGTTATAAGGAGCTATTCTTAATGGCCAAACATATATTGGATTATGGACTAAACTTTGGTGTAGCAATCCTCTACACCCAAGTATCCAAAAGTTCTAAAAGGAGGATGGCATGCTAGAATTGTTGGGATGGCGATTGGAACTCTTTCGATGCTGGCAACACTAATAGGATCAAGTCTAGTGCAGAGTATTGTCGAAGGTTTTGGATTCATTGCGACTGCTATGACGGCAATATCTGTCTTGCGGCTGCTATGACCGCAACATCTGTGTTGTTTGCATTTGAAGAAAGATTTAAGCCAATGTGAATTTCTGTCGAAGCATTTGTTATTATTGTTGTTGTTCTCCCCTATATTGCTTTATGTTGAGAAGAATTGCACAGCAATCCCAACCCGTTAATGTGGCTCATCAGCACTAATGATATGAAAATCTTTTATTTCCTTTGCTACTAAGGACAACCCCCCAAAAAATAATAATAATAATAATTTTCCACTTCAAAAAAAAACTAAAAACAAAAAAAACTAAACTAAACTAAACTTGAAAGGATTTCAACAATGATCTCTTTTGGGAATGAGGCATTTTAATATGACACTCTCTTTCAAAGAAAAAAATCTTTTGGCTACACCAGAGTTTCTTCTTTTTCGTATCATAAAAAAACAAAGCCCCCCCCCCCACACACACACACAAAAACAATAAAAAAAAATAAAGACTTTTTCTTCATCTTTAAAAAACAAAAAACAAAGAAAAAAAGATTTCGGATGATACTCTTGGTTTAACATACGCTTGCTGTGAATGTGGGATTTTTTTCTATAATTTCGAGTATGCACAAAAACATCTAAGGAATGATCATCCTGTCTTATGGGATATTTATGTTGTTAATTCTTTGTGTGTGCACCCAAGTGGGCTATGTTCATGAGTTTCTCATGATTGTAAGGCTAAGAGCTAAGTATTGTGAAGGTATGTAACTCTTTGAAGTTTAATTAATAGGTAGGGGTCTACCTTAACCCCATAATCTTTTCAAAAAAAAAAAACAAAAAACAAAAAAACAAAAAACAAAAAACCAAAATAATTAATAAAACGGGACCTTAAAAGTAAAGGAAGTTGTGTGCTTTAGATATCTACACTTAATTTTAATATCAATTAGTTAAAGATTTTATTAGTTACGTACTCCGATAGAAAGTTCAACTGATCTCCCAACTAAAATTTTAAGCAACAAAAATATTTTTGTTCTTTTTTTCTATAATAGAAAGGTAATTATGGAGCACGCCATAAAGTTCAAAACTATGTTACTCGATCAATGTATTATTGCAAAATTTATTAATGAAATATGTGAATGAGTATTGTTTTTTGGGTTTATTACTGTTTTTTTTATTTTTGTGACGAAGAAGAATTAGTTAGTCAAATTAAATGTACGTGGCTTTGCTTATTCTGGCAACCCTGGGAATTCTCACATTAACTGATTTTCGTGGGTATTACATTCTCATAGTCTGTTTAGTAAAAATAGCGGCGTGAATTAGAATTTTCGTCAGAATAGGACTACCATGTTCGGCGGTACTCGGTGTCACACCAAAAATTTGATTGAAACGTTCTTTTGAAGAAACTGAATGTAAACACAGTAATGTAATTTACCCATGTCTGTGGGACACCAATTTCAGCCCATTTCAAATGATGTTGAGTTATTTCACCACTTTGCCAGATTACGAGAAAGATGTTTATTCTTATCTTGTATTTTTGCTATAAATCCTCCGACTAAGCTTTGATGCCATGCAAAAGTTAAACCTAGAGGTTTTTTTACTTCTTTTGGTTTTTAGCTTCTGATTTGGTTATAACTGATGACTGTGGTATGTCTTTCCAATTGGATAGAACTAACCCACATGGCCCAGCACAGAAAAAACCTCCGAAGTCAATTCTGATTGGTGTATTGTAGTAAAATAATGTGTTAAATTCTCTCTCTTCTCTCTCCTCTCTCCTCACCAGCCAATCACAGCTGACTTCTGAAGTCTTTTTCTGTGCTGGGCCATGTGTGACAGTCGCGCCCTTTCCAATTAGTTCCCTTATGTAGATTCAAAAATTCTATGATTGCTAGCCATGTTTTGACATCTTGTCATCATATCATAAACATATCCACAGCTGATAGTCTATCTTTGATCTTATTATGGTTAAGTTTATCACTACTTGACCGGAAGAACATTTATTTTTTTATCAGAACCAGAAGAACATCTCTTTTATTCTTACGAAGTTTTTAGTGAATATAGGAAAAATTTCATGAATTCAGGCCCAACAGTTCTAATTTGTCTGCTACATAAGTGCATATGGTTGAATTCAAGCAAGTGGGTCTATTACATTATTATCTTCAAGAATATGACATGTTTGTTTATTTGTATTACAGCTAAACCTTCTGTCAGCTATGTGGCATGAGAATTTGGTTCCGCTTATTGGATACTGTTCTGAAAGTGATCAACAGATACTTGTCTACCCCTTCATGTCGAATGGATCTCTTCAAGATCGCCTCTATGGTACCTTTCAATCTAAATTCCTGAAAAGCTAGACACTGATTTGCCTAAGAACTAAAGTAATCAAAAGGTCGTAGAATCTTTGACAGTAACTTGATTATTAATTTCTACTTTCTGCATTGTCACCACGTTTTATTTACAGGTGAAGCTGCGAAAAGAAAAGTTCTTGACTGGCCAACTAGACTCTCCACTGCACTTGGTGCTGCATTTTTTCACTTTCTATTATTTTCTCGTTTTCTGACCACTGCGTAATCTTAAACAAAACAATGAAGGAACTCATTTTAAGAATGAATATATATAATGGTAAATGCTCAGTTGGTGTTTGCGTGTTTTGTGAAGAAGGTTATACTTCTATTAAAAGAAGCAGTTCTTCCGTTTATCTTCATGAACCGAGGGCAAGTCGTCATAAGTGCACAGATTTCTGATTTAGTACTTAATCGTGTGTACCTGCAGGCTGCACGGGATGCAGGTGTTCAAGTAATTATGGATGCTGGGGAATGGAGGGCGAAATCCCAGTACAATTACTTTGTTTTGTCGATATACTTAGCCCAAATGAAACTGAACGGGAACATTTGACCAGAATGCCAACACGAAGCTTCAGTGAAATAAGTCAAGCTGTGTTAAAGTGCCATGAAATGGTCAGTTTTCTATATGAACATCTAAACTTTTGTACATTCTCTACATTCTCCCGGTGATCCACACTTCAGATCAATAAATTGTTTTATTCTAACTACTTCTCATTTGAACATCTTTATTCTTAGGGTGTCAAGCAGGTCCTGGTGAAACTCGGTGAGAAAGGGCCAGCCTTATTCATAGAAGGCGGAGAGGAAGCAATCAGGCAACCCATCATTGCTGCCGCAGAAGTTATTGATACAACTGGTGCTGGTGATACTTTTACTGCTGCTTTTGCTGTTGCACTAGTAGAGGGCAAGTCCAAAGAGGAATGCATGAGATTTGCTGGTATTGCACTGCTTTTCTGTTCTGTTTCATTCTTTTGTTTTGATCTTATTCGTGTTTTCACAAAATTACTGTGCTGTTATTGCAGCTGCTGCAGCATCTCTTTGTGTTCAAGTTAAGGGAGCAATTCCAAGCATGCCTGAAAGAAAAACAGTACTAGATGCTCTCCAGTCTCTTTGAGAGCAATTCCTAAGAGAAATAATGTGCTTGGTTTCTCTAGGCAGCTTCCCCTACATTCTAACAATCTTTGAGCAATCTACCTTTCTCAAAGCATTAATATGTTACACTGCATTTGTTGAAAGACTTTTTCCTTCAAACCACCCACTTTCATCATGTATATCAGGCTTTGGTGCACCCTGGGGAATGTTCTCTTCAATATTTCTTGTCTTTTCATATTTCGTATCAAACGTGTAATGATTCTCATGCTTATTATAAAAGGTCTAGACAATTTTTTTGATCAAAATTTATAACTGAAGAAACTCTGACATAGTAGTACACATCATTACAATCAACTTTTATATTTTGGTGAATGTGTCAATGACTACTGGTCATTCTTGGGAATTAGGTGAATCAGTGGTATTGGGATCAATTACCAGTGGGGAAATGGGGGATATAGGGGTTTAGGGAAATAAAGTTGTAAGTATAGGAAAATTAATTGGGTTAACTAGTATTAACACCCCACCCCTACCCCACCCCACCCACACGCACACACACTAGAGATGATGACCCAATTAAAATTTCTCCCCACCAGATGGGAAATTAGAGTCCCCCAAACACACGGTAAACTTAACTTTCAGGTCAAGCAACTGAAAATGACACAAATTAATCATAGGAGACATGCATACAAATAATTGGAACGGTATTAGTAGTGGACTTTCTCTCCAGTATATCGTGTTCAATGGGAACCCTGGCAAAAGTTTAATTGTTTAAAGCAATTTCCCTGTTGACTCATGAAGAAATTTCCCTGTTGATTCGTGTCCAAAGGTTTAAATCAAGTTCACTGTTCACTCTTAAAGCAAAGCTGTCTACTGCAGTAAGCAGGCGCCGCCTAGCTTGGTGAAGTCAGTGGGAGTTGTTGTCAACTTGCCTAGGTTTTTCCATACGCGCCAGCACAGTAACCCAGATCTAAAAAATGGTTTTAGGAATCTGGACTGAATCATTTTATTTTTATGTTTTCTACAGAAATCGTACATGACGAAACCAGAAGCTCAAACAGGATCTGCACCAGGGCTTGTTTACTTCCACATCCCACTGCCAGAATTTGCTAGCTTTGACTCAACAAACTTCACTGGTGTGAAACAAGAGGGCATTAGTTTGCCTTCAATCAACTCGGGCTTCTTTACAACCATGTTAGAAGCAGGGGATACAAAGGCTGTTTTCATTGGCCATGATCACGTTAATGACATCTGTGGCAAGATACCATCTTTGCTATGCTGGGGGTTCGGGTACCATGCTTATGGTCAGGCTGGGTGGGATAGAAGGGCTAGAGTAGTCCTTGCGACACTGGAAAAGACAGAGACAAAGGGTTGGGGAACAGTGAAGTCCATCAGAACGTGGAAGCGCCTTGATGACGAACACCTCACGACAATCGATCCTCAAGTCCTTTGGACCAAGAGCTCTGCTGGTAAGCTTCTCTCTATCATTTTTCTTTCAGTTGACCATCTAAAAGACTAAAAAGAATTGTAACAGCTAAATTCTGCTCCACTTGTCAGAATAAAGTGATAAACGGAACTAATTCTAGTTGTCCAACATGTAAATGTCATGATCATGTAGTTAAAACTGAAAAAGCTCCTTAGGCATAGGTTTGAGAGGTAATGCTATGGTACTGAGGCATATTATTATGTGAGAGATGACCATAGAGGAGAATTGTGGAAGGTGCAGAAAAGCATGTTAATAAGTTGCATCAATGCACTTTAGAACATTATTGTTGAACAAAGGAAACACTTGCATTACGTCAAGTCATTTTAGCAAGATGCTAGAGGCTGTCTACAACTCCCAGCTTCATGTACACACAGTAGCCGGCCTCATAAGCATATTATTATATGTACCTGGATTACGAATTTCATGTACAATCAACCTTACATCTGAATATTTTACATTGAACAGGGAGGCGTAGACGGAGCATTCCCAGTCACTTCTGAGTAGTCAACATGGAAGGAGTTCAAAATATCAGGCGCAAGAAGTACATTAGACACCAACAACCTGGTTGTGTGGAAGAATTAGCTCCTTTTTTGTATTAACATTTTGACTGTTTGCTGCTGCTTCATACATGGATTAGGTAGAATCCTATACCAGTGAACACGAAACTCATTTATTAGTGGTGATATTCTGTTACACATACTAGGAAATTGATATCAAAAGAGCTTAATTTCCATCGGAATATATGTGCAACAATTGTATTGACATTGTATCCTCAATGTTTCTCTCTTTATATTTGGATAAATTGTTCTCAAAATTCAGCTTCGTTCCCAGCAGGGAAATTATAATCAGTCTTGATAAGTTCTTTCAAGCATTACTACTCTGATGGCAGCGTAACCAAGTATAAGGTAGCTCCAGTGCCACCTAATTAAGTGTCAGGCACGTAATCGAACCAATTTGCTGTCTGCTTTTAGCCTTTGTGTTTTGTATCCACTAGACCAACAGTAAAATGGCAGACAAAGTCCAACCATTATAAAACAAATTGGAATTAGTAACTGCCAGCATGCAATACATAGGAAGAATAATAAAAAAGCAGTTGAACGAATCCACCACCGAACAAACATTGTTTCACACAGGGTTTGAAAGCAAGCTTTGATTCTTTGATTCTTTTCAAAGCTTGCTTGCCAAAACTCTCTCTTCACACTTGACACTTGACACAAAAAAAAAAAAAATGCACACTTTAACCCTTCTCTTCATATTTTTATTCATCTTAAGTCTCTCCAATGTTAAATTACCAACCAGCGGCGATGATCTCTGCCCATCGGGTTTAGAAAAGGCCCACGACCAATCTTGTCCGGTGAATTGTTTTACAACTGACCCGGTTTGTGGAATCGATGGGGTGACATATTGGTGTGGATGTCCTGAGCAGTAGTTGCCTCTGTATCTTTCTCTTCTCCATCCCTCTTCCCAATGTTGATTGATCCCCTGCTATGAGGCTTGCTCTATTATTATTATTACTAAAACTTTTCATCCCCAAGGTCCGTGATAAAAATGATGTAAGGATTATGGAAGCTCTGTTACTACTTGGGCTTCATCATCCCGGGTTTATCTCTTTTTCCACTGATTCTTTTTTTCTCATCGCTAAAATATATGGACCGGACCGCATCCTTTATTTTCGGTCCTTTTTTTCTTTCCAAATTTGCCCCGTTTAAGATAACAAAACGGTCTATACCAAACACATCAAGTAAGGACACCAGCGTAGTTTTAAAGATATAAGGTTTGCGTTTTTCTTTTTTCTTTTTCTTTTCCCTTTCTCTAATCATTTTTTACAAACATGGCGATGGCGACCTGAACCTTAACAATGATCTCTTAGTTTTTCAAGTCTACCAAGTCTGGTTTCGCTATTTTTTCTTCCCGCCACTGATGAGTTTCCTAGATCTTCTTCAACAACAACAACTAGTCCAACAAGCCAAAATGGAAGTGTAGTCCACTTCCAGAACGAAATTGAGGTAATCGTATGAAACCACTTGAAAGCGATCCTGCAGAAGATGAAATCCTTGAATATTATGTCAGTCCTCGGAAGGTTAATAATTATGTTATGATTATAATCATTTATTTCTAAATGGAATTGTTCTAATTACGAAGAAATGAATAATTTTACTTACTGATTAATTATCTTTGGCTTTGATTGCATCTACCGTCCCAACAAGTTTATGCTGATGAGGAAGAAGCAAGAAAACGGATGATTATGGCTTTTACTAGGCAAGGTTTCTATGGTTGATGTACTACTAATATGCCAAGTGCTGTAGACCAACTTGGGAACGTTTTTCCTTTAGCTTTTGCATCAGCTTGCTTTCTTAGGCTTTGTCTTATGGAATTCAACTAAACACATTGAGGTAGCTACTCAGTTACCGTTGTTCTAGAAAGCATCATGTAGAGTCTATCAATTGACGACAAAGATCATGGTTTAGCCGTGTTCTTCTTGTCATATTTATATGTTTTTGGAAAATGTAAATCGTGGATTTCTGGGACATAGTTTGTCTGGCCACGAACGTAAAATCATTTATGTTGAGGTGGGATACTTGTGGCTCATTTTGCGACAAAGAACTACTTATATTTGCTATTTTGTCCCTAATGAGTAGGTTTTTGTTGTCCAGGCTGTAGATATATTTGCAGCTTCCTCGGCTTCTTGTGTAAATCGGTTGATCATAATGAAAGAAATTGCGAAAATCTGGGGAGTATCGGCCTTAGAAATAGAAACTTTACATCCCCGTCATAAGCCTTCAGTTCAGGTCTATACTCTATATCGTGATTATCTGTTTTTGAGTTTATTGCTTCATCTTTCTGCTTCATTACTTTAGGTTTTACCTCTTTAAATCTGTAGGAGTTGCCATCTGGATTTCAGATTGGTCGAATTACCCTGAATTGGAGTAGAAATGTGGTATGTGTTATATTTAAGCTTTGAATTTGAACATGATTCCTTGGATTATTCTTATTCTTTTTCTGTTTGAATATCTTTATATGTTTCCCTCAGGTACATAACCAAACAAGACCTTTTGTAGATATTCCTAGTTCATTACATATTCTTGAGAAGATTGCATGTTCTGTTAAGCACAATGAGCCTGTTCTTTTGGTTGGTGAAACTGGTACTGGGAAGACTACCCTTGTACAGAATTTGGCGAGAAGGCTTGGTCAACCACTTACTGTCTTGGTATAATCTCTCTCGACTCACTTCAGTAGCTTTGAGATGCCTTCTTCATTACATGACGTGTCGAACATCAATCTATAGTGTTACTGATGCTACCGGGAAGCTTGTGTTTCAGGAAGGTGTACTGGTTAAGGCTGTTCAGAGTGGATGCTGGATAGTCTTGGATGAGCTCAATCTCGCACCATCAGATGTTTTGGAAGCACTAAACCGCTTGTTGGACGACAACAGAGAGCTCTTTGTACCTGAGCTGCAGGAGACAATCAAGGCTCATCCAGATTTTATGCTTTTTGCCACCCAAAATCCCCCTACATTCTACGCGGGACGTAAAATTCTTTCCCGAGCTTTCCGCAATCGTTTTGTGGAGATCCATGTCGATGAAATTCCAGAAGATGAGTTATGCACAATTTTGGAAAAGAGATGTAAAATTCCGGCGAAATATGCAAAAAAAAATGGTTGATGTAATGAAAGATTTACAGTTGCATAGGCAGAGCAGCTTTTGCTGGAAAACATGGTTTTATAACTCCGCGGGACTTATTTCGATGGGCTAATCGTTTCCAGGAACTTGGAATATCAAAAGAAGATCTGGCAAAAGATGGTTATTTTCTCTTAGCTGAAAGGTTAAGAGATGATAACGAAAAGGCAGTTGTTCGAGATATTTTGGAGAAACACTTGAATCCACTTGTCGAGGCTGATCTGTACAAGCAGGTCTGTTTCTTACTCAATTCTGGCTGGTTAGTTAGCTGTCCAGTGTTCATTTTCTTAGGCTATATAATGATCTGTCTAATCAAGTATAACTCGATGACTGCTAAAAGCCTAAAATTCTACCGCATAAATGCTGTTTTTAGAACCTCATGGTGATATGATCTATCTATTTCTAATTGGTTTTGTTATACTAAAACAATTATCCTCTTGCCTTTCTTGTTTGTATTGATCCAATTGATTGCATTTAATCTGTTCCTATGGGTTTCATTAGGGTCTACTGGTATCCAAGGAAACTAATTGGAAGTTGTTGATCGGTTTGATTTGTTTGTTTTAGATTTTTTAAACTTTGGAGCATCCAACTCAAGACCAATTGGTGACAAGGATTACATCTTTTTGTTATCAATTAGTAAGAAGTGGAATGTTTGTTTATTTTGGGGAAACAAGATAATAATATAATTTTTTTTATAGCAATGGCTGAGATTTTTAAAAATGTCTCAATTTGTTGTGTATAGTAGTATTTTTGAATCTATAAGAGCATCCTTAGAACAAAAAATTACTGATTTTATGTCAATCCAAATGTCTCAGCCTCTCAGGCGATAGAAGGTACAACATAAAGAAAAATGATAAGGTTATGTTTGGTGTTCAATTTTCAGTCAAGCTTTTGACAAGAAACACACTAGACATGCCTATAGTAGGAAGACTGTCGGTGGCTTCCACAGTTCTATAGCAAGAGTTAATTTTATGAATGATGTCGACTTGCCATACTGAAGTCCAATTGGGAGAAGGCTGGATGAAAATCTCCCTTAATATGGATATAAGGTCCCATCAAGATTTAATAGACAAGGGTTGAAGCCCATCTGACCAGGGGATTTAAAGGGATCCATAGAGAAAAATGCATCTTAATTCTCATTCTCAACTATGGTAAGTTTCTTTGTGACAATCAAGTTGCTGTCTCAGTAATAGTGGAACACTGGTAGGGGTGTCTTAAGTGGAGTGTAGTGAAAAAGTTGGTAGGGATCTGTTTGATTTTCAATCAGAATCTGTGTTGGATTCTAATTGGAAAACATATTATGACGGGGTATAAAAGTCCTTGTGATCAGGAGTGTTAATAGATGGGTATGAATTGGCATTCGATGTTTCTATTTTCTTAGTCGGGTATGAGTTCACACTTGAGATTTCTATTGTGGTGCTAGCAAGCCTAGCAGGTTTTTAACCTGGGTCTGTTGCCACAAGTCTCAAAAACTTTACCAACCAAATGTTGGTCTAAATGTCTAATCGTATTCGATCCCTGATTTATTGTAGTGGTGGCCTATGCTCAAGAATATTAGTAACATGAGGTACCAAATTTGTAGCTGTGTGTCTGTAGGCGAAACTCAAGAATATTTTTCGGTTACAAGGTGCAAGGGAAGAAAAGGAAGACGATGTTGTTGTTCGATCGGATGGTGATATTGGTGGCTTCTCTTTTGCTGCTGTTTTTGATGGCCATACTGGTTTTTCATCTGTCGAGTTTCTCAGGTTACATAGATTCTTTCTTAAGCTGTATATGCTTTTGAGATTATAGATAACATATTAGTGAAACTGCATAATTCTGTTTGTTAAGCAATCTTGGGAAGAAAAAAGTTGATTGGAAAAAGAAATACTAATTATTTGTTTTAAGCCTATTTATGATTTTTGTGATTTTAGCGAGATTTTACCAGTAAATATAAGCCAAATTAATTTATAAGCAGTTTCTTGATAGAATGATAGTCCCATGTTGAATTGTGGGATTTTAATTTATATCCCTCTGCTTCTTCTTTTTTCATGAAGGAAAGATCAAAATCATATAAGCCGCTTTAGATTTTATTTGCATCTTCTGATTCTATATATGCATTAGGGAGGAGCTGTATAAAGAATGTGTTGCAACATTACAAGATGGGATGTTGCTAAGTAGCAAAGATTCAAGTGTAGTAAAGAAGGCATTGGAGGAGGCTTGTATAAATGCCGATACGAAGTTATTGAACTGGTATGAGCATTAGTTCTCGATAGTTGCCAATGTTTTTTAAAAGACCAATTCGAGAGCATTGCTATTTATTTTCCCAAGCACGGCCTTAATCACACCAGGGTACGCACACTTATTTGCCAAATATATGTTATTGTGTTAAATTTATTGTTATTTGGTCTCTCTTTTTTGCTAAGGCTTGAAGAGACAGGGAAGCAAACTGAATCTGGTTCTACAGCAACAGCTATATTTCTTAGAAATGTTATGCTAATTGTTTCTCATGTTGGTGACTCAAGTGTGGTACAAATCTTACTTTCTCAATACTTAACAGACATATATGACTTCCTTAAAAACTGATGAAGTTTAAAAAGTACCTTCAATAAATTCCTTCATGCTTAATTGACTCGATAATGTAGGTTCTCTCCCATTCTGGCAAAGCAGAAGTACTGACCAACCCTCATCGCCCTTATGGAAACAACAAGGTTTCTCTTCAAGAGATCAGGAGAATCAGAGAAGCAGGTGGATGGGTGTGTTTTTACATTCCTATTTCATTTTACCTTTTATATGTATATGTTTCCATTGGTGATTCTGACGCCTCCATAAATGTGATTAGACATCTCAATTGACTCCCATACTTTGAAGCACCTTATTTATTTTTGATGCTTAATTGCTTAAGGCACCTATCCGCTTGAAATCTACTTAGATGATGAATGATGCTCATTTTCATAGAGCTTATTGTATCACACTATCATGTACTTTCAAGTCGGAAATACATATTACTAAAAAAAAGATGGGTTATTCAAGCGTCTACTTTGCAGATCTTATTCATATATTGGGGAATTATCTGCTTAATTAAAATAAGATCAATACAAGTAATGCACTATATACAGAGGACACATCCAGTCAGTGGCATGCACCAAATGATATTTCGTGTCTCTTACCCTTTCTAATATTTTAAGGGGATCCTTCTTACACTTCCCATAAAAAAAATTCTGATGCTGTAGGGCAATGGAAGCTCTCTCATCCTGTATTGGAGTTCAAACCAGACATTTTACTTCCCTATGATGTTCTTTCGGTAGAAAGCTAATAGTGAATCACTACATGTAACAAAGGATATAAACAGAATGAGTAACCGTTTCATAATTCAAACTTTCTACTCTGAAAACAGTAATATGCTTTGAAGTTTTACCTGAATGAGTTGTTCTCTTTGTAGAAAGAACTTCACTAAACATCCTGTTCAGTTTGAATAGTTCATGGTTTGACAGCAATAGCTACTAGCTTATGCTTTTTAATTTCAGCTGATTAGATTCATTAATAGTCTGAGATTTGTTATCTGTTGTTCAGTGATTTATCCCAATTATCACTCCTTGTAATGGTACTTATCTACTGAAATAGATTGTGAATGGAAGAGTATGTGGAGATATCTCTGTTTCCCGTGCTTTCGGTGACTTGCGGTTCAAGACAAAGAAGAATGAGTTCGTGTCTTGTACTTTCCTTTCTTCCCTTTTCATCTTAGTGATTACACATGATTTTTTTAAGTTTTTGGATTATCTTTGATCGTTAAATTTTTTTGAATTCTGATGGGCCTCATGTGTTCTCTTTCTAAAAAGAATGCTGGTGCAAGGAGTTGAGGTGGGAAGATGGACCTCAAAATTTGTTTCTCGGTATTGTTAATAACTGAGGCTACGTTTTAATTTAATTGTTTACAGTTACATACATAACTTCCTGATTAGAATTTTCTCCATTGATTGTTAATTCATTTTGTATTGTAATAGAGTTCAGTTCAAAGGAGATCTTGTTACAGCATCTCCAGACATTTATCAAGTAGCTCTTGCATCTGATGCTGAATTTTTATTGTTAGCATCTGATGGCCTATGGGATTATGTGAACAGGTTAGCTGGGTGGCTTCATTCTTATTTTATCTTTTCGGCATAGTAACCCAACCTAAAACATAATGGATTCCTCGTCTATCATTTGTTAATGGTTCGAAGCTCCAACTAACAAATACTAACCAACTTTTTCTTTCCTGTTTTGATGTTTCAGCTTGGATGCAGTAACATTTGTCAGGAATCAACTTCGAGAACATGGAAATGTTCAGGTACATTCTAAAATAGTGGTCCAATTGGATCCAGATATGCATAATACATGCTCCAAATCTCAAATTCTTATATCAGATTCAAGATCCTGCTGAATCTTACTCAATTTCCATTCTTCTGGTTATTTTCCTTTCTTCTGTTTTCAGCGTGCTTGTGAAGCTCTGGCACATGCAGCTCTGGTACTTTTTATCCCTGATGATTAGTTGTCTTTTGTACATATCAAGTGATATTTCTACTTAGACGGTTTCACTACAACATCATAAAACTCTGCAGGATCAACGGTCACAAGATAATGTTAGCATCATCATAGCCGATTTGGGGTATGTCCTCATTTCTCAATTGCATTTATAGAATTTCACTCGCTTGTTATGGTCACCTTATTTATAATTCGTTTTACAACGAATTAAGGCATCCTTTTCTGAAATGGAGAAGTAACAGAGAAGGACAGGATTTACATTATTTTACTGAGTAATTAAACCGAGGTCACCACAACTCAATTGTTGTTCTTGTGGAACATATTCAACTGTGATAGCTTAAGAGGTAAATAACCCTCTCAGGTTTGTAAACCTAGCTGCCTGCAACTGCAACACGGGACATGGCAAAATGTTTCCCGGTTTGCAGAAGTATCCTCCCCCTCGTCTTCACCTACTGGTTTGAGTTCAGCGGTACCCATGCACTCATGCAGGGTCAACTTTTAATGAGATCTAATGCAATGCTAGGCTGGAGCCAGTAAAGAAAGTAAAGGATACCCGTATTTGTTGTAATCAGTATCAATGGCTATAGGTTTACTAATGGTGAAGTTCTTTGCCATGTTTACCTGAGGGGCTTTGCTAGTTCCCTTTTAACTCTTAGAGATAGATTACGACTGACAAGAAGTGAGCTACTTCAGGTGAGATTCCAGCACTGATTCACAAACCAATCACTGTCGACAAGTAGGTGGCATGCTACTTTAACCTTGAACTTGAACTTAAGTTGGGCAAAATAATGCTGTTTCCTTACAAGCCATAGGTTAATTCTGTTTTCTGCTGCTTTAATAGTAAGGTATGTGTCCTTCTTGACATATCATATCAAATTTGACCTATAAGATTTGGAATCAACATGTGATACATATATGCTATGTTTTATTTGTTTGATATGCTCTTTTATTATCCTTTCTGTCATTGTGTTTGATATGCTCTTTTGCTTCCTTAAATCTGCAAATACTGGTGCATATAGGAGGACAGACTGGGAGAATTTGGTACCTCAGCAACAAAATTTTGTATGGGAACTAAGCCAAGCTTTTGCAACTATTTCTATTGTTTCACTAGGAATATGGGTGACATATTTTCTTTCTTTATAAGTTTCAACAGTTATCAGCAATCTGTGTATATATATGAGTATCACATTCATAACTTGTAAATACATGTGGGCCTCAAAACTTATTGTCGTTGAAGATGATACGCCAAAAATAAACTCAACGATTAGTTATACATCTCTTTCTCATATTCTTGTGAGACCACAAACGGTTGTTCATCAACTATGTTTCTCAAACTCTTCATTACACCTTGTTCTTTATGCTAGTTGTTAAATCATTTTGTTGAAGAAAGGATTAAGAACCGCTGATACGTTAGCTTAAAGTTTCAAAAGTGGAGCATGTATGTTAATAACATGCAAATTATATTCACAAAATTCAGTGCTCAATATAAGCCTAGGGATCTAGCTTTTTGAAAGGTGCCTGCGCCCTTACAGAGAGCCTATTAGTAGAAAATTATCAATCCTTTTCTGTGGTGATAAACTCTGTATTAGAACAAGGGTACAACAGTACAACCAATCTCTGCAGCTGTGTGACTTCTTAATGAATTTTTTCATTAATCAGATAAGATACGAGTGATGTTGCATTTTCAATTTGTTCTCTCTTATACGGTTATTATACCTATGCGCTTGATACCTAATGGCTAACAGAACAACAGAAGCACAAAAAACTCGATTTTCTGGGCAAAGTTGTGAGGCAAAAGGAATCAAAGAGTGTATAAATTGGTTCCTTCCACAAGATTTGGCATCCCCTGGGAATAAATTGTTCAACATGATCAGAAAACAAAGTTCTCTTAACTATTTTAACTAACAAAATGCAAATAACAATCATAGCTAAGTCAAATATTTTGCAAAATGGAAGAAACCGAAAAAATAGTCAACCTGTGGAGTAGCTTATATTCTCCTGGTAAAGAAGTAGCAGAAAGGGAAGTGTGTTTAGCTTTAGCTTTAGTTAGTGGTAAGGGAATATGGGACAAAGCTTTACTTAGTGGTAGTAAACCTTTTTTGACGTGGAAGCACATCATGCTGCGTGCAAGCTAAGCAAACTACTCTCTTTTCTCTAGTGTGAAGAAACAGAGTTGGCTTCTTTATTTTTTTACTACTTAGTTTACCATTAAACCGATGTTAATTCCGGACCAGACTTTGTACAATATTTACACCATTCATAATGAATTCGCACTAATCACATTTGTAATGAAATTTGCATTTTTTATGTCGGCAAAAACAGAAAATCGGATGATCAAAAATTCAAATGAAGTTACGTAGGAAGCAAGTCAACAACAGAAGTGGTCTTACCAAAGTATCAAACATAGCATTCAATAATGGAAGACCCACCAGTCCCACCACCACGCGCAAAGGAAGAAGACTTGAAAGAAAAGTAGAGACCTGATAATACACTATGTAAGATAAGATATTTGTGGTTCACACATTCTCTCTTTATTGACTGTAGGAAGAAACAGAGTTGTTGGTTTTTTTCATTTCATCACAAACAGTAGAGAGAGTTTTCCATAACTTCTTTGTCGATCTCGGACTAGTGCTCAGCTTAACATCACTCGATCAATTATATTATATATAAGGTCAGTTTCTTACAAATTTTCTTCTTCATTGTTAGTTGCTATTATACACTTGATTATTACTCTTGTTTTTTAATTGTCATTCATTGTTAAAGGTTAACAACATAACCATGTTTTGCAAACTTAAACTCTTGATCCATCACTTATTTGAAATCTGAGCTAACCAATTCTACTGATAAAATCCAATGATGACTATCTCTTAACAAGTAATTAATGCGTTGTAATGACAGGAATGGAGATCCTTGTAGCAGCTATTGGAACCATATTGAGTTGTGGGTGTAACAGCATGAACGCGTCACTGGAAGAGAAGTGTAAGTATATTAAAAGTTCGAAAGAAGAAGTTCAGTCGTTGAGAGACAGAAAACAAGAATTGATTGCCCAAGTAAACGATGTAAAAGCGAAACTGTTGATTGCGGAGGGGGAAGGAAAGGCGCGCACAAGTATTGTAGAAAACTGGTTGAATACAGCCAATGGTGTTATATCCGAGGTAGATGTGGTGCAAACCCAAGCCCAAGTACCGAACAGTTGCCTAAGTGGAGTTTTACCTAATTGTTCTTCAAGAGCGAAATTGGGAAAACAAATGCTCAAGTTGATTGACGAGATGACTAATCTCTTAAATGCTGGTCGGTTCTCAGATGAGGGCATTAGCGTTTTTGTTCAAGAGATAGGAATGGAGATGGCAACAACAAGACTGATTGGTAAAACTACTGCTGAGAAGAACTTGGAGATGGTTTGGGAATGTTTACTAGGTGATGAATTTCAGAAAATTGGTGTCTATGGGATGGGTGGCGTGGGCAAAACCACTTTAATGAAGAACATCAATAATCGACTCTTGCAACAACAAAGCCGCTTCGAAAGGGTTCTGTGGGTCACTGTATCCAAAGATGTTAATGCTCAAAAACTTCAAAGCGAGATTGCAAAGAAAGTCACATTGGATCTTTCTGCTGAACAAGATGAAGCTACACGGTCATCAATGTTGCTAAATGCATTGCGTAGAAAGGGAAAGTTTGTGCTTATCCTAGACGACATGTGGGAGGCATTTGATTTACTAGATCTTGGAGTTCCCGAACCTACAACATACAATGGGTGCAAGATAGTATTAACTACTAGATCATTGGAAGTGTGCAGAGGGATGTTGTGCCAGAAAGATGTCAAAGTTGAACAGCTTTCTCTAAGGGCTAAACATGGGAACTGTGTTCGGTAAATGTCGGTGAAGAGCTTGTTCCCGACGTGGAAGAGATTGCAAAAGAAGTTGTTGCAGAGTGTTGTGGTTTGCCGCTTGCAATCATCACAATTGGGCGAGCTATGAGAAGCAAAGATGTTGGTGATATTGATGAGTGGCGAGTTGCATTATCAGATCTGCGAGAATCTACAAGTTTGAACATGGCCATGGAGGAGAAAGTCATTCAGCGTCTGAAATTCAGTTACGATCAACTAAAGGAAAACCACCAGAAGTGTTTCTTATATTGTGCATTGTATCCTGAAGATTATATAATCGACACTAGTAAGTTGATTGAGTATTGGGTTATGGAAGGGTTAGTCGAGGGATCGAGCAAAGAAGATGAAATGCGTCGTGGCCGTGTTATACTGAATAAACTAAAGGGTTGTTGCATGCTAGAAGAAGTTTCTTTAAAAGGTAGTCTTCATTTTAAAGTTGATAGGGACCTTGTTAAAATGCATGATTTGATTAGGGATATGGCTCTTTACATCACGAAAACAAAACCTAAATTCATGGTCAGAACTGGGCTTTCATCAACAAAAGTACCGCATGAAGATGATTGGTCGGAAGATCTTGAGAGGGTTTCGTTTATGGAAAGTGGAATAGAAAATATTTTAATTATTCAAATGCCCAAAACTCTTGACATTGATCTTTGCTTTCGGAAAGAACTATTCATCTAGATCAAAAAGCTTTTGTGCCCGATTTTTTTATGAATTCACGACTGAAACAGGTTGTGCCCTGATTTTTTATGGACATGATTAGTCGGACGGTTCTCGATTTATCCGGGACTCTTATTGAGTGAATTGCAGATTCACTTTCTCGATTTGGTGAATCTTCGTGGTTTACTCTTAATTGAATGTTGGAAATTAGTTAGAGTGCCTTCTCTATCAAAAGCTTCATCCATCGAGAGTGTTGAAGCTCACAAGTTCTGCCATAGAAGAACTGCCTCATGGGATGGAAATGTTGGTCAACCTCAGAAGCCTTAATCTCAGTGACAATAGTAAATTGAAAGAAATGATCCCTCCAGGATTGATATCCAAGTTGTCCTTACTTGAAGAGTTGTCCTTGGTGAGAATAGAACCGAAATATGTGTATGCGCGAGAAAGAGTGGGAGATTTCGTGCAGGAACTCTCAAGCCTGACACACTTGGAGAATCTTACAATCAAATTTCACGAGCTGTCGGACTTTATTTCCTACGGTGAATTTACAAACTTTGAAAAGTTAAAAAAGTATTTTATTGATATGGAAATAGAAACAGGTTATTACGAAAGTCAGCCCCAGGAGAGAAGTCTATGTTTGTCCAACTCAAAGGGTATTCCTTGCAATGCCCTCCGACTTCCGAAAAGCATTCAATATCTTAAAGTTGAACATTTCAATGAAATCTCAAGGTTATCAGAGTTGCCCTTCCAACACGGAGCTTTTCCTTGTTTGAAGAGGTTAGATATCAGGAATTGTGATAATATCAAAGTTTTATGCTCGTCTAGGTTGCTTCAACAGCTTCATAACCTTGAAGAGATCACCGTGGGGGATTGTGAACAATTGGAGGAGCTAGTGGTAGCGGATGGAGATGAGAGTGGTGCCATTCCAGTACTCCCGAGGTTACATAATCTGAACTTAATAGGATTACCAAAACTGAAGAGCAATTGGAGTCAGCTATTCATGTACAGCAACTCTTGGCAGGATGTTTATATTGACAGTGTCAAACTGGACCGCCTGTTTTCAACTAGGTTATTACAACACTTTCAATACCTGGAAGAGATCTGCGTAGTGAATTGTGCAGAATTGGAGGAACTAATTGTAGAAGAAGAAGAACCATCTGAAATTGATGATACTGTCGCACTCCCAAGGTTGAAGGCATTGAATTTCTTGAATCTACGGAAACTGAATAGCATTTGGAAGGGCGTGATGGTTTGTGACTCTCTTCAGGCAGTTCAAGTAGAAAATTGTCCTGAATTGAAAAGGCTCCCTCTGTTCAACCGAGAACATCAGTCAGCCCCACCTTCTCTCAAATCAATCTATGGAAGCAGAAAATGGTGGGATTCACTCGAGTGGGGAGATTACCCACGTCCTGAACATCTCTTTCGAAGGGTGGGTTGAAATGATCTTTTTCTCGAAAATCTTCGCTTCTTGGCTTGGTTTTCCTTTCTGCTTCGATAACCTGCTTCTACACTGAAAACCCTTTCGATCAAGGTATGTGTCATGTTCATCCGTAGTTTCAAGCTTTTCAACAGAAACTTTTTTTCTTTTTAGGATTTTGTTTGATTTGTTGCCGTTTTTAAAGATTTTCAAATAATTTGATAGATAATAGGTCATGCTGATGTTGTTGTTTAATTTATCAACCGATAAATTCAAATTGATTTAGTGGAGAATCAGAAATTCTAGTCTTGTTTTGGTTTCAATTGATTGAAATATTGAATTTGTTTGTTTTCGTTTTTTGCAGGGATTGTCACAAATAGTATTGGAACTTCTTTTGGTAAGGGTAAAACTCAGCGGTGGGAGTCTAATGTGTCAACAATGTCAGCGTAACCGACAACACCCGTGCTGTCGTCTTTTGTTCCAATTGCACAAAAACGTCACCAACAACTGGTATTTAGAACTGTAAATAATTAATGATATCTATTAACTAGAAATCTATTTTTAATATACAGTAGTTGAAATTTTCGTAATTGGATGTGTTGTTTTGATGAATTGATAACAATTGTGCTCTCGATCGTTACTCTTTTCAGTTTCAGTTGTAACTCCCTAAATGTAATTTGTTAGGACCTAGAAGATCAAGAGTTTTGAAATGGGAATTTCGACAGTTCAAAAAGTGTATATAAAGATTGTCACTTTTTCTGAATTTTATTGCTAAATAATAATTTTGTGTACAACTATATAATGAGTTTATTTGAAAATTCTGGTTTCTGTATGGAATATAACAGGTGGTATGGCATTTGCCTTTTTGTTTCGATCTGTTACTTTTTACTTTCTTGTATTTTTTTTTTGTAGAATACCAACATAATATTTGTGTACAGTCTGCGAGGAACCCAATCCAAATGACAAACTTCAGCAGCTCCTCTACTTGCTACACGGAGTGTTTCCTCTCCTCCGACAAGTTGTTTCGGAGCAGGATTCTGAGATAGAAGTGAAAGCCAAATCACAGGGTTGAGCATGCGGAAATGAACATCAGAATCAAAAGAATTAAACTTGATGAAGATGGAGGTCAGTATTGGTATGCTCAAATACCCTCATGTTTGTATTGGCTTCTTCTTTTTCTTTTTTTTAGAAGTTTTTTTTGTTACTTCCAAATATTGTAGTTGCAACTGAAATTGCTTTTATTTTTATCTTTACTTTTTGTTTTTCGATTTGTTTGTGGTTGTGGGAGGGGGATCATGTCTTTTTACTTGTTCCCTTCTTTGCATGTGACCATACAACTTTTTTTTATGGTGATATAACTCGAAGTCATTTACATCTTAGTTGGAGATAGATTAGATGTATTGTTGTGGTTTGATCAGTAGCAAGTCCTGTATACATGTGTTTTGTTGTTCACTTACCAAAGGGGAAAAAAAACATGAAGTTCGGGCCATTTTGTAATAAGCAGATTCATTTTATTAGACAGAAGATCAATACAAGAAACCGGTAGGAAGGACATCTATATATTCTAGTACTCATTATACAACTAATGCATCTTATGTTCCTCACTAGTAGCGCTTTTTAAAGATTTTAAATAATTTGTTGTTCAATTTATCCACGTGATAAATTGAATTTGTGTTGATTTTTTCGTGGAGATTCAGAAATTTAGTCTTGTTTTGGTTTCAATTGATTGGAATTTTGAATTTGGTTGTTTTGTTTTTTTCAGTTGATTTGGATTTTATTTGCATCTTCTGATTCTATATATGCATTAGGGAGGAGCTGTATAAAGAATGTGTTGCAACATTACAAGATGGGATGTTGCTAAGTAGCAAAGATTCAAGTGTAGTAAAGAAGGCATTGAGGAGGCTTTTATAAATGCCGATCTGTGGGTTATTGAACTGGTATGAGCATTAGTTTCGATAGTTGCCAATGTTTTTAAAAGACCAATTCGAAAGCATTGCCATTTTTTCTCCAAGCACGGCCTTAATCACACCAGGGTACGCACACTTATTTGCAAAATATATGTTATTGTGTTAAATTTATTGTTATTTGGTCTCTTTTTGCTAAGGCTTGAAGAGACAGGGAAGCAAACTGAATCTGGTTCTACAGCAACAGCTATATTTCTTAGAAATGATATGGTTACTTACCAATTCCATAACCAAATAGGTTTATAACAGTTAGCTTTGTGTCCAGCAAACAGAAGGGCTGACAGTAGGACAACCGCAATCCTTGACAACTCCCGCGACACGAATAAATCAATGCACTTGTGTGTGAGATGACAAGGAACACCGATAGATTCAGTGTGGGGAATTGAGGGCGGGTCAGCACAAGGAGGTTGAAAACTCCATGGCCCATTAAAAGCATTCATCTTTGGCAGCTCTAGAAATATCCATGGGATGAAGAGAGGCATAGAGCACTGCAGAAAACAATATTTTGTCATGGAGGCAGCTTTTCACGTAAGGAGCTGGAAATCAAACTTATGAAAGAAAGTTCTACACATACCTGCACGGACTGACATAGTACATTACAGATATAGGATTTAGTTTGAGACCCTTCCTTTTCACAAATATCTCCATGAAAATTAGCCTCAACGCTTCTCCAACAACACCTCCCATTTGGTAAACCACTCCCCGATCCAGTTAACATTTACTTCTCCATATGAAGCAACAAGAACGCCAAAACTGATCAACGACATTATGAAAAACATTCTGCAGCTCATAAGTTCCAAAAGTCCTGCTGCTACTCAAGAATAAAGACCGCTACAGGCACTGCACATTTGAAAGCTTACATTATGAACATTTGCCCCAAGAAATGGCTGTATACAGGTAAGAAGAACACTTCAGACTGTGTGAAGGTTGGGATACTTCAATCTCTAGCCATGTAACAATTACCCCAGCTGACGCAGGGGCACTTGGACATACTTACATGGACAGATTTGACTCGCGTACATACTTACATTAAAAAGGTAATAACATAGGCACATAGCTATACAGGGGTAGTTGAGTTTGGAGAAAACATACTGATAGCTTTTCAACATTTGTGCGAATGCAACAGAAATATACATATATGCAGTGCTCCCCAGCCACAGCGTCATCACAAACATTGCACCAATTGGGATAACTGAAGTAGTGTATCTGAACACCAAAATTAGAATTCAATTCATGAAACTACCCTTTCATATCAATTATCAGATAATAAAAATCTTATTCTATATAATCGGTCCATTATATGCAATTAATCCCCGACCGATTTCCCGTGCTTATTATCTTAAACTACATTCTAATAATGAAGAAGGATTTGTTTGATGCTTACATATCTAAAGTCATTCCCTCTTCAACCTTCATAATCTGCAAACGCACAATCAAGTTAAGCAGAATCCTATAAACAAAACTAGTATGTTCAACAATATATAAAAAATGTACCTTGAAAACTTTAGATGATGATTAATTTGTAATTCTGAACCTATACTAGACCTAATGATTAATTTGTAATTCTAGAGATGATGATTGAAATTCAAATTACTATTCATGACCTGCAAATCCGGTAAAAATAATTTTGAAATGCGATATATAATTTCTCGAAGAACTTGGAATAATCTCTGCAATATATAGTCCGACCCCTTTCAACCAAAAAATAGAGCCCCTCTTTGAACAATTGCATCACTACTCTATGTGACATTAGTAAAACCTAATCATATCTAGAACACCTAAGATAATTAGAAAATAAGAAATGTAGATGCACAAAATTGTTGAAATTATTCATAAAAATCTGGACATTAGTACATAACAACACTAATGGGTCTAAGTTGCACTAGGGCATTCAATTTTGATTATTTTCATTTTTGTGTGACAAATAATAATTTCAAATAAGAGTTGTGAATAATTAGTTAAAAAAAATGAGTTTTGTTTTTATGCTTGGCTGGGTTGGGATTGGCTCATCCTCACTCAATTTCCTGGCTCCGCCACTGCCCACTGCATGCATCCACGTAACAAAAATGTCAATCAAATTAATCATACATATAAATATGTATATGAAATAGATTTGTATCAGCTGTGACTGACCTTATTAAAGAAAATCTGACCCCTGGATAGAAAGATGTATAAAAAGAATGTAAATGTAAGTGAGAGCTCCTTCTCTGATTGTTTTGCCAGATATTTCAACGACTGTAAAGCCCAGCTCGAAGTTTTGGTCCATGGTGAAGCCCACGGGTTGAAATTTTTTGAGTGATGAGCTGATGAAAAATGTTGAAAATTTCAGCTGACAAAACTGGGCATAGCAGAGGAAGTGAGCAGAGTATAAAATTGCTGTATGGTCATTGGCACTAAATAAAATCACGACAATTGCAAAAGTGCCAATCACAAATCATAACTCTTGTGGGTGAGGTTCAAGTGAGAAGCCTTATTGGCTTTAGGTTCCTGAAATCTTACTGAAAGCCTGCACGATAGGGTTGGAATCAGATTCAATACATAGCTAGCATATTTGCTCCACCTAGTAACAAAATGTTTGTCTGTGGCGGGATGTCACTAATTATGTACCAAGATGGACATATGTGTATGGATGCCCATATACTATCACATAGACAAGTCACACTCAAATCAAATGCATCTATAATTCCATATTTTTAAATTATTTTTTTCAAAGTGAGGTATTCAAAAGAAAGTAACTAAAATTTATTATAGTTAAAAATCCAAACCCCTTCCTCAAGAAACTTGAAAAGTCCACTGAAAAACCAAAGAAATCATATATATATATATATATCATTAACCAGTATAATAATCCAAGTAGTTGGAAATTCGCAGCCAGCATTGATCACAAATCCATTATCACAAACAGTACCATAACATACTTTTGGAAAAGCAAGTTGGGTGTCACAGTATAAATGGAGCTATGAAAATAACTAAAATTGATTATCTATCTAATAAAATGGGAAGTGTGGGGTTCAAAAAGTCTTATCTAAAGATAGGTAATCATTTTCACTAAAAATATGACTTAAGATATCTAAGTGTTTGGAGGATTTGTCTGATTTTGTTAAATCACAATCAATAACATGGGATCGACCCAAAATCAATAATTGTGGCTGAGAGCTTATCAGCTGTTGAGCCTCCGAATTTGATATGGTATTGCACAATTAGTCAATTAGGTATGACTGCCCGATAATGCTATTGGACTTATGTATAATAGGCAATTAGGGCGCTTGCTTTATCTTTTAAGGCAATGAGTTGTTTGTTGTTGGAGTTGTCGAGATAAGCGGCCATGGCGTCGGTCTCGTAATTGGTGAGGCATACCTTAGTAGGTAAAAATCGTGAAAAAATAATTATCTTCAAAAATCAAAGGTATTTGTTATTGACGGACCCGATTTGTATTGGGCCCGGATCTTCATTAAAAAACAATTATTACAAAGTGTGCCATTGGTTTCAAAAAATATAAAAAAAATTATTACAATTATGTCATTTAATCAAAAAATTGAATTGAAACCCCAAACTTAAATGACCCCTTCGTCGTTTGAATTTAAATCACAAACAAACAGCGCTTTATTTGGGACTTAGTCAACGACCGTGGGGTTGTTTTAAGTCCCAAAAACTTGGTTTAATTTAAGACGTAGTCAAGCGACCATGCATGCCAATCGAAGAGCTCGAAAAACAGAACTTTTAAATTTTTTTGAAAGTTCAAATCTCAAACGACATGCCCACACCGTGCGGGGTGAGTCCCAAGCGATGTGGCCGTAATCGTTTTGGGGAACTTAAAAAAAAAATAACAAATTTGGATTTAGAAAAATCCCAAACGATATGGCCACGTTTGAACTAAGTCTCCGGCGATGTGGCAATGCGTTTAATTTTTTTTGAAAAAATATAAAGTTATGTTTTTGGTCCAAACGGTGTGGCGAGTCGTTTGAGATTTGGACTTTGAAAATATAAAGTTACGTTTTTGGGCTTTTGAGCGGTTGTGGAATATCGTTTAGACTAAGTCCTAAACCGTGTGGCGAAATCGTTTGGGGACTTAATCCAAACGACTTAGCGGTGTCGTTTAAGTTTGGGTTTTCGAATCTTTTTTTTTTTGGACCAATGGCAAAACTATAATAATTGTTTTTTAGATTTTTGAAACCAATAAAGACACTAATAATAATTTTTTAGGACTTGATATACTATCTCTACACTATATGATAGCGGGTTTGTAGGAACCACACTTCTCAACAGAACAGTATATTTCTAATCTCTCAATTTTAAGATTTTAGAACCACCTCCCTACGTTTATTTAAATTACATCTCTCATATTTATTAATAATTACAATTGGCTCCTGATCTCTATTAAAATTGAACCACCTGCTTCTTCAATAATTGTAGGATAGTCTTCTTAATTTAAAAAGCTAAAAATTTATGTATAGGAATTGTATATCTTCTCCATTTTTAGAAAATTGTTTCTCTTTTCTTAGTGAGGATTAACAAAAATTGTTTCTCTTTAGTTTTTTTAACAATTTTCATTTTAGTTATTTACAACTTGGCGAACTGATGCTTACCACAGTACACATGCTAGTAGTACTCAAATCAAAACACCACAAAAATAGAAAAACAAAAAAACAAAATCGTAACTCGTGAGTGATGACTCCCCAAAGAATTTGTCTTACTAATGCGATGTTTCCCACAACTCAAGGAAGACGTCACTATTGACCTTTTAATCAAACTCTTTTTTCCTCGAGATTCTCTTTAAATATACATACATATGTCCGACACACTGACACAACATGTTCTCAACATTATTACACACACGAACATACATATACTCATTTTTCCACAACAAAAGGAAAAAACAGAAGAAGAAAAGAGATGGGCGGGTTTAAGCCATTGGTATGGTATTGCAAACCAGTGGAAAACGGGGCATGGACACAAGTAGTGAAGAATGCATTTGGTGCATATACACCATGTGGTGTAGACACTTTGGTTATATGTATATCTCATTTGGTGCTGTTGGGATTGTGTTTTTATCGGATATGGAGGATTAAGAAGGATTTTAAAGTGAAGAGGTTTCATTTGAAGTCGAATATTTATAATTATGTGTTGGGGTTGCTTGCTTTTTATTCTACTGTTGAACCTTTGTTTAGGTTGGTCATGAAATATTCAATCTTGAATCTTGATGGTCAGACCACTCTTGCCCCCTTTGAGGTACACTTTTTCATATGTATGCGTGTATATTTCATATTTTTATGTATGTATTGTTTGCGATGCCATGTTATTATTTGATGTAGAACACTTTGAATGAATCCAGTAATAGGCTACATGTATGAGACGAACATGTGTACGAAAGTGTATAACGCTTAAGACAGTGAATTTGAGTATATGGGAATGTATAGAATTTGTCATTTTTTACTGGCTTCATTGAGTATATGGGAATGCATTGCTCTTACCTTTTGGTTTGCTTTTAAGTGAGTGAGAAAAGAATGTTAGGAGCTGAGGGTAAAATGTGATGGTGTTTGTTTTACAGATTGTTTCTCTGCTTATCGAAGCTATTGCTTGGTGTTCTATGCTGGTCATGCTTGTTGTAGAAACAAAAGTCTACATCCATGAGTTCCGATGGTATGTGCGGTTTGGAGTCATTTATGTTCTTGTTGGGGAAGCGGTTATATTCAATCTCATTATCTCAGTGCAAGACTACTTTAATAGGTTAGTACTCTAATTCTCGAACTAAAGCTAACTGTCTTCATCCATTTCGGAGATGTAGTATGTGTCCTTGCCATGTTCTATTATTGCACCACTGCAATAAAATAGATGCTTTTTTGAGTATCTTTCATTGCATCAAGAATGTTGTCTTTCCTACTCATTTTTCGTATCAATGCATGGGTCAATGAACAACAACAGCTATATACAAACATCGTGCCTTAATAGTTGTTGTTGGTTGGAGACTTGAAAACCAGAATCCATTATTTTATATGTAAAGTTATTTTTTGGTACTGGATGATTAGAGTTTTGATTAAAAGCCTTTTTCAATTATGTGTATCTATATGCCTGTCTGGCTGATTACGAATGCGGAGGGTGGTATGTAATCATACTTGTATTTCTCCTTGCAGATTTACACTCTATTTGTACGTCAGTGAAGTTTTGTGCCAGGTTTGTGTCTTTGACTCCGGATGCTTCTGATATTCGGTTTGATAATAAAAGCGAGCTCGACCAATTGACAATTACCTTAGTTAGATTCTTCACTTCACATTACTTTTGTACAATATTGTGACTTGATCTTGGACTCAAGTCAAGGCAGGCCTGGGATCAATTCGAAGAAGGCTGATACTTACCTTAGATGTTGTAAAATGTTAATGTAATTGGTCAGTTAAGTAATTTTGAATGGAAGTGATCTCAGCTAAGTTGAGCTTTGCATGTCATTCTTAAGTAAGTTTGGTGGTCTGTTAGTCGACATAGCTGTCATACCATGACATCCTTTTTTGTCAGTAGAAAATAGAAAGAGGAAAAACAATGAAAGATGCTAATTACTTGTGCAGGTTTTATTTGGAATTCTCTTGCTCTTTTTATGTTCCTAGTGTGGAGCCTTACTCGGGATACACTCCAATAAGGGATGAGTTCATTGGCGATGCAGAGTATGAAGTGCTTCCTGCAGGAGAACAGATTTGTCGGAGAGGCATGCAAACATACTTTCCAGTAAGTAAATGATAGCTTGATCTTATTTCACTTACATTAAATCATTTAATGTTTGTACTGATTGAAGGCGGAGACCGTAGTTTACATTTTATAAGGTGCAGATAATTTTACTCAATAAAGATAATGGTTGTGCACAAAATTGTCTACAGAGTTAAATACATGAACTAGGTTTCTGCATAGTAAAAAAAGGAACTTGCTACCCGAGCACTCTTGGCAAATGCATTGGTGTTGTGAATAATGAAAAATCACTTGACACTTGTCATTCAGGAGACATCAAAATCGAATATTTTCTTTAATGATTGTTGCTACCCGTTCTATCAGATTTTTATAAGCCTAAAGCGTCCCATTTGCTACTTTTGTTGGTTCATATTAGATGGGCGATTAATTGGTTTCAACACCTTTGTTTGCTCCTGGGATTGTTACTCCTACACTGTTCTTAGCTGAGTCTTATGAGTACCTTAAACTGATAGAAGATGAACTTTGGTTGCTTCACCTTAGCTGATGTTGTACTGGGGTTTTCTCTGGTAGGGATATACTTGGATGGATGACTCCTATCATGCAACAAGGGTATAAACATCCCATCACCGAGAAGGATGTCTGGAAACTAGATACCTGGGATCAGACTGAGACCCTCAATAACAAGTATGCATGTTGTAGTTGTGCTTTATATAATTATTTATGGGTTCCATCCTGTTAACAATCTGTGTTCATAGGTTCCAGAGGTGCTGGGTTGACGAATCTCGAAAGCAGAAGCCATGGCTGCTAAGAGCTCTTCATCGCAGTGTTGGAGGAAGGTGTGGACTGAATCAATGTTTATACTTTATATTGTTTGCTTAGTTACTTGTTCCCAGTTCCCACCCATAACTTTCCATGTCGCTAGATTTTTCAGCCAAATCACCATAAAATATTTGCCCGTTCTTATCTGAATGAACGTCTGTGTTTTCATCCAAAAGTATGTATACTAGTTATAATGTAAAAGGTATATTGTACATGGGATGTCTTTTCATCTAGTGTCCTCCCTTGGGTAGTATGGATAAGGCAATTTAATTGAATTTGTAGCTTTTTAAAACTTTGGGCAAGTTGTTAGAGAACTTCTCTGCATTGAAATTTTTGTGAAAGTGATCCAGATTTCTGAAAGATAAGCTCTTGCATTTGGTTGTAATAATTTTCCTTATATACCATAATATTTGATAGCATTATATCAAATTACCCACTTTTTTTTTCTTTCCAGATTCTGGTGGGGAGGCGCTTTAAGGTACTGACTTCATCTTCCCAATAGAATTTTGGTATCTTACATACTATTGTCACAAGATCAATGGTAGAACTCAAATCACTTTCATAAGAGTTCTTCACAAACTTTGCACGCGGTATTATCTTCAAGCTTAGATACAAGTGTCTCTATTCAAGATTTTTAACAAATCTAATTTGGATTTGGAAAGTCTTTTATATCTTTAGATAATTCATGCAAACTAGTCTGAGGTATTTAAGTATTTTACATTTGTACCAACAGTCACCGTAACAAAGACCACCGACCATACCACCTAATCATGGACAACAACCTGTCCATGTCACCTTCACAGTTGAATCAATATATTGTAACGGCCCTACTACCATGTACCCATATGTTGATACTATCCCCACTTTGCCACCAAAAGTCCAAGGTCTTGAGCCAACCCATTCGTGGGTGTGGGTTTTTCTCAAAAGGCCTCGACACTAGTAAGTGGTAGTTGATCTAATATATCCAGGATCCAAGATGGTTTATCAATTAGTGTGGGACTACACCCAATCCAGAGTATCACAATCCCACCACCTTAGGAGGCAAGCCGTCCTCGACTCTGAAACGGACCTTTTTGTGGCAAAGTGGGAACAACATTGACATGTGGTAGGGTCATTATACATATCTTATGAAGAAGAAAATCCATACTGCCACCACCATCTCACGAAATGGTTTTGCAGATTTGAAATATTTTTCTAGCTCCTGAGAAACCTATTTTGGTTTTCCAGTATAGATTTGGCAAAAATTGTTTGACGGGTGAAATAACTACTACCTTATAGAATGAGGATTCAAAATTATACCAGCTAGATATAATAATGGGAGTTATCTTTTAAGTAAATGATGAAATTGCAACCCGAAAAAAAAAAATGATGAAATTGCAACTATATATAATCTTAAGTAATAGCAATGGTGTCATAACTTGGGATGATGAAAAAAATAGTCTTCTGAAACTTTCGTTTTAACTAGAGTGGAAACAATAGCACAATCCCAATAGTGTTGATCTTGTACATCGGTCGGAGTTTGTGGGTTTGAAATTATAACTTTATACTTTCAATTGACGACTTTCTTTTGTTCTTGTATATTTAGATACTTAAAGAGTTAAAGTCCAACATGCCTTCTTTAGGCTCCATGATTTCGTTTAATATTGAAGTAATTGAGATTGTTGCTGCGTCACACTTTACGTAGGCTATGTGGATTACACCTGTTGCGTTATCTTAGAATGCCAAATCGACTGATCCTCTGGACTGGAATGTCAATTTCTTTCAGTTTTTGTACTTACTTTCTCCTTCATCATAAGGCATCTCAATGTCTCAACTTTTTAGAGGGTCTTTTCTTTTTTGGTGCGTTTATAGTCTGTTTAGTTCCTTGGCTATTGTTTTTATCTGATGTGTTCTTTCTTTAATCAATTTGTAGATTGGCAATGATCTGTCTCAGTTTGTGGGGCCAGTGATTTTGAATTACCTTTTACAGGTTGGTTATCTTCTTCTGACAGCTTAGTTGGCATACTAATTTAGTAATCTCGACATAAAAAGATCGTGCTGCAGAACTTTTAATTCTTTTACATTCCTGAAAATCATATTTTGTTAATCAGTTCAGTTGTATATTAACTTTTATTAGTTTTAGACATGGTTTTGACTTTCTCATACATAAACTTAACTTATGTCTGTGGGTGTGGATGTGGCCGTGTGGGGGGTTTTTTTTTTTTATTATTATTATTATTTTAAATATCTATTAGTATTATTATTTTTGTTAACTTGTTAACAACAAGCAATACATCATGCCCACAGAACTACCTCAGATTTTGGTAAAAATTATAATAAAGCATTTTAGATTGTAAATAGGCATTATTGGTTTTTCTCTCGGTGTAAGTAGGTGTTTATGACATCAATTAATATGTTTTTTTTTTTTTTTTTTTTTTTTTTTTTTTTTTTTTTTTTTTTTTTTCTATTAATAAAAAAATGTCTTTTCTTCTAACCACCCCCACCCCTCTAATTAACTACTTATTGGTACTGTTAAGGATGGTTAACATATGGCATGATTTTCTTGTACAAGATATGTTAAAATATTTGCATATCCATTGGTTGCATGCAAGTGAAAAATGAAGAATAAGCCATTGCATAATTCCATGTAATTTAGTAAAATGCATATGTTAATATTTATGTGATATACATTATTTTTTCCTTCATAAATTGTGTATCAAAAAAGCTATGACTTGTTTGCAAGGAATGTAATTGTTGGCTCCTCTCTTATCTTTTTAGATGATTGAAGTATCATATCTCCCACGTCGTAGTTGCATTCTTGATGTACTTTTGTAAATAGATTAGTATGGTAACCAAAACAAGTTTGAATTAGGAGTCATGGATTTTCTTGGTACCTCTATGGATGCCGATTGCTACCTTTTCACCTTCTCTAGCACTGCACAGTCATGGCACCACCTTGACTATCACCACCTGCTCTCTTTCTCCTCCTCTCTCTATAAAGCTTGTGTAGCTCTATGAAGTGTAGGCCCAAAGCAAAGCAACCTGCGGTTGCTTTGGGCCACCAAACCAAAACAAAAGGTAGGGGCCACACTATTATGACACAAAACAGTAAACTTTCTAATAAAAATAAATAGTAAGGATAGTTGCCACTTATTTAGGACAAAAATAAAACCATATTTAAGGGAAAAATAAAAAACGATTTCAATTAATCCCTTAATCCCGAAAACCCAACTCCTTACTAAACTCTTTTGGTGCGTGCTCCACTTTTACAAACAATTAAAACAAACAAAAAACACTAAACGAACTCACATCGTTCTTATTAAAAGCCCAAACTTTTATCTAAAAAAAAAAACTCGTCTGTCAAAGAACAAAATCACTCACAAAATCACGTCACTCACTCTCTTTTGGAATATATTGAATAACACAAGTAAAAAAAAATGATAATATTAACGCATATAGGGCCACATTCTATCATCTCGCTTTAGGCCACAAAAATGTCAGGGCCGGCACTATGATGAACCCAAAGTTTCTTCAATCCACCTCTTTCCAATTAAAAAGTTGAGCTGAAGTTTCAGCATTGTAAGACAGCTGATGGTCATTACAGGCATTGCTTCAAACCAATAAAGGATTATATTCTAGTTTACATAAAGCCTTTGCATATTATTTGATAAACTAAAGTTCAGGACATTCTCTTTAAGAAGTTGAAGAGGCACATGATCATTTTTCGCTAAATGAAATGTAGAATATTGGGCTTTATGGTAATGTAAAATTTGAATGAATTTTACTAGTTTCAGCTCACTAAGAAAAGATCAGCATCTCATAGATTCCGTTTCTATTTAAATATCATTATTCTTTATCTTATATCAATACTTCTTGACCTGACCTGTTATACTCTTCTGAAAGGTGCTGATTTAAGCTTCTCTTGACAACTTAAATTTGATGCAAATATTGTCTCCTTTTTTAGGCGCTTTACTTTTAACAACAAAAACTAAGAAATATGATAACTTTTTAATAACACCATAATATCCTTATTTGTCTGTCAGCTGAATTGTATGCTTTTCGTTTGAGCTTTCTGTCAGTGTTATGAATTTATCTCTCAGCTTACTCATGCTTTTTATTGATTTATAATTTTATATTTAACATATGTTAGAGTGGTTTGTTAGACATAGCTTGACAAATTTGTTTCCTGTTTTGACCATTAAAAGCTCCTTATATACCTTTTGTCTCTGTTGCCTTCAACAGTCTATGCAACAAGGGGATCCCGCTTGGATTGGTTACATCTATGCCTTCTCAATTTTCGCTGGAGTGGTATGACTCTAATGTGAAAGTATTTTCCGTTCTTCTTTGTTCACTTTTCCCCTGCTTAGTGAATCAAGTTAAGTGTAGTGATTGTCCTGTCTTGAAGATTACATGCTCTATCTTTTGTTCTTATTGTGTTGGAAAAGGTAATGTGCATTTTTCATGGCACCGCGATAAATTCATAGGTTCTCTGCTAGGTCAAACTATAAAGGTTCTTTAGGTAATAAAGGTCGGTCAAAGTTTCCATATTAAGGAGCTTTTGATGTTGATTTTCACCATGACACATAACACATGGGACATGCACTTCAAATTCTGCCTTTGCACGTGATCAGGCCGAGCTGATTCTATCTTGCTCCTCCAAAAAACACAATTATCGTGTTTGGTTCAATACCCTAATTCTTAGGCTGATACTCTAAAACTAATCAATTGGCAACCAATGCCCTATAGAACCGTTGAATGTTCCCCATGAAGAGATGCATTTGTCTTACGGTGGTGGAATCATTATGAGCCACCAAATGAAATACAAGAAAATTTCGTCACATTTTACGAAATAGTATGGTATTGCGAAGTTCTGCCATGTTACACACCGGGGGGTGTGGGATGAAGTGGTTAGGGGAGTAAAACGTTCATGCTCTGTTTCAAAAAAGATCAAGTCTGTATGAGTATTTTCACAATCTGTACTTTGTTCTATAATGACGCAAGAATCACAATAATATGTCGATTAATTAAGTTAAATTGTTTATTAACTCGAGCTCCGTCCAGGCACTGGGGGTGTTAATGGAGGGACAATACTTCCAAAATGTCATGCGTGTGGGTTACCGTCTAAGAGCTACCTTGGTACGTTTCTCTGTCTCTTGTTGTGCTTTATACTTGATAATAACAAAGTTTGGCACTTTTTGGTTGTTGCGATAAGGTTAAATTTTGATGTTAGCTATTGCAAAGAAACCCTAAAAGTATCCAGCCATATGGTTGGGATGTTATTGAATTTTAGGTTGCTGCTGTGTTTCGTAAATCCTTGAAACTTACGCACGAAGGGCGGAATAAATTTGCTTCTGGAAAAATAACAAATTTGATGACCACGGATGCTGAAGCACTTCAGGCATGATTTCTAGATATCTATATCCTTTTGTATATAAGCTTAATGCTAATTAACCCAAAGTGATGTATCTGTTTACACAAATATTCTGCTTCCAGATTTCATATAGATGTCATTTTTGCACAAGTTATGTCCTATGTATTCATGCGTGGATTTTTTTTATAAGTCTGGAAATATATACGTTGATATAGTCTGGTTGTGTTTCTCTTTAAAAGTGACAATATGCGTTTTCAGTTACTGGTCAACCTTGGGAGTATTTTTTTTTCTTGTGTTTCTAGTCCGACTTTACATAGTCCTATCTTTAAGTCCCTTCCAAGAAAGGTGTGCCCTTCCTAGCATGTGACTACTACATCTTTGGATTTTTTTTTCTTCTATCTCTATGTTACATGGACATGCCGTTGAAAATAATCCATATCAGATACATATCCATGTGTCCGTGTCGGACATGTCACGGACTCATAAATTGTATGTAATTTACCTCCATTTTTTATATCTCGCCAAAAACTCTACTGGTTAATATACTGAACTATTCTGTACCATTTTTATAAACTGTAAACATCATATGAGCATTTTAGAAGAAAATGAAGCCTCACCATGCGGTCTTAGTAGATACTAAATAGAGATATCTAATAACAACTAAGAGACCCAAATTTCAGAAAGCGTCGTATACTTAAGTTATTTTACCCCTGATTTAATGAAGCTAGTTAGACGTAGAGAAAATCGAACTGTCCATCTCACTCTTTTTTCTAGAGTTGAATTCTAAGCTAATCTGTGTTCTGTATACAGCAAATCTGCCAGCAGCTTCATGGCTTATGGTCTGCTCCTTTTCGTATTGTGATTGCTATGGTTCTTCTCTTCAACGAACTTGGTGTTGCATCACTTGTAGGCTCATTGTTGCTAGTCTTTATGTTTCCTATACAGGTATGTAGATCCCCTTCAACATTTTTCAACTTTTGTGTTTAGCCTACTTGCTTCCTATTTGTTCAGTAAACTGTGCGTGCATCAGCTATTTCATCAACTGTATGAGTTTGTTCTGGTCCAATATGACCTCATAATGTACTTGATTGCCAAAAGTGTGATCAGTTTATGTCCTTTGTTTTCAAAAAACTCATTTTACATTTGATTTTCATCATTTAGTATCTGAAAAGTTTGAAATGAGCATATTTAGTATCCACAATCGAGCTAGAATTTTCTGAAAGGAATAAACTCAATTTATCAAAAACTACTATAGATATTTGCTGGTGTGCTATTCATTGCTGCATTAGCTTTTATAAATGAGAAAACACAGCTTTGCAATGCGCTTCATGTACTTTCGCAGACCCTGATACAAGATTTTTCGTCCATGGCTCCATTCTTCCATGTCTGAACTTATGTTCTACAATCTACACTAACTTTATATCAATTTTTTTGAGGCAACAGACAATTGTGATTGACAAGATGCAAAAATGGTCCAAAGAGGGTCTGCAACGTACAGACAAACGAATTGGCCTGATGAATGAGATCCTGGCTGCCATGGATACTGTCAAGTATGTAGCGTTTTGACAATGTTCTCTGCTATTCTTTTATAATTCAAGATGACTGAATATGATCGTGCCTTATATACTGCATTGGTGCAGATGTTATGCATGGGAGCAGAGCTTTCAATCGAAAGTTCAAGATGTTCGAAATGATGAGCTCTCTTGGTTTAGAAAAGCCCAGTTACTGGGAGCGGTAGGTTTGACATAATCTTGGATTCTTTCTTTTCACTCCTTTCCACTTCAGGGTTACCCAGAATTGTTATTAAGTATAGAGTGCCCTTGTTTGAAATCCATTCTTGATAAACACTTTTCAATACCAGCACGATATTCTGTGATACCAGCAATCAATTTCTCACTACCATTCCCTCTTTTACAGTGTTTGCCTAACATCTCACTCATTGTCCTGCATTTGTTTATTTCAACTATGGGAGTGGCCAACTAAACCAGATATTGCCTAGCTAATACTAAGTCCAGATAAACCTGAGCTACAAAATGTTTTTTCCTTTTCTGTTTTTCTCTCAAGTTCATATCTTGTTTTCTGATAAGATTCTCGCCTTAAGCTTTTTGTCTTGTGTGCAGCTCAATAGTTTCATCCTGAACAGCATACCAGTTGTGGTTACGGTTATTTCATTTGGGATGTTCACTTTGCTTGGTGGGGACTTGACACCTGCTAGGGCGTTTACATCCCTTGCTCTGTTTGCTGTGCTACGGTTTCCTCTGTTTATGCTTCCTAATCTGATAACTCAGGTGCCACTTTTTCTTCTGTCATGTTGAGCTTTCTTAGACGTTGTTGTGACAGTTATGCTATTATTGAAATTGGTTGTTAGTATTGATTATTCAGAAAGAGGTTCCCTGGCTTCTAAAGTGCAAACACTTATGATATGACTTAGGAGACTCAATGCTTTATTTTCTTTATACATGTTACTTTAGAATTATCACTAAAAAGAGAAATTTAGGATTTAATTTTAAAGGAGTATATTAACTGTGAATTGTATAATAATACGGTTTAATTAAAGCAAATTTTGTGTCCCTACATGGTGAACCTTTATATAAGAGTGCCTGTTACCTATGCTGCCAGATATCGGCTGGGTGGAGACGTGTTTTAGTGTTGGGGTTTTCAGGTATTCTTGAAGCCAAAACTCGTAGAGGGCAGTAGGTTTATATCTGCACTGATACATTCTTTCAATATGTCTTTGGGAAAACTTTTGATATTTTGGTGGGGAGCTGCATATGTATTTTTACGTCAGTGGTTACTCATATAAGTTGTATATGTAACTTCTACTACGAATAAGTCCTTCAAGTGATGCTGTCTCAACCAAAATTTACAACAGAAAAGGAAGTACAAATCACTTAACATTGGGACCAGTTATGAATATAGCTATCTATTTGTTTGTTTTTCTTTATGAAATTTTAATTGATGATTCTATTTTGTTTTTCCTTATGGAATTTTATTTGATGATTCTAGTTAGTTTCATAAAATGAATAGTTCATTTAATCGTAACCAGGCTTTTGTGTGGTTTATATGGTTAAAAAGCTTATTTAGCATATGGTGAACAAACTTCCTTAATATGCACAAGAAGGCTCTCAAAGTACTTTGTATCTAACTCAATTTGTTTAAATATTGAATTTTCCAGGTAGTAAATGCAAATGTATCGTTGAAACGACTTGAGGAGCTATTCTTGACTGAAGAGAGATTGCTTTTGCCAAATCCACCTCTAGACCCCACAAGTCCAGCCATATCCATAAAGAATGGATACTTCTCTTGGGATTCAAAGGTCGGTCTAATATTCCTTTTTTTTAGTAATCTTTCTATGTGAGTGTAAATTGTGTAGTAGCATTATGGCCATCAATTCATCATTGCCTCAGTTTATCTACTTGTTTGGAGAAGTTGATACTATTTTCCCTTGGGTAATTGATGAATATTTTTGGTAATTGTGGTATTAGATCCTATATTTCCTTTTTTTGGGTGTTCAAGTACTAATAACCGATTTAAATTCTTGATTCCCCCCACCCATAAAAATCCCGCTTTGCCCTGCCATTTTGTAGTTGCAATCTCATATTCTTTATTTTGATGAATCTAAAACAGTGATTAGCTGGATTGAATGAAAATTGTAAAGCAAATAAAATAATTTTTCCTTCAATTTAGATATTACAGTTTATCTTTCATTTTTTAATTTTAACAAAATCTCAAAAGGAGACCCTTTGTTTACTGTTGAGATTGTTAGTCCCATATTGGGAGTCTAAAGCCTAGCCGGGGCGCTCCACTCATTTCAAGTTGGTTTTAAGTGGATGCTCCAATGTTTTAGATGGTATCAGAGAAGGCTATTCCAGTATGTGACCCAAAGGGCTGTGTACTCAAGTCACTCCATGATGATAGGCCAGTTGAGATTAGTAATCCCAAGGAGGGAGTTTAAAGCCTAGCGGTTAATGTTTTAAGTTTCTACTGCCACTCCACTAGTTGCCTAACGGTTTGGAGTTGTTTGCTCTTAAGTTTAAGATTTACTATTGTCAAAGCATCCAATGAAATATGTTTTTTTGGTGTTTTTTGGATGAAGGGTAATTCACATTTTTTTTTTTACCTTATTCGACGAGATATAGTTTTAGCTTTAAAGACAACATATATTTTATTAGAACAAAGAAAGTGATCATTTGGTTGGTTTGGCGAACCTATGAGTAAATTTAGAACTTGATGATGTACTTGTACTTTGACTAAAAGCCTTCTTACTTGCATTTACTAGTCATGCATAATGTTTTCATCAAACTTTACCTTTCAGGCAGAGCAACCAACACTGTCAAAAATCAACTTGGACATACCGGTTGGTAGCCTGGTGGCAGTTGTTGGTAGTACCGGAGAAGGAAAAACATCATTGATATCAGCAATGTTAGGGGAACTGCCTCCAATGAGAGATACAACTACGGTTATTCGTGGAACTGTAGCATATGTTCCACAAGTTTCATGGATTTTTAATGCAACTGTAAGTCACAACATTCACATTTATGTGTTTCTGTTCGGTTTTGATGGTGGCTATTGTTGGGTTGTGAGATAGATGTCATCATTTAGTTCATCTAGCAGGATCACATTCTAAAACTAGCCTATGTATCATGGACACGACATGAGCTGAAGCTGGGATTAGCACAATACTTTTCTGTTACAGTCAAGCATCAATTCAAAAACGGATTGATGTGATCCATGTACAGAGAACAAACTTTATGCCAATAATCATGCTTATATAAGCAATGATATATTTGATATGAGCAATGATATATTTGGTGCTTGGTGCATATGGTGGATCAATGGTGTTAGACAAACTTGTAGTTTAAAGTGGATAGGTTAATAAGTTTGATAATATTCCAGAAAGTAAAATCTTCTCAATTAATTCATTCAGGTACGTGACAACATATTATTCGGATCCACTTTCGAAGCATCACGATATGAGAAGACAATAGAAGTGACTGCATTGCCGCATGACCTGGAATTACTTCCTGTAAGTCTATAAAGTCATGTCTTGTATACTTGTATACTTTTTTGATAGCCCTATATTGTTTACTTGTTTGGTACCATTTTTTATTGACACTCCTTTATTAGGGTGGTGATCTCACAGAAATTGGAGAAAGAGGAGTAAATATTAGTGGTGGGCAGAAGCAAAGAGTTTCTATGGCTAGGGCTGTATACTCTAACTCAGATGTATACATATTTGATGACCCTCTAAGTGCCCTAGATGCTCACGTTGGTCGACAGGTAATCCATACAGTATATGTTTTTTCCCCCTCATTATGGCTTATCTATTTGAAGACTTGAAGTTCACTAGGCTTTTGCTCAATAATTGCAAAATACAGCAGTAGGCACCGTTCATGGTTAAATTTGTTAAGGAGGTTGCATTGACTTCACGGTAAGGTTGGTGACCTATATTAAGCTCAGGATAGTCAATACTCCATTGGACGGGGGATAATGATGGGACAACAACCAAGCCTGCCCTACACGAGTAGCGCGGAGCAAGGCTAGGAAAGTTTGCTACCCCAACGGATCCACATAGTCAGGCTCCAACTAAGATCAGTTCCTAGCTATGTTACATGGACACACCATATTTCAAAAAAAATCTGTGTCGGATACATATCCACGTGTCCGTATCAGACACTCACGGACACATATTTTGTGTGATATACCTTAGTTTTTGATATTTCGCCGTGTCAGACACTCCGTATCCGTGTTGGATATGGACACACGTGTCCATGTCCATGTAACTTAGGTTCCTAGACCCGTCCTAAAGTGGTGGGGAACCCATGATACACCCTTCGGTAGCATCATGAGGTGGCCCTGGTATTGCACCAAAGAAGTTCCTAGCATATGACCGAATGCGATTGGGAAGAGCAGGAAGTTTCTCCACTTTATATAGGTTGAAATAAGATTTCCACGATAAACCAAAGGGAACATTGATTGGGAAGAGCAGGAAGTTTCTCCACTTTATATAGGTTGAAATAAGATTTCCACGATAAACCAAAGGGAACATTGAAAATTCTGCTCCAGAGACTATGGAAACTTGGAATTGGTCATGATTGTGACACTAAGGTTTAAGCTACTTCAGTCTATTCTGGAGCAATAGTTGACCTTTTGGCGACATTCTTAAGAAGCAATGGAATTGCTGCAAAATGTATTTACTCGTGTACTTATGATTGTTAATAACACGGGATGTTGGATTTTAAAGTAAAAATCGTTTATCCTTGTGTTGCTGCATATGTACACTGCTCTGATCTGCAATCAATTCCATTTCCAGGTATTTGATGGATGCATTAAGGAAGAACTGCAGGGAAAAACCAGGGTGCTTGTTACAAACCAGCTTCATTTCCTTCCAGAGGTGGATAGGATTCTTTTGGTTCATGAAGGTATGATCAAAGAGGAGGGAACCTTTGAGGAACTCACTAACAATGGAATTTTGTTTAAAAAACTAATGGAAAATGCGGGCAAAATGGAGGAGCATGTGGAAGAAAAGGTAGAAGGTGAGGACAATGATCAGAAGACCTTGAGCCGTGTTGCCAATGGGGAAGTCAATGGTGTGCCAAATGATTCAAGTGCAAAAAAGAAAAGTAAAGAAAGCAAATCTGTTCTCGTGAAGCAGGAGGAACGTGAAACGGGAGTTGTTAGTTTGAATGTCCTGATGAGGTATATAGTGAACTACTAAGATGTTTTCATGTAATGATAGAATAATGGTTTTTGTAAATAGAAACTGAGAAGCTTTTCAAGTGCATTTCTGATATCCTAAAGTACCATCAGTGTGCCCAAGAGCTATTTTTGATGGTATTGTTTTTTTCCCAAGTCGCATTGACACGGGTAAGTGTATCATATCCAACACGGATATGAAGCGTCCAACACGGTTAAATACCAAATATTGAGGTACATCACATGCAATATGTGTGTCGTGTCCGACACGGATACATAGACATGTATCCCACACGGACTATTGTCAGAATATGGTGTGTCCATGTATGTTTATGTAAGAGAAAATTTTAATAAATATGCCTGACATATACAATCCCCAGTATTTCTCTGTATTCTGTTTTCAAACCATGCTTTTTTGGTGCAAATCTCTGTTCATTGTCGGCATAGTTGTGAACATGGTTTCACTGTACTATGAACTGATATGTATATGTGGACATTTATTTCTTTTGCAGGTATAAAAATGCAATGGGGGGTTTGTGGGTGGTTTTTATACTCTTCGCTTGCTATATCATTACTGAAGTTCTTCGAGTTTCTAGTAGCACATGGTTAAGTGTTTGGACTGATCAAAGCACTCCAAAGAGCCATGGGGCTGGTTTCTACAACCTGGTTTATGCACTCCTATCATTTGGCATGGTACGTGATCATTACCATTTGAACTGGATTTAGTTCGATATTTGTAGAATAATCATTGCTTTGCAATTTTCTTTTTTGCTGTTGTTATGGTTTAATAGAGCCGGAAAGAGGTAATAATTTGTTCCCATGTTTTTTTAGGAAATTTGGCGACCTAGAATGCAGTATATCATGTGTTGGTCTGTTGGAATTAGTTAAATTCCAATTCTACCCCGATATTTCTCAATATTATCTCTATTTTCTCTTAAATTTTTGTTGTCATGAATAGTAAGAAGCAAAGCAATGAAAGAGAAGTTCTAAAAACATTCTCATGTTTCTTGGAAGTGTTTAACTCAAAATCTTATGCGGGTTCAGGTACTAGTGACATTGACGAACTCATATTGGTTGATCACTTCAAGTCTTTATGCTTCCAAAAGGCTACATGATGGTATGCTTCACTCTATCTTAAGAGCTCCTATGGTGTTCTTCCAGACTAATCCACTCGGACGGATTATCAATAGATTTGCAAAGGATCTGGGTGATATTGATCGAAACGTTGCTGTGTTTGTAAATATGTTCTTAAGCCAAGTGTCACAACTTCTTTCGACTTTTGTGCTGATAGGCATTGTGAGCACCATATCTCTGTGGGCCATAATGCCACTTCTGATCTTGTTTTATGCTGCCTACCTCTACTATCAGGTGCGTATCACTTTCTTTGACTTTTAGTGGTGCTCTAGTTTCTTCTACTGTAGTTTCAATGACATAAATACATAATGTTAGTTCATATTTACTTTAAATTTGATTTTGTTGAACTGAGTAATATTTAAGGGACCGATTCTGTGTTAAAATGGTAACTGAGAGTCTGAGACAGTTAATTGCCCAAAACCCCTCTCATGGAACATGTAAGATCTAGATATTCGTATGCATGTTTGTAGGTCCAACTATCTGTATCATGGTTGCTTGTTCATTGCCAACTTTTGCTGTTCGATACAGTACCTCAAATTTGTTGAACAACATTAATCATGTGGTTGACATTTTACTTGTAAATAGGAACTTATTAAGATTACATCACTATTTGTGTTTTGCAGAGCACAGCTCGTGAGATTAAACGCTTGGACTCCATAACCAGATCTCCTGTTTATGCACAATTTGGGGAAGCTTTAAATGGTTTATCGAGCATTCGTGCATACAAAGCCTATGACCGGATGGCTAAAATTAATGGGGACTCTATGGACAATAATGTTCGATACACCCTTGTGAACATGAGTGCGAATCGTTGGCTTGCGATCCGTTTGGAAACATTGGGAGGCCTCATGATTTGGTTAACGGCAACTTTTGCTGTCATGCAAAATCAGCGAGCAGATGACCAAGTGGCTTTTGCGTCAACTATGGGTCTACTTCTTAGTTATGCATTAAATATCACAAATTTGTTGACTTCTGTCCTCAGACTGGCAAGTTTGGCTGAGAATAGTTTGAATGCTGTTGAGCGGGTCGGCACATATATAGAATTGCCATCTGAGGCTCCAGGTGTTATAGAAAGCAACCGACCCCCACATGGATGGCCTTCATCAGGACTTATCCAGTTTGAGAATGTTGTTCTACGGTATAGACCTGAACTTCCACCCGTTCTTCATGGCTTGTCCTTCACAGTATCTCCAAGTGAGAAAGTGGGAATTGTTGGGAGAACTGGGGCAGGGAAGTCTAGCATGCTCAATGCTTTATTTCGGATTGTGGAACTGGAAAGAGGAAAAATCTGGATTGATGGTTGCGATATTGCAAAGTTAGGTCTGACAGATTTACGTAAAGTTCTTGGAATAATACCACAATCACCAGTTCTTTTCTCAGGTATGCTATTCCCTTGCTTAAATTTGTTTGGTTTGCTATATGTTTTCTTTTTCCCACATGTTATCCAATCATGAAAGTTTAAAATCAGATAATGGGCATTACTTGGTTGACAAATAATGTCCAATATTAAAGTCTATTGGCCAAGCAATTTCAAATTTGATTGCTTTTCTGTTGTTTAGGTACTGTACGCTTTAATCTTGATCCTTTCAATGAGCACAATGACGCTGACCTTTGGGAGGCGTTAGAGAGGGCACATCTAAAAGATGTCATCAGGAGGAATTCTTTAGGTCTCGATGCCGAGGTACTGGTCTAATTTAAATCGTTGGTTCACAGAATAAGTGTATAAAAGAAGATTATATTATCTAGTTACATTCCAGCTCTAGTTTGTGGATCATTTAGGTTCGAAGGGCACCATGGTTGTGGGGTTTGCTTATGTGGATATATATTTTTATAAAGGCGGATTGAACAAACAAGATACCCTCATATGGATGATATAAGCCAATTGTTTTCTAATTCTCGGAGAAAACAATCATGTGTTACTAACTAAAGACCACTATTGTTTTGCTGTGTCAAGGTCTCTGAGGCAGGAGAGAATTTCAGTGTTGGACAAAGACAGTTACTAAGTCTTTCTCGTGCATTGCTTCGGAGATCAAAGATTCTTGTTCTTGATGAAGCAACGGCATCTGTTGATGTGAGAACCGATGCTCTTATCCAGAAAACTATTAGGAAAGAATTTAAGTCATGCACCATGCTCATTATTGCTCATCGACTAAATACCATCATCGATTGTGACCGGGTTCTTCTGCTTGATGCTGGTCAGGTATGATGTCATGGCTTTAACTCTTTAAGTCTTTAACCTTGCCTGCCCATCCAATAATTGTTTCCTTCTTGCCATTAATCCAGAGGAATATACTTGTATGTGAATATGTGATGCATTTGGCTTGAAACCCGTTTAGTAAATGTCCTAGGCAAAAGCCGTCTGAGGCTCTGAGCATTGTTTCCAACTCATCTACCACATTTTACTATAAATGCAAAGGAATATGCCATGTCATATTACAAGGAATCAAGGATAAGCTGAGAGAGTTGTGGATGCGGTTTTCCTTGCCTGTGTACTGAATAAACTGTATGGTTGTGGATAATTAAATAAAAATCTCACTTTTCTGAATCAGCAGACAGATAAATGTATAGAGTTAGGTTTATACTACAGGTTGTATTTATGTTTCTTGCGAGTTTAGTTTGTATTACAGGCTTCTACCAGATTATGTGAAAACCCTTGACCTTGTTCTTCAGGTTTTGGAATTTGACGCACCTGGGCATCTCTTGCTAAATGAAAAGAGTGCATTCTCTAAGATGGTTCAAAGCACTGGATCAGCAAATGCTCAGCACTTGCGAAGCTTATTACTTAGAGAAGAAGAAAACAGGTTGGGTAGAGAAGATGCCATGCAGCAAGATGGGCAGAGGAGATGGCTGGCTTCTTCACGATGGGCAGCCGCTGCCCAGTTTGCACTTGGCGTTGGCCTCACTTCTTCCCAAAATGACCTGCAAAAGTTAGAGATTGAAGATGAGAACAACATCCTAAAGAAGACAAAGGATGCAGTCGTTACCCTGCAAGGTGTGTTGGAAGGGAAGCATGACAAAGTTATAGAAGACACATTAACTCAGTACCAGATTCCCAGAGATAGATGGTGGTCAGCTCTGTACAGAGTGGTTGAAGGTGTGTATACTTTTCGCCTCTCCCTTCAAAATATGCAATCCATTATGACCGTGTCTTTATGGTCACTTTTTAGGTTATATTTTTTTGCACCTCGAACTCAAAATAAGATGAAGTTATCTAAGCTGGAGCTGTTCGTACTTTTTTCAGGTCTATCGATGATGAGTAGATTGGGTCGCAGCAGGTTTCAGCAGCTTGATTATGGCTTGGAAAACAGATCAATCAATTGGGATGATGACGATATGTAGAAGATATCAAGCCTTTCCAAAAGTTACATCAACTCCCTGTGCCAACACACCTTTCAATGGGTATGAAAGTGAATGTTCCAATAGGATTATTGGAATTGCTGGAAGATGGTGTTTTCTTTTGGTGGTTGAAACCGCCAAACTTTGTATGTAATTTACTGTTGTTTGATATTACTGCTTCTTGTACAGAACGGTATATTCCGCAATAATAACTATCAGTTACCAAAAAAAACACACCTTTCAAAACACCAAAGAAAGAGGTGAAACATAAAAACAAATATTGCTGCCCCACTCTGATTCGTCTCTGCTCATATGCAGCAAAAATATTTTGTACAAAAGAAACACTAGTTAAGTAATTTTGAAAATACAAGTGTGTGGAATGAGAAACAACAATCATTGTGCCGATCAAACATTCGGGACGGTATAATATTATTTTTGTTGTAATCAATTGTAACTTCAAATGATGCTTTGGAAAATATTAACTGGTGTCGAGTGTGCATAACCATTTCATCAATAACGACGTATCGTATTATGTGCGTATGACTATATGAGTAGTACTTGTTTTGCTCTCTCCACGCCATTTTTTTCTCAACAAGTCGACTTCTTGCCCCCACACGGGGGAATAAAAATTAGATCAGGAATCAAAATCCACAATATTTAATGAGGGGGCTTGAAAAAAAGGGGTTAAGTGGCCAAGTGGTAAGGGTTGAATAGCGTAGGTTAAATGGAACGAGATCTGAATTTCTTGTTAACACCCAACCCAAACAGCAAGCCAACCCGATTCTTCTTTCTCACAATTTTATTTTCCTTTTTATTATTTCCCTCTGTTGCATGGGTACGCACTAATTTTCTCTGTATCGAGTACCTGTGTCCTGCGGACACTGGTACAGACACCCGGACACAATCAAAACAGACCCTAATTCTCAGATCTCACCGTATCCAAATCTGTGTCCTGCGGACACTGGTACAGACACCCGGACACAATCAAAACAGACCCTAATTCTCAGATCTCACCGTGTCCAAATCGTCGTACCCGTACCCATGCAACACAGACTTTTGTGTATTTCCGTCTGGCGGTTCTGCCTTCAAATTGGTGTTAATAATCGGTATTGACCTATCAAAATGAACCTTTCAAGGTGGTTGTAATAAATCCTTCCCAATTCAAACTATATAATATAAAGCCGATCCACACCTTTCATCTCTCCATCAACCCAACTGATCCTACGGACAACAGAAATCAGAAAAACAAAAAACGAAATTCCTGAAAAACCAAAATTTTAGGAATTTTGAAAACAAAAAACACGAAATCAGACATAAACACGAAATGTTTACCTTCTTCTCCAATTAGTTCATCGTTGTGAAAAACAAAATCTCCTCCAATTTCACCGATCTCTCTCCAAAATCTATAAAGGAGAAAGCGAAAACAAATCTATAAAGAGATTCATTTGAAGAAGAAATTAGGTATAACTATTCTCTCAACTTAATCTTATTTGGTATTAATGGTTCTTGACTGATTATGTATTTATGTGTAGTGATGATTAACCTTTATGTATTCTCCACAAATTCGTATTAATGGTTCTTGGCTGACAGTTCACAAATTCGTTATTAATCTTATTTGGTATTAATGGTTCTTGACTGACAAAGTTCACAAATTTCTTCTTCACGAATTTATGTGTGGCTGATTATGATTATGTATTCTTTTCCTTGCAATGAGATAAGCTAGTGTGTAGTGATGATTAACCTTTATGTTTCTTATGTCATCTCATGGAACATTCTTCATGACTTTAAACAAATTCTACCCCAACTACACAAGCGGTTGCTCCACCTACCTCTGCACCGATCCGGCACCGTAAAATTTCCTCTTCCGTGAGTTGCCATGTGGTTCTAACTTATTATTGTACACTTAGTTTGTTGATCTCAAGTACTATACTCTTACGGTTTAAGTAATTGAATTTACATTCGGGGCCCCGATAAGCACTTGATCCGATTAATACGAGGAACGGCGAGTAAAATTTTTTTCTTTTAATAATTTGTTTCTAATTTTGATAATTTTTTTTTTTGTGTACTTTCATGTTAAACACAATCTTTCATGTGATACATGAAGTTTTTGTCAGTTCACTTGATGAATCGGACTTTATGATGTCAACTCGACAATCAAATTACTGATGTCAATGAGACAAATTACTACCGAGCGAGTAAAATGTTGGTTGTTAAAACTTATATGTGATGGTCATTGGCTCGACTATGCAAGTAAATGTTTTGATCTTGATATGAAAAATGCATCTACTTTGACTTGACCGTATATTGAGCAAGTATTGCCTTTGAATTATTATGGAAGTCTTCCTTTTGTAGGACAAGCTTTAGTTAGTCTGGCGATGTTGTGTAAAATTTAGAAACCACAACCTCTACTTACTCATTAGTGAGTATTATCTAGATCTCTAAATTGTTGAATGAAAGGGAACTATTAATTGGTGACAACCCGACTTGTACTCATACAATCCAATAAATATGTCACCAATTGGATTAATATTATTTAAAAGCCGGTAAAGTTACATCATATATGATTAGAAACCACAACCTCTACTTACTCATTAGTAATACATCGGATATGATTAAACTTTACGGCTTTTAAATAATATTAATCCAATTGGTTTTGAACTCTATCGAGTTTTGAACTCTGTCGAGTTGAGTTTTGAACTCTTTTCGAGTTTTCGAGTTTTGAACTCTTTCAATGAGTTTGTTCTTTTTAGCGATTTCTTCTTCAATTTTTTTTTTCTTTAGAGGTTCATAGATGTAAGGTCGTGAATCGGACATTTGGTATGGCGAGGAGTGTGAGCGGATAAAATGTTATAAACCTAGAAGCACTACTCTAATTCAGTTTTTTTCTTTTTGTCCTAGAACTTTGACCGTTAAGCTTAGTTATTTCTTTTTATTTCTACCATCCTTTCTTTCATCATCGAATATCCAATTTCTATTTTTTAGGACGAGAAAAATTTGCAACATATTTAATATTGTTGAGAATTGAGTAGCGAGGGACAACTAAGTTGGTAGATACAAAGGCCCATTGATTAAGATGCGATTAATCGAACTCGTTGAAAAACTTTAGTCTACCAATCTCCTTTATTGTCGGTGTTGAGTTTTGACCTCTTTTCGAGTTTCGGTGAACTCTGTCGAGTTCGGTGAACTCTATCGAGTTTTGAACTCTTTTCAGAGTTTTGAACTTCTGTCGAGTTGAGTTTTGAACTCTGTCGAGGAGTTTGAACTCTTTCGAGTTCGAGTTCAGAGTTTTGAACTTCTGTTAGAGTTCGGTGAACTCTTTTTAGAGTTTTGAACTTTGTCGAGTTCGTGAACTCTTTTCGTTAAGAGTTTTGAACTCTTTTCGAGTTTTTGAACTCTGTAAGAGTTCGATGAACTCTATCGAGTTTTGAACTCTTTCGAGTTTTGAACTCTGTCAAAGTTGAGTTTTGAACTTCTGTCGGGAGTTGATGAACTCTTTCGTTGAGTTCGAGAGTTGAGTTTTGAACTCTCTTCGAGTTTTGAACTATGTTAGAGTTCGGTGAACTCTTTTCGAGTTTTGAACTGTCGAGTTGATGAACTCTTTCGAGTTAAGAGTTTTGAACTCTTTCGAGTTTTGAACTCTGTCGGAGTTCGATGAACTCTATCGAGTTTTGAACTCTTTTCGAGTTTTGAACTCTGTTTCGAGTTTTGAACTCTGTCGAGTTTGAACTCTTTCGAGTTCGAGTTGAGTTTTGAACTCTTTTCGAGTTGAGTTTTGAACTCTGTCGAGTTTTGAACTCTGTTAGAGTTCGGTGAACTCTTTCAGAGTTTTGAACTCTGTCAGAGTTCGGTGAACTCTTTCAGAGTTAAGAGTTTTGAACTCTGTAAGAGTTCGGTGAACTATGTAAGAGTTTTGAACTCTTTCAGAGTTCGGTGAACTCTGTCAGAGTTTTGAACTCTGTTAGAGTTCGGTGAACTCTGTCAGAGTTTTGAACTTAGATATAGATTGGCATGCACACCGCCTTATTTAGTTCTTTGTTTTTCCGTTGGTATTGCAACAATTTGAATTAGTTGAATGTCTTATTTTAACTCCTATTTATTTTGTAGCAATGCCTCGAACAAAAGAATCTGAATGTGAAGAATGCACAAAAAGTGTTTTCCGCGGGTGCTAAGAAGTTGTTAGGTGGGGGAGTAGTAGTTAGGATTCGCGATGAGGAGCTGAGAAAAAAGAGAGGAAGGAGAACAACCACTTGGCATCGGTTAAGTAGAGGGGATCGGAAGCGGATGATCCCGTAATGTTGTAAGTGGTGTAGAGTTAGGAAATCAAAAGAAAGAAAGGGGCGTTCTTAGTGATGTAGATGTAGATGTAGATGTAGATGTAGATTTAGATTTAGATTTAGATTTAGATTTAGATGTAGATGTAGATGTAGATGTAGATGATGATGGCGATGGCGATGGCGATGGCGATGGCGATGGCGATGGCGTAAATATGGATCGTGGGAAGAGTGTAGTTCTAAGTCATCTTTGATAGTGAAGAAGAGGGTGTTGATGATGCGAAAAGAAGAAGGCGGCGAGGAGGAGGAGAGGGCGGAGGAGGAGGAGGAGGAGGATGGCGAGGAAGTCCATGTACACAGTACCTCCGTGAATATTGTGAGAAAGTCTAACAATGACTTGGAGTTCAAGAGAGGTGTTTATGGAGGTGGCCCTTGTGTGTCACATCTGTTGTATGACTATCGATTACTGCATTGGCTCGCGATGTTTGGGAGGGCGGGTAATATTATCATTGAGTGTCTATTAGTATTTAAATTTTGTATTCTGAAACTTGTGCATACATTAATACTAAGTTTTTGTTGTTTTAAAGCGGGCGAGGGGTGTTGAAGTGCCATGGGCACCTAAACAAGTTGGTACAATGGGATATCCTCGGAGAGTGTTCAAAGCTGTTCTACTTTTCACGTGGAGCTTCAAAGAACCGGCTTATGTGCTCTGTCTTAGGTGTATCTGAGGCATCGGGATCTGTGTTGGTCTGCGTTTGTGGAGAGGTGGCATCCGAGACCAACACGTTTCATATGCCGTGGGGAGATGACAATCCGTTGGGCGATGTTTCCCAACTCTTAGGAGTTCGATCGAGGCAAAAGCGTTGGTAGGGGACACTGATTTGACCTTGGAACAGAACAAAAAGACTCCTCCACAAAGATCTTGGCATACCCATGGATAAGATAGATCTTGAGAGATGAAATCAATAAGTTCACTTCAAAGTTAGGATGGATTTCTTGATGAAGCGATTTCTTTGGGAAGGTAACGAGATGAAGATTTCACGTGATGAAAATGGGGTTGTTGTGAAGAAGCGTCAACCCAAAAAGAGGTCTGCGATTTCTTTGTGAGAGCTTATCTGTTATTTTTCTTTGGATGTACCGCCTTCACCGACACGTCTGGAACTGCGGTTCCGTTTGTTATCTGAGGCGCTTTTCGAAATTTGCGAGATCGAGAGACTTCTGGCGTGGGGTGCGACCTTCTTGGCTTACTTATGCGAGGGGTCTTGGGACTGCCACAAGTGCCAAGGTGAAGGGTGTTTGGGCTATTTCACTCTCCTACAATTATTAGTTTTTTGTTTTTCTTTTCAATGTCAATTTTATCTATCTATTACAACATATTAAGCGGGTGTCTATATTAATGTAGGCATGGATTTATGAGTACTTCCGGTGTTCGAAGCCATACCCAAATGAGGACTATCGGTTGAGCATGTGCCGTGCTCGTAGGTACTTTCGATTACTCGATCTTTTATGCTAGCCTGCTTTTGCATTGAAGCATACCGAGCCACCATTGATAATATGACTTGTACCGATGTAAGCATTTTTGTATGTAAATAGTTTTATTTATTAATTGATATTATTAGTATGTGGTTAATGATTAATTTCCTCGATCATATGCTATTTGGCGGGTTGAATGGTATCCCTATGTGCAAGTTCGAGCTATCGGCGGTGGATGAAATAGCATTTTTTCGGGATTTATATGCTTTCTTGATAATGTCGAAGCGATTACAATGTTTGAGGGTTGTCGTCGGTTAGGTCATATCAGTTTGTACCCTCGGATCCCCAAGACCAAAGACCTCGGCGAACTACTTCGGGGCCGGGTATGATGTGAAATTTAATATTGCATCTTCCCTCTTTGGAGTAAATGGCGAGAATCACTTGATTCAACTTGAACAACGAGGACCCATTCCGTCTTATCCATGGGAGTGTGTTAGTAGATACATGAGTTGATGCGAAAACAATAGTCATATGAGAATGATAAACCACGATCATCTTAGTCACTACTCCTACTGAGTCTTCCATATCATAATTTGGTGAGTTAATATCTTACAAGCGTTAATTTTTGTTTTGTTTTGTTTTGGTATTTTATAAATGTAAATGTATATACTAAATGTAGTTTTTCGTTTTAATTTTGACAAACACCCGTCGTCGATGAAATTTCTAAACTTGCTCAATCAAGGCACGCAATTGGGTGGGGCTGCGATTCGAGACGATGCCTGAAACGAGTTCATGGAGGCATACAATTTGACCCGTGCAAGTTCATTGGCCGGACGATATCGTGAATGAGCATCTTATACTAGGTATGTTGAGTTTGGTTAGTTTAGGGTTTAGTGGTTAGCATAGGATTTAGGTATGTTGAGTCCAAACTCAACATAGGGTTTAGTTTACCTCCTTTTATCTTGTGTTGGGATGAGTGTTGGAAATGGAAATGGTGAACATGAGGAAGCAAGTGGAGAGGTTAGTTTTGCAGGAATAAAGCACACACACATGTTGACTTTGAAACTGGAAAGCTTTAAGGATTGTGCTAGTGTATAACAGATTAGGACAACAAGGCAAGTTTAGATATACCTTCATGATCCACCAGCACGGGATAGTCCCTAACATGGGGTTTAGGAAGGCCCTAAGGATACTTACACAAAGTATGATTCCCAATTCACTAATACAAGTATCCAGTTATCTAAAGGTAAATTGCTCTGGACTATCAGTCCAAGCGATGGATTTCACCTTCTACTACCGGAGCGACAACAAAAGCCCCACTAGTTCAGGAAAGCCTTAGTTTGTCTACTCTAAACTGTTATGCAAATGGCATGTTTACTCAATTTTCTTCGAGAATTGAAGTTGCTTCTTTCCCATTACTCTTTGATTAAAGAGTGGATGCTACTAAAAATTTCAAATATTACCCACATAATTCACCTTCTCATGTAAACTTGATATCATTTATCTTGTATCCTTGGAATCATTGATCAGCCCATGAAACTAAAAGTTTGTCTCTTTCAAACTGTTATACTAATGGCAATTCAACTCAATTTTCTTGGTGAATTTCAAGATACTTAACCCTACTAAATTTATTTGATGAAAGGATACTTAACTTTACAAATATTAGACACACACACTTCATCGGGGGATGGAAATTTGTCCAATTTGCCTTGATCATTCTGAACTTATCTTATAGGCTGTTAATAGAAGCTTGTTTGCTCTTCTTGATTTTGAGTCTGATGAATCTTGGACTAGAGACCTTAATAGAATAGATATTAAAACTTAATGATTGCAAAGGTCTATTGCATAGTTAATTATATTTGGCTTTATCTGAAACATTTGTAATCGTTGTTGCTTACTATGTTCATCCTTATAAGACTTGTAGTGTTCCTCTTGGTGCAGGGTTAGATAATGGTTACGCAAAGAATGTTGAAGAAGTTGAAGTTAAGAAAGTGAGGAAGCGGGTTCGGACTTGAGTGCCCTCTCTTTAGGCGATAAAAGCGGTGGTCTATTATATATCCGCTTATTTGCTGAAAGTTATGTCCACTTCTTGGAGAGATTGCAGACTTTTAAGTCTTGGAGAACTGTAGTGTCATTTGTTGGGATGTCAAAGTATTTGAGCATCGCGTAACAAACATGTTAACCCTGAAATTCTGTTCTGAAACATGTTACTTAGTTCACGAAGCTTGAGTAACTTATCCGTTTCACATTTTAGATTTTGATAACATAGATTTTGAAAACTTATTAGTACTTTTCGGAGGGTGTATGGTTATTATTAGTGGTTGTTTATTGATTACACAAACAAACACTATTCTTTTGCGACTGATTGATTACACTTTTATTTTTTGTTTGTGTTGAGTGCAAAATGTTGTGTTGTGTATTATTGCCTCTATAAGTCCTATGGATTCATCATAGCACGCGAAATATGGACTTGCAAAGGGGCACGAAACTTGACCCGAGCGATCTAATAATTATTTTCATTTCATTTTGTTGGTCTCCTCGGATAAACGGCGCATTGCTTCATTTGAATTTATTGCTTAGCCCACGACAATATCCTGCTTCATTCGTTTGCTAGAAAAGTGGCGGACTATAACCCCATGGTTTTCACAAAATGTCTACCATTATCCAATCAATAACAATTTACACACAAATCTAATGCGAGCTTCTAACTATTTTTTTCCAAAACACAAAACATCAAAAAGAGCCTCTTGATTTTTGTGGCCATGCGTTTTGGGACTAAAACCAAGCGGTGTGGCCACACCGTTTGGGACTAAACAAACGGTGTGGCCACACCGTTTGGGACTAAGGACAAGCGGTGTAGCCACATCGTTTTGTACTAAAACCCAACGGTGTGGCCACACCGTTTGGGACTAAGAACAAACGAACAACACCATTTTTTTACCCGGTTCAAATCCCAAGCGGTGTGGCCACACCGTTTGGGACTAAGGACAAACGGTGTGGCCACATCGTTTTGTACTAAGGCCAAACGGTGTGGCCACACCGTTTGGGACTAAGAACAAACGACAACACCATTTTTAACCCGGTTCAAATCCCAAAACGGTGTGGCCACACCGTTTGGGACTAAGGACAAAGCGGTGTGGCCACACCGTTTGGGACTAAGAACAAACGGTGTTTTTAACCCGGTTCAAATCCCAAACGGTGTGGCCACCGTTTTGGGACTAAAACAAACGGTGTGGCCACACCGTTTGGGACAAATCCAAGCGGTGTGGCCCATCGTTTTGTAAAAGGCCAAAGCGGTGTGGCCACACCGTTTGGGACTAAGAACAAACGGACAACACCATTTTTTACCCGGTTCAAATCCCAAACGGTGTGGCCACACCGTTTTGGACTAAACAAGCGGTGTGGCCACACCGTTTGGGACTAGAACAAACGGACAACACCATTTTTTAACCCGGTTCAAAATCCAAAGCGGTGTGGCCACACCGTTTGGGACTAAGGAACAAAGCGGTGTGGCGGGACCGTTTGGGACTAAGGACACAAGCGGTGTGGCCACATCGTTTTGTACTAAAAACCAAACGGTGTGGCCACACCGTTTGGGACTAAGGACAACCAGACAACACCATTTTTTACCCAGTTCAAATCCCAAACGGTGGAGTAAGTCCAAACGGTGTGGTCACACCGTTCAAGAGGCAAAAAACACAGACACCACCATTTTATCCAAGTTCAAATCCCAAACGGCATGGCCACACCGTTTGGGACCTGAATCAAATGGTGTGGCCACACACGTTTGGTGTGCAATCTGAAACTACCTAGCCAGGTCGTTTTAGCCTCAAATTTTGTCTCTCAGTCCAGTCCAATCACTGTACACATCAATAATTACTACATGCATAATTACGTTTAAATCAACTGTTATACTAAAACTCAAGTTCATATAATTTACACAAACTTCTGACATGTAAAACTTCTGAAAGGTAATCAAGTTCTGACATATAATCAAGTTCATATAATTTACTAAACTTCTGATTGGTTCCAAAATGAATAAATAGTTTACTAAAACTATGATAACTAAAACTCTGACAATTCACCCAAATAACTAAAACTCTGACAATTCACCCAAATAACTAAAACCCAAATAAAACTCAAATCACTAAAACTTCTTCACAATTCGAACTCGACAACCCCACCAAATAAAGTTGGTGACATGAATGGCGTAGATATTAGGTGTCCTCAAACAACCCACCACGCTCCTTGCTAGGTTCCATCTGGCGGGATAAAATTGGATAAAGGGAAATGTTATCATTTGTGCCCTCGTCTTAGTTCTCCTCCCCATCCTCGTCTTACGTTCTCCTCATAATTAAAAATTAGTCTCGTCCTCTAACTCTACATCCAATCTGTAAATCAAAAAGAATGGAAAACGTTAAGTTTTAAAGGCAATTGTGTAAGATAGGATACTACGAATTAAGCTTAAGGAAACAATATTATACTTACTTGGGCCCTTCTTTTTTGTTTGGATTTTCGGGACAATTTCGTCTGTCATGGTTAACACCAACTTTGTTACAACATGTACATCTCCTCTCTGTCTTTGCTTTGGCTTTTGCGCATGCTTGTTCAAGACCCCCTTTTATTCTACCACTGTCCTTAGTTTTCTTATAAATCTTCACGACTTTTTTTCTTCCTTTTGTTTGAGAGATGTTAGGATTCAAAAGTAAAACTTGGGATAGGTCAAGTGGCGGTGCTGAACTATCAGCAATAGTGCATGAATTAACAACTGAAACACCAGGGTCAACTTCCTTCTGTTTCTTGAGCTCCACGGCGGTTCTTGCGGTCTTTGTAGCATTAATTGGTAAAATTTGAATCGGTTTCAGCGGCTTCATAAACCAACCCGATTAGCAACCATTTGAAGTCGAGTAATTCTCGATTACCTCGAGTTCTCATGGCCACTTACCGATCCGCGGTCATACTCAGCTCTATACTTATTTGCCCTTTCATCCACCTCTTAAGAATAAAGAGCTCGGGAATCTCAATATCCGACTCTCTGAAATACCTTTATGAGGTGTCCACAAAATATCCCCGAAATTCAAAAGTTTTGCATTCACAATTACCTTCTTTTTGTCATTTGGGTTGAACTTCACCTTCCATTCCGCTTTCGTCACACTGTAACTTCGCGACTTATAAGTGTAGGTTACATTTGCGTCGGTTACCTTTTTCATCATCATCACGGGACATACTTTCGGTTTATTCTTTCGAATTCTTGCTTGAATCTATCATAAGCATTCCTTGTGTATACACTTGCTTTGCACTCTTCAAGAGAAATGAATTACTGCCTATTATCCGATTCGAGTGTTGATAATATAATCCTCTTTTTTTTTCTCTTTCAACAATCCTCATCAAACACTTATCATTCTTCACTACAAACTCTCTAAGAGTTGTGCGTAGATGTGAAAAAGTTCTTGTAAAAGCGAAATTCATGCTTTTCGAGCGCCCGGTAGTCGAAGTCTTAGGCATAAAAAGTATCAAGTGATAAAGCTGGAGCCCATTTGTGTCGAATCTTGTACATCTCTTGAAGCCATTCATTCTCCTCCAACTTAAAACTAGACATCAATTCTGCCCACCTCCTTTCAAACACATCGGGGAATAAATATTTGCGAATCTGATGTTTGAATTCTTTTTTGAATTTTGACTTCCGATAATAATAATTTGGAAGTTTTTCAGGGAACTTCTTCATAATATGCCATAGGCAGAATCTGTGTCGAGTATTAGGGAATACCGTACCAATAGCTAGAGTCATAGCTCTATCTTGATCTGTGATAATTGCAGATGGGGCACGTCCGCCCATAGCTCCAAGCCAAGTCTCAAAAACCCACTGAAAAGAATCTTCTGTTTCATCCAAAAGTAGTGCACAACCAAATTGGATTGATTGCATATGGTGGTTAACTCCAGTAAATGGGGCGAATGGCATTTCATATACATTCTTCCGATATGTGGTATCAAAGAAAACCACGTCACCAAAATATTGAAACTGTGTACGCGACCGACCATCTACCCAGAAAAAATTAATGGCCCTTTGTTTCATGATCCATCTGTATTGCATAAAAGAAATTAGGATCCTCTATACTTTTTCTTGAAAAATGAAGCACCCGTGGTAGCATCACCTCTCACGGTTTCTTGTATTCTTTTGAGGGGCCCAAATGGTTCCAACAATCCCTATCATCAAAACCAATTTGTACTCCGTCAAGTATATCAACAACTTTATTCCACGGGTACACCACCATCCGCGAAATGAGTCAATCAACACCTTAGCTGCAGCGGGCATATTTCTATTAACAGGCATCGCATTCTTTTTGCGGACTAACCGGGTTGTGATTGTGCTTTCGCTACTAAATTTCATCACTTTCCGATTCCACTATTTTGCTTTGTCACCCTCATTGAAGCAAGGCACCCACATTTAAGCGTATTTGTGTTTCTTTTTCTCACTTCTTTCTCGGTTCCATCCACATTCTTATTTTTGCCTCCTCGATCTCTATAAACCCCAAATCGCGAGCAAGTCATTTGACAACTACTAACTTCATCCGAGCGAAAACTGATTTTTGAGCTTGAATTCTTGGACTAAATCCAAATGATTTTCCGTAATCTATATAGAATTGTTTTGCTGCCTCAAGAGTTTCAAAACACATTCCCAAACATGGTGGCTTCACAATTTCCACTTCCACTTCAAACTCACGGAGGTTGAGCGAGGAAGAAAATGCCCCGAAAGGTGCCGCAAAAAGGTGCATAAAAAGACTGCTTGCAAATAAATGTGTCCCGCGTCAAAAAAAAACAAATAAACTAACCGCGGTACAATAATCTGATTGAAATTAGTTGGTAGAAATCGAAAATAAAATTGAAACATTAGCTCACCTGAACACCGTATTCTTCCTTCTCTCCGACTTCATCAATCAATATTGAGTCGTCCATCTACTGATAACAAAAATGTCAAAATTGTGGAAACAAGGGCATTGTGAACAAAGTATAGTAGCAACTACAACTCAAACAAATTGTTGTCCATTTAAGCAAGTCACAAGTGTAAATGTATAATAAGGCTAGTCGAGAAAATGCATAAGGAAATTCAAAATAGAAATTAATGAGAAATAGAGAAATTACCTTTTGTGAAAGAAGCACACAAAGAGAGAACCCACTCGTGAATTATGGAGAGAAGAGGGTAGAAATTTTTTGGAGAAGAATTCTCGATGTAATTTTTGGAGAAGAATTCTCGATGTTTTTTGTTTATTTAGTGTTTTTGCTTTGCAAAATTTTGTTTTCTGAAATTTAGTTTGGGATTTGGCGTGGATCTGTTTTTTCTCTCTTGAGCGGTGCGGCCACACCGTTTTCACTAGGTCCCAAAGCGGTGTGGCCATGCGTTTGGGATTTGAGCTTGATAAAAATGGTGGTCTGTTTTTTTCCCTCTTGAGCGGTGTGATCATACCGTTTGGATTTAGTCCCAAACGGTGTTTTTTGACTTTATCCCAAGCGACATGGCCACACCGTTTGGGACCTAGTCCAATGGTGTGGTCACACCGTTTGGACTTAGTCCCAAACGGTGTGGCCATGTCGTTTGGGATTTGAGCTTGGATAAAAATGGTGTTGTCTGTTTTTTTTGCCTCTTGAACGGTGTGGCCACACCGTTCAAAAGGTGTTTAGGGTTTAGGCCACACCGTTCAAGATGCAAAAACAGGCTTGTTTAAAAAAACATTACGTTCTGCAATGACAAACTAAAATCGCCAAGTTGTCCGAGTGTAAAACTAGTACAGACTTGTGTTATGTTATGTTAGCTTGTGCTTTTTTCAGTCGGTGTTCTCATTGTCTTTTTCTATTCTACTTGCGGTTTTTGTATGTTTTACGTGAAATACCAATACTCGGCGGCTTGTACTTGTTCTCGACAGCTTGTAGGAACTTGTTTATCTTTATGTTTATGACAAAAAACTATTTAAGTTGTAGGAACTGTGGCGGCTTTTATTTAGCTTTTATTTTACGTGAAAACTATTAGAACAAACTACCAATCAAACTTATTCATTGTTATTAGAACAAACTACCAATCAAATTTATTCATTGTTACATCAACACAAGATTACGTAGCAAATAAATCGAGTCATAGTTCTGATAGATAAGCACAAGTTCACCACAAGTTCATAACCCGAGTCATAGTTACATCGAGTCATAACCACAAGTTCACCACAAGTTGTTACCAAGATAAGCAAAATGGATTAACCAGCAAGTTCACAAAATGAATTAACCAGCATAATTACATTCACCACAAGTTCACAAAAAGACGCAATACAAAGAACTTGAAATCAACCACGCACTCATCTAATTTTACAATGAAACTTCGAATTCTTTTCGACAAACCATCGTCGTCAATTTCAAGTGTAATTTTGACTTTTTATCTTTTTTGAAGGCGAGGAAGAGGTGATGGGAAGAGCTTGAACTTCGCTGCCAACTCAATGTTGCTCCTTAACCAAGCTAACAAAGTATCCAACCATTCAAAATCCTTCCCACACTTTCGGTGCAATTCAAAATTTTCTGCCTTCATTTTCCGTTTTCTTCATTGTTGTGTTAACCTTTCTGAACCCAGCGCCAATTCAACTATGCGCATCTTAGATTCTCTAGAGGTACTAATGGCGATGCTCTCGGCGTCTTCCAACCATTGGAAGTCTCCGCCAAAGTCGCGACAGGTCAAAATTTTTTCCCAAGAGATTGGATTTGGCTCATTTGTTTGGGATCCTACTTCCACGACATTTTCGAATGCAACAAAGGCGTGAGACAACCAACAACATTTCTCGATGAATGAGTGTTATCACCACACCTATTGCCTGAGTTCTTTCCATCTACAAGTAACAAAAATCCAAACAAACAAACATCCATTTAGCTACACTTGTCTAACAAACCAATAAAAAAAAAACTACGACCTATTTGAACTAGGACACAAGGACCGCGACTAATTAAAAATAAAACTATTTCTATTCTTTAGTTACACAACTAACTCTTGGGTTCAAGACCTTAAAAGTGTCTCTTCTACAGATAAATAACTATGGAAGTGGCCATATGTCATATACAAAGTGTCCATGTTACTTAGCAAAAAATCCAAAATTTGATTTTTGTCATCACTCCGTTGAAGATATCTCTTCTTGGACACCTCTGATTGTATAACTATCCAAATCACCTTTTCCTTTGCAACTTCATCTCTAAAAGCGTATTTAAGAATTAGCCTCCGCGCCTTCACATTAGATATTCTAACTTCAACTTCCCAATTTTGTATCAACAACTCCTTTTTTCATATAGACTTTAAAGAAGTAAAGTCACGAGGTACTAAGTAAAACTTCACGATAAAAAGGCTTCCATTAGCCTATAGTAAAAGTACATAGTCAAAAGAAGGAAAACCAACCACATAAAGTATCTTCCCTGCGGTAACCTTTACAAGCGAGGGGTCAAGTCTATTACCCTAGTCCAATCACGGGTCGATTACTCATGAAAGTATTTTGACCACGAGTTTGGTGAACATTTGGGCTTTAAACCTAGTGTTAGAGGAGGCTGCTTGGAAATATGGCTTAGAAGACTTAAGATAAAATCAATGCAATCGATGTCATATGTCGTACTTTGTACAAATTCCAGTCTCTTACAATGATTGTTAAGGTGAACTAAAGAGAAGAGGGTATTCCACACTCTCTTCATGGCAACAGAACGAAAGAGATAAAGAGAGGCCTCTGGTTTCTGCAAGAGAACCAAATGTCTTTCAAAACCAAAACATCGCAAGCTTCAAACACATTTCCACGTAAGTCCCTGATCCGACTAAATACAAAAGAAAGCCCATGCACAACCATAAAAGTGAGTTCTTCCCTACTTCACTTGTCCAACAAACCAATAAAAAGTTGAGTTTTCTAATTTTATATAGAAAGTCAGGCTAAACTGAGATCCAAGAACAACTTAAAACCTAAGCGCACAATGCGGATGCATCTAAAAGCTTGTTGTAGCTCATGGCGGATTACTTGGGAGACAAAAGAGGAAAAAGTATACATATTTCGAGGGTGGCTCCTAACTTCCTTCATTTCAAATGAGCCAATTACGTTAACTCACGAACTCGGCCGAGTTCAAAACTCTGACGAGTAGTTCAAAACTCACGAAAGAGTTCACCCGAACTCGAAAGAGTTCAAAACTTTGAACTCTCGAAAGAGTTCACGAACTCGACGAGTTCAAAACTTTGAACTCGACAGAAGTTCAAAACTCTGAACTCTGAAAGAGTTCACGAACTAACGAGTTCAAAACTCGATAGAGTTCACCGTTCATAACTTCATTGCTTGATTTAATGATTTATTTATTTTGAATCATTCATCTCTTATAACGAGTTCAAGTTTTGAACTCTTTCGAATTTTGAACTCTTTTCAGTTTCAAACCTGAACTCTGAAACAGTTCACCGAACTCTAACTTCAAAACTCGAACTCAAAAAGAGTTCAAAACTCTCGGCGAGTTCACCGAACTCTAACGAGTTCAAAACTCTGAACTTCGAAAGAGTTCAAAGCTCTAACGAGTTCCCGAACTCGGCGAGTTCAAAACTCTAAACTTCGAAAGAGTTCAAAACTTCACGAAGAGTTCAAAACTTCAAAACTCGATAGAGTTCACACGAACTCGGACGAGTTCACCGTTCATAACTTCATTGCTTGATTTAATGATTTATTTATTTTGAATCATTCATCTCTTATAAATCCAATCAAGTAAACAAACAAAATATCTTCAATTAATAATTCAATCCCACTTAAATGTTTATAAAGCAAACAAATATCAAACAAACCCATAGCAACGCCAATTAGTTCCATAAAAAAGAAGCAAAATCCCAATTTATAAACAACAAAATCTTGTTTGAATGGAAGAAACAAACCTGTGAAAATAAAGGTTGCTCCGACTTAAACCAAGCTTGAAACGAATATTGATTCGTCAATGAACACCTTAATTCAACACAACAATGGTTAATTAGCACATTGTTTTCGAGTGAAACACTGATTTTTTGGAGATAAGATTAAAAGAGAGAATGTAAACACAAACCTTAATTGTTTTCGGAGAGTGTAGCTGTGTCCACTGATTTTTTTTGGAGATTGATTCGTAAACACTGATTTTTTTGGAGAAGAAGGTAAACATTCGATTTTTTATTTGAGAAGAAGGTAAACATTCGATTTTTTATTTGAATCCTATTTCATGTTTTTTGTTTTTCACACTGATTGTCACAATGATTGTCACACTGAAATTGGAGGAGATTTTGTTTTTCACAACGATGAACTAATTGGAGAAGAAGGTAAACATTTCGTGTTTTTTGTTTTCAAAATTCCTGAAATTTTGGTTTTTCTGGAATTTCGTTTTTTGTTTTTCTGATTTCTGTTGTCCGTAGGATCAGTTGGGTTGATGCACGAGATGAAAGGTGTGGATCGGCTGTGTCCACAATGTGGCTACAGTACCTGTGGCTGTATCCCAACCCATATATATATATATATATATTTGAATATGAGCATATTTGAGAGTAGCTTGACAAGTACGTAACTTGTTTTGTTATTTATTTATTTATTTGTTACTGGAAGAAAGTTATTAGAATGAGTTGCACAAACGGTTTCAAGAATATTTGACCCGGTGGGATGGTGATACTATGCCGATTGCTAGAGGAGTGTGAGATGGCTTCAAACGATCGAACACGGTGCCACTTGCCACCTTTGCCTTACGGAACAATCTAGAATTTTGGACCGGCCCTAGCTAATAACTGATAGTACATATATATTTCTGAATGTTTGCCAGATGCTTTTGATCGAAGTCAAAATCTTATTTGTTGTCTGAAATCTGTAATTAGATTTTGATGTATAAAATGTGTTACCGCCCACTCCGTGGTTGTAATATCTTATGCTGGCAATCTTTCAGATGGACGCCCATCATGGACATATCGAAGAGCTAAGTGGTGGTGATCTACCAATTAGGAGATCAAGAGCTGGAGGTAACAAAGTTTGTGGGGGAGCAGCATGTGGATTTTCGGACAGTGGAAGCAACTCCAAGGATGCCAAAGAACGAGCTGCATCAATGCGCAAACTTCTAATTGTTGTTGTTCTCTGCGTTATCTTTATGGTGTTGGGAGATTTCACTAGAAAGTCACACCTCAATCTAGCTACTTTCTATCCCAAATGATTTCAACTTGGAGATCACACCAAAGAAATCACCCACCCAAGACTTTGGTAGTTATCACAACAAACTCAAACAAGCAAAGCTACTAATTTATCATCACCCATAACAAGCAAACAATAAATAAAGAAGTAAATATGCAAAGAGACACAAAGATTTAGGTGGTTCGGTAAATATTACCTACATCCACACAAGAGCCGAGTTTCCTTTATAGCAAAGATTGGAGAGTTTACAAGAGATATCAAGAATCAAGAACAAGAGGCCTCACTCAAACCCTAGCTCAATAGAGCTCCCACAATACCCAAGAAATGAATCTCTCAAAAGTTATCTCAACCCTAACCATAAGTTTCTTTATATAGGTGGGGAGAAAATTTCATGAGAAAGTGGATTTGGTTATTGAAATTTCGACAAAACCGTCAAAATTTCATAATATTTCGTCAAGGCAATTTCGGTCGGTTCACCGGGCCATCCAAACTTCTCAAGGTTGGTCGGATCGGCCGACTTCAAAAACAGGAAGGAAGAAATGTGCATGAATCTCGATTGGTTCTCTTGGGCGTCCAAACTTTTAAAGTTGGTCGATCAGTGACTTCGATCAGGGGAGAGAAAAACTACACAAAGGTGGGGCAGATCTTGGGTCAGTCCAAGAGTGAAAAACTGGCTTAATCCGACCATCTATGTTTCACAACTGTTAGTTCCTCACTACCATCACCGGAGCAAAGCTCGACGGTTCCACAAACCCAACAATCTCCCACTTGGAACCTATCGAGATTCTACAAGCACATCACATCTCAATTGTAAAAAACTTCATCCAAATCCAATTTACTAATGAAACACTCGGCTCATCCATCATGGTCTTCAAGCAAGAAGACCCACCGAAGTTGAACACAACTTCAACTTCTCAGTAGGCACGGTCTTGGTCAACATATCCGCCGGATTCTCACTCCCTCGGATCTTCTCAAGTGCCAAAACCTTATCCTCCAACAGAGATCGGATAAAATGATACCGGAGACCAATGTGCTTGGTCCTAGAATGAAAGGCGGAATTCTTAACAAGATGTATAGCACTCTGACTATCATTGTGTAACACACTTCTCTCTTGCTTCATCCCAAGCTCTTCCATCAATCCCTGTAATCAAATCATCTATTTGCTTGCTTCTGTAACAGCCACATACTCTGCTTCTGTGGTAGACAAAGCAACGATATTCTATAACTGAGAAATCCAACTCACTGCAGTAGCACCTACTGTAAAAAGATAACCAGTAGTGCTTCTTCTGTGATCTACCTCACCTGCAAAACCAGCATCCACATATCCTTGCAGGTTCACAACACCCCTTCCATAACATAGGCATTTCTCTGTAGTACCTCTCAGATATCTCAATATCCACTTCACGGCTTCCCAATGTTGCTTGCCAGGATTAGACATAAATCTACTGACAGCTCCCACTGCTAGGGCTATATCCGGACGCGTGCAAACCATGGCATACATAAGACTTCCAATGGCAGAGGCGTATGGTACCTTAGCCATGAAGTTGCTTTCCTCAACAGTCTTGGGAGAGTGTTCCTTGGATAACTTGAAGTGGACTGCCAAAGGTGTGCAAACTGGTTTCGCACCACCCATGTCGAACCTCTTCAATACGTTCTCAACATACTCAGCCTGAGACAACTCTAGAATATCTTTCTGCCTATCTCTTCTGATCCTCATCCCTAGAATCTGTTTCGCTGCACCCAAGTCCTTCATAGAGAACTCACTTGCTAACTTCTCTTTCAATCTCCCAATTTCTGACATATCAGAACTCACTACTAACATATCATCAACATATAGCAATAGGATGACGTAGCTGGAGTTGAACCTCTTGAAGTAGCAACAATGGTCAGCGTTGCATTTATAGTAGCCATTTCCTTGCATGAAGTTATCAAACTTCTTGTACCCTTTACCCTAGGGCTTGTTTCAAACCATACAAGCTCTTTCTGAGCCTGCATACCATATTCTCTTTACCTTTCTTGTTGAAACCCTCCGGTTGCAGCATGTAAATTTCCTCAACTAGGTCACCATGGAGGAAGGCAGTTTTAACATCCAACTGCTCAAGATACAAATCTTCCGCTGCAACAAACTCAACACTGACCAAATAGTATTTAGTTTCACCACTGGGGAGAATATCTCTGTGAAGTCAATGCCTGCTTTCTGCTGAAAACTCTTGACTACTAGCCTCGCTTTGTATCTCTTGGAACCATCATGTTCATCTTTAACTCTAAACACCCATTTGTTCTGTAGAGCCTTCTTGCCCATGGGTAGTTTGGCTAACTCCCACGTGCCATTAGAGATGAGGGACTTTATCTCATCTTGCATAGCAAGCTCCCACTTGCTTGCATCACTCGCCTCCAATGCTTCATCATAGCATTGAGGCTCGCCACCATCGATGAAAGTAGCAAGTAATTCACATAGGTGGAGGGCGGATATCTCGTTACTTTCGGTACATGTGGCACGGATGTCTTCCTTGGGGCCGCGAGGTGAAGATGGACTTCGGTGGTGTAGTATCCTTATTATTCTCTCGAGTCACTATTCTTGTCATCATCCGGTGGGACTCCCACTATACCACACGACTTACATGGAAGTCTTCCAACTCAACATACTGCGTAAACTTCTCGTACCCGATTCCTTGGTTTGTGCTTCATCTCTGTCCTTGTACATCACCTTCTCATTAAACATAACATCTCTACTATGAATGATTTTCCGATTTTGATCATCCCAAAAACGATACCCAAAATCATCACCGCTATAGCCGATAAAGGTGCACTTTAGTGACTTAGCATCAAGCTTGCTTCTAGCTTGGTCACTAATGTGGACATAGGACACACAACCAAACACCTTCAAATGGGAAAGGTTCACATCCTTCCCGCTCCACACTTCCTCTGGAATCTTAAAGTCCAAAGGTACTGATGGTCCTTTATTGATCGGGGTAAGGCTGTTTGCTAACACTTTCTGCCCGAACTGGCTTGGGCAAGCTCGCTGAGTGTCGCGCATACACCTAGCTCTCTCTGTCAGTGTTCTATTCATCCGCTCTGCAACCCAATTCTGCTGAGGTGTCCCTAGCAAAGTCTTTTCCATCTTGATGCCATTGTCAGCACAGTACTTCTTAAAACCTGAATCCTCATACTCTCCACCGTTGTCGGATCTCAGCTTCTTTACTTTCAAGCTTGTCTCATTCTCAACCATGGCCTTCCAAGTCTTGAACACTTCAAATACTTCTGACTTATGTCTCAAGAAATAGACCCACACCTTCCTAGTATGGTCATCAATGAAAGTCACAAAATATAACTTTCCGCTAAGTGAAGAGATATTAGGCGGGTCCCCGGACATCTCAGATGAATCAACTCGAAGCCTTCTAGCTTTGAGTCGACCCATTCTCTCGAAAACTCACCCGCTTCCGCTTTCCAAATATCGCGGTTCTCCACGAAGTCAATTTCGGTCGATTTGTAACTTTGGGAGTTTACCGGAAAGAGTGAAGGATTTTCATTCCTTTCTCACTCATGTGACCAAGTCTGTGGTGCCAAACATTCGATCCTCTTTGCCATGTACCACGATAATCGACTCACACCCATGTGTAGTCATGTAGAGAGTACCATCTTTCTTACCATTTGCAACAACCATTGAACCCTTCAAGACTTTCCAAGTGTTACTGGTGAAGACTGTAACAAATCCTTCACTTGCCAATTGCCCCACAGAAATCAAATTTTTCCTCAAATCCGGAACGTGTCTGACTTCCCTCAATAACCATGACGAGCCATTCATCTTGACATGCACGTCACCCTTGCCGACAATGTCACAAGGTTGGTCATCGCCGAGAAAGACCGTTCCAAAGTCACCTTCGGCGTAGTTCTCAAAGAACTCTCGATTTGAGGTCACATGGAATGATGTGCCTAATCTAGAACCCAAGACTCCTTATTGTTCTCCATCGAACATATCAGGGCATCATCTTCCACTTCAACTACATTAGCTTCTTGATTCTTTTGTAGTTGTCATTCCTTGGTGCTTGGCATCGGTTACTATAGTGGCAAGGCAAACCACAATTGTAACATATAATGATAATATCATCTCTAGGCTCATTGCTAGGGGCATGAGAGTTCATTCTCCCCTTCTATTTCTCGGTCTACCACGACCCTTGTGCATGTGCATCCGCCGCTCTCGATTTTCAAAGCCGAACCCGATGTCGAGTCCCCATCCGAACTCCTTCGAATTTCCTCCGCTAGTATCATACTAACCACATCGTCAAATTTCAACTTATTCATTCCCGCCGAGCCACTAATAGCCGCAACCGTAGCCTTCCAACTTGGAGGCATTTGTCCTATTATCGCCAACGCTCTCACTTCATCACTAAATGTAATCTCAACCGACTCCAATTGGTCTTTCGTTTGGTTGAATTAATTTAAGTGGTCCTTGAAGGAATCATTCTCCGACATTCTCATGGAGAAGAGCTTGGTAATCAAATAGACTTTGTTCACGGCCGAAGGTTGCTCATACATGCACGTTAGTGCCTTCATGAGAGACGTCGTCGTCTTCTCATTTTTAATATTGAAGGCCACAGACTTCGAGAGACTCAATCGGATTGACGTCAATGCTTTTCTATCTAGCAAATCCCATTCACTTTGCTCGCAACTCGCTGGCTTCTCTCCCATCAAAGGTTCATACAAATCCTTTTGATAGAGTATGTCCTCAATTTGCATCCTCCAATAGCCGAAGTTTGTACCATCAAACTTCTCTATTTTGTAGCTTTCTTTGTCGGTCGTCATGACTCCCACTGAACCAAAACAATGGTGGAGACTCTCTCAGAGGAATTTCTTCAAACACCTAGCTCTCAATGCTAAAGGTGGAGTCTTTCCTTACACACCTTGTTCCAATGATTCAAAACCGTGCTCTGATACCACTTGTTGGGAGATTTCACTAGAAAGTCACACCTCAATCTAGCTACTTTCAATCCCAAATGATTTCAACTTGGAGATCACACCAAGGAAATCACCCACCCAAGACTTTGGTAGTTATCACAACAAACTCAAACAAGCAAAGCCACTAATTTATCATCACCCATAACAAGCAAACAATAAATAAGGAAGTAAATATGCAAAGAGACACAAAGATTTAGGTGGTTCGGTAAATGTTACCTACATCCACACAAGAGCCGAGTTTCCTTTATAGCAAAGATTGGAGAGTTTACAAGAGATATCAAGAATCAAGAACAAGAGGCCTCACTCAAACCCTAGCTCAATAGAGCTCCCACAATACCCAAGAAATGAATCTCTCAAAAGTTATCTCAACTCTAACCATAAGTTTCTTTATATAGGTGGGGAGAAAATTTCATGAGAAAGTGGATTTGGTTATTGAAATTTCGACAAACTGTCAAAATTTCATAATATTTCGTCAAGGCAATTTCGGTCGGCTCACCCGGCCATCCAAACTTCTCAAGGTTGGTCACATCAAACCCGACTTCAAATTCAAAAAGGAAGAAATGTGCATGAATCTCGGTTGGTTCTCTTGGGCCGTCCAAACTTCTTAAAGTTGGTCGATCGGTGACCGAATCGATGCAGGAGAAAAAACTACACAAAAGTGGGGACGATCTTGGCGGGCCGTCCAAGAGTGAAAACCCGGCTTAATCCAGCCATCTATGTTTCACAACTGTTAGTTCCTCACTACCATCACCGAGCAAAGCTCGAAGGTTCCACAAACCCAACATATGGGTGTAGAAGTTGTTGGTGGCATCAAAGCGAACAGTCTCGCTATTTTAACTGATCGGCACATCTTCTTTCAGACGTAGCTGCATTTGCCATCTCTTTGTTCTCTTTGTGGGCATCAGGTTGGGAGGCAACTCCACGTCAATCTTATGGCTTCTTCAGGATCGAGATCCTTGGTGCATTAGTTTCCATTCAAATGATATGGCTTCTAGCTGGTATAATAGTCTATGAAGCCATTGTTAGACTTATTAATGGAAGTGGTGAAGTTCAGGGTTTTCTGATGTTTGCTGTTGCTACGTTTGGTTTGGTGGTTAATATTGTCATGGCTGTCTTGTTGGGCCATGACCACGGTCACAGTAATGCTGGGCATGACCACAGTCACAACCATGATAGTCATGATCACAGTCACAGCCATGGCGATGGAGTAGTTACGAAGACTCGTTTCAAAAATGATATTGACCACACAGAACCTTTGCTTGATTCTTCTGAAGATGCACAAACCAAACAGGTTACAACCAAGGAAAAGAAGCAATGGAATATCAATGTACAGGGGGCTTATCTTCATGTTCTTGGAGACTCCATCCAGAGCATTGGTGTGTGTGATGATTGGTGGAGCAGTCATATGGTACAAACCAGAATGGAAAATTATTGATCTGATATGCACCCTCATTTTTTCTGTGATTGTGCTGGGTACAACAATTAGGATGCTGCGGAACATACTTGAGGCTTAATGGAGAGTACACCAAACGAGATTGACGTGACAAGAATTGAGAAAGGCCTTTGTGAGATGCATGAGGTGATGGCCATTCATGAGCTGCACATCTGGGCCATAATTGTAGGAAAGATCTTATTGGCTTGCCATGTGAAGATCAAGCCAGATGCGGATGCTGATGTTGTGCTGGACAAAATGGTGGACTACCTCAATAGGGAGTATAATATCAGTCACGTTACCATACAGATACAACGCGAGTAGGATTTTATTTTGAGTTCTGCAATTCAGAAATGCGTCACGTACTAGAAGATCATTCAACTCTTGCATGGGATGTGCTTCTCAAGCACATAAATTGAAGACAACTTATTTTATATTGTATCCGTTTTCATTATTTTCTCGGCCAACTAAACAAGTACATATATTTAGTAGTGGTAGCTAATTTTTTTTGCAAATTAGACGTTTGGCTGTTGTGTATCTCAAACCAAAATCAACAATTTGTTGTAAAGGCACGAGTGAAAATAATTAAATGAATGAGTTTGGTGAGCTGCACTGATTTTAATAAGGAAAAAATAATTTGTACTCCCTCTCATTCTAATTCTAAACCCAAAATTTAAATTTCTAAAACCCCCTCATTTTGTTTGCTTCTCTTTCTAGCTACAGATAGGTTTTGTTCTAAAAACATTTGGCCAAATTATATTGCATTTTGATTCTGATTCTGATTTGATGTTTTATTTTGTGACTGAGTTGAATTTTTAATGTTGTTACTTTGTAGGCAATGAAGGATCGTCTCCTTGCCAAGAAAGTATTGGTAGTGAACTCAAGGCTGAGGTCAGTGATGGTCTATATTATAGTTTCTGTTAAGTTTGCTAGACTGTGTGTGGTTGAATCTTGATGATCGAGGATAAAACATACTTAAGAACTAGTCTCACTTCATTTACAAGGTGCTAATTAAATCATACTATTCACTCCTAGAAGCATTAGGGTAGCTGTGTTTTTGGTCTGATGGTGATGCTATATACCGCAATTTTCTAGACAGTCACCACTAAGGATTTTTTGCTTCATTATTGTCACAATACATATTGCCTGAAATTGGGAATGTTATATATTTGTTGGATGGTGGAGTGACACCGCTTTAGTTGGTTGTTTAATCGTTTGGCCTGCATGTTCAGCTGTGTGCTGTGGTAGAATCAATGTTTGATTAGTTACACACTGATTCAAAGTGTGAGAATAGGTCTAATTTTGTTTTTGCTAATTAGCTAAGTCAGCATTCTCAAACTAGTGTCTTCTAATCGCTTTTCTTGTAAATTCTGTCTATTAAATTTTAATGGGACCTGATAAAAATGTTTTACCAAATTTTCACAGGCCAAGTTCCTCAAATCTTGTGGTGCACTTTTGGAAACTCCCGTTGAGATCCGGAAAGCATCAGGGAGAGTGAAGGCTGTGCTACCTCATAATGAAGGCTCAGCAAATACCAAGTTTCATTCATGGCTTCCAACCACATCAATCGAGAACCTACACTTGGAAGGACAACAAAATCAGTTTCTTGTTACCCCTGTTAAAGTTAGTGATAGTCAGGGAAAGGAGTCAGGGTCTCCCGGCCAGGAACATACTACTAGTACCTTCATAGCTAGCCCCTACGAGAAAGAGGAGCTTTAAACCAACATGTCCAAATGATAACTGTTTTGTGTGTATTCCTTTCTCTTTTCTCTTAACAAAAAGAAAACCAATTTCATTATTAGGCCTCTATTATCATCTCTTATTCAGGGTTTTTTGGTAGCATAGTTTGAACAGTGTGTCTATCAAGAATAGTCTGTGAATGTACTTATTGACTCTAGGGCAGTCCAAACTATTGGGTCATTCATGGCACATTCAATGAATACTCATTTATCACATGATATCACAAGTCATAATATCTCATTACCAAATCCTAAGGCGTGGAGAGTTCTAAAGATGTGGGTGACATATTAAAACATTATTATCACTTATAATTATACTAACATTACTCATGTCAAAACATACCACACATGCAGAGAGTCATTTTCGCGCGTCAAGGCAAATCAAACACTTAAATATCATTGAATGTAAACAGATTTATAATCAAACAAATACAATTTACATAACCACACTCATATACACAATATCATAAACAAATAGTTCATTAGCCCAAATTCAAATCTACACACACTAATGTCCAAAACAGATCCACATATACTAAAGTCTATATTCATATACAATTTTTATCTCACACACATATATTTATGTAGTTTCAAAACAACAGTAATTTCTAACACAACCACATAGTTATCACACAAACTAATATATATATATATATATATAGTGTAGTGTAGTGTAGTGGCTGCACTTTTGCTCAAAGCTGCCTACGTATCCAAATCTTTCAAGATTGGAATCAAGCCTTCGTAGTTCTTACCAGCCACATAGTCAATGCTATAGTTTTTCCTACATTCATCCAAATGACATGTAACTTAAATATTTAGAAACTAGGGTATGTAGACATACTTTTTCATGTAGAACTCGAAGGCCCAACCTCAGCCCATCTAGAAGAAAACTTAAGTTGAAAACGGTAAAAATCCTAATTTTTCAGCAAACTAGATTTCTGACGGACTATCTTCCGAATGACACAACTCTTTCCACAGGTGTCTAAATGCATCGAGGCTTTTTGCGTTGAAAAGCTCACACACATAACTTAATTTCTTATGTTTTACAAAAAAAACCCAATCTCATTCTAAATATGCCAAAACTAGGCTTGAACACAGTGCGAAGAAACTGATTTCTGACGCACTATTTTCTGCCAGTCAAACGTCCAAACACCAAAATAAATTCCACGGGCCTCGGAATGCAATGAGGCCAATTGGAATAGAAAGCAAACTTCCAAATCTTCTTCTTTTATGTTTTATAAGAATTCTAACTCTCACCCTAACTATTTTAAAACTAGACTTGAACACAGTGCAAAGAAACTGATTTCTGACGCACTGTTTTCTGTCAACCGAACTTCCAGATATTATATCTATCTCTACAGACCTCGGAATGCTTCGAGGCCAATTGGGTTGGAAAGAAGACTCAGAAAACTCATTTTTTTATGTTTTGGTGAGAGTTTTAATCTGACCCTAACTATGTGAAAACTCGATTCCAAACCAGGCACAGACTGGATTTCTGCAGTCAACAAATTCTGACATGCTAACTTCCGAACACCGTAACCATCTACAAACCTCGGAATGCAACGAGGTCAATTGGGTTGGAAAGCAGACTTTCAGACCTTACTTTTTCATGTTTAGAGGAAAATCTAACTTAAACTCGAAGTATAAGAAAATCAGCTCCAAAACAGGACATAAGTATAAGTGTTCTAGTTTTTAGTTTCATGAAAGCAACATATGTATGAACCCCAACAATTAAACCCACTAAGCAATATTCATTGATTCAAATACCATCTCCACCTCAGGAATAGTAATATTAAGATCGAACTTCTCTACACTCGTATTTTTATCTCATAATTTAATGGAGAAATAATCGTCCAAGCCATTGTAGCCCACGTTTAAGGCTCTTAAGGTAATATCTCCTTCAGAATGAGTACGAGAATGATGGGGGTGGGCATTCGAAGAGTTGGACATGAGTACAAAAGGTTGCATACACTTTTAAGTCCGATCAAATCCTTCACAGGAGTTCTAGCTCAGTAATCTAAAACCATTATTGCACAGTGGGCGAAAATGCTCCTAAGGGTTTTCAGCGCGCCACGTCAGCACAATTTTTAAGTGGGTACACATAATTAATTAAAAGTCAGGACAGTAGTTTAATTATTTGCGAGTCGGTCCCTACTACAAAATAGATCAGACGTTGGATTTGCTAGATATTAGATAGATATTCTCGAGATACATATAATAATAACAAAACAATTACACGCCCAATCTTTAAACCAATTTGTGATCACTGCAAATCATTCAGACACAAGATTTGAATCTAAAAAAAAACTTCAACTTCAATTAGGAATCCTAAAAACCCATAACACCTTCAACTACTATTAACCAAAATAAATAAAACACCCAATTTCTCCTCTAGATCTAGCTTCATCTTCTCTAACCTGCAAATACCTTCACCAAATCTCCAAACAAATCACAATCTCAAGATCATTAGACGCCTCTCGAAACTTAGAAACCCACCCAATACCATTCATGAATAATACACCTGATTCTGATTCTGATTCTGAGTCTTATTCTTATTTTGTTTACACCCCGTGTCAAATACTTCAACTTTCTAACCCATCTCAACAATGGGGCTGTTTCAATTATTGAAAATGCTGCATTTGTTCATGGGGAACCATCTCAAGATGATAATAAAGGTCCTCCACGGGTTGATTCCGAAGCTATAATCCTTCATGAGAAAGTGACTAAGACAATTATCAAGGAAGGTCGTGGCGAGAACCCATCCAAGTATTCCACATGCTTTTGTAAGTATATTATATTTATTTCGAATTCTACAGATCAAACTGTTATATATACGGAATTGCATAACATGGGCTATATGAAGATCACATCCGATGTGATAGTGCACTATAGAGCCTAGACGGAAAGCACGCAGCACAAGTTTGAAGATACATGGCAGGAACAGAGACCAATAAAGATGGTTAGGTAATTGTGGTTAAAGTATCAGTGTCTACTGTGGCCTTCATTTTAAGGAAATGTTGGCTAGACTGTGTTTTGAGATGGATTCTCAGTTAAATTCCTTTCATAACAGTAGCATTCTCCACTGACTCATGGATTATGGCATAAATTTAAATCGTGAATATAGATGTATTTTTCGTCATTTATCTAAATTTACCAAATTGTTTGAAGACATTATGGTTTATTATGGTTTGTGATGAGGTGATAAAACTTTCTTTGAAACTTTACAATGCACTGTATGCAGGACATGGAGATGGCAGTGGTAGATCAAAGCAGAAGCGAGGAGGCCGAAAAAAAGTCGCAAGGCAATGTTGAAACTTGGAATGAAAGCCATCCCCCTGCGAGGCAGCGTCACACGATCAAGAAGAGCAAGAATGTTGGTCACATGCCTTTAGCTTAAGCTTTTGAAAAAATGTTATCCGTCATGCGAGTGAATTTTGGATTTTATTTTTTATTAATGCTTTCCTAAATGATTTTTCACATTGCTGTCTCAGATTTTGTTTGTCATCTCAAAACCAGACGTATTTAAGAGCCCAACATCAGATACCTATGTCATATTTGGGGAGGCAAAGATTGAGGATTTGAGCTCACAACTGCAGACCCATGCTGCGGAGCAGTTGGCTGCGGAGCAGTTCAAGGCTCCTGATCTCACTCATGTTATCTCCAAACCAGAGTCATCAGCCATGGCTCAGAACGATGAAGATGTGGATGAGACAGGGGTAGAGCCAAAAGACAGAATTAGTGATGATGCAGGCTGGTGTGTCAAGATCAAAGGCAGTGAAGGCGTTCAAGGCTACTGATGGTGATATTGTTTCTGCCATCATGGAGCTAACGAACTAAGAGAGCCTTTTTGGAGCATATTCTCACGGTTGAGACAAGTATAAGGTTTTTATATTTGTTTGGCTTATATATATGTTTTTTTTCAGCTTTTTTTTTCGGTTACTTATTTTTATGAAGCCCGGCTGTTTTGACAAAGTTAGCTTAAAAGCAACTTTTGCTTGCATAATTATATGTATCTTTACTAAATTACTATTATAGATTGTAAACTTATGGGGGCTTTCATTACCACTTGCAGACTGACTTCAATTGCCACCGCTGGAACCCGATGGGGTGTAGTTATGTCTCGGAATGCAGGCTTTAGTGAACAGGTTAACTTCCAATCTTATTCATAACACATACTTTGTATTTTACATATTCTGAACTTTCTATGCAGATCATGAATATTTCAATGTTGGAATATTTAAAGAAAGATCTATGATGTTTAATTATTAGCTTCTATTTTGCAGTCTTGAATTCAAAATTAGTTGTGATGTTTTTTAAGTTGTGCGTACAAGATTTTGTAACCTATTTGGGGCTTCTTAGTTTTTTTTTATAACAATAACACTTTTCAGCTTTAATCATTTAAAACTATTCTTGGGCTTACTTTCAGCAGAAAAAAAGCTTTACCAAACATGTCATAATCAGAATCGGGATGGTCCATTTAAAATATTCTCATCCACTTTTTTTCTGTTTTGCAGCTCAACACTTAGGTATTTAGTTGGTTGATGCTCTATAACGCACTACAATGAAACCCATTGATAAAGCGAGAATTACGCAAAAAATCTATTGGCATTCTTTTACATGTGTTTTGTTTACTCCATTGGAGAGTAAATTCTATGTAAACATTTGATTCTGCCATTTAGAGTTGTTCACAATTAGGGTTAGTATGTTCATAATAGCCAACTAAGTCGTACAGATTTATTAGGAGAAGTGCACTATCGCGGTTGCATTAAGGTTCGAAGATGTCTAGACACAAAACTTTCATGAAATGGACTGCTGCTTTGTAACTTATTGCTATTCCTTTAAAACATTGTTCTCAGACATTCATTGTTTTTCTTTGTTCGTGGCGTAGAAAAAATCAGATGACAGGATTGGCAATAGCCATTTGTTGCATGAAGTCCGGTGAATGTGCTTTCTTTGCATGTGGGTTGGTGCTGCTATGAAGTTGTTAACGCCATGCTCTGCACTACCCATCATTTTTCATATACAATTTTTTATTAATATATTCTTAGTATTGGTTTTGTTTGATGTAGAGGATATATTTTTTTACTGAGTTTTTTGAAGAAGAAATAGTACGACAACGTATCATCTACAAATCGACAAATGAATGAATGGAGGAGGTTCTTTGTGGAAAAATTTGACTCGATCGACCAACTAATTATCAATGGAAGTTATCAATGTGAGGTTTGTTTATTGTTGTAAGATTCCATATTCTAATATCACAATTATGAAAGATATTGACACCGCACAAACATAACAACATTTAAGACTTATGACATTGAATTGCTTCATAAAGAAGTACAACCGAGTAAATGTTTCCACAAAAGTTATTCTGTTTGTGTATCTTTGCTATGCCGCATACCATTGGTCACGGCGCTAAGCACTCTGAATGATCGGCTACTATGACAAACAATCATTGGTCTGCGATTCTAAGTACTTTGCTATGATCAGCTAGTAAGTAATGAGGGAAATAAGGAAGATGTCAATGATTGTCTCAAATCCTTGAAAACGCCAAGAATATGAATTAAAGTTGTTGAAGCTTCAAATTTTGGAAGGTAATGATTCACCGTGTTTCTTGGAACATAAAAAAATCCCAGATGAAATGAAGGTTCAATTAGATATAGTGTTAAACAAATGACATAAAACTATCAAATGATTACATTTGTTGCCTCTTTAAGAAAGTGAGCTTTAGTAGTAACATTTTATACCTCTTTACGGAATACTATTTTTATATCATTGCTGAAGTCAAGTTTCAATGCAGAGCTTTCCCCGTTGCTCTAAGGCAATGACTGAGATTGGATCACAGAATGAAAAGAACTTTGCAAGTCCTATTCCAGAAATATAGTGAACGTCGAAAGGAGCAAAGAAATTTGGTTTGTCCTCTTGCATCGAAATGGACATTAGTTAAAGTTGACAACACGGTGGTGAAGAGAGCAATGGTTCACCACCCGCATTCATTCCATGTCTATATTGTTTTTTTTTTCTTATTATTGTTATATTTATTTTGTGGTTGAATTTCTTATATGAAATAAGGAATGCTATTATTCAGAATGAACTTCCATAACTTACGATGATTTACATAGTATCCGTGTATCTTATATATGTGAACTTACATTTATGTTTGTATTAGTTGTAACAATATGTTATATTAATGTTGTGGAACAAAAGAAATTAACTTAATTATGCCTATGCATTGGTGGCCTTACCCGGTTGAGTAGGTAATTGGTAGAAACTGGGTGAGATCAATCGAGGCTGGTTGTTGACACTCCCATGGTTACAACCGCTTGCACTTCCCCAAAGGCAAAAAGTACAACTCTTAGGACGCTACTTAGGACGCTACTGACACACTTTTTCTTCCTTTTTTAAGCTATAAAGGTTCCCTAATGATCTATCATTCCAGTTTTTTACATCCCATGTCGCCAAAATGGACTAAGACAGTTAAGTATAGTTGACTCTAATAATTATATAAAAATTAAGCTCAAAATACAGGTAAACCCAAATGTTTAAAGCATACAATGAAACAATCCCGGCATCGCCGGGTGAAATGCTAGTATTTCTAATATTATATCTTCAAAAAAATATAAACTCATTTGGCCTTCTAACAAGTTTGATCATATTTCTGTTAAGCTTGCATATAAATTTCTCACAAATCAATTTGATCCCCCATCAAGTTCGTCTTTCAATCCTCTCACTATTAAAAAAACTCGGGAGATTAAGGTTAGATGCTGCTTCTCAGCTGTTTATTTGGAAAATCTATTCTAATGGGTTACCAACTGGTGATATTCTTTACAAGCACAAGTTTGGGGGTGACATCTCCTGTGGTTTTTGTTAGAATTGTGTGGAAACTGCTCATCATTTATTCTTCTCTTGTGATTAGGTTAAGAGATTATGGTATGTTTCGGAAGCTATGTTGGTTGTTAATATGCATCCTGACTGGAATGTTTTGGATTGGCTTAATGAATTCATTGGTTGGTGTAGGGTGAAGAATGAGGATGTAAATTGCAGAGGATATTATTGTCTTTTGCTTCTATATGATACCTGGTCTAGAAGGAATAAAGCTAGAATGGAATTGGTCTTTGTAGATGTCAGAAGCCTTTTATATCATACTGAAGCATCAAGATTGAGATGCTTTGATGCCTTCTTTCCCAGAGATGACCCCAAATTCTCTGATGTGTTGCCTCAGAATACTATTAGATCTTGGTGTCCTCTTGATGCACCTTGGACTAAAATTAATTTTGATGTTGGCTTTGACAGGTCTAATGGTAAGGCAGCAGCTGGAGTTATTTGTAGAAATGCAGCTGGCTTGATTCTAGGAACAGCTTTTAGGAGATTCTATGCGATGGATGTGGAACAAGCTGAAACAATAGGATCTGAAGTAGTTGCTCTTTTGGCTCTTAATCTGAAGCTTTCTTCTATCATCTTTGAGAGAGATTCCTCTTATATTATTTCTAGTTTTTAGGGTTGTAATATGTCCTCTGTTAGCTAGAACATTTCGTCTATTGTCTGTTTTGTTAAATCTTTAACTAAGAGCCTTCAGGGCTGCTCTTTTGTATGGGTCAATAGAGCAAGGAATGGGTTGGCACATGGACTTGCATCTTGGGCCCTCAAGCAAGTTCCAGGGAGTCAGCCCCCTTTGTGTCTTGAGTCTGTAAAGTCTGTTTTGGCTCTTTGATCTATATATAAAGATGATGGGTTATCGAAAAAAAAATAAAAAATAAAGAAAGAAGGTAGTATATATATGTCAACATCATTCTGTTCTCTAGTAGGACCTAATTCTCATGTGCGTGTATCTGTCAGCATCTTTATTATTAAGACACAAATCACTTTTTTTCATTAGTACGGAAAAACAAAGATGACAAAATTGGGGGACCATACTTAAAAAGTAGGCCCGAAACTTTGTTGAAATTTGAGGCCATACTTAAAAGATTGCAATACACTCTCTCTCTCTCCCCGTGTTTTTTCTCTCGGATAACACACTTATTTTGATCAGATACGAGAGAGTGGGTCACCACCAATACTAAATGTGGTATGCATACTTTCTCTGTTTATCTTTTTCTAATATCTAGTGAGTGTTTGATGAAATGCTTGATAGAAGCTGTAAAGCGTATGATTTTAGTTAGACACACCTTAATACTATTCATTCTCACAGCTATCAGTGCCAATGGTAGATCTGCTGTCCAAATCCTCACGGTTCTTGCTATAAGTTCTTGGCTTCAGTTCCTGATGAGTATAGTGCATCCATGTTAACCAAATTAATATATGCAAAGAGTAATTCATTTGTTACTTCTCCTTCATAATTTCCTTCACCCAATCCTTCTGTTTGCTATTGCTATTGACACTGGGGGCATTCACACCATTGGAGCTCTTATAAGTTAAATTTGCAGTTGAGGCGGATTTCATTTATTATGATGCATAAGAAGATGATAATGTAAGACAATGATAATTGTGGGGAAGTAATCGTAAAAGCTTGAAATGGAGTAAGATATGATCTAAATTTAATAATTTGTTCATGATGAAGCTATTGCTTACAGTGATGAAGATAATATGTTTCTTTTGCTATTAAAGTCTTTAGCAGGGAATTTTTAGAAGGTCATAGTGAAGAGGAGACTTGCTCCCGTACATTTTTGGCTAACAGTATTAAGTGCGAATTTCTTTTTCTATAGATATTTAATGCAAATGTGAATGTGAATGTCAATGTCAAGCATGCGTGACATGCATATACATTCTGAAAACTCTTAGGCATATCAGCCGGATCAATTAGAGCCGATTAGTTCAGGTTCACTTCTATTTTGGACGAGTCAAACCAAGTCAAGACGCGGGTCAAAAAAATAGACAAAGTAAGGGAAAAAAAAAAAAAAAACCCCACCGACCTAGCTTCTCAATCTCCTCTCTTGCTCTCCACTGAAAATCTCTCCACCTCCATCAGCTACTTCCTTAAAAGCCAATTCCACTGCTAAAATTTATTTCTATTACCCACATGTCTACGCCCCACACCCTGCCCCTATACCAATAAGTTTTATTACTCCAATTACTTCTGCTACTGCTACTCCAGTTCGAGGAGAGGGACAACGAAGACGTGTTATCATCAGTATCCAGGAAACGCTATGAGGGTAACAATGGGAATCACTGGCAATAACAGTAATTTTTTCTTTGGTTGGAAATCTATATAGGAGGAAAAAAAAAAAGGTATAGAAAGAATGTAATTAGAGTGAATTCACGGCCATTTTTTAAACCGTTAAGTTTAAAAAATTCCGCTGAAATGAGTACACAAGAAAAACCTCCTCTTTGGAAATATATTACTGTTTTAATTTTGTGGATGTTTATTTTGAGTAATCATGAATTTTATGATACATATGAATTAGTTTATAAATTATAATGTTCAATTATTAAAATAAAATAAAATAATTATATTATTTAATTCCCGCGTCCTATTTTTTTGAGTTACAGCCGAGTCGCCGTGCATCCGCGTCCATGCAACATTGGTTAAAGTCCTTTTCATTTGGTATGGTGCCATAAAATTTTAAATTCGTAGTTCCATTTTTATTTGGTAGTGTTAGATCTTTTTCTCATTATGTTTATGATTTTCCAAGTTTTTATCTTGTATGTTCTATCTAGGAGACTTTGCAATTCCTAAGTCTTGATGAAGAATTTTTGTGGACTTAGGATCTTTGCTTCAGTCAGGCATCTATGATGTTTTATTTTATGCTGTGAGGGAGAGTTGGGATAAAGGTTGGAGACTTGAACAAGGAGTCTTGGTTTTCTGAAACAGTGTGATAACTGAAGCGTAAACTAGTAAGTTTTAGGGTTTTTGTTTTCACAGCCATGAACAATCATATGATGGAAATCTGATATCATTATCAATTGATGCTCTACAGGAAATGAGAATACCACGGAACCTCAACGTCTGGAAAATGGGGATGGTCAACTACTTGGATGCACTTAAGCTTCAGGAGAAGCTCGTCTCTGACAGAAAACTAGGAAAAATTCCTGACACCATCTTGTCCTTACAACATCCTCCTACATATACACTCGGAAAAAGGAGAACAGATCACAATTTACTTGTTCCCGAGGCTGACCTACGAACTATGGGAGCGGAGCTTCACTACACACAAAGAGGGGGAGACATAACATATCATGGTCCACATCAAGCAATCTTATACCCCATTATATCTCTCAAGGATAAGGGTTTAGGCGCTCGGAAGTATGTTGAAAACCTTGAGTCAATTATGATTGAATTGGCATCTCTTTATGGTGTGAGTGCCCTTGCTGGAATGAATAAGTGTGAGACAGGGGTATGGGTTGGAGACAGAAAGATTGGTGCAATCGGGGTTCGGATTTCTTCGGGGATCACTTCTCATGGAATGGCTTTTAACATTGATCCAGATCTGAACTACTTTAAGCACATTGTACCTTGTGGAATTGCTGATAAAGAAGTCACATCTCTAAAAAGAGAGACAAATATGGTTCTTCCAGCCGAAGAAGTGATTCAGGAGCAGCTGGTTTCTTGTTTTGCTAGATCGTTTGGTTATGATACTCTTGTGCAAAAGGAAAACGTAGCCATAGCGTTGGGAAAAGGAGGGGAATCAGATGAGAATTTGTGATGAATGTTTGGTCTCCCATCATTACTTGGAATGTTTGGTCTCCCATCATTACCCCACTTTATTGTTTGAAATTTGATTACTTGGAATGACACTTTTTGCGCTCTGTACTGATTCGACTTGTATATTATGGTTCACGGCATTTAAGACAAAAATTGTAATTATTAATAGGAAGTAGAACCGAAATATGCACATTGGTATGTCTTTTTATTTTGGGTAAATCAGTATCTTATTGATTAGGAGAGAAAAAGGTGAGGGGGAGACTCATGCATACAAGAAGAGGGAGCAGAAAATACGAAAAAAGAAAAGAAAAAGGCACTCAGTATCGTAATTTCTCTGTTCAACTGAATCCTGTTAAAATATCATGTAGCTGTAACTTTCAGTGAACGAGACATCCTCCTACTATGATAACCAAAATACAGTACTTACAATACCAGATATTGCTAGCTGCCTCAAAGAATTCCTTGCAGTGAATCCCTTTTCACTGGGGGAATCTTTTAGGCCGAAGGAGAAGGGTGTCAGTGTCATGACGATGTTGTAGCCAATAGCCACAGATCTATATTGCGTAAAAATTTCCTATTTTCATTCCAAATGCTTCAAGAAGTTGATCTCTAAGGGTTCTCCATATTTTTCTTTTTTCAATGTATAAAACCATCGAGAAGTGGGACGCGAATCTTGAGGCAATCTACAACTGATAGAAAAAGTCGTATCGAAGTGGATTCGACTTTCTTACAGATATAAATACCCCCATGTAGAAGTTTGAATTTTAAAATCAGAAGGTCTCTTCTAGACATTTGCTTTTTTACTATACTATTAGTTCAGCTGCTTTGTTTGTCAATTGGTAACTGATAGAGATAGAAGTCTCTCTTTGTCACGTGTGATTCTTTGTTTTAGATATAAATTTAGCATCATGCCATCATGTGAAATGTATGAAGGAAAAAATTGTCAGTCATGTATGAAAAAACTTCATTACTGTCAGTGTCACCTGAGGATTTGTTCATTGATTTTATATATCCTCTACCCATGTGATTTCTGCTTTGTTCTCGTGATTCACTCTTCTGATGAGATCTTTTACTCTTCCAATAGTAATTAAAGTTTTTCTTCTGTCTAAAAAAATAGAGTTGCGGTATTCATTGTGCAGCTTCAAAATTTCTGTGCGTGATGAACTAAAAAATCGTTCAGGGGTTTTGTAGAAGCTTGGCCATATTGATGCTGATGGTGTTGTCCAGTTAAAGGGCCGTGCCGCATGCTTGATAGACACAGGAGACGTACTTCTGGTTACGGAACTGATGTTCAATGGTGAGCTTATGAGTTATGACTCAACAGCTTCTTTTGTTGCTATTTCCTTCTTTCTTCAGTATTAACTATTCATCTGCCTTGCTAATTTGGGCAAGTATTTCTTTAGTTACGTTTAACGATCTTGATCCTCACCAAGTTGCAGCTCTAGCAAGTTGTTTCATTCCTGGAGATAGATCAAATGAGCAAATACATTTGAGAACTGAACTTGCAAAACCTCTCCAAGAACTTCAAGACAGTGCGAGGAGAATAGCAGAGGTGTGTGGATTGGTAAATTCTCTTAAAAAGGGTATACCTGATTGGTTCAATATGTTTCAGATACATGTTTATTTGTTAGATCTTACTAAAATTGCCTATCGTATGGTCTTTCTCAGTTGCGCTCTGCTGATCATGCTGTGGGGGAGCTTGATTTGGAGAGCAAATTTGCAGCGGGTAGCGAAAGCTTGTGGCGTGGTATTATGTTTGCCAACTCCGTGTACACACATGACTTTGCGTTGTCTGTGTTTCAACTGTAATGTCTGTTGTAAGCTGTTACGCAACAGTGATGTATATTCTTGAAGCAATATGTTTTCGCTTGATTAGCCGTCTTTTGATAAAATGCTAGAATGGTATCCATTTTTGAGTGACATGCTCAGAGAATTCATGTCCAAATTACAAGGTTATTTTTGTTAGACTGACCTGACCTTAGTAAGAGACCAAGTGTACGTGGCCCTGTGGGGTGTAAAGGCCGGACATTGCATGTAGGGGTTCTTCGAGAGCAGGAGTGGCTCGAATGCATGTAGGGTTCTTAGATGGACAGTTATATCGCAATATTTTTTTCCACATGTTTGAACTAGAGATGTATGAAGCTTTTGAGAATCCAGGAAGGACGAATAAATTCTCAAGAGACTAAAACTTTAAGTAAACTGCAGTAATCTGGGACCGACCAATGCAAGACTCGATTACAAAGCCGTAACTGGGAAGATGCAACTTTGGTGATCTATTTAATGAGAAGAAGTAATTTTACACCAATGAATCTGTTATGTAATTTGGCTTTGTAGTTTGACCATCTCTCACACTACTTAACTAAGTGATTTGGCATACGGAGTCCTGCAACTGCTTGTAGTTTGAGTGTTTGACCATCTGCTCGTAATTTGGCTCGAACTGGCTCGAACTTATATAATGTTTGCTGCAAGCATGCAAGTATTGGAAAATTAGCATCAAAATTCAGAATACAGTGACCATAAACAGAACATTGAGTTATTCTTAACTGATCAACAAAGCATATGCTTGCCCTGCGGCGTTGGTGTACGTTCTACCTATTGCATTGTTATTTCCAAAACGCCTCATTAGGCCATCTCCAATGGGGGGTGTAAACTGTATAGAGTGGAAATTTTACACCCCAAATATCAAAAAATTAAACTCTCTCCAATGGAGGTGCTATACCGTAGGTAATAGTGTATTAGCTAATAGAGAGGGTGGGGAATTCCCCCTCTCGCTATTAGTTAATAAAAATCCCGGGCGACACTTTCGAACCGACGCCCGAGTGAAATAATTTTCGACGCCACTTGGAGTAACGTCCCTTTCTAATTCTAAAGTAATTTTTTAACTCTGACGTCACTCCAAGTGACGTCCCAGTTTAAATTAAAGAGGGACGTCACTCCAAGTTTAAAATCTATTTTTTTTTACACTCTTCCATTGGAGAGTATAGAGTGTGGATATTTATAAGCTATACAATAATATACAATTAGAAGTGTAAAATCCTAATAGCACCTACATGGAGCCTAGGTGGAGGTGTAATTTTACACCCCCCATTGGAGATGCCCTTAGAATAGTAAATCATGAAAAGATGTTTTTACCCCTACTTTTTGTTGTTCGAAATTTAGAGTGTTAGATCTTTTGAAACTTAGATTAGATCGGACGGTTCAGGAGAGGTGTGAGATTAGAGTGTCACCCTAAGAGTGTCCTCTAAATTTGACCTTGAAACAAATGCAGACATCTATGTTCAATATTGTAGGGGTTCATATGAAGATCGTCAATGCAGAAATGTAAAATGTAAACAGATCTTTGAAGGATATAAGCAAAGTTACGTAAAGCATGTACTCCTCCAATTTTCTCTCTTTTGAATGGCGGTCCAAAGATCAATAATCTTCACGTCCAGATCCTTGCATAGCTCTACACAAGCTTCTGAATATCTCCCACAAAGCTCATTAGAGCGAATAAGTTCACTAAATACAGTACTGATTTCAGAAAAAGACATGTTAATTCAGATTGTTATTGCGGATAGAGAAAAAGAATGTTAAACAGGCATTGGAGCACCTTGTCGATTTACGGAACTGGTCCTCGTTGATAGGAGGGCAACTCAGAAAAATAATGCGTGTTTTGTCTGAGAGGCTCTGGATCGGAAAAGTTTGGGTTAGAATGTTTGCAATATACCATTTTCAGCTGGGACATCTAAAGATAAATTTCAAATTGGTTGAAGGATAACTCAGTGACTAAACATTTCAAGAGTGTGGGCACACCCTAGCGTCCAGTCATCCACCTAATTAGTAACGCAGATTCCTTTAAATGTAAAGACAGTAATTTGCAAGTGAAAAGCATACCGATGGGCTGCAATTTTCCTCAAGTTCTCAATGTATTCCGCAAATCTAACCACGGTAATTCTGGGGTGGAAAGCTTAAGGAACTGATTTATATTTGTAGATATGGGCATTTTGATTCAAGAGTCAGCAACAACTCAACAAGAGTCTGGTTTTTCTCCAATTTCGTTTTAGAGAGTGTTCACTTCATGTTTTATTTTTTGTTGACGAAGAGAATGGGAAAAACTAGAGTGAATTTCGGAGATCTTCAATGGTAAACTCGTTTTTTTTTGTTGTTGAGAAGGTGAGACGTAAAATACGTTTTTACTCCCACTTTATTATTTGAAATTTGGAGTGTTAGATTTTTGGAGACTTTATATTATATCGGACGGTTTAGGAGAGGTGTGAGATAGGGACGTCACAATAAGAGTGTCACTGTGTATATATACAAAGTATGACTATATGCTCTGTTTGGTTCGATGCAAACAAGTGCAAATGGCAAATGAGTGCAATTACATCGTAATGCATGACAAGAAATTGCAATGACAATTCACTTTACCTGTTTGGTTAGAGTAGTGCAAAAGTGCCCTATATTTTTTTCATCTTCATCACAAATACATAACTAAATAACCAGATGATTTTCTCTCCATAATTCCAAATTCTAAATACACTTTAAGATTAAAACAAATCTTTAAATACTGAACAGTTTATTTTCAGATCTCATCCATAAAAACTACCTAAAATATTTTTTTTTCTTCAATGTTTTATCTAATTTCGACAGAGATTCAACAAAATTAGTTGATTTGAGTTGGTTTAAATCTTCATAGATAGAAAAGAGGAGAAAAAGCAGATAAAAATCACTATTTTTTTTTTTCTTCTTGGTGGCGAATTCTACAAAAGAGGAGGAAGTTACCAAAAAATTTAAAGAGAGAGAGAAAGAAATTGCAAAATAGTTACGCTGTTTTTTGGCTGCAACAAGTTGTCTTCTAACCTATTTATACGGTGCACATGAGTGCAACTTATTTGCATAACTGCCACTCTGCATTAGTGGGCCAAACACCAGTAAATGGGTAGTTAGTGGGAAATGGGTGCAAATGCATCCCATTACAGTGAACCAAACAGAGCATATAGTGACACTCTTATTGTCACTGTGTGTATATATATAAGGTATGACTATAGTGACACTCTTATTGTGATGTCCCTATCTCACACCTCTCCTAAACCGTCCGATCTAATATAAAGTCTCAAAAGATCTAACACTCCAAATTTCAAACAATAAAGTGGGGTAATGATGGGAGACCAAACATTCCAAGTAATGATGAGAGACCAAACATTCGTCACAAATTCTCATCTGATTCCCCTTTTCCCAACGCTATGGCTACGTTTTCCTTTTGCACAAGAGTATCATAACCAAACGATCTAGCAAAACAAGAAACTAGCTGCTCCTGAATCACTTCTTCGGCTAGAAGAACCATATCTGTCTCTCTTTTTAGAGATGTGATTTCTTTATCAGCAATTCCACAAGGTACAATGTGCTTAAAATAGTTCAGATCTGGATCAATGTTAAAAGCCATTCCATGAGACGTGATCCCCGAAGAAATCTGAACCCCGATTGCACCGATATTTCTGTCTCCAACCCATACCCCTGTCTCACACTTATTCATTCCAGCAAGGGCACTCACACCATAAAGAGACGCGAATTCAATCATAATTGACTCAAGGTTTTCAACATACTTCCGAGCGCCTAAACCCTTATCCTTGAGAGATATAATGAGGTATAAGATTTCTTGATGTGGACCATGATATGTTATGTCTCCCCCTCTTTGTGTGTAGTGAAGCTCCGCTCCCATAGTTCGTAGGTCAGCCTCGGGAACAAGTAAATTGTGATCTGTTCTCCTTTTTTCGAGTGTATATGTAGGAAGATGTTGTAAGGACAAGATGGTGTCAGGAATTTTTCCTAGTTTTCTGTCAGAGACGAGCTTCTCCTGAAGCTTAAGTGCATCCAAGTAGTTGACCATCCCCATTTTCCAGACATTGAGGTTCCGTGGTATTCTCATTTCCTGTAGAGCATCAATTGATAGTGATATCAAATTTCCATCATATGATTGTTTATGGCTGTGAAAACAAAAACCCTAAAACTTACTAGTTTACGCTTCAGTTATCACACTGTTTCAGAAAACCAAGACTCCTCGTTCAAGTCTCCAACCTTTATCCCAACTCTCCCTCACAACATAAAATAAAACATCACAGATGCCTGACTGAAGCAAAGATCCTAAGTCCACAAAAATTCTTCATCGAGACTTAGGAATTGCAAAGTCTCCTAGATAGAACATACACGATAAAAACTTGGAAAATCATAAACATAATGAGAAAAAGATCTAACACTACCAAATAAAAATGGAACTACGAATTTAAACACATAATGAAAAGGACTTTAACTCGTCCAAAATAGAAGTGAACCTGAACTAATAGGGTGTTTTTGTAAAGATCTCTAATTGATCTGGTTGATATGCCAAAGAGTTTTCAGAATGTATATGCATGTCACGCATGCTTGACATTCACATTCACATTCACCTTCCAATGCATTAAGCATCCCTGCTAACACATTGCTAATCACCCCGAGTAGTTTTAACCTCCTTCGAGTTGCGCCAAGAAGATGGTCAAATGTACCAAAAATTCTATCAACACATATATCTATCTAATAGACTAAAGTTGATTTAAAAACTAAAAATTCCCTGCTAAAGACTTTAATAGCAAAAGAAACATATTATCTTCATCACTGTAAGCAATAGCTTCATCATGAACAAATTATTAAATTTAGATCATATCTTACTCCATTTCAAGCTTTTACGATTACTTCCCCACAATAAACCCATCTAATGATGTCTTGTATGCAACAAAGAAACCCACAAACTCATTTACAGAATCCTTGTACCACTTAACAATGCTTCTTTTATTCCTTTCCAAAATTTGTTTTTTCATTTCTGAAATCACCATGTACCCCTCTTCATAATTACCATGCATTTTCTCTAGCAACATGATCCTTGCTCTCCAAGCAGTCCAATAAGATATGTGTACACCATACTTACAATATATCTCATTAAACAAGTCAACTGGAGCAAAGGTTGGATTGGCCCTTGCAAATACTTCCAGTTCATTAACAGCCCAAGGAGCTTTGGCTTGCATAACTTTGTTCTCCTCATTAGCTTCACAAGTATAGATGTCATTATATTTCCTGAGCTTCATTGTAAGCTCATTTATCTTCTTGCTACATTTCACAAACCACTTGCAGTCCTTTCTTTAGAAATTACAAAATACATTTCCTTATCATTCTTATTCTATTTGAAACTAAACCTGTGGGAGACTGTCATATCTTTTATAAATTGTTTTCAATTTCAAGTTCTTTTTGGAGACTATTGCTTCTGGGTTATCAGTCCTCTCATTATCTTCTTCCACATAACAATTTCTTGTTGATATCACAAAATTGTTCATCTTAGTATCTTCTTCTTCATTATTTGACACTAGTGAACCTTCTGAAGTCTCACTTGAATGTGCATCAACAGGATCCCAATCCTCATCTTCTTTCTCAGATTCAGGATCACCCAAATTAAATGTATCTTGATTACAAGGGCTAAATCTAGCAACCACCTCAAACTGTCTATCATTTTCATCATCTGAGCTACCACCAAAGAATATATCATTGTTTCCATGTTCAACATCATCCTCACTTTGACTCTGACTTTCAAATGCCTTACCACTCTCAAACAAATCATTGAATTGATAAAGAACTTCTTCTACACATGCCTGAATACTCCCAACAACTTGTTGATCAACAACAGTTGCTTCCATACCATCTCCATCCTCACTTTGACTTTCAAAGCCAATCCCCCCTCCCCCCGATCATCCTTAAATCCTTCATCCAATGATTCATCACTTGCTTCCAGAATTGGTTCAACATCATCTTCATCACTCTGACTTTCAAAATATGAGAAATTAAGCTTGCTTTGTAAAAAAGTCTTTGGAATCTCATCTTTCAGCAATACTACTATTCTAGGAAGTTTTGCATTTGGTTTTTTGGTCAGAATAGGTTGTTTTGAAGTGGTTAAGTCTACAATGACATTTCTAGTTGACTCATCATTTGGCATAGGCTGTGAAGTGGTTAAGTCTACAATAACATTTTTACTTGACTCATCATTTGGCATGGTCAAGTCAAAGATGAGAGATGGGCTTGGATGATGTGAAGGGACTGAACTAGACTCATCAATTGGTGGACTTTGAATTAAGTGTGGACTCATGTGTGAGCATTGAATTAGGTTCATGTGTGGGCATTGAAGGACATACAGTACACCTATGACCCTAGGGTTTGTCTCCCAATCTTGGGTCATTCATTGCACATTCTGGTAATCATAAGACACAAACAGATGAAATTTATTGTCACTTTCAACCATTATGTTCTCCCACATATCTATAAGTTGTTTGTCAATACTCAGTGGACACAAATACCCTGCTAAAATGCATTAAATAGATGATACATTTTTCCTGGGAACAAACATCCTAATTTCCTTGATGAATTCCATCCAATTTAACTCTTCTCCTTCTACTACTCCTCCAAACCAAATAAACCAGGCATAGTTTTTTTTCCATACACCTCCCAAATGAACAACAAATTTTCTTTTGTCATACCACATGACTGAACCAAAGCCAAAACACAACATTTTATATAATAAGGAATGGACATAAACATCAATAAAATACAAACTGAAATAAAAATCCACTATTCTTAAATAATTATTTAATGGCAACAGCATGGAGAATCCCTCATTTTAAATTAAATAACATAACCAACAGACCAAAAAGGTTTAATCCATTAGAATAAAAAAATACGTAATATTTATGACCTAATTAAACATTATTAGGGTTTAAATATTCAAAACAATCATTGACATGCAAATTAAACATGCAAAAGAAGGAGCATGCATTGACAACGTACCTAACCAAGTTTGCTTCTTTTATTTTTTTTATATAAAACTCCAACTCCAACTCCTAACCAAGTTTGTATTTTTTTTTTTAATATATAAAACTCCAACTCCTAACCAAGTTTGCTCTTTCCTTTGAAGATCCAAACTACGTAAATGAGAGATTGTTAACACTGTCATTCTCTCTGTGTGGAAAATGACAGAATAGAGAAATGAAAAACATAAATGAGAAAGAGTGAACGAAGAGAAATGACGTGAGTTAGTGAGTGTATTCCCGCCAATTTTATCGAGATCGATCCACAGTTAACACGTGTTTTGATAACAACAGCCAAGATCTAGATGATCTTACCCGTTAAAAATAGACCACGTGTCTCATCACATACCGTCGAATTGGCGACAAACTACAAATTGGAGATGGTCAACTTGGTCAACATTGACCTCATAAGGGTATTGTGGGTAATAACAAAATATGTGAGATGGACGGATGTCCATCGTTGGTCAACCAAGTCAACTCACGGTTAGGAGGATCAAAACCTAATAATCGATCATTATTGGACCAAAGCCTAATTACCTTATTATTAGGAGGACCAAAACCTAAAAACCCCAAAAAAAAAAAGTCTGAAGCTGATAGTGGTCTTATTAACGAGGTGGTTTATGGGTTGGGCCTGGACTTGGGCTTACAATGCTTTTGGATTTGTGTTGGGCCTTTTTTTATGTCCACCTAAAACATAGCCTGTGTGTCTGTTGGGCTTTGCGTGTTCGTGGGGGTGTTCTAGGATGGTTAGTTCCAAGTGAAATATTTCCTTTGGAGATCCGGTTAATTGTTGGAGTTGACATTAATCGTAGCTCAATTTCTCCTTGGCACGTTTTGCAAGTTCCAATTTTTAGTCTTCTACTTTTTCAATTTTCGCCAATTTTTCCTTGCCTTCGATGAAAGACATTCCCATTGAAAAAATGCCTAATGTACGTGTGGAATGTGGAAAAGGTACTCAGATTGCGAGATCAGAGTAATTTGAGCTGAAACCTGGTTGGGCACTTAGCCTAGTGAATTACTTTGAATTGGAAATAAGAAAACACGGTTTACATTAGCACAATGTACTCAAATTTAGTTTGATACTTTGATTAATTAGAAAATCCTAGGCCCGTCTAGTTCACAGTTCACACCATAACTTTCAATAAAATTTCAAAGTGCATATTATTTTGACTTTGTGACTTGGAAGACTCTTAGATGGATGATACGCTTAGGTTCTTTATTGATTGCTTGAATTATGAGTTTCCCCATTGAGCTAGGCAAACCTTTTAAATGTCGGGGTTTTCCCTCTATTTTATTAAAGAACCATCATCTCCACATGCCACCTACTTGAATAGTTGAATATATAATTGAATGTTTGTACGTTGTACTCATTGGAATTGACTGCAAATTGGCTCGATCTTCATCCTTTTAGCATGGCGCATTTATTACATTTTTTTTTCTGTGCTCTCTTAACCATTAACATACTTAGAATTGAGCTAGGCACAAAAAAAAATGTTAATTAATCGCAAGATTTAATTATGGCTAAATCTAAATATGGTGCGCTTAAATCACAGCCACTCATACCAGAAATAGGACGGCAGAAGTACTGATCCAAAGGCCCACATAACCTGCGCACGATACATCTCGCGCACTGAAGAACAGCTCTTTAATTATAATTCCACCAAAGAAGTTAATGCATATGACATGCATATGAGCTTTCGTTTTGTAATCGAGTGATGAATATGAAAGCCACTACACAGCACAGAATAAAGATGGAAGATATACGTGCGAGATGCGAGTACCACACAGCACCCATAGGAGGCAGGAGCAAGTTCTAACGGTGGAGTAATCTCATCAGTAAAAAGCTAATTTAATTCTTCAGCGTAGCATGCCAACTTGTGTAAACTTAGACTACAGAACAATGATAACTATAAAATGAAAGCGTATCTTCAAATGAATAGATTAGTTATAATTTAAACATATGGCATGACAAAGCTAAGAGGAAGTCTTTACCAAAAAAAAAAAGCTAAGAGGAAGTCGAGGCATATGCATCTTATAAACTTCGAGCATAACATAAAACATATAAACCAAACTTACATTTCCGTTGACCTGTTCTGACCACCTTGAACATTTCCTCTTGAGCAACAGGCCGAACCTAATAAAGGGCCAAAATATAAGTCATCAAGTTTTCAAAAAAAAAGTCCACTTGGAGGTTTGAAGCTCTTGTTCATCTTTAGATTACATAAAAATAAATAACAAACCAAAGCTTGAACAAGAGTTTCAAGAAAATGCATTTTCAGCAAATAGTAAAATAGAAGCACGATACCTTTGGCAAAGGAGTATCCCATTTACTAGCTTTCTCTTTCCTCTTTTGTTTGATACTGTTACTTAGAACCTGGAAATAAGCATTTACCATTAGTTCGCAAAACATAAAAACAAACTTGCATAAAAATGAAAAGCTTCCAAACTTCCTCAAGTTGGACTAAGCTGGAATACCTTTGCACGCGTGGTTTGTTCACGTTCTAGAAGATAAGCAGGAAGAGCTCCTTCATGAACTTCATCATCCACCTTGTGCCTACTTGATGATTCCTCGTGCATAGCCAATCTATTGGAAAACACAAAAATAACATCAGACCAAAATTACCACAAACTAATAAAACAACTATAGTCGAGTAATGTTGATAAATGTATTCAATTAAAAGTAAGAGAAATGAGACAATAACTCACGTTCTCTTCATACCCCAAATAGCTCATGTTGTGGTATGAACAATGATTGTTCATACTCCAATAAGTGTTATTACTGATCATACATTATGTTGATGTATGAACAGTGATTGTTCATACTCCAAATAGGTATGAACAACGAGTGTTCATATATAGCTCATGTTAAGGTGATTGTTCATACTCCAATAGGTGTTATCATACATTATGTTTAGATATGAACAGTGATTATTTATACCTATATACATCGGGTCGTTTCGGTTGGGCGGACCATTTGTTATTTCGTTTCAGGGGTATATTTGATTTTTCATTTATCCGAGCTGTTTTTAATTTCACTTTAAGAGTATATTTGACTTTTCATCTACCTAGTCCTTGTGAATGATTAAAAAAAAAGTTGGCTCAAAGAGTTATTTTTTCACCATATCTGTCATGGAGAGTCACTCTTTGTACATGCATAAACCAACTTGATTTGAAACAAACACGCGAAATTTTGAAAATACATACATAGTGAAACTCATGTATTTGTTTATATGTTTTTTTTTTTGGTAAAGGCTTCATCTCTAACCCAGGTGGTCAGCTTTCAATCTTAGCAATTACCAAAGCAAAATCTATTAATCATCAAAGTTTGTTTAGATTTTAGATCATAATCAAGAGCACGGGTTAACAACCTCCCTTAACTTGAGATGAGAGATCTCTCAAAGAGAGCATTAGTTTAATTTATAAGCTTGGAAATACACCGTCTGTCCATCTGTAAAGGCTTTATATGAGAAAATATGTGAGCGTTGGTCAGCTGGCGAAATTTCAATAGAATGCCAAAGCGAAATATCTCTACATATTTCGGACATTTTTATATGCCGCAGCAACATTTTTTGTCCTATGTGGCGGCTCAAATCTTTGTCTGTTTTCGAGAATCGTGATATTAAAAACTAGGAAGAGTCTCGTTTGCTGACTTTTTGAGACAAAATCGTTTTCAAAGACTCACTCACTGAGTCACACTCAACCGATTTAGGTCAACTTAAAAACCAAAATTGCATCAAATTTAATGCATTTAAGGTAAAATTTCAACTCCCCCTCCTTCAATTACTTCAAATTACATCAATTAGCACAATAAAGTAACAATTTTTATCACTTTTAAACATATTACAGGTACTAAGAACTCTGAAATTTGGCATAATTTGGGTAAACCTGGATTCAAATACATTGAAATGGTTATTCCCAAAACAAAGCAGAAGGAAATCATCAATTGGGATTGTTGTTCCGTATATAGAATTGAATAATAGAGGAAGTAGTAGCTCAATTAGTTCTGGAATGGCTTTAAATTTATTCAAGTTATGTTCTGGTCTTAGAGTACTTGGCTATTTTATGATTCTACTTGTTGGGGCTATTATTGCGGTTTCGTATTATGCTGTTGTTGTTCTTGCTTGGGGTCCAAGGTTACTCCATGGAGGGATGATCTCCGTTTTGGCCTTCTTCATTGTAGCTGTATTCCATGTCTTGGTAATTCAGTATTGTAACTCAATATTTGTATTTACTTTGAATTATGTGTTTACTCTAGATTATGGTGTACTTGCATTTATTGCGTTAATGCTATTTAGTGTTCTTGTTTGTAATATCCCATAGCAACCAAAAACTAATATTGAATTTTTTTTATCAGTACTAATTGTTAGATGACATTGAATGAGATACTAGTTACAAAGAACGTGAATAAGATGGCATAAAGCATCGCATGACAAATTAAGTAGGATTTTTGCATATATTATAAGTGTCTCGTTGTCTGAGAGAGTTGAGAGTGAAAATCTGTACAGTGTATCTTGTATGATTGCTTACAGTAGTATCTGAATCTGAATGTCTTAGCTGTCAAACACCTATCCAGTATGCATTGGACTGATCTACGTAATCCCCTATAGGAGAGGTCATGTCGATGATATTTTTCATATGGAAAATTTTGGAGAGCTCATAACTCATAAGCTTAGGAGATAATTTTACTCAGGGAATTGTCAATTTGTCTTGATGGCCATAAGTTTAAATGTTGAGGTGGATCTATGAACAACCCATGGTCTACCCAGCCACTGCATTATGATAGTTAACATGTGCTAAAATAGTTAATAATTTTTTTTATAGAAATAAGCTAGGGTTAAGCAGACCCCCACCTGTATTAATTAAGAAAATCTAGCATACATAGTTCCTTTCTCATCCTCTTCTACTAAAACAGTTAATAGTTGTTATATTATGATCAATATATTTGACATGACATATTTTGGTTTATGTATTCAGATGACTTATGTAGTTGATGTGACATAGTAGTCTTATTTCTTTACTTATTTGTTTGATGATATGCTCAGAGATGTCTAGGCCCCATATTAAGGGAAGATTTGGTTGATCAGCATTTCTATACTGCTGCTAGTTTATTGTTGTGTTACTTAATAACTTAATGATATTTTTTTTCCATGGCCGTATTATCAATTTGAGCAACTTGAATGAATAATTTTACAATATTTCCATTATTTTTATGCTAGCCATAATAATGTATCTTTGACATTTTGATTCGTACACTGCTTTTACATGAACCGTGATGTTCATTGCCCGTGAATGGAACAAAATAAAAATAGTTTTTCTAAAGCACTTTTGTGTATGTTTTAAAGAGCATTCTTTCTTGCAGCTTGTTTTGTTAACATGGAGCTATTTTATGGTAGTCTTTAGAGATCCTGGTTCTGTTCCTGGAAACTGGAAACCTATTTTGGATGAGGAGAGTATGGAAGCAGGTGGTTCAATGCCATCACAACAGTATGTTTCTGCACAACCTAGTTCCTGTCCCACAGAAGGGATGGAAAGAAGACCATGTGTAAGCTACTGTAGTCGCTGCCAGAATAGCAAGCCACCGCGCTGTCACCATTGTTCTGTTTGTAAGTTTTTCCTGCTTACTTTATATAATTAATATTCCCTTAATCTGTTAGAATGAAAAGATATCTTCTTTTCATTTTCAAAAAACGAACCACAACTCCTGGTACCTCTTAATATCCATGCTTTTGGTAATGCAATTTATAACTTAGTCCATTTTGTTTTGTTAATCTAGCTTAGGGAGACGTCAGTAATTTATGTGTAACCTGTTTATTTGATTGTGTTTCTCATAGGTCAGAGGTGTGTTCTCAAGATGGATCATCACTGTGTTTGGGTTGTGAATTGTGTTGGGGCACGCAACTACAAGTTCTTTCTTCTTTTCCTTGTAAGTGCATGGTTTTTTCCCACTCTTTTTTAAGTATGAAATTTTTTTCATGTTTGTAGAAATTTCTTTGTTTGTTTTATCAAGTTTCTTCTTGTGCAGAAATTGTTGTGGGGAAAGATGCATTTACGGTTTACATTTATTTTCACATAGGTTTTTGTAACTAATGAATTATGAACAGAAGGAAAATAATTGCTTATACCTACGATTGGCACTTAGCGCTTTATATGCTCTAGCCTAGAAGATGTATTTGCAAGTTTGCAGCTGATGCAGTAGTTGTTGATTTTACTAGGGAAAGGTTGAATGTAAAGAACTTTGTATGTTTAAGAGAGGTAAAAAATTAATTGAAGCAAGATAGTGTATGACTTACAGGTGCAACTTGAGCAGAAGAGAAATCACGGGTTTTCATATTTTGGTCTATCTTTCGTAAGAATTGGTAGGTAAGGATGATGCTTCCCCTTGAATTGTAGTTGGTTTGGTTAAAGTGGAGGGGTTCATTTGGAGTGCCATTTAATAGGCCCATTTTGTTCAGAATGAAAGGTGGGGTTTATGAGACAAAACTAACTCTAATATGTTGTATGGTTTGAATGTTTGGTGACCATAAAAAAACATGTTTATAAAATTAGTGTAGCAGAGATGGAGATGAAGGATGAACAGTAGCACTAGTGAAGATAATTAAGGAATGAGTGCATTTGCGACAGAGTGTATGAGTGGTCCCAGTAGGTGATAACATATTGTAAGTCAGTTGAGATGGGTTGACCATTTGCAAAGGAAAATACTAATGCCTAGTTAGGAGTTTCCCATACCTTACATTGACTTCAGTTGTAAGGACACATTTGAGGGAAATTGAGATATCAAACAGAGTAGTGTTGGACAATTGAATTGATTAACGGGACACACACATCCAAACCCTGACATTTATATTAGGTATCTTCCTTTTCCTTATAAAGAAGTAGATCCAGCTCTTTAAAAGGATAAACTCCTGCATTGTTCAACTAGAACCTCATACCTCTTGCACAACAATATATTCTATGCTAGGACCTTTCAGTTCTAATTGTCTAATACATGTTAGAGTGCTTCGTAATGCACTGAAGTCTAGATTTTTTTTTTAAATACAATAAATAAATAAAATACCTCTACAGACACTCAGTCCCCTTCCTGCAACAGCTTTCTGAACTATTTTATATCAGAAAAGTTTGTCATAGAGCACTGGATTTGTGTTAAGTTGTTAGTATATAATATTACTTCAGCTCTGCTCAGAGTTCAATTAGTATATTCTGTGAAACATGGGATCAAAGCTGAGCTAAACCTTTATTGGTGCTAAAATGCCAGACAGGAAGAAATAACTTCAAATACTAGTGTAGTCTTTTCAAGTGTGCATCAAAAGGCTGACATATTAATGCAACCGGATTACCTCAATTTTGTTGCGTAGCTGTATACATTTCTTGAGACAACACTGGACACTGTTGTATTATTGCCACGTTTCATTAAATTCTTCGGAGAAGCAAAGAATCATTCCACCTCCCCAGGCAATCTTGCTATCACTGTTTTGGCTTTTGGTAAATATTGCCTACTCTGGTTCTTTTTACTACTTCAGTACTTGACAGATTTTTGCTTGTTTGGTTCTTGGCATAATATTTTGTTGTTGGTGCAGTTATCAATTTAGCCTTTGGACTGAGCCTTCTTTGTTTCTTGGTTATGCATGCTTCTCTTCTGTCGAGCAACACCACTACGATTGAGGTAAACTTCTTTAGTTGACTTCTCAACTGTAAGTTCATTTACTTCTCTCTTCTGACAGCACACTGTCTCATTTGTGTTCGTCACAACAGTACTAGTTAAAAAAAGAATCGAGATAACAAACACCAGTATTGCAAAGCCATAGTTTTTAAAAACTTTTTAAAACTACTACTTCCAGTCTGCACTACAGTTTAAATTGGTAGAGGGTTTGAAACCTCACTATCGTGAGGATCTGGCTCAAATGTTCCTACAAGGAATTGAGTCAGCAGGTTATATCTCTAATTTTTTTATGGGCTGGACGGTTATTTTGTATTTTCCACCTCTTCATTTGTAAATATTTACCAGGTTTATGAGAAGAAGAGGACAGTCAGGTGGAAGTATGACTTGGGGAGGAGAGAAAATTTCCAGCAGGTGAGAGCAGTCCTTCATTTACTTAATAGTTCTGTGACACTTTCTTTTTCTCAAATTCAGATTTTTGCCTTTCAGGTTTTTGGCAAGAAAAAGGCATACTGGTTCATCCCATTGTTCGCAAAGGAAGATTTAGAGAGCATGCCAGTACTTCAAGGGCTAGATTTTCCTACACGTTCTGATGTTGAGCCATGACGAGTGATTGAGTTCGTTGCCAATTGGCACTTATCATGATGATACTGGACTTGTTTAAGTCCATGGTAATGTTATACATGATAAAGATTGTTTACACTGGGGAGTGAAATTGCAAATCTCCTCCATGTTGTTCAAGTTCTATTTTTCATTTTTCTTATTGTGCATATGAAAATACATGTGGGAAGGTAGGTCGCAGCCCAAGTCTGGGTGATCTCGTCCCAAGATATGTATCGTTTGTTACTAAAGGAGTTTGTTGTGATATTTCCGTTGAATGTTTTAAAACCTGCTAACGCTCTCCTTCATTCCAATGCTTCGATCAAGGACTACTGCAAATTCTCATTCCTTCAACTGCCTACTAGAAAAAGTGTTAGTTCAAGGACTCAAGGAAGGATCATAACTTTCATGGCAAAACATTGTTATAAATATCAAGACAAACACATTGTAATTCAGACATTCAGTAAGCAGCCCCCCTCGGGCACCATGTCAAATTTGTAAGCTATACCTTAAAGTCCTTGGTTACTTTCTTTGGGCTTACACCTTTCAGCCTGTCAATATATCAGCTTCAAGTGTACTTCCTTTTAGACTTTTGAGTATGCTAATATAGTTTATAAACATGCTCTGAGGCTTTCTGGAGAATAATACATGAAACTATCCTCGGTGGAACGTTTTCACCTTAGGAAGACATGACCACTGTAACCAAATTGGTTCAGCTTGCTACAAAGTGAAAGTTGCCGAACAATCTTTACTGGTTGTGAGAATGATGTCGCTCTGATAGTCTGATGAGTCCAGAGTTCGGTCATTTCCTGATGTAAAACCTCATTCAGTTTATTGAAACAAAAAATCCTACCAAGACAACCGAAGCCCTCAAAAGATTTACTTTTACTACATGTTTAAAAAAAAAATTGAGTGAATTGCAAGTGATTTGAGTGAATGGCTTTGTATTTTGCGGTTAAGTTGTCTTCAGAAAATGTTTCATTTCGAGGAATGAAAATTCCATCGAAGTTCACAGTACTAGCAAGAAGCTATCTTAATTCTTAAGAACACTTGTGCAGTTGGCATAAACTTTACCCGGAGTTTTCAGTTGCAACCTTTTTCTTTATACCGATCAGGGCAATATGTTCAAGAAGAAAAGTGGCATATTGTAGCTTGCAGCCATCGTAGGGAACTATTGATGGCTATATGCCACATACAATGTCAGAAAAGGAAGCAACAACAAATAGCTCTGAGTGCAAGCAGGTTCAGTTTGAGAGGTGTAACTGCGTAAGGCTCTAAGAACATGGACTCTTGAACTGGGTTTTGAGCAATTACAATGATGATTACAAGCTATATGTAAGTATTACCCAATTCATTTGAACGCAACTACTGTTTTTAGAGATGCAAACGTCTAGAGAAGGAACTATCTTAGGGTCCAAGTGCTGCGGTATATCAACACACAAAGGAGTTTGGGTGGTAAATAGTTTGTGTTTAGCTCTCCTATGGACGTTCTACAGTTCTACACCTTAAAGGGTATAGCAGAAAAAGAAGGTTAAACCAGTTTGAGATGATGGTTATACTCAAAGTCTGACAACGATGGTTTGATTGTGGGGATTGGGGAACATCTGAACATTTATCTCACATTCTCACGGGTACGATTTATGGTGTGAAGAGGTAGTAAATTATGATCAACTGCTTAATTGAACATACAAAATATGTAACTACTATTTCAAAGAATAAAGGGGCATAAAAGTGCTTCATTGTTGCCATCACTGATTACAGAGTATATTCCTTACAAATGGAATCTGATTCAATGCAATAGTATCAAAGCCGTAGCATGAGTTCAACAAAATAGTAAGAAATGATTCGCATCAAATGTCAATGGAGTTGTGATTATTGATTTAAAAGAAAATGCACACTCGTATCACAACAACCAACATTTAAGAGCTACATCTAAGAACCAACAGTGAGCCACATGATATCGGACCATTACTCAGTGGCTTCCACTTGAGGTGGAGCCTCAGCTTCTTTCAACTTCTCCAGTGCTGAGATGCGATGATCAAGAGATTCCTGAATGCCTCTCACCTAAAAGAACCAAATCGTCAAATATAGTTAGAAGAAACAAAACTCAATATCTCATTCTGCTGCAGGCTAATTCTGTAATATACCATATCTGCAGAGTACTGTTATTCTGTGCTTGCTCAAGTAGAAAACATAAAGCCCATTCCCCCTTGCAATTTATAGCTGAGAACATACTACACAATCTCCACTATTCATCTGACCAGAGCTCATACAGTTTAATGGAGTATTTATAGTGTAGTGTGAGGCTCTGCGACAGAGACTTTTAAGGGAAATCAAGCACAATGCAGCCTTATTCCCACAAAAATTGTTGTATTTTCATCTTTATACAAAAATGAGAACAAATAAAACACAAAATCCAAAATCACTTTATCCAAAACAAACTATCAAAGAGCTCAAGCAACCATGAAATGGGATAGGTTGTGTGAGGAGTGAGGACAGTTTTACCTCTCATGTCTACATTGTGTGTGTGTGCCTGTATTGTGTGTGTGTGTGCCTGTATTGTGTGTGTGTCTGAGAGAGAGAGAGAGAGAGAGGCTGTTAAGGAAGCATATAGTCAAGACAGACTCATTAGCAGCTTCTTTCTTAGGCTCTTAGGTGGAGCAATTCTGGACAGGATTCCAACTGTTGTTACTAAAGGAGACAGGGCTGGCATGCTAACTGCCATAACATAGCATGTAATGGATCCTTTAGGCTCTCCGTCACAGTTCTAGTCGTGACGTTACTACAAAGCTAGCTTTGAGCAGGTTTTGATTCATTACTATGACTTATTTCCAAATATATTCAGCCAGAATGAAATAACTTTTCATGACAAATAGTTACAAAGGACCACATATGCACGATCAGCATTCAAATTATGTTCTTGAAGTCCAAGGAAACATATCTATAAATATGGATTCTCTATTGTTTTGTAGAAGAAACTAATTATGTTTATTTATCAATTGAATCGAAGCTTATTTTATTTGATCTATCTTTTCTATCATCTCTATTGTATTCTAAATCTTTATCTTATTCTTACTTATGTTCTTGTTCATCTAAATTTCTTATCTCTATTCTTTAATTATTTACCATTCAAGATTTCCATATTTCTTCTAAAATACTACTTCGTTCCGATATCCACTCTCACCCCTTCTTTTGATCTCTGTCTCTTGGCTTAATGAAGTTGTTCATCACAGCAACAAAAAACAAAAACAAAACAATAAAAAAGAAAAAGAATAAAAACATTCTTAAAGTTTGTCATTCTCATTCCCCAAAAGCAAAGAATACTTCCCACGTTTAAAGTCAATTCTATAAGCCACACTGAAGGTACCAATCAGATCGTTGTGACTACTAGGGTGAAACATTTTGCTTCTAAATCTTAAATTATCAAGGTATTCCTGGGGTAGTACATAAAGTAACTATCATCAATAGTAATGACAGATCAGCTGTTTCAGAATATATACTCGTAAGTCCGTAGTTTGGTAAGATACAAGATACGGAGCTGGGGGTTCAAATTTTCCCCATCACAATCAACCAATCTTCAGCCATTCTCTTCAAAGTTATTTTCAATCCTAATGATGAGAACATCGTTTTTGTTTCTGATCTCATTCTGAACAATTCTTGGAACTACAGTCTGATTAACACACTTTTCACTCAAGAAACTGCAAATGAGATTTTTAAAATTCAACTAGATCATAACTCTGAGTTTGAACCTTGGATTTGGACAATTGAAAAAAATGGTAGATTCAATGTGAAATCCTCTTATAACTGGTATATGCAACTTTATACTAAAGTTTGGAATATCCTATGCAAAATAAAATCACCTCTGAGGATTCAACTCTTTATTTGGCAAGCACTCCATTCTATTCTTCCCACTAAGCAACTCTTAACTCATCGACATATGGCTACCAATGACATCTGTCCTCACTGTAACCAAGTTCCTGAATCCATTGATCATGCTCTTCTCACTTGTCCTTCCCTAGCACCCACATGGTTCAGTAGTCCACTTTCTCTCTGTATACAATCTCACACAACCTTTATGAATACCTTCCTTAAAATCTCTATGGAAACTCAACCCAAAGATACTACCATTCAAAACTTAACACACTTTGCCAATCTATCTTACTTCATTTGGATGGATAGAAACAAAATCACTTTTAACCAGAACCACAAACCTTTATCCACGATCAACCTTTTAGCTCAATCCATAGCTTCTTTCCTACCATCAAAACCCAAACCTCTGTGTAAATACTATATTCCAAAAACCTTTTTGCCAGAGTTATTTCTTATAACAATTGATGGCGGATATGAGAGTATATCAAGTAATGGTGGTATTGGACTTACCATTTGTAAATGGTCTTGTGACATCTTGTTTGCAGGAAGCAAGCACTGCATAGCATTGGGACCCGAGGAGACGGAATTCCTAGCTCTGTTGTGGGGTTTCGAAAAAGCTTTGGATCTGGATATTAAGATGGTGGTCTTTACATCAGATTGCAAAAGCATGGTTGATGCTGTCAAGTGTCAATGGTCATGTTGCTTGTTCCTCTTGGGAATTAGACGCTCTAAGGTCAAAGATCCAAATTAATCAGGCAGTCTTTTGGGTTTTGTCGTATTGTTTTTTGCTCTAGGAATGAGACTCAGGCTGGTGGTAGAAATGGCACAGACTTGTCTTGTAATGTGACTGTGGTTCCTCTATCTGTTAGTAATGTCTTTCATCGAGTCAAAGAGAGTCTGTATGAAAACTTTGTTGTTACCTGATTATGAATGAATGGATCTTTTTTTTAAAAAAAAGTGTGATAAAGGATTTTATCCAGGAACATTCAATTTAATATTATTCAGACCCTCAAATTTATTTTCAATCCTAGCACTCAAAGTTTGGGGTAAAGCTCAAGTCTGTCTATATAAAAGTATAAAACAACAGAGGGATAATGGTAGGTAGTCTCACCAAGAGTACATTTTTAATCATAAAAAAAGGCTCTTTTAGATAACTAGATAGATATGGAGATTAGCAATGAAACATATGAAAGTTGAATAATGGTTAAAAAGAGAAGTTGAAGTTTAGGCATTCTGTTTTGCCCCATTGTCTATTATCAAGTAACAAAAATAGGAATGGGAAAAAAAGATACCTGTTGAGAAATGGCTTCATGGGCAACCTTATAATCACGATGAAGAACATATAAACCAGCAGCAGAAGCTGTTGCAGCACCAACAAAGAAAGATGCTAGCCTTACTCTCAATACGTAACCCATCTCCTTCCTTCCTTCCTCCTCGTTTCTTTTTTCCTTCCTTATTTTCTAACTCCAAACTGCTGCACGGCAACGCTTTTTTTCTTTTGAGGAAGGCTTATTTTAGAGTTTGCAGACGTACAACGCTTATTTGATTTTGTAATATCAATGGTGAAATATCGGTTTAATGAATTTTTCTTTTGGCGAAATATCGCAAAATATTATTACAGATTTATAGGACCTTTAGAATAAACCCCTTCGAAGACGGCGAGTTTACTAACTAGTTGACAATACTATATCATTTATTCAAAATCCCTATATATCCCACAAGACCCACAATTGTTTATTTTCAAACCAACTCTACTACTCTCACCTGTGTATATGAAGTATGTAATGGCTAAAAATTGCGAAGAGTTAGGTATAATGATTTATCCTCTCATTGGTTTGTACAAAGACTAAGGTATAAGATAGAAGTTAACGAAATAAAGGTTACACGGAGAACACAGCTATTTGGACAAAAATAGCATATGAGCTGCCTTGTGATGTTATCAGGACACTACACACTTTTTTTTCATTGGCTGTATGGTATCAAGAGCTGAAATTCTCTATGTAAGGGTCGATCTTGCACTAACTTCGATCAGATACTTTCGAACTAGCCTTCGTGTCAGATTGAATCTTAAACATTTCATCCAGTCTCTCCCTAATTCCTGATCAAGATTTTCTCTCTTTCATGGTATTGTTTGTGTGTGATATACAACTTGACCGGCCGGATTCCAATTGACATCAGGTCTTGGTCCATTACGGTTATCAAAATGCCTATACAGCAACAGCTATTGCAAGTATCTTGACTCTCGAGAACAATTACTAATCCAACAATTCCTATACAAATATAGCATGTCTCATAGTCTATGGTCAGGTTTACCTCTTGTTTCTAAATTTTTATTGAAAGTTTATCGATCCTTTTGATGATTAATGTTGGAAGACTGAGGAAATACTAGAGAGTTGAGATATCTAAATTATAGATGGGGATTCCATGAAAAGGAAATTATGTGAATCACATGTACTTGTAATACATGGTCTCTACTCACCATTTTAAGGGTGATTTGAAACTATGTCATATACTAAGCAAAATGGCAAAATGGCCATTGTATTGAAGTATTGAAGTAGATTTACTTAACAGACCAAACGACAAAGATAGTACAAATGTACAATATCTTATTCTCTAATCAATTTATGTCATCTCTCATTTTTCCTCCCTCTTGATGAACTGCTTTTCATGTACTTTGTCACAATTAATTAATTGACTGTCCGGAATGGTTTAGTGTATGTTGCGCAATTGTTGGACGCTCTCATCTCCTTATAGTCATACTGTATATCCCTTTGCATTAAAGATCTGCTGAAGTCCTTAAATTGTCGTAGCTAATACGCCAAAGCAAAGTACCAAGGACCAATTCCCCACAAGGCTAATTTGATAGCAGAGTATGGAGTTTTGTGAATGTTTTACCTTCTCAAAATATACTGTTAAGTTGGGGAATATGGTTCTTCAAGTTTGGCTTTATTCTAAATTAAATTCATAAAAATCCAACCCTGGGGTAGCTTGTGAAGTTCTTAATTCTTACTCCATCTAGTGTGGAACAAACCGTTATCGAACCATGTCGTAATTTGTAGTTCTTACCTGCCATTTGCCATAGCTTACGTAATTGAATATAGGTCCCTTCACACCATCCTTTAAAGATTTGGAAAAACTCCACTGTATTGGTAATTAGGTAGAACACTGTCCAAACTAAAGGATTTGCATCCCCAGAATTGTTAACTGAACTTCAATCACGGAACCCCCTAGTTCAACCATGCGTTCTGTGCTTGAATATACTCCACGCCCCTAGACGTAGAATTATGTACCTCCTCACGCGTCACATCAGGCTGATGTGCCGTGGCGCGACGTTAGTTAGTGACATTGTGTGGTGTGAAGAAGCAAAAGTTCAGCAGATGTCTCAGTGAGTATCGACTAATTCCCTAAATGCCGAATTTGTAGATAGATGAACTCAAGATCAACATTCAACTACTAATTTTGAAATTAGGGGATGAGGTATCCCATACATTAAAAACTATAGGTGATAGGTAAAAATAGTTAACAGAGAGTTTATTCTTGATGTAGTGATACAGTGTGCTTTAGGTAAATACTAATTTATATTCAAGACTTGCATGTAGTAATCCTATATATTTGCTAGGCTAGATATCGTCATTTGTTCTTCATAGGTTCAACCACCAACTACCCCTTCTCTTTTGCCAACAAACCATTTTAATGACAATGAATTCATTTATCTGCTAGCCGCTACTGCCTGTCAAAAACTCACCCATATTGACACAATATTCCCTCACTATCTCCACCCCCCCCTTCCACCCCTTCACCCTACCACCACACCCAAAGTCCTAGCTTTAAAGACAAAGCACTCACTCACACGCTTTATGATTAATGAAGCCTTGCTATTTTGTTGTCAAGGGGAGCAGTGCAATGTGGGGATGCATTCTATGAATATTTCTAGCTTCCACAGTTAGAATAAAAACCCAAGTTTTGCTTCATTGGGTGGTATACACTCTCTGAATATCTAAATTAATCATATAACCAAGTCTTCTGATAGACACTCTGTCCATCAACTAGATTTGGTTGTGTTATACCACTTGGGTGCCTTCATAATAAGACCTTTGCAAAAGTTGCAACTGACCAAGTGAAAGCTGCAACGTTCTTGTTAGTCGGGAATGTTGGTTCTTCAAATGGAAGTGAAGGGTAGGACAATATCAGTGTTGATGTTAGTAGGGAGATTTGTAAATGAAGTTGTGAGCTTCATAGTCTTCTCTGTTCTCGACATTCTTGATATCACTCTTTGTGTTGTCTTTAAGGTACTTGATTTCTTCATGGAGGGTGAATGGAAACCATGTTATTGTTCATCACCCAAAGAAGCCATTAAAAGTAGTGGTAAGATATTACTATCTGAACAAGGACAGTCGAAAATAGTGTCCCTTAGTTCAAGTAATAAGTTGCAACTAGAGGATATATCAGACACTCTATACACTCGGCCTTCATTTGTTTCGGATATATGGAAGTCCACGGCGAAGGAGCTGAAGAAGTTAAAGTTGGCAGGGACATCAAGGATCCGGTCTCACAAGAAGGTTAAGAATGATGGCACAATAAGATCAACTTTCACAGTTAATTCTACCATTATTGAGATGCTGCAAGGGAAGAGTGGAAGGCCAGAATCTCATGCCATTCCAAGATGGTCTGACTGTGATTGCAACACTTGCAATTCCTGGAGCTCTTCTTGCAAGGACAGTCTCTTTGTGAAAATTGAAGGAGGCAAAGGTAATTTATAAAAACAAAGCCAAAGAACAAATAAACAGTAACTAGAACATTTTCAAGGATTTTGTATTTTGCACATGATGGTACTAATCTTGTGATTGGAACTGTAGGTAATGTGTGTGAAGATGTGTTATTCATCCACGGATTCATCTCTTCATCTGCATTTTGGACCGAAACGCTCTTCCCCAACTTTTCCGATGATACAAAATCATCATATAGATTGATTGCTATAGATTTATTAGGTTTTGGAAGGAGCCCCAAGCCAAAAGACTCACTCTACACATTAAGAGAGCACATTGACATGATCGACCGCGTTCTTGATCAACACAAAGTGAAGTCATTTCATATAGTAGCACATTCATTAGGCAGTATTTTGGCCCTTGCTATGGCAGCTAGATATCCCGGAGCTATAAAGTCATTAACAATACTTGCACCGGTAAGTTTTCATTTTCTCATATAATTCATGTAATTAATCAAGGGTTTAACACATGGTTTATGAATAACGTTGCAGCCATATTTCCCGGTTCCTAAGGGAGAACAACCGACGCAATACGTAATGCGAAGAGTTGCACCACGACGAGTGTGGCCGATAATGACTTTCGGCTCATCACTAGCTTGTTGGTACGAACACATCAACCGAACTGCCTGCTTGTTGGTCTCCAAGAACCACCGGACTTGGGAGTTTCTCACCAAACTTATCACTAGAAACAGGTAATCCAATCTTAACAACAACAAAAAAACTATAATATTATGGTTACGTCAATAAAAGCCCCTTTGATTATGTTATGTATTAGATCACGAGGAAATGATGTGGTGCCCTGACTTTATTTGATGGAAACTTTAGTTAGGTATTGATGTTAATGGATAATATGCCCATAGGCCCTTAGAATGTATTTATTATTAGTCAGTATGACATTTAGTGACACCCCAGCCATGAAAATTTTCTGCAATACTGTTGTATTGCTAGGTGGAACATCTCACCAGAAATCCAGACTAATGTTTAAATGCCTTTTCCATCTAGCTAGTAATTAATACAAGCCCACTATTGCTTCATATAATGATATGCACTTCAATGTATAGAGTCAGTTTCTGGTAGTCAACTTAGAAGTGCTCTTTTCCATGACTCCCAACATCACGAAAAACTCTTATTGGGCACAGTTGGCGATCATTGATCAAATGACTCAGTAAGGTATAACAGTTTACCATCCTTGTACCTACCATGAAGAGTCGTCATGGACCATTGTACTCAAAATTTACTTCTTTATAAGGTTTAGATTGGGCTAACACAGTGCCAATATCCTCGTTTGTGCACTTCCCGTTCACCACGTACAATAGACTAAGGTCATATTTATGTAGAACTAGAGGTACAATTGTACAAAAGTACTAATCCAATTAATGGTCGCCTTTACGGTTACCTGACTGCTTCTGCAACCCTCTTAACTCGAGCATTTCCTCCGAACTTCCTTTCTGCATTACACATTTACACCATCTTCAAGTCTCACACATGCTTCTAAAACCAAAAGAACTAAGAATTGATATTTTACACATAAGATGACTGTTTTTCATTTCTTATATGGGTTAAGTAGTATTACCCCCACTAGATGAGCCAATTAGGATTCTCCCAATTAGATGGGAAATTAGGGTCTCCCCCTACACACACGGTAATTTGGATTGATCGTTAATTTTCAAATCAAACAACTGAAAATGACACAAATATCCTCATTATTTTCAAAAAGAAAATGTTCAATTTTCATTAAGTGGGGGCAATTGTGTCATTTCCAGTCATTTTATTTAAAAGTTAACAGTCAAACCAAATTGACCGTGTGTTTGCGGAGAGACCCTAATTTCCCATCTAATAAGGAAAATCCTAATTGGCTCATCTAGTAGGGGGTAATACTACTTAACCCTTCTTATATTACTGTTTCTTTCCTTAAAACGATGATAAAATTTAGACAAACGGGGTACTAAAACTAGTTATAATTGAGTATCGCATCGTCAGTTCTCGTAGGATGTATATAATTAAGTATGCCAATCCTCAGTATGATCATTAGTTATTATTATTGCTATGTTTCTTGAAAAGAAAATACCACCAAAGCCAATTTAAATTTAGAGCTAAAACATTTTAAGGTGCAAACTGCAAAGTTTTTGTCGACCTGATATACATTCATCCAACTGTTTCAATCAATATGTTCAATAAATCTGAATCTGCTGAATCCCAATCCCAAAGGAGCCCCACATTTTAAATGGTAATGGATCACCTGTACAAGGTGCCGACTATGCATAAGAACTAATAGATTTTCTAATGAATTTAGTCAACTCAAGAAAAATCTATATTATACATTAAGGTTGACAGTTGGTCATTCTGTTGTTGAAAGTTCCCACATTGAAGTAGATTGCCATTCCACTTGGTTGGTCACCGGATCTCTTTGGTTGGACTTAGTTGTCAAATTAGTGGTCCAGCTGCCTCCCCTTTCTCCTGCAGTCCATGTTCATTAAAGAGTCGCTTTCTTAGTAATTATGCTGTTCACAGGTGCCACTGTGCCAGTCCTTGAATGCAAAGCCGGATCAACGTGGCTCTGGGTGAGAAGGAAAGGCCCCCTCTGTCACTATTTTTTATGATACAGTAGTAGAATTTCGTACAATGACCAGATTCGTTTTCTTTGGTCCTGGCTATTCATATAATCATGTGCCAAGAGATAATCCAGTTGGGAAAAAAAAAAATAATAACAACCACAAAAACTGTAGTAAAAATCTTAGCGAGTTGGAAAAATTCTGTAACCGTTCTCTTTTCTTATTATGTGAACTGCATATTGCTAATCAGTGCTAAGTTTTTGAAACAGGGTCAGAACATTCTTGGTGGATGCATTCTTCTGCCATACACATACTGCTGCATGGCATACGTTACATAACATCATCTGTGGAACTGCTGGAAAAGTCGATAGATACTTGGATGCAGTAAGTAACCAGTTAAAATGCCAAGTGACTATCTTTCATGGTATGGATGACAAGCTTTTACCAGTAGAATGCAGCTATGCCATGCAATCCAGAATCCCTCGAGCTACATTGAAGGTTATAGAGAACACAGATCACCTTACCATTGTGGTAGGAAGACAGAAAGTTTTTGCCAGAGAACTGGAGGAGATTTGGAAGAAATCAAGCTGATAAGATCCATAACGAAAAAACTATCTACTACAATACTTTACCAAAACAAAAAATCCCTCTCTGAGATACAGAAAAGGAAGAGAGGTTCAGTTAGTCCTTGTGAAATTTTACAGTGTGTAATCTTTGGTAATAATTATGTAAGTTAAGAATGATTTTTTTTTTTTTCTTCATCTTCTTCTTCCTTTTTCCCCTCTAGGAAACAGATTAATAATACCTCAAAGTGTTAACTGTTAAATCTGCAAATATGTAGACTAAGTGAGCATGTATATTACTACTTTGTTTCATTTTACTGAGTGCTTCTGCATCATAGATCGATATCTCATCTGAGACACCTATCTAGACCACAAACAAGTGAGGTTTTAATCTTTAAAATCATTGTACCTTTTGTGTGCTTAAATTCAAGCTTTTGAGGTATTCATGTGCAGTCAGTAACAAATAAACATTATATAATGTGACTTCATTCCGCAAAAATGAGTGAACATGGATTGATTTTTGTATACAAAAGAAAGATACAGATTACAACAAACTATATGAAAAATGACTGACAGATTAGAATCTGGTATGCCATACAGCTGCATCACCCTCCCCACAGCGCTGGTGAACCTCCTCCATTCTCTCCACTGACTTGCAAATGCCACTGCAACTCCAATCAAATGATGCAGCACAGGGGTTCCCTGCCTGAGCCTTCAGCTCACAATCTGTCAGAAACAACAACATACAAAAAATGGGTGACAGTTCTTTGAAGAAACTTTGATACTGATAAAAGAAGGCTAGTTGTTCACTTGTTAGACCAGATGTGCAAGACAATAGAACAGCTGCTTAAAAACTAAGCTGAAACAACTAACAAGTTGTCATCTCAATCAATTTCAATTCATACTGATTAAAAAAGGTTCCGGGAAAAAAGAAAAAGAAGGTATTTCAAGCTAAATGCATTGAATTGTAAAGTATTCAGAAAGAATAACTAAAAATTGGTAGATAAAACATAAAAGTTAACAAACTAAAAATGAGTTTGAAGGCAAAAGAGACACTTCGCATATATATATATGGTGAGTAGAGCATATCCACAAAAATTTGGTTTCAATTCATTTTCTACGTATGTACTTCTAAGAGCGGGAATGTATGTATGTTTTATCGACAGAATAAAATAACTATTAATAATATAATAATGACTACAAAGATTACAATGGTCAAGGGTCCAAGTAGCAAGAAACTACTCGACGTCACTCAAGCTCCCCCAAGACCCCAAGTTACAATAGAATGATAGACCAATAGTTCACTCATCTTACAAGCGCATCCCAACTGCACATATATCTATTAATTTGGCACCCCTTAAAATGGGCTACCACATGCCCCCAATCAAAGAGACACTCTATTACCTCCTCTATCAACCTATGCTTGTCCATTTCTTTGTGCTCAAAGATCCTCAAATTTCTTTCATATGTCCCATACGAAAGTGTCTGGAAAATGATCCACAAGCCATTTTCCTTAGTCGAAGACTCAAAGAGTGGACCCAAAATGATTTTCTTACCCAAAGCAACCTTGATATTTGACATGGGACCCAAGAATGTTGAAAGATGGGTACAATGTTGTCCAAATTCCAAAGACGAAGGGGCAAGTGGAGAAGGTGATCCACATTTGCTTCCACCACTTTGCAACATGTGCACACATCATCAAAATTCATGCCCCTCCGCTTCAAGTTATAAATAGTTTGAATCCTACCCAAATAGGCTCTCCCCAACGAAACAAAGCAGCTCTAAACAGGATACAAAATTTCCAAATACGCTTATAAGGAAATTAGAGATTCCTCTTGTTTTCCTCTAGCACCACTGAAGTGTATTCCTTACCCAGAACTTGTTTTCACCGTAAAAGCATATCATTATATATTTATATCCCACACCCAGTCTTTTATCCACCACTCAAAAGTTACCACGCATTCCGAAATTTCATATAAGAAATCTCATATTTTCCAATCTCACCATCAGTAAGTCCCCTCCTAAACCTCACATTCCATTCCACGCCATTAGCACCTCTCTCCATACAATCTTCAATGTGTTTTTTAGAAGTATGGAAACTTGGTAATCTTACGCTTTAAAGGGGAAAGTTCAAGATATAGGAAGCATATAGAGAGAGGGATGGGAAACATTTGCCATCCTCAAGAACTTTCAAGGAGAAACATTTTTAAAAAGTTAACCTAGGAAAGGCGTCAGAGAATTTTCACACGTTTATAACAAAATGATGAAATCAAAGATTTTTCACCAATTCAATTTCATACAGAACATATTATAATTGTAACAAAATCTTACAGTGACTGCTGCATTCTCTTATCTAGGAGAATGCTCATTGCACACCATTGATTGTGCAACAAAAGGCACAAAAATACAAATCTTTGCATCTCAATGCAAAGATGAACTCCAGATTCTCCTATCTAGGACACTGCCGAATGCACACTTACTGATTGTGATTGTGCACAAATCACAATGCATCTCAGTGCTAAGGTAACCGCGCATTCTCTACCCAATGACCATAGATTTGTGCATCAAGAAGCACAACAGAACCAACATCTCAACACACAATCAATGGTGTGCATTCGGCATATCTTTAATTGGTCTTCCAAAGAAGGTCCCCATCAGAATTATACTTCAGTTTCCCAAGAGGACACAAATGACTTTATAACCTTTTATGGCGGAAGTCAAGTCCTTGAATTGAAACTTTGAACTTGAAGACATGAATACTTGTGTTAACACAGTGCCATGCGTATTGCAACCTATTTTCTTAATCGAGCTTGTACAGAACCAAAGGAGAAGATATGATCGATTTGATGATCTTACCAGGTGGAGTTCCACAACAGAGTGTACGATCATCAATATGCTCAACATTTAGACCAATGAACCAAGAGCCCAAAGAGACATCTTCATTCATTATCTGTGGAGTATGTGCCTGCCAGAGAAAGCATCATTGCATCTAAAAAAGTTTTAGCCTTCAGGATCCTGTTGATAAAGGAAATAATGTTATGGAGATCAAGCTTACGGTTAACTGATATATAGGTAGCTAAATCTTTAGAAAGTACGCAAACTGCCCTGCTTTCGTGCCTGAAATACTTATTTCCCTCAACACCAAATTTCCAGTATTCTGGTTCATGGTACTTCACACTTCTGCAAAATAAAGGCATCATTCTATTCAGCATGTCTATTGAAACATAAATATAACATAGACAGAGATATTATAATGAGATTTACAAATGGGAAAAGATTGCTGAATTTACTTTTTAAATTTATTTTGGAGAATGACATTGGAAATTTTGTTTGTAGTGCAATCAACTGTTTGTATTTCGTATATATTTGGTTAGCATGTAATCTTGGTTTGTTTTGGTTGATTTTCTCTTTGTATTACTGAAAAATCTGAGGGAGGAAAGGATTTCCAGCCGTAAGTGTTAACTTAAGAAATTAATGCAGATAGGGGTCTGCAAAAAAACAACAACAAAAATAAAAATCAGTTTTCGAATGAGAGAAAAACAAAAATTCTTCACCAATTACCAATATTTTGATTATTTTCCCATTAATCAAAGAAACTCTAAATAAACTTTGATCTCTACTGGAAAGTAATTACATGATTCAGTGGTTTACTTTTGTGCTAGGACAGGACCAGACTTCATGCATCCCATGTAGACACGGGCTTTTGACCTATGGCGTGCCAGAGTTGATCCTAAGACACCTGTCATACATTATGAACAAGTAAATTCTCCACTTTTATGCTCATTCATTTTGTTCCAAAATTTCAGATATGGATAACAATGTAAAACCACTTACCAGGATTGACATGCACATCGTCATCAACTTTAACATAAAAATCAGCATCCCACTGTTGCACAGCTGTGGAGAAGTATATTTGGGTCTTTGATGGCAACTTCATTGGGTATCCTTCGACATGGTCCTGCAGGATAAATATTCCTTATATGCATTGACATGTAAGATGAACAAAATGATAGAAGCAAAATCGTGTATTGTATCAGACTTCTCGAAAATGAAAGGCTAAACCAACCAGTCTCAAAAAATCATGATGCTGCTCTTCTTCTGCATCAATGGCACGATCCAAGACACCACCTGGGGTTGCACTAGAGTGAGAAAAACAGATGTATCATATTCTGTTGTAAACATTAACAAAGCATGTAGATCGTGTCATAGCTTTCAGCCAAATTATACTACCTGTGGCCAATAACAAACCGCATTAAATTCCCTTTAGATTCTCCAACTTTCTTAATTCTTCTCCTAGCCATAATATAAGGACAAATTTCATAAATAAATGAAAATTGAAACGATTATCCCAACATCAGATGTATTAACAAACAGGCACAGAGTAGATAGTACATGAGTTGAAAGTTTATATTCATTGTACCTAGTGGCATCCAAGTCTGTCTGATAGAATCTCTCGTTTTCTGCTGCTGAACGCTGTCATGATTCCCATAACAAAGAAAACTTTTTGTCTTTCTTCAGATTGTTCGGTCCTTAGCTTTGAAACCATAGCAGATAAGCCATGATTGTTTGCTTTCGCAGCTCTAGCGGTGGCTAGCCGCATCTCCAACGGCGAGATTGTCTTATCTAAATTCCTGATTGTTGTCAAGTGCATGTGTAAAAATATATTATATACATCTCAAATTCTAATGTCACCAAATTTTTTCTGGAGATAATTTAAATTGAAACATTAAAAAAGGATATGAGGAATTAAACAGGTAGGGTTGTCTCGTAGAAACCACAAATTACTAGGAGGAATATAGAACGTTACATGATTACATTATGTGTTTGTGACACTTGATCGAGAATTTCCCCTGGATGAATTGAAGTTTCCTATAAAAGACCAAGTATGTTAGTACATGCATCGAAGCTTGAATGGGGAAATGTTTCCTACGAGCTACAGAGCTAGGACTTGCCTTCTTTTCACAATTAATTGCTGGAAGCAGTTCTCTCCTTTGACTTGAATTTATGGATGAAGCCTTTTCATCTAGTTCAACTGGATCAGGAAAATCCCATAATCTACACAAGACAAAGAATAGTCATCAAAATCCATTTGGTTAAAAACAATATACAAGTAAGAGGTGCCTTTTGATAAAAAAATTAAAATAAAATGCAAACATGCCTAAAAATTATTTGTGGGTGATACAATGAACCAAACTTATAATTTGCACCATGAACCTAAAACTGCATTCTATTACTTTCCTGAGTACTAAAGTCTATATCTCTCCATGTCATAAAAAATATATGCATAGGCGCATAGCTCGGTTGTCTATACATGCAGAGTTGCTAACCCAACATGCGGATTGAGTTACTTAACACCTTGGAAGCACTAAAGCCCATGGTAAGAGTATGATTCACATGTATGTATTACTTTGCAGAACAGTCTGAGTTCCAATGAAATTAAGCTCTTGAAGCTGAACTGTTTACCGTGTTAAGGTGCAAAAGTAGTCAAGGAAAGATTCCTGACCAAATTTTACACTTCATGTTCCCATTCTATGCCATAAAACAGGGACTATCTGTCAACTTCTAGAGTTGAGTAAGAAACTCCAAACCTAGTGTCCTGGTGATGGAAGCGAAAATAGACTCTTAACTCCTGCTAGATGTTGCTTTAGTTATTCATTCAATAGTTTGTTAATAAGGCTCCAAAACCTATTTATCACACTCCAGGTCATGAAGTTTAGTTTAGTCGTCCTCCAGCAATCGGAACTCAGTCCAAAAGTGGTCGAATGGTAAACTCACCTAAATCTTTTGAAAAACACCTTTGATCTTCTAGGACTAAATTACAAGTCAAATAAGTTGGTTTTTATATCTCACCAATGTGGTCAGAAGAATGTGTATAAATTAACAATAATTACTCTCAGAATTGAAAACCAAAGGCAAAGAAGTCATTGCGGCCTATTCCTTAATGAGCACTATAGTTTCACAAAACCAAAGCTCCCTTCTACTACTACTACTAAAGCAACACAAAGGAGACATAATCTAGATATTATCATTAAACAAATGTATTACAACAGATAATGCAATAGCCCAGCAAGAAAACTCAACAAATGAAAATTGGCATTATACATCAAAATGTAAACTTTCACCAATACCCAAATACCCATTTAGCTAAAACTGCAAGAACTAGTGACATATAAAGTAAATATAAGATAGACACTGTAAAGCTAGTTGTCATTTAGTAGATCCAGAGAGAGAGAGAAAGAAAGGAAGAAGGACCTGTTAATGAGTAGAGCACCTAAGCAGAAGCTAGAAATGCATAATAAAGAAACCCATCTCGTTGAAACTCCACCTCCTCCTCCTCCCTTTTGGTGTCTATGCCCAGGCATCAGACCAATTTACGTACACTACTAATAATGGTGTCTTCTCTTTTCCTCAAAGTACAACTACTACTACTACTGGTTCAGATACTCATCATCATCATAACTTAGGAATGAAGCCTTTTCTTTCATATTTTAATAAGTATGAGGCAAAAGGTTGCTGACATGGATGTGAAAAGTGAACACTTTAAAACAGCTAAAAACAAAACAACGTCTCTCTGCAAAGTTCGAGACATATTATGATTGTTGTGCACGTGAAACGAATGATATTTTGCTGTAAAATATCAAGAAATTTCTATGTTATGTACTGTTTCATATGCCACATTTATGGTGGTGGCAATTTGACGGCAAACATGTTGATGTTGTGGTCGTCGCTGTTGTTTAGGCTTTGGATTTTTGTTTGTGGGAGCATGCAGAAGCCACAAGCTACTGTCAATACTGGTTGCTATAGTGATTAGCGACTACAACAAAACAAGGCCTCAACTACAAGTTACACACTCAATAAGAAGGAACTGCATGTAAAGAGCTTCTGCTTGTTAACAACCAGTTATATTGATAATTTTTACATAAACGAACTTTCTGTTTAGGCAAGTACATGTACATGTTGTACAACCAAAAGCTGGAACTTAACAAGATCTTTGCTCAGCTTCCAAAACCACCCATAGCAAACATGCCTGTGTCATGTGGAAAATGCTTACAGTTGTGGCAGTTTATATTGTCAGCAAAAACATAATGTTTTCTTCATGTTTTGGAAGGCTTTCCTGTAATCCTGTCGATCAATTACATATACAACTAATCCTGTCTGAATCAAGTCTGCATAGCCAGAAGGGGTGTCAATTTTTTTCCTGCTTGTGGAAGCATTTTTGCTCTTTAAAACCAGAACTTCTCTTGGCTGGTTTCCTAAGGGGATCTGGAAAACTGAAACCTGCAAAACGTACATCACAAGCTGAGTAAACCTGAAGTTCATGGAATATGCTTTATATAACCATAACCATTTATACCAGGTGTCCCGAAAGGAACAACGAGATGCAACAGAATACAATCTCAAAATCCACTACGATCGTATATGTGCACATCCTGTCGTCTGTTGGGTGGCATCTGAAACAAAGAGATTGCCTCTGAGAGGAACAGGCTAAGCGAACATTTTTGCTCCAAATGCCCCTAAAGCCAGGGCGGGGCCCTATACAGAGTTCAATGTGTGAATTATTTTTGGTAAGGTGATCCTACCATGATTGATCATCCTTATCAACAAAACAACATCTTCACTAGAAACCACATACCCATCCTGATTACCTATTTTTGTATTGAGGATATAATATGATGGTGAAATAGAAACCTCTTCACCAGATGCCAATCCTGATGAAATTCAATATGGGCCAACACTGGCCTATAGATGCACTTGGGCATTTGGTGCAAAAATGTTTCACATACTTCATCTTTGAGAAACAAATGAATAAAAAACTAGCAGCTTTTCCCACTGTTTTAACAACACTATAGTGCCAACACAACTTGCCTCTTTAAAGGAATTTGGTCCTGATTATGTTGGCTGTCACTGTTTGCAACCACAGTGCTATTCTGCGTACAACCCTGCACAAGGTATGATGAAGAAGATTGGCAAATCTGAGGACGGAAACTTTACATTCAGGCTTTCATGAAAATAATTTTATCAAATATAACAAAAATAAACTCTGATCTGGCTAAAAAGTTACTTGCATTTACCAAAAGAACAAAGATTCAGACACATGGGTGCACAACCAGGGGGGAGGGGAGGGAATACATACATCAAATCCAAATGTGCAAGTACTGACATGTCTAAACATGAATATCTCACAAAAGTTACTTGCATTTAGAAACATCCGTGTTGGACACACAGATACATTGTTCATACAATATCAAACGAGGGTTTCTTCTATACCCTAAAACAGCTAAGAACATAATCTATTAACATAGTTACAACTCCACGATGTGCCACGTCATAATTATTTACATGTAGGGAGGCACTTTCTAAGGTTTTGATCCCAAGAATTGGTTGTGTAACTAAAGAATAGTAATAGTTTTCTTTTAAATTGGCTGTGTTGTTGTGTCCTACTTGATATAGGTCGCCATGTCAGACACCAACATGCGTACCTTTGTCAATGTGACTTAATTCTATCATGTTAGTTTTCACAAATCACTTTTATTAACAGATTGAGCATTACCAACAGTAATTGTGACTTTGCTATCGAGTAGACAGAATGAGTCAACCCTAAAGTTTAAATTCAAACTCCAACAACAAACTGACTGTTCTTTTCCTGAACTACATACGTTTTTCTTTGAGATAAAGCAACTTTATTAAGGTAATTGAAAGATCACTGGACGTGGATGAGAGGACATGCAGAAATGAAGTGAGAAATCCCTCAAGTATGGCATCTAAGTCTTCCAACTTTCATGCATAAATAAAAGCAATCCTTTAATAACACGGGGTACACCATATGAATCTCTTCCTTCCTTCTTGAAAGAAGACTAATTAGTTTTCAACCATAATCCCAAAGAAGAGCAAAAGGGACCAGGTTCATTAATGCATCATATACTCTCGCAGGAAAAGTACATGAGGGCTTGCCCCCACACACACACACACAATTTTCTTCTCAAATGCTGAGCCCCACTCCCCACTGGAGGCTTTGGGTAAAAAAATTTGAGATTGAAAGCAGGAATTCAAGAAGTTCACAACAAACCTTGGTCTGGTTCACAACTCAAGTAAACAGAAGGGGGCAAAGGACCAAAATGCCTGATTTGCTAATTGATTAACATTAACATAACAACCAGTAACTCAAGATGCAGTGAGAATGTGATTGAGAAATAAGGCATGTGGAATCAAGTCCAAAATCCTAATTTATGGAGAAATGGAACTCAGTAAGTCACAAGGTCATAACTGGAAGGAAAGAGGAAGGCGAGATCTTTAGAATGGAAAAACAGTAATCCTGAACTGGCGATCAAAGCATATTCTTGAGCAGTTTAACACTAGTGAAGACTTCACACTGAATTGAGACTATTTTTTCATGACATTTAAGTATGCATACATAATAAAATCTGTAATAAAATATTGTTGACAAACCTTCCCAAAATGTAGTTTACTCGAGATGCCTAGTTTTAAATATAGCTCAATCAACTTCCACTGAAAAGTAAGCCATCACAAATAGAAAGAAAAGACTGATAAATGTCAAGTTCCTAAACTAAAAGGCGAGGAAGTACAGATCAAACATGGAAACATAATCCATTAAAACCCCAATTGCATAAACTCTAAGCATATTCAGAGATTCTAATTCTAAGCTACATATTCAAAAGTAAATATAAATGCACATGAGTTTCTCACTTTCCCCCAAATTCTTCTCCACCAACTTTATTCAACAAACCAGCGAAACCCTTTCTTTATTTTTCTTCTTCTCGTCATCACTCTCTTTATCAACCTGACTAAACTTCCACTTCCTTTTAAGCCCACAAATTCCTCAAGCTCAAATTCTCCTTCTCACTCACTCTCCACACATCCCGTTTCGTCAAAACCAAATTCTCCGTCTTTCAAACCTGAAAACTCATGCAACCATAAAATCCAACCTCGTATTCCCCAAAAGATCCAATTTTGATTTCTCTCCCCTTCCATTTCCTTCACTATAGCAATACTATTATTATCTACACTAAAAGGTGGCGTTGCATACACACCACCTTCAATTTTTCTTCCTTTCCCATTACTCCCCAAAGCTAAATTTACCACAAGTTTTTGGGTTTGACTGTTTCCTAGAGCTTTATGTTTTGACCTTTGGACATTCATTAGAATGTCTCAATACGCAAAGTTCAGAAACAACACTACCACACAAAACTTGGAGAGCCCTCAAAGGAGAAAGAGGACCACCACTCATCTATCAGTTGTACAAAATTCGAATCCTCGAACCACATGAGCTCAAAAAGAAAAAGAAAAGAAAGGACATGACGATTTAGAGCAATCTAAGACATTTACTCTATAATCAGAAATAAGTTTTGGTTGAGCAGGCTCCTTATCCAGACTGAAATGCTCATCCCACTTGATTGAAGCGAGAAACCTATCAATTATGGCCAAAACTATACAGCCAGACCAAGTATTTAACACACCATTTAGAGGGAATCCCATAAAGCATTCCTTGAGCCAAACTCAACGAACATAAGCATGTAATTTGTTATCCTATCTGCACCACTCCTTTCATTACTGAATCAAATGACATTGAAATCTCCCTCTAAACACCATGAAAGGTCTGACCATGCCCTAACATCCTCAAGTTCTTCAAAAAAGGAGCTCTATTACCATCGTCACGTGTGGTCCATACACCCGTCATCAGCCAAGTTAAACCATTAGTTTTCAATATACAACCTACAGAAAGAGAATAGACTCCAAAAAAAACTTAAAGTGACATTAACAAAATTTGAGTTCCATGCCCCCAAACAAACCAATGGCAGATAGAAAAAGAAACTTCCATGGATGGCTCCAAAGATCTGCCAACAAAAGGTGATTTACCTTTCCATCTTGGTTTCTTAAAGCAGGAAAGTCATTGGGTTATGATCCTTTCTGATGTAGAAGAAATGCAGCGTTAACTCGCAAACAATCTGAATAATCAATCTCTAACCGAGAATCGATAAAAGTTGGAGTTGATCAAATAAACTGAATAAACTAGAAGTGTCTTTTACAAACCCAAAAGGCGGCCTTAAATAGGCCACCTAAAACACGAATAACCAAAGACTAGTTTACCCCTCTATGAGGTTCACAAAACCTAAAACTTGTGGAAATTAACGGACTTGAAATAAGTGCGCCTATGCAAAGAGCATAGACTATAGACGTGCGCCCATCTGAACCCATCTATTCCTTATCACTTTCTCAATGAATGAAGAGAGTTACATGTCTCATCATTACTCACTTCATTCACCCTGAGGGCAGATTCAACCTGTTCCCCTCATTAATATCCCTAACTGTTGATCCATCTCCTTCCTTATTGCTGTGAGCAACAAGTTCCCAGAAAGGTCTTTCCAGCCCCCTAGCACCCACGCTAGTGTACACACCCAAAATGTAGTCTAATCGAGATACAAATCATAATACTAGTCTCAAATATAGTTCAATCAACTTCTACTAGGGAGAATTAAGCCATGACAAATGGAATGCAAAATGGCAATAAATGTCAAGCTTCCTAGACTAAATATAGAGGAAACCATAAATGCATATATTGTGTAAACTCTAAACATATTCACAACTTCTAATTCTAAACTACAACAAAACTATCTCCAACTATGAAATTAATGAATCAAACACAAATGCAGATAAATGTGTTACCTCAAACGCAAACGCTCCACATTCTTCTCCACCACCTTTCTCCGACACTGCAAGCAAAACCATTTCTTTCTTTTTCTTCTTCTTCAATTTCTTCAATTTCTTCTTCTTCTTCTTCTCATCATCACTTTCCTTATCACCTTCCTTAAACTTCCTCTTCTTCTTTTTAAACGCAGACAAACTCCTCAACCTAGAATTCTTCTTCTCCCTAACTTTCCAAACATCCCCTTTCCTCAAAACCAACTTCTCCGTCTTCCAAACATCAATACTAGTATCAATAACAACCAAATCCAATCTGGAATATCCCAAAAGATCCAATTTTGATTCACCCCCTTCATTTCCCTTCACTATAGTAACACTATTAGAAGAAGATGGTGTCTTTTCTTTAACTTTAACTTCATTTCTTCTAGAAATAACACAAACTTTAGGATTGGCCTGTTTTCTACAACTTTTTCTCACTTTGACTATTTGACTATCATTTATTGAGTCATCTTCTTCCATTATGAAAAGCTCAGCAAGAACATTACTCATTGTACTGAACCATTGTTTCGGAGATTCCGAAATATCGGAAACTGGTTTAGTTTTTTGTGAAGAAGAAGGAGTGGAATTTTGGTTTGGGTTTTTTTGGTTGAGGAAAGTTTCGAGATTTTGATCGTTGGTTAATGGGAAGCCTTTGGAGGACCGGAGACGGTCCAACCAGTTTGAAGCTGGTTTTTGGGTCCACATTAATGAACCGGGAATGAGAGAGAAGGAAAAGAGGAGTGAGCTAGAAATGAAGGAAGAAGCAAAACTGGTTGACAGTTGACTAAAGTATCTGGCTCCTCTATTCATCTACCGTTCATATGCATCGTGATAAGTACCAATAGCTGAAATTAGATGAACCCGGTTGCAGTGATGTGATCCCACAACTCGGTTCTATAGGAACAAATCTCGTAAAAGACTAAATAAGGTAATTTAACAATACCTAAACCAAAATTCCTAGTTTCAAATAACTTCTAGGGAGAATTAGGCCATCACAATGAGATAGAAAAGACAAGTAAATGTCAAGCTACCTAGGCTAAAAACAGAGGAAGTACAGATCAAACATGGAAACATAATACATTAATGACCACTCTTTCATATTTTGTAGGTTATTTATGCGTTCTTCATGTCTATATTTTATTTAGTTGTGGTATCTTCTAAATCTTCTTCTCGAAGACATAGTAACACTTTGCTCCGCTCACTCTCCGTTGCTATGCAGTTATTCTAGTACATTAAAATCACATTTATTCGGCAATGCCTTTTCTTTAAACATATATATTCATATCTTCTAACTCCAAGAGTCCAAGCTACAAATATAAACTATACATAAATTTTTTACTTCAAATGGGAAACCACCCTTTCATTGATTTTCTTCCTCTCATCATCAGTCTCTTTATCAACTTGACTAAATTGAAACCTTCAAAAATGCTTTGATCGTATGTTTAAACCGGGAACTCTTCTAGCTGCAGAAAATACCAGCTAGAAGAGTTCCACGGCGATTAAAGGCAATGCATTTCATAACCCCATGTTCTAAATACTCTTATATTATTTCCGGAAAATCTCCCTGCAAAGGATCTTACACCATATAACAAATTTATTAGAAAACTTCAAGGAAGATTAAAAAAAACACAAATGAGAGAGAAAAAGAGGAAGTGGGTACCTATTATAGAGACGCTCATAACGAGCTCCACTGTTTTTAAAGAATTTGGAGGGATATTTATTTGGGTTTGGGGAGAAATATAAATTACAACCCTAATAAATAATTTTTTTAAAAATGAGGACAATTTTGATGACTGGTGTGTAGGGTAGGGGTGGTAGTTTTGTATACAACCCGCTAACCCGACATGAAATTAGCGGGTTCGGGTTGGGAAAAAAAGCTTTTGGGTCATTTAAGAGTTGACCCGCCGAACCTGTCAAATAAATGGGTTGGTCTCAGATCTAATGGGTCGGGTCATTAACCCGTGACCAGTATAATATGTTTTAAGATAAGTTTATTTATTTTTTAAGATCTCATCATCTCAACTATCTAAAATAAACGACTAAAAGGAGAAGTACTAGTCGTCATATTGAAAACGGCTACTACATACTATGGTCACGGGACAACTCATGGGACATAGTATGGTCTTGGGCCTATTCTCTGGGCCCAATACATACTATAGTCCATCTATGAAAACGGCTACTACAGGTAACAAGTGATTTTTCATTATAAGATTTGTCTTATCAAAGTAATCATGGGTTTACAAGCTCATAGCCTCATAGGTATTTGGGGTATTCATTAAGAGATTGTTCTTCTTATTACCCCTTATACTCCATTATTAGTTTATGACTAAAGAATGCCCACAGAGATAAATAATGTACACAAAGAAAACCGAGCTCTTATTGTGAGAGATTTATGTAGAGCCATAAAGGTTTTGGAGTTTGTACAACCTCTACTAATTTTATTGAAAGAAAATGATTTATATGAAACTTCAAACTATACATTGCCTATGTACTGTTCGTAATTTAAGAAGTTTAGAATTTATTATAAAAAATGTTTGAAGATGCAAGAAACATTTATAATAGAAATGCATAAGAAAAATCCATTGTTAGTTTATGAATAGATCAACAAACAATCGGATTTGTGACCATTTATTTCAGGAAGCTTTTTAAGGGGATTAAAAAAAAAAAAAAAAAACTAGGGTTAGGCAGACCCTCACTTGTATTGAAATCAATAACTGCTTACATAGTCGTGTCCTCACCTTTCCATCACCCCTTTTCACTAGTGTCAACATCACCCCTTTTCACTAGGAAATACGCCTGGCCAACTCAGATGAGATATCACGGGAAAGAGTCTGGCCAACCTTAAAATACGCCTGACTCTCCTTAACGTGCTCGTGTTCTCATGCTAATATAAAATAATAGATCTCCTACTGCTGGTTTTAGCAGCATCTCCTCCGTGAAAGATGTAATCGTGTGGTAGTCTTTTGGAGAGGTTAAAAATTGTGGCACATGATTAAATGTCGTGTTGTAGGTGTGCATTAGTATCAGAGATCACACCATCCACTCTTCTCAGACACACCATCATCAGAGATACCAAATTTGCATTAGTAAAAAACAATGTTACTTGTTTATTTCATATATGTTAAAAATAGAAAATACAAATTGACTTTTTCGAGATTGTGATATCATATTAGTGAGTGATACCCATCCATTTTCACTAACCAATGGCATATCTTTCTAGTTTTTTCATAATGAAGCATTGAACGACCACTCATTTCCTGGCTGTTAGAGTCGTTCGAAGTTCAAACTGTTCCTTCAACTATAGGTCTATAGGAGTATAAGACGAAGCAAGGACCAAAATATCGCCGATATATATCGTTTTTTAGGTACACCGACATCGATATTTTTGACATATATCTACTGAATATTGAACTTTTTTTTCGATATATATCGGAATTTTCGATATAAAACTTTATATCACCGATATAATCGGTATTTACGATATTTACGATATATATCATTTGACTTTTTGACTATTTTTTAATATAAATCTGATATTTCTGATATTATATTTTCGATATATATGATATTTTCGATATTTTAAATAGTTTGAACTGGTAAAAAAAAAAAGGTATATCCGATATATATCGGTTTTTTGATACACCGATATATTCACCGATATCGATATTTTGGTCCTTGGGACAAAGTATCAAAATAAAAAATAAAAAGTCTATAGGAAACTTTCATTCTCTCAAGTTTGAATTCAAACAAGGGACTGTTCAAACAAAGTCCCTTGGTCATATGTCAGGTCTGCGGGCACAGGCCACGCCTCTTCTCCCTACCTCACCACCCCCCACAACTTTTTCTATAAGAGCATTCCCAAGTCAATATTTTCCCCCTCTCCCTCACCCTTCCTCTCATATCTAATGTCTTCGTCTTCGTCTTCGTCTTCTGATGCAAATGTGCCTGGTGCTGGTAGTAACGACCACCAAGAGGTGGTCAGAAGAGTCTCTCACACGCCAATAAGAGATTGCTGGAAACAAATTGGATCAATGATGCATCAGTAAAAATGTTGAAGGATGCGGTGCAAAATACTCTAGCTACTCAACTCGCAACAAGTACCGTTACTATTGGGTTGCTCTCTTTCTTTTTTCAAACTGCTGATTTTCCCTGCTCCTTGAAGCCTATGGCGTATACGGTTCTTTTTAGTGGAAAATTTATTTATTGTGCGTTGTTTTCCCTTTATGTAATTATATGGTCGAACAACTCTTTTTTTTTTATTGAAGACTCCAAATGTTTACTTTAGATATTAGAATTGAAGTGTGTGAATATATCAGTAAAGTTAAATTGAAGTATTTTTTTTTAATTGAAGACTCCGAATGCTTGCTTTAGAGATCATAATTGAAGTGTGTGAATATATATATTAGTATATATCTCTTGTGTGGTTACAAATTTTGACCGCATGGTTTGAAGTAAGAAACCCATCCGTTAAGTCTGATCGTGTCCGCATATGACCACGACATTTTCTCACATTCATGATTAATCAATCAAATAATACTATACATTTTCTTAAAACCAAAACAAAGTAGGAGATTTCACTAGAGATTTGAAGTACAACAATCCCCAAATCAATAATCAGTCCAAAAAGTTTTTTCTAGTTGGAACGATAGTAACTTATAATGAAAATACTATAAAACAAGTATGTGTCGAAAAAAACAACATGATGCTCGTGTTTTTAGGTAATTATCACTATAATTTTTCATTGTACATTGCCCTAAAACTTAAAGTTTTCGTGACACATATAAAACTTCTAAATCGTGGACAAAATTTTAAATAACAAACTATCAGGAAAAAAATAATAATAACAAGCTGCAAAATCCATGTTATCAAAAAATCCTACACACACTACCCCACATTACCTCAAAATAAGTAAAATCCATCATGGTGAAAACTAAACCAAACAAAAAATGCGTTTCATGGAAAGTCCCGGATACAAAAATTTGCTTGAACATGTTGTAACAAACCAAAAACCAAAGATAAACCTCATAACAAGCAAAACCCATTTTGCAAAAATTCAAACAAACAACTCTCACACTGTCAAAACCCCACATCACATTAATTGCAATTACATAGAACAATTTTGCGAAAAACAAAATAGACAATTGCAAAGAACCCATGTTGCACAAATAAAAAAATTGGGAGAGTTTGGTGTTAAGAATCTTTGGTCTCTATTTAGTTGAAATGACCTAGATTTCTGGAATGGCAAATACGGTTGAAGGATCACTCGTGAAAAAATTACCAAGCAAAAAAAAAAACATTTTTTTTGTGCACCAAACATCAAACAACAATTTAAATTACCAAGCAAAAAAAAAACATTTTTTTTGTGCACCAAACATCAAACAACAATTTGTTTGTTTGTTTGTTTGTTTGTTTGTTTTTTATTTTTTTGCCGCCAACATCAAAGAGCTACTGATCTCATTTAAAACAGGTATGCTAATAAAAAATAAATCAAACATCAAACCCGACTCAAACTCCTTTGTTTATGTACCCCTTTTACTCTACTAATATCAATAAAACCACCGAACTTCATGAGAAGAGTCTAAAAGTGTATTTCTTCTTTTAACAAATGGTGGAAGAAGAAGAATGTGGGAGTTAGTGAAAAAAAACCACTAGTCAGTTTTTGAGGACTACATGCCACCTTCACATCTTTAGTTGGTTTTATCTTATCATATTGAGAGCATTCCCAATGCAAGTGGATTCCCCCCCTCTTATCACCTCTAACGTTAGCAGTTTTTTTCCTCACCGCTACGGTGAAAAGCAAGGTGAAGCCGCAAATGCAAAGGTGAAAAAAAAAAAAAAAAATCTCAGACGGGATGTTGGATTATGTCTAGAGGTTTTTTGATTGAGACAGAATGTAACATCCCGTCTGGTATTTTGTCTGAAGTTAAAAAAAAACCCGAAAGAAATCGACGCGAGACGGAATGAAACATTCCGTCCGGAAAAAAAACTGATTTAAAAAAAAACACACACACACACACGAGACAGAATCCAAAATCCCATCCGAAGATATCAAGTCAGCCACTATCTCGGTTGAAGGTTTCACCTTGGTTTCAACTTGGGAAAATAGTCACCAGTTATTCACCTTTGCATTGGGCACTGGTTTTCCACAAAATAGAGGTGATTATTTTCACAAACCCCCAAGAGGAATATATAGGGGGTTATCATGTCGAGTATATATCTCATGTAGAAGGTCCTCATAGCATTCCCAATGCAGGTGAAAATGGGGGGTTTTCCACAAAATAGAGGTGACTAATTTCACAAACCCCCCATTTTCACCTTCATTGGGAATGCTATGAGGACCTTCTACATGAGATATATACTCGACATGATAACCCCCTATATATTCCTCTTACCACTATTGGTTTTCCTATTTAGAATAGCAAGGCCCAGCCCAACACACACAACACTCCAAAATACGAAATGTCGCGATATTTTGCAAACCCAATAAAAAGAAAAATCGAGAAAAGAATTGAGGAGCAGCTTCGTTTCTTCTTCTCCGCAAACCAAGAAAGATATAAATTAAGTGTTTCGAACATTTGATATCAACTGTTTACATGCTATTCACTTCAAATAACTGAAAAAAGTTGGATATTCGAATTAAACCTTTATTATGTGTTTCACCTGTATTGGAGCATCTTGCCACACAGATAGTTGTATACAATTGTTGATAACTTAGTATCCTTGATTACTTCATGCAACCATTTGTAAGCATTTAGCTTTTAACTTTTTTAGTTTTCAGAAAACCAGTAACTTGATTCAAACTAAGCTATATAGGTTACTCTAGAAATATCTAAACTGTTTACCCTGAGATTCTGAGCATCCACCAAGTTTTGCTGTAGGAACTCAGAACCTACATAAGGTCTGTGTACGCCTAGTTCTTTAGCTATAGTTAATCCTTTCAACAAGGTGAGAGCTTCTGCTTATTCTGAACCCTCAGCATTTTCCTAAACATTCAGAGCCAGATTTTGATTGAAAAATAGAATATGATAGGAGATAGAAGTCCTCACAATCAGGAGTGTTAAGGGGAGTTGGATATGAATTCATACTTGAGATTTCTATTTTCACACAGATAAAAGTTTGCCTGATCACAATGACACAACCAGATATTTTGGGAGAATATAGTTCTACTTTAGAAATATTTAAACTCTTTACACACAACTTAAGCACTGATCATGAGCCTCTGGAGCTTCTAGGGTTCCAATGTTTTGTTTCGAGTGTTTCAATGTAATTTGTGTTCGATAATCTTATTTTCCTGTAAAGATCTTGCAAGCTTTGTGTCTTTTTAAATTATTCTTTGTTATAGAAGCATCTATATTTGTGCTGGATTGAACGATGATTTGGAGTGTTAGTCGTGCAATATGTTTAGTTTTGTGTGTTTCTGATTTTGTTTGGTAAAGAGGAAGCGTACTGATGTTCTTAGGACGCCTTGAGCTACGCTACCAAATTCTAATTTCCTGACTTGATACTACTTTAAAGAAATGATGATTTCCTTTCTTCTAGTGGTTCAGTATTAGAGTCGTTGGAGTAGATTTATGGATGAAAGCTTAGAGATCCATGTATCAGTATTTTTTTGGATCTTAGGAACTGATATGAACTGTTTACAGACCCTTCACATAACCTCTACCATGCATTTCAGCTGTCTTAACTTCCTGGATTGCAAAGAACACTTCCTCCATGCATTGTGTGCATTCAGATTTTACACATTTCTTTCCCTGTGTGGTTTGTGTGTGTGATAGCCGGTAACTTCATTTAAATTTAGTAACTGTCAACAAAGCACCGGTTGTTTTGGTTAGCGGACAACAATAAATTATTAAAATATATCAATTTAGCTTTGAATCCCATCAGGTGATTTCCAATAAGTTTTAGCCTTCAATTGTGTGAACTGAAAACAAATACCCGATTCTTGCATAATACATTAATTGATATATTCCAACTTAAGTAATGCAGTTGGCCCTCTACACCTAATTATATTTGAAGGAATTGCAAAGCAATTAGGAAACCTCGTAACAAAAGTATCAGCATTGACCAAAGATTTAACTGATGGTCCATTAGAGTACTTGGCCATCCAGAGTTAAAGGTCTTTCTGCTTCTGGAGCTGACTGAAAAACAAATCATGTGTATCATCAGCAGAAGAGAAGAAAAGGATTCTGAGTCGATTGCGTCATTTACTGAAATCCAGGTCTTCATATCCAAGTTGCCCAAAAAGGTCTAGTGTAGATCCTTATAATCTTTTCATACAATGGCAAACCATAAGGGGATATTGGTTTCTTTCGGGAGAATCTAATGCAGAGCCTGATTCTAACTACTGTAGATTGATTGGAGATAAATTCCACTAGTTGGAAGATCGTTCAAAACAAAGAGTTTAGGAGAGAAAATCACCATGAAAGGAGTTGAAATCTGATGAATGAGTCAGCATAAAAATGGACCTGACTATGTCAGTCAGGTTTCAACTGTTTTTGTCTGAAGCTTTCTTTTCTCCTTACTCTCCATCCTGAACAGTTCTCTTAACAGTCGATATCTATCTCATATCAATATGCAGCAGTTAGAATCAAGTACTCAGTTTTCAATTCAGGTTCTTCAGAAACGCCCTACATCTTGGTACATAGGACAAACTGCATTTCGTGTAATAGTGGGTAGGTAATGAAGATCTAAAGCAACATTCCTAGGATTGTAAGCCACCTTTTAGAAACATTTTTAAACCGTTTACACATGACTTAATTACATATGAGTATATGACACCTGGGGAATGAAAAAATGGAGTCAGAGTCCTTTAAGGTATAGTATTAACAAAACTTTTGAAGTCACTCCCAACAAAAGTCATTGTAGACCTAGTTCTCGGGATTTATTAAATTTTCATTTTTTCCACAAGTTGAAAGCTTCTGCGTGACTGCTTCTTGTGAACCCAGTCATTTTGTCTTTAATGTCCTGCGACCATCTACAAAGTACTATTACTCCACTGGCTCTCTTTGCTGGTGAGAATTATCAATTAGGAAGAAGTGGAATGTTTGTTTATTTTGGGGAAGGCTGGATGAAAATCTCCCATAATATGGATATATGGTTCCATCAAGATTTAATAGACAAGGGCTGAAGCCCATCTGACCAGGGGATTTAAAGGGTCCGTAGAGAAAAATGCATCTTAATTCTCATTCTCAACTATGGTAAGTTTCTTTGTGACAATCAAGTTGCTGTTTCAGTAATAGTGGAACACTGGTAAGGGTGTCTGAAGTGGAGTGTAGTGAAAAAGTTGGTAGGGATCTGTTTGATTTTCAATCAGAATCTGAGTTGGATTCTAATTGGAAAACATATTATGACAGGGTATAAATGTCCTTGTGATCAGGAGTGTTAATAGATGTGTATGAATTGTCATTTGATGTTTCTATTTTCTTAGTCGGGTATGAGTTCACACTTGAGATTTCTATTGTGGTGCTAGCAGGTTTTTAACCCGTGTCTGTTGCAACAAGTCTCAAAAACTTTACCAACCAAATGTTGGTCTAATCGTATTCGATCTGTGATTTATTGTAGTGGTGGCCTATGCTCAAGAATATTAGTAACATGAGGTACCAAATTTGTAGCTGTGTCTGTAGGCAAAACTCAAGAATATTTTTCGGTTTGCTTTGAGCATTCAAGAGAAAGAGTTGGGTTACGAGAGCGAAGAGGTGGTGACTATGCTGAAAAAAATTGTGTTCTACTTGGAAAAGATGGGAAAGAAGGAGGAGAAATTGCTTCTACAAAGGAGATTGTCTATGCTCAGAACCAAGTACAAAAAGAAGGTTCACTATTAGGGATGTTGGCTCATATCTCTTATGACTTCTTTTTGGACGACGGCAGCTGGGACTGAATCCTATTGGAGCTCCTTTATATGGGAGTTCAACTATTCTCACTTTTCTCTACCTGCACAATTTCATGGAAAGAAACTTTCTTCTACGGTCGGATTCAAGAGTTGCATATGGGATTAGAGGGCAAATCGCCAAATCCCAAATTTTCTCGATGACTACCAGATGAGGATTGAGGAAGTATGCAGTGACAGGTAGATCTTCTGGGATAAGCGTAACTTTGTTCAAAGTTGGAAGTCCAGCCCCTGGAGTGATGTTGGCACATACTCTAAAACCCTTCAAGGATCTTGGTTGCGCAGCAGAAAGGTACAATCTTCATGACAGTATTAGCTACTGATGCAACAAGTCCCCTCCAGTAAATGAGGAAGGGTTGTAAGAGACTAAAGGAGTCTGTTGCAACTTATGATATCGTAACGCCTTCTATATGTAGTAAAATGTACAATTAGGCATCATTTTTAGTGACAGTGCATGTACAAGACTTAGCCATGATTTTCCATAATTTCAACCACATAAATTACCTTGTATACAATTACCCTCTGATGTTTGATGTTTGATCAGATGGCACCAAACAATTTTAAACATTATGTCAATGACTGCATATGTAAACTGTATGCCACATGATTGGATGTTGAAACTGTCATTTTTAATTCTAAACATGGTTTCCAATTTCAATTTGATTGGAGACAGTCCTTTCAACACCATGGATAATTAGATACCTGCTTCTGTTGATTTTATGTGGAGTTTCATGGTCCTACTTTCATTCCGGCTGGTTGTTTACTTGTGGACAATATAGACTAATGGAAACGAAGATGTGAGAGAGGAAAAAAATAAGACGCAACAAAAATCAGGGTGAAACATGACCCAGAAAAGGGAGGAAACTTGATTATACAGTTAGAGTTCAGAAAACTAACAAGAGTAATACTAGCTCAAAAGACCCTACTAATATTAATGGGCCTCGACCCATGAGACAATGACGATGTGTGTAAGTGTGTTTCACATCTCTCGGATCTCTGGAGCATGTCCATTATACGGTTATTATACCTATGCGCTTGATACCTAATGGCTAACAGAAAAACAGAAGCACAAAAAACTCGATTTTCTGGGCAAAGTTGTGAGGCAAAAGGAATCAAAGAGTGTATAAATTGGTTCTAGCTATCGCTATCCCACCTTGAATCCTACCCTCGCTATTAATTACACTCCCTTCCACAAGACTTGGCATCCCCTGGGAATAAATTGTTCAACATGATCAGAAAACAAAGTTCTCTTAACTATTTTAACAAACAAAATGCAAATAACAATCACAGCTAAGTCAAATATTTTGCAAAATGGAAGAAACCGAAAAACTAATCAACCTTGGGGGTAGCTTATATTCTCCTGATAAAGAAGTAGCTGAAAGGGAAGTGTGTTTAGCTTTAGCTTTAGTTAGTGGTAAGAGAATATGGGACAATAGCTGAAAGGGAAGTGTGTTTAGCTTTAGCTTTAGTTAGTGGTAAGGGAATATGGGACAAAGCTTTACTTAGTGGTAGTAAATCTTTTTTGACTTGGAAGCACATCATGCTGCGTGCAAGCTAACCAAACTACTCTCTTTTCTCTAGTGTGAAGAAACAGAGTTGGCTTCTTTATTTTTTTACTACTTAGTTTACAATTAAACCGATGTTAATTCCGGACCAGACTTTGTACAATATTTACCCACTGATCACATTTGTAATGAAATTTGCATTTTTTATGTCAGCAAAAACAGAAAACCGGATGATCAAAAATTAAAATGAAGTTACGTAAGAAGCAAGTCAACAACAGTCCAGGTACATGCATCTTACCAAAGTATCAAACATAGCATTCAAATAATGGAAGAAGACTTGAAAGAAAAGTGGAGACCTGATAATATATTTGTGGTTCACACATTCTCTCTTTATTGACTGTAGGAAGAAACAGAGTTGTTGGTTTTTTTCATTTCATCACAAACAGCAGAGAGAGTTTTCCATAACTTCTTTGTCGATCTTGGACTAGTACTCAGCTTAACATCACTCCATCAATTATATTATATATAAGGTCAGTTTCTTACAAATTTTCTTCTTCCTTGTTAGTTGCTATTATACACTTGATTATTACTCTTGTTTTTTGAAATCTGAGCTAAACAATGCTACTGATAAAGTCCAATGATGAATATCTCTTAAAACTGATTTGTATTTTTAGCTGCTAATTCTCTACCTTTACATGATTTTAAATGTGCAGATATCCAGTTATGTTTTCCTTTGGTTCTTGTTATTAGAGGTTCAGAGAACAACCAACTGCCCAAACAAACAAGTGAGATTATACATATTCTCTATTTACTTAATGTTATGTATTTTACATATATCCTACTGGAATAGCTCTATCATGTCTCATCACTTTAATTAACAACTAACATGTTGTAATGACAGGTATGGAAGTTGTTGGAGCAGCAGTTGGAAGCGTACTGACTTGTGCGCTTAATCAGTTGGGTGTCAAAAGTTTGAGTGAAGAAATTCAAACATTGAGAAACAAAAAAGGAGATCTGATTGCCAGAGTAAAGGAGGTGGAAGAAACATTGCGAATTGCAGAGGTAGAACAAGGAAAGAAGCGCACAAGTGAAGCACAGAATTGGTTGACTAATGCCAACAATGTTATAAATAAGGCAGATGATGTGGACAAGGAAGCCAACGTGGGAAGGAGATGGCTATGTGGAGTTTTACCTAATTGTTGTTCGCCTAGTTGTTGTTCACGACTGAAATTGCTAAAACAAATTTTGGAGTTCACTGAAGAGATGGTTGGTCTATTAGATGAGGCTAGTCGATTCTCAGAAGAGTCTTTGACGTTTTTGGGAATGGAGATGCCGACTACAAGACTGATTGGGAGTACTGCTGATAAGAACTTCAAGATGGTTTGGGAATATATAGTAGGTGATGAGTTTGAGAAAATTGGTGTCTACGGCATGGGTGGCGTGGGAAAAACCACCATTATGACGACAATCAGTAACCAACTCGTGCAAGAACGTAGACGTTTTGAAAATGTTTTGTGGGTTATCAGATCCGTGAGATGTTGATGCTCAAAAACTTCAACAGCAGATTGCGAAAGTAGTCGGTTTGGATCTTTCTGCTAGACAAGATGAAGCTAGTAGATCGTCATCACTGTTGAGTGCATTGCAAAGAAAGGGAAAATTTGTACTTTTCTTGGACGACATATGGGAGGCATTTGATCTACATAAGCTAGGAGTTCCCGAACCTTCAAAAGACAATGGGTGCAAGATAGTATTGACTACTAGGTCACTGGATGTGTGCAAAAGGATGTGCCAGAAAGAGGTCAAAGTTGAACTTCTTTTAGAGGACGAAGCATGGGAATTGTTCGTGAAAAATGTTGAGGAGGTTGGTCCTGAAGTGGAAGAGATTGCAAAAGCAATTGTTGCGGAATGTGGTAGTTTGCCCCTTGCAATCATCACAGTTGGTCGAGCTATGAGAAGAAAGACTAATGTTAAAGAGTGGCAACTTGCATTTATAGATTTGCAGGAGAGTTTGAACATGGCCATTGGGGAAAAGGTCATTCAGAGTCTAAGGTTCAGTTACGATCAATTGAAGGACAATGAGCAGAAGTGTTTCTTATATTGTGCACTATATCCGGAAGATTATAAAATCAACACTAGTGAGTTGATTGAGTATTGGGTTTTGGAAGGGTTGGTCAAAGGAAGGAGCAAGGAAGAAGAGATTCTCCGAGGCGATGCCATATTGGATTCTCTAAAAGGTTGTTGCATGCTTGAAGACGGATCAGCTAAGGGTTATGTGAAGATGCATGATTTGATCGGAGAGATATGGCGCTTTTACGTCACGGAATCAAATCCTAAATTTATGGTTAGAGCTGGTTATTTATCTGAAGAAGTTCCGCATGAAGATGATTGGTCAGAAGATCTTGAGAGGGTTTCGTTTATGGGAAGTGTAATAGAAAATATTCCAATTATTCCGAAATGCCCAAAACTCTTGACATTGATCTTTGCTCAGAGTGGTACAGTGAAACACGTTGCACCTGGTTTTTTTATGCACATGAAAAATCTGACGGTTCTTGATTTATCTAGGACTCATATTGAGTCATTACCAGATTCACTTTCTGATTTGGTGAATCTTCGTGGTTTACTCTTAATTAATTGTTATAAATTAGTTAGAGTGCCTTCTCTATCCAAGCTTCATCACCGAGGCGTTGAAGCTCTACGTTCGCCATAGAAGAACGCCTCATGGGATGGAAATGTTGGTCAACCTCAGAAGCCTTGATCTCACTAAGAATTCTGGATTGAAAGAAATGATCCCTTCAGGATTGATATCCAAGTTTTCCTTACTTGAAGAGTTAAAATTGATGGGAATAAAAGCGAGAATAATATGTGTGTATGCCAGAAAGAGGGGGAGATTTCGTGCAGGAACTCTCAAGCTTGACACACTTGGAGAATCTTACAATCGTATTTCACGAGCTGTCGGACTTTATTTCCTACGGTGAATTTACAAACTTTGAAAAGTTAAAAAAGTATTCTATTGGCATGGAAAGCGATGACTTATATTATAGAATTCATGGCGAGAGAAATCTATGTTTGTCCAACTCAAAGGGTATTCCTTGCAATGCCCTCCGACTTCCGAAAAGCATTCAATTTCTTCAAGTTAAAGATTTCAATGAAATCTCAAGATTATCAGAGTTGCCCTTCCTACAACGGGTCGAGAACATGGGTATCGCACACGGAGCTTTTCCTTGTTTGAAGATGTTAGAGATCTATCGTTGTTATAATATCAAAGTTTTATTCTCGCCTAGGCTGCTTCAACAGCTTCTTAACCTTGAAGTGATCTATGTTTGGGATTGCTCACAATTGGAGGAGCTAGTGGTAGCGGATGGAGATGAGAGTGGTGCCATTCCAGTACTCCCGAGGTTACATAATCTGATATTATATGGATTACCAGAACTGAAGAGGAATTGGAGTCAGCTATTCACGTACAGCAACTCTTGGCAGAAAGTTAAAATTCACTTTGTCATACTGGACCGCCTGTTTTCAACTAGGTTATTACAACACTTTCAATACCTGGAAAAGATCAACGTGGGGTATTGTGAGGAATTGGAGGAACTAATTGTAGAAGAAGAAGAAGCATGTGAAATTGATTATACTGTGGCACTCCCAAGGTTGAAGGAATTGTCACTCAACAATCTATGGAAACTGAAGAGCATTTGGAAGGGCGTGATGGTTTGTGACTCTCTTGAAACAGTTGAAGTATGCAATTGTCCTGAATTGAAAAGGCTCCCTCTCGTTCAACCGAGAACATCAGTCCCCCACCTTCTCTCAAACGAATCCAAGGAAGCGAGAGTGGTGGGATTCACTCGAGTGGGGAGATTATCCATGTCCCGAACATCTCTTTCTCGAATATGATGATGATGAAGATGATGAAGATGATGACGATGATGATGATGATCGTGATGAAGATGATGACGATGATGAAGATGGTGGTGATGAAGATGATGATGATCGTGATGATGACAAAGAAGAAGTTGAAAAAGAAGAAGAAGATGATCAGTAAGTAAAGGCTTGTATTCTTTCCAAGGATTCAAACGTGGGATTGAAATGATCTTTTTTCTCGAAAATCTTCGTTTTTTGGCTTCAATCGGTTCCTTTCTGCTTCGATAATCTGCTTCTACACTGAAAACCCTTTCAATCAAGGTATGTGTCATGTTCATCCATAGTTTCAAGCTTTTCAACAGAAACTTTTTTTCTTTTTAGGATTTTCTTTGATTTGTTGCCGTTTTTAAAGATTTTCAAATAATTTGATAGATAATAGGTCATGCTGATGTTGTTGTTTAATTTATCAACCGATAAATTCAAATTGATTTAGTGGAGAATCAGAAATTCTAGTCTTGTTTTGGTTTCAATTGATTGAAATATTAAATTTGTTTGTTTTGGTTTTTTGCAGGGATTGTCACAAATAGTATTGGAACTTCTTTTGGTAAGGGTAAAACTCAGCGATGGAAGTCTAATGTGTCAACAATGTCACAGAACCGACAACACCGGTGCTTTCATCTTTTGTTCCAATTGCACAAAACGTTCTTGCCATCTTTGCACCAAGAACTGGTATTTAGAATTGTAAATAATTAATGATATCTATTAACTAGAAATCTATTTTTAATATACGATGGTTGAAATTTTCGTAATTAGTGATGTGTTGTTTTGATGAATTGATAACAATTGTGCTCTCGATCGTTACTCTTTTCGGTTTAGGTTGTAACTCCCTAAATGTAATTTGTTAGGACCTAGAAGATCAAGAGTTTGAAATGGGAATTTCCACAGTTCAAAAGTGTATATAAAGATTGTCACTTTTTCTGAATTTTATTGCTAAATAATAATTTTGTGTACAACTATATAATGAGTTTATTTGAAAATTCTGGTTTCGTATGGAATATAACATTGGTATGGGCATTTGCTTTTTGTTTCGATCTGTTACTTTTTACTTTCTTGTATTTTTTTTTTTTAGAATACCAACATAATATTTGTATACGGTCTGCGAGGAACCCAATCTAAATGACAAACTTCAGCAGCTCCTCTACTTGCTACACGGAGTGTTTCCTCTCCTCCGACAAGTTGTTTGAGCAGGATTCTGAGATAGAAGTGAAAGCCAAATCACAGGGTTGAGCGTGTGGAAATGAACATCAGAATCAGAAGGATTAAACTTGATGAAGATGGACGTCAGTATTTGTTTCGACCCCCACCTACGTGGCAAACGTCCATTGGTAGGAGTCTCCACTTTATTCATTTAATCGACAGGACTAAAGCCCAATTTGCAATACCATGGATCAATGTACAGGCCCATTAACTCATGTGTCTAAGGCTGAACCTTAGCCACATGGCTTGTCATTAATGTACATTGATTTATGTCCAGATTCATTTCTTATCAAAGAGATAATTATCAGTTGACAGTTATATTCTATCACAATTACTCAAGCAACAAGATTACTTGAGCTACAAGGACTCTCTACTCTACCTATATAAACTAGTTTTTGAACCCGTTCTACGAACGGGTGTCGTTATATAAATTATTCTGAAAAATATTTGCTACTATGGCAGACTATGAGATATGAATATTATATTGATTGTTCATTCAAATTCCTTGTAACGTGAAAACTCCACTCTCCATCAAAAGAAAAAACTCATCAATGAAAAAACCATTCGACTTCTTTTTGTTGTTGGAAAATAAAAGTTTTATTGAAGTCTTATGTGAATGCCCAATGAGGCAATGATCATATTGAAGCTACTTGAATAGAAAACATTTCCAATTATATGAAAATAGATATGATAAACACCATTTTCAATGTAAAACTATAATTGTCGAGATATTCTGACTACATATAATATAATTATGCTTTGTGGTTTGTTCAATGCATTTGGGCATCCAATTTCTAATTTCCCGTTAATTATTCTTTGATGTTAATTCAATACAGTTTCTTCAAGTTTTCGATTTTTTGGTAATTATTTTTTGAGGTTAGTTCAATGCATTTGTGTTCAGTTTCCGATTTCTCATTAATTATTCTTTGAGATTAGTTCAATGCAGTTGCATCGAGTTGGTACTAACTTAATACACACAGAATTATTTTTCCAATTTTTTTTCTCCTACGAACGGGTGCTGTTATATTAAATTACTTTGAAAAATATTAGCAACTATGCAAAGCTAGCTATGAGATATGAATATTATATTGATCACTCATCCAAATTTCTTGTGAAAACCGCACTCTCCATAAGAAGAAAAAACCCACCTTTGTTAAAACCTTTAGATTTTTTTTTTTGTTGTTTGATAATAGAAGTTTGATTGAAGTTTTGTGAAAATGACCAATGAGACGAAGATCATATCGAAACTACTTGAATAGCAAGGTTTGCCAATCATACAAAAAGATATATGATAAAAACCATTTTAAATGCAAAACTATACATGTCGACACATTTCCATCATATATAATACAGCTATGTTTTGAGGTTAGTTCAATGCATTTGCATCTAGTTGCCGATTTCCCGTTAATTATTTTTCGAGGTTATTTCAATGCATTTGCATTTCTCGATAATTATTCTTCGAAGTTAGTTTAATGCATTTTTATGTAGTTTCTTCTTTTCCGTTAATTATTTTTTGATGTTAATTCGATGCATTTGCATCCAATTTTCGATTTCTCGTTAATTATTCATTGAGGTTAGTTTAATGGGGTTGCATCTAGTTTTCGATTTCTCTATAATTATTTTTTAAGGTTAGGTCAATGCATTTGGGTCAAGTTTAAGATTTCTTGTTAATAATTCCTTGAGATTATTAGTCCAATGCATTTGCATCCAGTTTTCGATTTCTCGTTAATTATTTCTTGAGATTAGTTCAATGCATTTGCATATAGTTTTCGAGGTTAGTTCAATGCATTGTCATCCAATTTCCGATTTTCCGTTAATTATTCTTTTTAGTTTAGTTCAATGCAGTTGTATCAAGTTTACAATTTCCCATTAATTATTTTTTAGGGTTAGTTCAATCCATTGGCATCCAGTTTCCGATTAAACATGACATTAAAAAAAATTATACATAATTCACTATATGCGGTCATCAAAGATTATTCAGTTTATGATTTCTTGTTAATTTGTAAAAACTGATATTCTTATATGCTTTGATAGATTTGTATACCTTCATATAGTTACAAATTATTAAACGAAATTGTGGTGATATTAGTGATATATGGTCGGGTCCTTTTAGATATTTTGATTGATGGAAAAGGCTTCATTCTTATGCAAAATATATTTATACAGCTATAACTCTTTGAGTTGTATTGGGAATATAATGACCTCACTTCTATGAGAATAAATATCTATGAGTTTATAAAATGGTAGTGGTTCGTCTTTACCAACATTTTCTCCATGGTCGGCTTGCGTTATTTTCTATCCATTTTGTAAGCATTCATAGAGTTGAAAAGATGGGACCTTAGTGGAATTGAACCATCATATCTTGAGATGTACTTTTACACTCAAGTGCTCTTCCATTGAGCTAAAGATCCGGTTCAAGATACAATACATGCATATATAAGCATAACATACAACATAAATAATAATGGTTTCCTTTAATTGAAAAAGTGTTTAAAAAATCTTGGATAAATAAGAAACCACCATCCACCAAGTCATGGTTTCTTGCTCTATAACACATAGAAAACTACGTAAAGCACAGGGTAAAAATTCTACGTTGATTTAAACTAATTGACATTTTCAAGCTCGAGTTCAAAACTCAAGTTTATACCAAATTCAATAGACCACTTACTACTGTCTCTTATTGAAGCAATTGAATTGAGTTCTGAATATATGCAAGTACCAAATACCTTGATAGCCATGGGACGTCATTAGATCTTCTTGAAGGTACTTGAAGTCTCACCACTATCTGTAGCAAACAGAAAATAGTATATCATAAACTTTGGCATAACAATAGTTATAGATCTTCACTTGGCATGCCTAAAAATCTCAGCATAAAAATAGTTCAAGGCATCCACATATATATGACATTGTCAGTATCTTTGACCACCTGACACACCTTCTGCACTCGAAGGATCAATAAATATATTCCCATTGAAGCTTTTTAGCTAGTGTTTTCAAGGATCAATAAGTCTTCTATTGCTTCAAAAACTTATAGACAAATTATACAAATCTTACATTCTTACCATTTGTTCTCAACACTTTATCCAGGGTAGAAGCAGTTTTTGTTCAAACAAATGGTTCCAGGGAGTGTAGTATCGTAGTTCCATGTATTTTAGCTGACATAAGACGAATGTTAACAAATCTATACAGTTAGTATTCCATTTACTCAATTTGCTTAAGAGGTTCTGATGGCCCATCTACATATAGAGTCCTCAATTGGATGCAGGTGATTTTAAAGGCATGGACATCTTGTGCTCCAATGGGCAAAGAAAGCTTCGAGTGTAGCTACAGGAGAAATTGGCCACAATGTAGAATACCATAATTGGAGCGAGGTGCATGTTTTAGGATTTAGAATCATATCCAAGCAAATAACTTTAGGAATCATTACTTATAACCAAAAAATCTAATTTCATTGAAGTTACGCTACCTAGGTAGGGAAGACCAGAAGGCAAAATGACCACACTGTATAAATAGCTAGCAGAATATCCTTAGTAAAGACTCTCATTTGTAAAAACTTAAGCCACGTACAAATAAAAGCAAAGTGTATGCCATTAGATAAGGCAATGGAAATTGCTTCATTTCATTATCGGAGTATCGCAAATCACTACACTAAAATTGTAATGGAAGGCACTTGAATATGATATCAATTAATTTCTTAAATGGAAGAGAAAGCTTACAAATGGAGTTCACGCATTGCTGCCACATAGTTGGAGTCTACCCAGTCACCTCGCTCCACCATTTACTTGGAGCTTCGTCAATGCTCTCCTAGACCGCTATACATTAATCCATGGAGGATGTAATAAATTTCATTGTTCCTGCAGCATACAACATTATAAGAAACATAGGTCGTGAAGCAGCGTAAAAAAATTCGCAGGTGCAGAAACAGGCCGGAACCTTAAACAACCTACAATCTCTAAAAGAAAAAAACCCTGAAAAAATTTATAATAAAAATTAACATTTATTATAAAAATTATGATAATCGAAATGAAAGGGTGTGTACTTGGTATAACAATTGTCTCTAATAAAAAATTCCACATTAAAACCTGAGCGGATAACTACCGTCTCCAATCAACAATGCACTTATAAAAAGAAAGAAAAGGAAAACCTAACTTGGGATTGCTACGATGCACCCATAAAGATTTGATGTATATTTTCATCATTACATTCTAAGAGAGTTTAAATCTCAAGTCCTATGGAGCGGAGGCCAACCAACAAAAGTCTAAATGGCATCAACACCAACTGGAGATAACTACATGGTTCAAAGCTCCGAGCCTATTCTACCACATGTTGCTCAGTTGCCAAGATACCATTTCAATGCCAAAAGGATGCATTGATGCAATTGAGACGACACAATCCAAAGATCAAGTCATTCATTAGTCTCTGCCCATTCAGCTCCCTGCAATATGGGGCAACATTCAGTTTGGTAGTTGGTTGTGTTATGAATTCATGCCCAAGGTCCCTAGAACTTGACCTGCATTATCCCTCTACACAACTCCAATGCCTGCAGGTCCTAGGCTTCCTTCACAACACCATCAGTGTTCATTTTAATTAAAATAGAGATGGTGGTATCCATTTGCACAGTGTGTTGACTGGTGCTGCCCTTGGCAGTATGGGTCCAATACCCAAATAGTTAAGAATGTAGGGAGGTCTGCAAGTTGAAACAGTGTAGAAGTTTAGAGAGGAAAAAGTTGAAACAATATTGCCATAAACCCACCATCTTATTCACTAAACCAACACATGCTTCACACTCTGTCAAGAAAGATGGACTAATCAAGATGAGTGGGAGCAACTAATGGTGGTAGTTAACCTGATATGGCACTTTGTAGAGAAGGGAAAACTAACAATAGCGACAGGAATGCCACTAACTAACATTTCATTGAGCAACATACTTTGTGACGTGTTCTTCCACCTTGCATGACATCATCTATAAGTATAAATTTGTCCAAGCCTTATTGGTCATTGGTATAACAAATTCCCAGCTACATGTTAAGAAATTACTCTATTAGAAGTTTAACATATTGAGACCATATTTACACCAATCAAATCACCTACTCTTCATAGTTTGAACTCTCAAGAATTTCACCAAAAAACTTAGCCATTATCCTATTTGTTTCACACAGAATATCCTAAACGGAACTTTTATATGTGATTATGCACACATCTCCAAACCTAATTAATTACAATAAGTTGATTCTTGACTCGTCATAAAAATGCTTTTAACTTTAAAGAAATTGTTTTGATATGAAAATGCTTTTGGTGAGGCAGACCTTACCCAAGGAACTGACTTCGCGATTCAACCCTCGCTCTGCAAAATTTAAAATTCTCTAAGTGCAACTCAAATTGCCAAGTACAAAGTGTTTGTTACAATGATTCTTTGCGAGCTGTGCTAGGCCTACTAACAAAATGTTTATGCTCACTACAACTGATACAACGAATAGCATTTTAAGACGGCCATACCTTGTATTCCCATGGTTGTGTTCGTCTTGCATGCCATAACTGATAAAGCGTTTTCAGAAACTCAAAATATCAAGTTGTTCATTAGAAAATAATGAAACAGAAATATGTAAAGAGAAAAATTAAAGAAACCCAAATACAAAATTTAGGGAAGTTTGTACCTCAAGCAAAATGGGTTCCTTCGACTGCTATTAATTAAAAGATATACATACAAAACCCTCATCTACTCCAAAATTAAATTGAAAGGTGCTATCTAGTATCTATTGAAAAGTAATGATTATCCAAATTTCCAATTTGAAGAGGAAGAAAATGATCTTATTGACGATCGTATTCAATCGAGCAAAGAAAGAAAATAAAAACTGGAAGAAAGAAAGTGAGACAGTGCCTACACATGTTTGTTGAAGATATAGAGCTAGATGGCGTCAACATTAAACTAAAGAAGTGATTAAACCTTTCACATTGCACCTGTTAAGTTTCTAATAGCACCTCCTAGTCTCTATAATTTTATATTGTCAAACCACAAATATAACACTTATTCATATCATTTCAAGTACAAATAAATAGTTTGATATAGATTTAATCTAAAAAAATTACACCAATTCAGCAGAATCTGAATGCGTAACTGGAAAAGCAGAATGAGAAGAATAGAGAAAACCACAATGAATAGGATTCAAGAATTAAAATCCATAACAATATGTGTTTGAGGGGGGTGGGTTGTAAATAAATCAATTGCAGAAATCAAAGATTCAAAGTTTACTGAAAGTTTTGTTAGTGTAGTACTTCACACTAAGAAATCTATCCAAGAACTTACCAATCTATAAACTAACATAGAAAGAAGAAGTATGATATGTCACGGAGTGCTAAATAAGAAAGGCGTAATAATGAAATGCAGGTCAATGGATCTGACCTCGGAATAGGGCAAAGTTGCTCAAATTAAAACATCTTCTGAGCAACACGAAGTGCGCCAATGACATGTTTAAGAACAATATGTAGTAATACATAAGAATAAAGTTAAATATAAAATCATTTTGTATCAAACATTAAATTTAGAAAATATAAATTGTCGAACAAATCCATTGATAGTTGGTCTGTATGCATCTATATTATTGTCTACAAAATCTAGTGAGAAGCAACTGTGATGTAGGACCACTATCTATACTCAGTTGTAATCATCATTATAATACTCATTTCCGCAATGGATTTGTAGAAAGTAGAAACAATTTGACTAAATTGCCATATAAAGTGACCACTAAAACAAAATGAAATAACAAAGTAACTGAAAAAGTCAAAAGTGCAGTTCTTTAGCTTACTTGATAGGGCTAGGTTTTCTAGTGCTTCAGTTGTCATTTAGCTTTTGGAGTGTTTTTTAGCTGACGTACTATCAAATGCATATTCTTAAAGCATCTGAAAACATACATCAATGTATGGTAAGTGGTAATATAGTTTATATGATAGGGCTAGGTTTATGATAAGTGCACCTTATTGAGTGATGTCATGAGGAAGCTCTTGGCTTGAGCAAAGTATTACAAAGAGATCAACACAATAGGCTGTTAACATTAAATTCTCAATTCCACAAACAATGAGCAAACAATTCCATTGGAATTAAGAAAGTTGAAGCTAACCATAACACACCTTTTAACGACAATCAAGTGGTGATAATTCCGCGAAAAATCATTTGGTGTCGAACTTGTTGGAGTTATCCCTCACATGAGGAGAGAAACCGAGCCAAATGGGCAAATTCAAATCCTTGAGAGTCGAGGCCACCCAGCCAGATGAGGGCGCCGATGAGTCCAAGAATATATAGCTCGCTTAACATAGAGGCGACCAGCTCAAAGTGGCCAAATTTCCAGCCTTTCGACTCGCTTCGGGCCGGCCCAGCCTTTCCGGCATAAATTTTGGGCCTTGCTACAAGACCACGAAAATTTGGTTTTTGGAGATAAAACCAAAAATCAAGGTTTTGGAAAACATAAAACAAACCTAACAAGTCAGAAGGATTGGAATCCAGACAAAAACAAAAGAGAGAAAACCTTTACAGAGATACAACCCTGTAAAGAGATAAGAGTGATCTAGTAAGGTGAGAGACTGAAAAGGAGAGATTGTAATCTTCCTTCCCACTTTATTAAGAACTGGCTCTTGTGGAAGTAGGCATCATTGGCTGAACCACGGTAAATCTTTGTGTTGTGGTTTGCTTTTACCGCTTTTACATTATTATCTGTTGTTAATAGTTGTTTAGCGAGTTGGGCATGTTAGTATAGGTTGTAGTTGATATTTAGATTTTGTCCGGAGTTGAATTGTGTTCATACAAGTTATCTGTGTAGTGGGGGGAACCGATTGGTATTGGTATAAACCCCAACAAGTGGTATCAGAGCCTTGGTTAGAATAGCCTAGGGTGTTATCCGAATCTTGGTCAGAAGGTGTTTGACGAAATTCCTGAGAGAAGATTTGAGGTTAAATAACTTGTAGAGATGGACCATTCCGTGAACACTTCGCATGATGAGTCCGAATAGGAATAACTATACCATCCGAAAGCCAAGATGGAAGACTTGCTATCTTCGCAGGACTTGGCACTTCCCATTGAGAATGAGGGAGTAAAACCGTAAAAGACCGATGAGGCCGAGTGGAAAAAGCTTCGACGAAAAAGCTATGGGTACATTCGACGATGGATTGACGACGGTGTCTTTCACCATGTGGCCCCGAGACTACGACCTTCATGCGTGGAAGAAACTTCGAAGACACGTGTGAGAGGAAGTCCGGGTGGAAACAAAGTGCTAGTCGTTAAGAAGTTTGCGCAACCGCGAAGTACCAAGAAGGTTCTTCAATGTCCGAGCATCTTAATGAAGTACGTAATATCATCAATCGATGCATTTGATGAAGATCAATTTGGGAGACGGTTGAGGCTTTGTTTCTATTAGGCTCTCTACCCGAAAGTTGGGAGACATTAGCGGTTCTACATGGAGCGACCAAGGATGGAATTGTTACCATGGAGATGGCTACCACGCCTTTGTTGAATGAGGAGACTAGAAGGAGTGCAAGGAGCAGCTCCTCTCACTCGCAGGTCCTTTTCACGAGAAAACGGAGAGGTCGGCGAAAAACCATCTCGCTCTAGAGGTGATGACGAAAGTAAATCTAGGGGTGAAGCTAGAACTCCTAAAGGCAGAGAGGCAATGTTACTATTGTGCCACAAAAGGCCACTTCAGATATGAGTCACGAGAACAGGGATGGGATGAAGAATAACCGTGGTACATGAAGACATGGTGCGTAAGAACGGAAACACAGCAGAGATACTACCGCACTAGTCGGCGACCTAGTGGGAATTGTGTCGAGGTCGAGTGGTGTGTGCCGCCTTAGTACCTCATGTCGGGGATACGAGTGGGTGATAGATACTGAGAGCATCCTATCACGTCACAATCGCCCACAGGATTCTTCACTACCTACAGCGTGGTGAATATGGTGAAGTGAGAATGGGTAACAAGTGGCGCCTCGAAGATTATAGGCATTGGAGATGTTCATGTAGAAACCAATGTCGGCTACACCTTGACACTCAAGGATGTAAGACATGTCCCCGACATACGGTTAAGCCTAATTTCGCCGAAATTAGATGATGATGGCTTTGTAAACTTCGTTTGGTAACGGGGTATGGAAACCGAAAGCGAGGTTCCATTGTAAGCGCCAGAAAAGAAAACTTGCTCTCTTTACAAAACACACAGGCTAGTTTGTGTAAAGCGTAAGCGAATCGCGCGTAAGAAGAAGCTTCATCCGAACCGTGGCACAAAAGAGACCGTGGTCACATGGGCATAAAAGGGATGGAAGTTCTTGCTAAGCAAAAGGCCGCGCCAGACATTAAAGGTACACATTTAAGTACATGTACTCATCGTTTGGTAGGAAAGCAACACGGGGGTGTCTTTCCAAAGATTCCCGCCTCACGTAAAGGACAATCGTCCTTGAGCTAGTGCACACGCACTTATGTGGTCCTATGAGAGTGAAGTCCCACCGGGGAGCCAGTGCTTTGACATTCATTGATGATCGTCAAGAAAGATATGGGCCTATAGTCCGAAGACCAAGGATGAAGTACTTGGCGTGTTTGAGAAATTCCACAAAGATGGTGGAAAGAGAGACCGGGAAGTTGTTAAAGTGTATTCGCCGATAATGGGGGTGAGTACATTGGGCCATTTGAAGAGTATTGCCGAGTCATGGGATTAAAATATGAGCGCACCGTTCCCAAGACACCGCAAATGAATGGAATAGCGAGAGAGAATGAACCGTACCATTGTAGAGGATAAGATGCATGTTATCTCACTCTAAGCTACCTAGAAGCTACCGGGTAGAAGCAATGCGTCTGTGTGTGCATGTGATCAACCTCGTCACCAAAGAAAGCTTCAATAGTGATTATCCGGAGAGAGTATGGTCGCGAGATGTTGATTATGGATACTTGAGGGTATTTGGGTGCGGGGCATTTGTGCATATTCCGGCGATGAGAGATCCAAGCTTGATGACAAAGCCAAGCAGTGCATTTTTCTGGGTTATGGAGATGAAAAGTTTGGTTACAAACTCTATGATCCGATTAACAAGAAGGTAATCCGAAGTCGAGATGTTGTGTTCCTAGAAGACCAAACCATAGCAGACTTTGAGGAGGGTGAGAAGTTACAGGCTTTCACCAATGATCTTGTTGATTCAGAACCAGAAGTTCCTACTGTGGAACGTGCAGAAGGCATTGAAAATGCAGAGAACCATGAGTTTGAAGCTCATGATGAGAATCCTATTGCTCATGATGGGATAGAACCTATTGGTATAGAAGATGCGAGATGAGATGCATGAACCACCACCGCAAAGCAGAAGTGCATCCTCCCGAGGCACCCGCCAGATGGGGCAAGGAGGTCCGAGAGGGAGAATAAACTTCAACCAGGTATCCACCACATAATGCACGCACTACTATCGGATGGTGGAGAACCTATGTACTATCAAGAGGCACTTGAAGGTACGCACAAAGAAAAGTGGTTGAAGGCCATGCATGACGAGATGGATTCTTTGCATAAGAATCACACTTATGAAGTTAGTTGAGAAACCCACAGGGGAGAAAAGTTCTCAAGAATAAGTGGATATACAAAGTCAAGCATGAGGAGAACAATCCTCACCCAAGGCACAAAGCTCGCCTTTGTTGTGAAGGGATTTGGTCAAAGGAAAGGGATTGACTTTGATGAGATTTTCTCTCTCTGTAGTGAAGATGACTTCTATCCGGTGGTATTGGGTATGGCCGCAAGTATGAACCTAGAGGTTGAGCAAATTAGATGTTAAGACGACTTTTCTTCATGGAGATCTTGAAGAAGATGTCTACATGGACCAACCGTAGGGGTTTGAGGTCAAAGGCGGCAAGGAGCACCTAGTATGCAAGCCGATAAAAGAGCTTGTATGGGTTGAAACAAGCACCGAGACGATGGTACATAAAGTTTGACTCCTTTATGGCGAAGCAAGGATACAAGAAGTCCGCTTCCGATCATTGTGCGTTTGTTCGAGATTTCGGATGGGGATTTCATAGTGCTATTGGCCAGTATGTGGATGATATGTTGATAGTTGGCCCAAACATCAACAAGATATCCAAGCCGAAAAGACTTGAGTAAGTCCTTTGAGATGAAGGATTTGGGTCAAGCAAAGCGGATACTTGGATCGCGGATCACCGTGATGAAAGAGTGGAAAGTTGTGGCTTTCTCAAAAAGTTACATTGGTAGGTGTTGAAGAGATTCAACATGGATCAAAAGCGAAGCCCGTCGGTTATCCGCTTGGTGGCCATTCCGCATGACCAAAGAGATGTGTCCTAAGGGTGAGCATGAGCAGAGTCGGATGGAAAAGATTCCTTATGCATCCGCAGATGGGCGGTTTGATGTATGTCATGGTGTGTACTAGGACGGATATTGCTTTTCGCCCGTTAGGGTTGTAAAAGCGATTTGTCAAATCCGGGTAAAGAGCATTGGGAAGGTGTTAAGTGGATATTGAGATATCTCAAAGGCACTTCCAAATCATGTTTGTGCTTTGGTGGAAGTAAGCCCTTACTTGAAGGCTACAATCGACGCGCATGGCGGTGATGTTGACTTCGATGAAGTCCACCTCCGGTTATCCGGGTTACTTTGCGGGGGAGCGGTTTCTTGGCAATCTAAGTTGCAAAAGTGTGTTGCCCTCTCCCACTACTGAGCCCAGGTATATTGCAGCCACCGAAAGTGTTGCAAAGAGTTGCTATGGATGAAGAGGTTCTTCGACGAACTAGGGCTAAAGCGTAAAACGGTTTGTAGTTCTATGTGATCGAGGCGCCATCCACTTGAGCAAGAATCCGAGTTTTCATTCTAGATCCAAGCACATACACGTGCGTTATCATTGGATTAGAGAAGTACTCGAAGACAAGCATTTGTGTATTGAGAAGATCCATACCGACAAGAACGGGTCGGATATGATGACCAAAGTCTTACCGAAAGGTAAGTTTGATGTTTGTTGTGCTATTGCCGGAATGGCAGCACACTCCTCCTGTTGATTTGGCAATTGCATGGAGGTATCCCCCTCACGGTTCGGGAGGGGGAGATTGTTGAGTTATCCCTCACATGAGGAGAGAAACTGGAGCCGACGAAATGGGCAAATTCAAATCGCCGCGAAGTCGAGGCCGCTTGCCGGATGAGGCCGCGCCAGCGCCGAGAGCTCCAAATAACATAGGCGGCGACCAAGCTCAAAGTGAGCCGCCAGCCTTCGAGGCCTTCCAGTAGCGACTTCGCTTCGAGGAGAGCTACCAGCCTTTCGCATAAATTTTGTGGGCCTTGCTACAGTACCCGCGAAATTTGGTTTTTGGAGATAAAACCAAAAATCAAGGTTTTGGAAAACATAAAACAAACCTAACAAGTCAGAAGGATTGGAATCCAGACAAAAACAAAAGAGAGAAAACCTTTACAAAGATACAACCCTGTAAAGAGATAAGAGTGATCTAGTAAGGTGAGAGACTGAAAAGGAGAGATTGTAATCTTCCTTCCCACTTTATTAAGAACTGGCTCTTGTGGAAGTAGGCATCATTGGCCGAACCACGGTAAATCTTTGTGTTGTGGTTTGCTTTTACTGCTTTACATTATTATCTGTTGTTAATAGTTGTTTAGCGAGTTGGGCATGTTAGTATAGGTTGTAGTTGATATTTAGATTTTGTCCGGAGTTGAATTGTGTTCATACAAGTTATCTGTGTAGTGGGGGGAACCGATTGGTATTGGTATAAACCCCAACAGAACTGAATCTCTGATAAAAAAAATGATAGAAGCACACAAAGAGTCAAATTAATAAGTAAAAATTGAAATTTACAGCAAAAGATCGCATAGAACCACAATATATGATAAAAGAACAATGTGATATAGTAATTAGGGCCATTAACCATACATGGATGATCAACTGCCTTAGAGAGAGTTTCATTAATGAAGCACCGAAAAAAAAAGAAAGAAAGAAAGTTTAACTTAAAAGCTTTGATTGTTTTGTTTGTAGTGGAAATATCAGTTACAATCGGCCATGGAAAGTAGTCGATCAGCTTACATTCATGGGAGCTTTTTAAACACTCAAACATGGCGGAGACGAACTTTTTATTAAGAGGTCATGTGAAAATCCATTCTATATACCTATACTAAATTTTAAAAATACCCGAGAAAAACAAAATGGAAAGAAAAAGAAATAGCTTTATCTATCTGTATTTTTTCTAACTCGAATATTTAAATAGCTTTCTTAACTAACAACTCAAATTCACTGAGCTAACCACAACAACATAAATCCATAGCTTCCCACGGGTACTTTGACTGTTGGTATTGCACTTAATAGCTGACATAATAATGGCGCAACCCGTCTATGATAGATATCCTTTTATAGCAGAGAAATGACCAAAAAACATACCTTGGATCCAATCTCTTAAGTTGTAAGGTGCTTAGGGTTCATATGTCAATGCCATCCTGTCAGAAAAACCAAAATGGTAAAATATGTCAACCTTATTAAATTGTTGATTGTGAAGTTACACAACTACCAAATTTAGTGGGAAAAAAAATGTGCATTACTAAAACCGTAAGCTCACTCATACTAAGATCAAGTACTATTAACGTACAACAACAGACTGAGCCACTTGCTTATTACACACTGTATTTTAATGACAGTACCACCTTATTCACATGGTACGGTGCAAAGCATCAATTCAAAGACCAAGCTTGATGCTTAACACCATCAACAGATGATTAATTTTTGTGTGAGTTATGTTTCTCATGATAGTTAAGCTAAAACTATTGCAAGGTTCAGTACAGACATGAAAAAAAAATCTTTCTTGCTCAATAAAAAAAGCAATGCACATGGAACAAAAAATGATAAGTTGGTAATCGAAAACAATGTAATAAGAAAGTACAACTCTATCAGGCCGTATACACTCAAACATTTTTTTTATGGGGCATGAAATGCAACGTTGCACTATCAAAAAACTAAAAAAAACATAATTTAAGGAATGCACCCAACTAATGCCAAAATGTCAAAAAATAACAAAGAATAAAATTCTTTTCTCGCTACATATGAAATCGTGGACTCACCCCTTGCACTTGGAGCAAATGACCATTTCGTGAGAGTGATAGCTTCTTGGATGTCCCATTGTAAAGCTCCTCCAAGCTAACCTTCAGTGGATGCATCACATCCGTGCCCCTTCTCTGCCTTCATCCTCCGCTGCTACCACCACCACCTAGTAACAAATTTCTTGTCAGACTTGCAATCCCATAAACATAATAGATATAAACAAAATCTTTGTTTAAATATGTAACTCAAGCTATAATGTAATAGTCAAGCTCAAATCAGTATGTACCATTAATTTATGCAGCAATTACTAATCCCAGATCAGATCAGTATCAATAGTAACAACATAATACAAAACCATATAATTATCCAACACCTTCAGAAAGAAGAAGAAGAAGAAGAAGAAGAGAAAAAAATAAGTAAAATAACTTAAAAATCCAAAATCTCATACCCATTGCTTATTAACCTATGTAAATCACTGGAGAAAAGAAGAGAGAGGTTGAGTTTAATCTACTTAGCTTAAAACCCTAAAAAGTTTAATCTAATTCGGAACCTGCCTATTTTATAAGAAGAAAAGAGGTGTGAGACCATAGTTCAGAACGACACATTGATTTTAAGTACTATTCCAATACAAAAACAATAACAAAATTTAGGCCACCACTATATTGTCACGAAGGGAAATAATTTGGAGCTCTGAAATCTTGACAGGTTGTGCATTTTCTTTTTTTTTGGGAAATCATATTGCTAGAACAAACCCTGTCAATGGGAATCGATGCCCGGTATTTTTTCACCTCAAGGAAGAGAAAGTACTAAGGAGGCGACAGATCTGACCGTGCAGCGGGAGGAGGATTTTGGAGGGCTACTGGAACTAATACACCAATTTTCGATGACCGGAAAAGGGATGATCCGAAAAAAGAACTTGGTTATAAGCAACGTCTAGTCTTTCATACAGGGCAAGGGACACCATGTAAAGAAAACAAAACAAATTGGATCATGCATGAGTATTGCAATAAGAATCATCAGATAGCTAAAAATAGTCGGGAAAATGTTATGGAGGTATGTTTTTAACTCTATGGATCTAACTTAAATTATTAATGTTTATATTTTGATACATTGCTTGATACAATAGCAGAGACAAAAAAAATAAGAGCAATATTAAACTTATGTATATTCGATTTAGGCATTCTGAAGATCGAGGTTGATCTAATTATCACCGTATTATAATCATATGGTATATGATACCACCACATACGTCCTATATATGTTAAAGATGGAAAATATCTAGTCTAGTATCAGAATATGTGATTGTTGGCTACACTTCTTCTGAATGCAAAGAAGAGATCCATGTAGTTATGTAACGCATACTTAGGAATATGCAGAAATAGTTGGGAATGCATATCAATAAACTAATTGAATTTCTTTCATTTATTAGTTTTCTAATCAGTTGACAACTACAACAGTTAAGAGTAGGAATCATTAAACCTGCATTAACAGGTATTTGTAGTCTGTACTCATCACGTTCATAATGATAAAAGAAATGCATTTGGTTTAAGTATGAAAGTTTTGTACAACTTAGAAGGCACAACTACTAATTTTGAATGGAATTATACAATTGTCATGCACTCTTCTTGTGAAGGATAAAGCACTGTCTACAACTCCATAACTTTTGTTTACCTGCAATACATGTAAAAGTTGGATTAGAAAGTGACCTCCAACCTACGAAATGATTCTATATCCATTCTTCCCTCATTTATCTTACCCCTCTAATCTTATAAATAAGCAGATCTTAAACTTGTTAAATTCTAACTTTTCAGTCACATATTAATATATAATAGTGGTTCTCAACCATGACTTCTTACTTTGTAAGGATTACAAAGAGCATAGCAAATCGACAGGACACGTATTAATATATAATAGTGGTTCTCAACCATGACTTCTTACTTTATAAGGAATTAAGGATTACAAAGAGCATAGCAAATCGAGATTGTAATAGAAGTTCATTTTACTGTTCAACTTTAGTGCTCAACTTGTTAACAACAGCAACAACAACAACAACAATGTGGCTAAGTAAAATACTCGAACTAAATTATTGACAATGAACCAATACATTCCAGCAAAGATGATGAGGTGTGTGGTGTAAACATTTCTACTACTGGGGTGTAAATCGTCTCCAAAATATATATTCATAAATGTATAGTGTTATGCATAGGTATAAACAGATTCACTTATTAATTATTAAATGAATTATGTTAATGTGTTTGGTGTTAAAGCACTTCCAAGTTGCCCAAACCAATATTTTTTGCGATAACTATAGAAGATAGCAACGAAGACCTTTAAATGTTGATGTCCAAAGGTGCGTTAGAAGAGGATTAGCATATGTATTGAAGGACTACAAACTTAATAGTTTAGTTTAAGTGTTACCTAATCAGCATTCACTCCACAATCCACAATAAAATGTCAATCAAAGCCTAGAAATTCATATTGAAATGCATTTATGTTGAAAATTGCAGTTATGATTGATAGTACCATGCTAATGCCCAGAAATACAACATATAAAAATATTCTACTTGTGATGTTGACTCACCTCTGTACTTGTTAAAATAAGTGTGGTGAACACCGTTGGCATGGTCTGTTATTAAGAATTCCGTAGAGGTCTTCAGTTGGATACCTGCACACAAAAAGAGTGAAAATTTGTCGTGAACTTTACATTCATCATATCCGCATGCAATCTTGTATCCACAAAAAGGATCAAACCTCCACTAATCTTGATTATGTAGTAACTGGTCTAGATATACATGCAGCTCCTCGAAGCACATATACTGATATACATCATTTTTTAAATGACATTTCAGACAAACCTAGGATTGGCAAAAATGGAAAAACCATTGAATGAAAAGAACCTGGGCTAGTGGAAAAGAAGAAGAAAGAGAGAACATTCACATCCAGCCATGAATCAGTTCAAAAGATTGAATGAAAACGTGCTAGTGCAAACAATCTGCAAATATAACATATATAATACAGACTATACTTGAATTGCAGGATCCATCCAAAGTTTTTTGATATCTTGTGCAAGATGTTAGTCAGGGATGGATAACTCAACCTGCTCCCAATTTCTGATATTTTTCCCCAATTTCCTGATGCCAAAATAAAAGGAATTAATATACTTATTAAGAGTTGACCTCCTCTAAAAGAAACAAATAACCATTTTTTAAAGTGGCCTTCAAGGAATCCATATGATCAAGCTAAAATCGAGTATTAAAGCTTTTGAATTGTGGAATCTGTAGAAAAGTGAAACTCTTAGAAATGTACGTAGTTGGAGCGGCAAAAAAGACAGACTCAAACTTTATTCTTGTCAGACAAATCATACTTTAAGGAATCAGTTCCATTGTGAAGGAATTCCTTGGACCCATCATGCAGTAACTATAAGAATAAATTCAATGAGGCTCAGGGGAAATTAGATATGACTCATCAAAGGGCAATGTTTTTCAAATATAAATATATTGGAGACTAAACAACAAAAAAAACCAACACACCCTTTCTATTATTGCATACTTTGATTGTCTGATATACGTTGGCATGGATAACTGAGACATAGCTATTTAGTTCGGCCTCGTCAAATCCCGTATGGAAAAGAAGCTTTATCTGAACAATAGTCACACAGAAAGATTTCAGAAGAGAGTGTAAGTTCAGAGGAAAAATAGAGTTACGGGGATAAAAGAGCCCAGGTTCTAACCTGTTTAAAAATGGTAGACTTTCCCAACTCTCCAGCTCCTTTCCCCACAATGAACAGAAAGAGAAGTTTAGTATTCAAGAAAAACATTCTAACACACGTTCTCCCGTATCATCGAAAAGATCATAACAGACTGCCACAGGGAATTCACAATTTGGAGCTTTTCTACATGAATTTAGAGGTGGAGAAAGAAGGTTTTCGGGGACTCGTGGGGTTTAGAATTTTATTTGTGGGGGACTCACCGTATAATTGTACTTTTTTCCTCTCCTGATTTCTCGTGAGTAAAAAGGGTACTTAAAATTTGCCTACGTGGACACCCTCAGAGAGCAGGAAAAGGGACTGCTATTATATATATATAAAGATACCACATTATTTTTCATAAGGAACTACGTGGAAACTTGATCCCTACAGAATAGATCTTGGGTACGTAGGCAGCCATTATTTGGTTCAGTTTCATATCCCCCAACATCAAATTCCTCTATTTCTTGGTAGTCGTTCTTTTTATTCTTCTCGTTGTGTTGAAGGCGGTTTATTGCCTAAACAAGATTGCTATGCTCAAATACCCTCATGTTTGTATTGGCTTCTTCTTTCTTTCTTTCAAGTAGTTTTTTGTTACTTCCAAATATTGTTGTTGCAACTGAAATTGCTTTTATTTTTTATCTTTACTTTTTGTTTTTTCCATTTGTTTGTGGTTGGGGGATCATGTCTTTTTACTTGTTCCTTCTTTGCATGTGACCATACAACTTTTTTTTTTTGGGTGATATAACTCGAGTCATTTACATCTTAGTTGGAGATAGATTAGATATATTTTTGTGGTTTGATCAAGTAGCAAGTCCTGTATACATGTGTTTTTGTTGTTCACTTACCAAAAGGGGAAAAGAAAACATGAAGTTAAGCCATTTAAGTAATAAGCATGATTCATTTTATTAGACGAAAGATCAATACAAGAAACCGGGTAGGAAGGACATCTATATATTCTAGTACTCATTATACAACTAATGCATCTTATGTTCCTCACTAGTATGGAGTTTTTAAAGATTTTTAAATAATTTGTTGTTCAACTAATGAATCAATGGCTATAGGTTTACTAATGGTGAAGTTCTTTGCCATGTTTACTTGATGGGCTTTGCTAGTTCCCTTTTAACTCTTAGAGATAGATTACCACTGACAAGAAGTAATTATGAAAATTTATTATACCCGAGCGGTTCAATGAACAAGTGTTTGACCTATATTTTCCATGTACACCGTGAATCGGTCTTTAACTTTCGATCCCCTTTTTTATATATCCGTCGTTGTTTTAAGTTTTAAGTTTTAAATTACGGTTTTGGATTTGTTTGATGTGAAGCGCAATGGTGTTATTGAATCCGGGGAATTTATTAGGTCATTGGGCATCTTTCATCCCAACGCTCCACTGGAGATGAAAGTTGCATGTAAGAATTGATTCTCATTACTTACACTTATATCCATGATCTCATATTAATGTACTAGATTCTACTGGTAATCAGTTACTCAAAAAACTGCCCACCTTTCCACTGTATCCTTTAATTTGTTGATCACACTTTGGTAAATTCTTTGTGTAGTTGCATTTCGACTATATGATCTAACGCAGACTGGGTTACTTGAACGTGAGGAGGTGATTTAGTATATATATCATTCAGGTTCTCTCCATTTATTCCGTATGTATGTGCTTGACTTATCAAGAAGCATGTTATAGTACACAAGACACATGTTATCATGCAGAATATTGAACTAGAGATATCAGATATGGATTTAGAGATGGGAATATGTGATCTTAAAATCTAGTAAATATCATATCATGTTATCGACTATGTTTAACACAGTTTTGATCCCACTGACTTTGGGGAGCCATACAGTATAATTCTGACTGATTGGTAAATAATCAATTGAAAATTTTAAGCATTTCATTTCGGGTGTTCAAGACCAAATTTATATGCTTAGAAAAGTTCGTGATTGAACAAATGTCTCAACTTATAATGAAATGATGAGAAGTCTTCGACCAATACTTTTCAATTTTGTATGTGCAACAAAGGGTCATTCATAATGAGTCACAAAGGGCATACCACATGACTGAATATAAGAAGACATCAGACGTTCAGACCAAATTATACAAGGCATACAACATTTCAATGTGTAAGAATCTGATTCTTAAACCTATGTAACTTTTGTTGTATGTTTCAGTTAAAGGAGATGGTGTTGGCTCTTTTGATCGAGTCTGATCTGGCCCTCACTGAGGATGTTGTCGAAACAATCGTGGATAAGGTCATCTGCTCTCTCTCGAATTGTACACTTACCTTATATCTGTTTGTTATATATTCTCATTGCTGTCTTGCTATAGACATTTACTGACGCAGATTCAAAAGGCAATGGAAGGACAAATATGCATCAAATGGCTGCACGGTTATTATCATCTTAGACAATTAAAGGTGGTGGTGGGTATGTGCACGGTTGTAGAAATGAAGAGCCTTGTCTCACAAAGACTCTGGAGGATTGGAGGACATCAAAGTTGATAGCGTCGGACTGCAACAGCTTGAATCCGTGGAACAAGAAGCAGAAAAGTGTTAAGACTTGTTAGTAAATGAACCTGGTGTGGGGCATGCAATCCATGAAAAGTTTAAGGTGCAAGTTTTGAGTAATGGAAAATCATTGGATGAGAGTATAAGACGGAGTTCCCAACTATGGCTGAAGCAGATTCAGATCTCCTTGTCGAGGTTGAGGGTGTGGTTGGGGATTTCACTATTTCAGCAAGGATAAGGGTGTTTGCTCCCTAATGCTTGAACGAGGGCCAAGGTGGCAGTGTCCTCTTATATTTATTTATGTAAACGCTAAGGGGCTTCCAATTAGCACCCTCTTTTTTCCGTGGTAGTTGAGTTTGATTGTTTTCTTTTGGAGATAATAGATTTTAGCTTTTGTAGAGATTAGATTGTAAATTTGAACTGGCTAGATTAATTGATGTTCTTCCAATCAAGTTTCCTTCCACTTTCGCTTGTTGTATCAAATCCAAAACTACAATGCCTCCCACAAACCTACAAAACTAAATAGAAGATGAATTGATGATGGAAAATCAGAATAATCTTGAAGATTTGAACATCTTCAACTAGAAGAAAAGTGATTTGGTTGTGCCAGGGAAGATTTCTTCTTTAACATATTTACAAGACTTCATGGGCGTGAACTTAATCAGTTTGAGCCTTTGAGGTATGAATGCAAACTGTAGTACAACCGTACAATTTAATTAGCAGCTCATCTTTCATTAACGCTCATTTTCACTGTTGTCAATCTAATCTTAGTTTGATCGCATTTCCGAAATATATTGGCCCCAGAATCTATGATCCTAAGATTAAACAAATTAAAAATGAAGAGGTTACTGTGAAGGATTTATGTATTGATCCTAACACCATAAAGTTTGTGATTAGTAGTTGTAATGGTTAATTTAGTACTACTAGGAAAATGTGCGTTTGTAATCCTGTCACTGGTCAGCTGCTCCAAGCCTCCAACTGCCTCGTACGAAAAGGAGTCAAGGTTTATATACTCTGTCAACTGGAATCACATTCATTAATTCTACTGGTATTGCCTGCAGGTATTTTTCCACTAAGAAATTTATGTTGTAGCAACTCTGCAACTCTTGAAAATGGAAGAATCTTGATCTTAAAGGTTGGAAATGGGCACCATGTTTACGATGTCCAGCTGCAGCAACTAAGATCTTTGGAGATTAACCCGAAAAATTGGTACGTCATTCAACCCTTTGTAGAGAGCATTGTTCCCTGATGAAAGCACTTCATATCATATCACCCCATTATCAAGTTCGATTTTGATGTATTCATAGACTCAAGTTGCAACTGCTCTAGTCTTTGCTGTTGAATGTTAATCCGGTGATTAAATTATTGAAATGCGATGAAAATTTTGTTCAAGAATATACAAAATCGACAAGTCAATTGGATACAGGTCACCACAAGTCAATTGTAACTTCCTACAGAACATTTTTAACTGTAACACAGTAATAGCTCAGAGTGTGCATCAACTGCATGCAACTATGCAAGTGCGCCCGACATGCAGAGATCACCGAGTATGGAAGGCCAACTTTTATCGAACTTAATTCAGTGACAGAGAGTGCATCGCAGAACTTAATAAGAAACACAGTATAGGTGCATAAATTCCCTAGCAATCTCAAATCCCACATATGATGATATGAGTGTACAAAATGAGTAAAAAAAAATGATGAGACCAATTATAGACTGATGGACAAATGACATTTAACAATGCAGACTAGATACAAAAGTTTATAATAAACAAGAGAAATAAAAAGGGAAAAAAAAAAAAAAAAAAAAAAAAAGTGGAGGGACGTTGAGCACAGAAAAAAATCTAATTTCCCCTCCAAAATCCCCTATTTCTCTCACAAAATCCTAGTTTTTCTTGATCTCTCCTCATTTTAATGGCAGACTAAAGTACTAAACAAAGGGTTTCTTAGTTTTACTCCATTTTAGAAAAAGAGTTTTTGTGCAATCATAGATATGGGATGTTCGACGGAGAGTAGTGGATTTGAGCAAAGATGGGGACTCGATGACGACTTAACATATATAGTCATGTTGAAGACTTTCTACAGTGAAGTAATCGCCATGACCTGGTGGTAATGGTTTTGACAGCAGTATAGTGGTTGCAGTCCAGTTCAACTGTGGAACTGGGGTGTATCTAGTTAAGAGTTAGGAAAGTCTCCCGAGTCCGATTGTCCCAGCTAGGATGTTGCACTAGGACTTTTCAGTGAAATTTAGGAAGTCATGAAAATACCCAAGTTCATACAGAAATCAAGAATCGACAAAGGAAATGTTAAATGTTGCATGGATCTAATCAAAGAAACTTCGGGAAGATGTCTCTGTCTCATGTCTTCATTGTACTGGAAGAGTAAATGTATATGTGATTCCATCCCTACTTTATTCAGTAACTTGTGACAGAGGGAATTTCAGGGCTATTTTGTGCCTAAGAAATGAAAGTAGCAAAAGTCAAACTTCCACAAAAAGTAAGACATACCTGTTAGTCTGTCACTGAATTTCTTCTGTCCACCCCACTTCACGGAAGAGTCTAAGACTGAGATTAAGATAGTTGATACTAGTGCTGTCTTTGGATCAGAGAACAAAACCTTCAACTTATCCCTGTAGCTAATTAGAGTTTGCAAGTCATGCATAAGTTGTGCAAAACAACCACAAGAGAAGCTGCAGTAATCTTAACATCAACTGTGTTATGTTTCGCTGATATCAGAAAACATAGATTCTAAAAGGAAATTTTATTTTCGTATCACTTCTAACTTGTTATTGCACAAGTAATATACATATTTTTCATGTAATGTAATATCACAGAAAAGTTGACCTGGGTCATAAAAGTATGTTCAATGCATGGTTAAAATCCTAGATCAAAACTAGGGAAATCATTCTTGTCCACTTGTTCTTTTCCTTTGCTCTTAAGTTCCTTGCAGTTCTTTCTTTCAGGATCTTCAGGGCAAGAGTCCGATCCAACCAAACTTGGTAATGGTAAATCAACACCTCCATTATGGGGACCTGACGCAGGAAGCTTTTCAAAACATTCTGATTGTGAAACCTCAGTAACCACTTGGGCATTACTGCCTACGTTATAATTTTCTGGATTACCATCAGGGATGTGTATTACGCTTCTCCTCATTAAATTCAGCTCGAACGCATCTTGGCCAAGTAAATCCTGATTACCAAACTCACCTAAATCTGAATCTTGGGAAGAACCGATCTGCTGCACAATAGCCTCTTTTGCCGGGGGCATACCCTCCTTCATTGGCCTTTTAAGAGTGAATAAGATTTGGTGGGCTGCAAAAACAGGAACTTGCTATTACACCAATATCACACGCAAACTTATCTCGCTATATAATGCTTGAAAATTTGTGGAAGCAGACAAACCATCACGTATTGGATCTGTTCTAGTACCACTTTGGCTGAACTTGTCCTTATCTACATTAAAGCTTTTAGGATATAAACCCAAATCTTTACCTGAAGATGTATTATTTGGAGGTCCTGTGCGTCCATGACACATGCATTTAATGTCAAAAGTAAAACCAGTAAAAAAGGTAATCATAGCTTAAGAGTTGAGAGCAGCTGCAAGTGATAAAAGCATTGTGAGGCATTGGACAAACCATATGACTTGGTCTTGTTTCTTCTGTCACTAGAGTTCAACTTCATCCTATCAACAGTAGAGATGGTAGGACATGAGGCCAATGATGTGCCTAAAGAGTTGGCATTTTGGATGTCTCCTTCAATATCAAAACAAAAGAGTTATGAATTGCCAGCCAACAAAAGTAAAGTAATGGGAATACAAATATCAATTCTATACTTTCAACATGCATAAAGTCATTTTGCATGCGTCAAGCAGATTTATAGACTAGCAAATGTATTTTTTATTTTATTGGCAAGCCTGTTTTAAATGAGATCGAGAACTTTTGATCTTGCCCTTGACCCTCCAGTATCATCACCCAAAGGTTTTACCGACTTTGCTAATCAGCACCTGCAACTAGCTATATAACATCCCGTATTTTTTTCTTTTCATTTTTCATAGTATAATAATAATAATGATGATAATATTATTATTATTAAGTAAAACAAGATATAGGATAACTATCAGCTTAGGGATAAAAGTCCCGTAAGTAACTAGATAAGTTTCAACCCTTGTTTTTTTCGGAGAGGTTTTAAAAACATAAAAAAAAAAAAATAGGGTTTCTCACGGAGAGTTTTTGGGGAAAGACACCGAGAACTTTTATACAGAAAAGATGGGGTTTTACTGACGGCAGAAAATGAAGATTTTTCCTGGTAGCTGGTTGATAGTCGGAGCGCGCTAAAAGTGAGTAGATTAGTTTTCTATTTCACGGTCTAATTATCATGTCTAAGGCTTCCGCTCATGTTTTCTGTGCATTCTTTTGTCGATATTATTATTGTTAGTTGTCGTGGTTAAAACTTGTTAAATGGTAGCATTACAAAAACTCTGGAGGTTGATTTGTTGAAACTGTTCGAACTCTGGAGGTTGTTAATGGCGGCACTAAGAACTCGCCAGTAAACATTTATGTGTGGACTGTTATTGTTGTTTTTGTTGATTTAAGATTAGTGGTAGTAAGGGGATGAATGTCGGGTTTAGAATCGTTGATGGTGCTGTCGAAGCTCCCAAATGGTTGTTAATGGCGGCGACCAGAAACCGCCCAGTTTAAATTAAACTTTGTTGTTTGGGTTTTGGGTTATGTTTTTGAATGGGTTGTTGGTGATGGGATTAGGAGGATTGATTGTAGGGGATGGGATCGAGTGTTGTGAAGTGGGGAAGCTCTTGAACAAGCTGTTAATGGCGGTGGGAATTTATCCAGATCTAGTTTGGAGGTAGGAGATTGAGTTAATAAATCTAGTTGGTGCTTTTGTAAAAAGGATAGGGTTTTTAGCAAGGGGCAAAACCGCTGGAATGAGGAAGTGAGATGGTGGTGGCCGGGATTCGAGCCGGTGGTGGCTGGTAAGACGATACTATTCATGTGTTTGGTTGGGCTTGGGCCTTAGGTGGTTTAGTTGTTGGGCCGAAATCTATTTCTGTTTTGGGCCTTAGTTTGTTAGTTGTTGGGCCAAAATTAATCTTTTGTCTTGGGCCTTAATTTGTTTCTTTTGGGCCAGTTCTATTTGTTTGCTTGGGCCAGTTCTATTTTGTTTGGTTGGGCCGAAACTAAGTTGTGATTTCTTTGAGCCAGTTTCTAATATTGTTTTGGGTCAGTCCATAGGACTTAATATAGATCCAAATTGGGTCTTTAAATAGTTAGACCTTTGGGCTTTGGTTTGGACTTTGATTGTGGACTTTTGACTGTTTAATTGTGCTACGTTTTATGTTGTAAATTGTATGGACAAATCAAATGCTAAAATATTACGGAAGCCTGCATAAATTGGTTTGTTTTTATCTAATAAAGATTTGACGTTGATATGGCGTATTTTAGACACGTGACAAGATTTATATACTAAGAGACATAGCCATAAAGACCTTTGACTTGGCTATGATTAAGTCTATTGGGATAGGTGCTTGACTTTAGGCTAAAATCTGTATATATATACGTGTGTACGTGTATTAACTATTATGTGATATTTCAATCTCTTATGATATACGGCGCTATGACACTTAGACATCAATTTGATTAATAACGCGTAAACAATAATACAAGAAACAAGATACTCCTCCGTTCTCTGAAATAATATATGCAATAAAATTCTATAATGCGTAAACAGTTTACCACACCCTTTTAAAATTTTGAATCTCTCCACGCCTCAAGTTTTGAAAAATGAGATTTTATGACTGATGATGTCATATGTTAGGTGGGTATTCATTGAATGTGCCATGAATGACCAGATTGTTTGGACTGCCCTAGAGAGGAACTAAGATATTCGCCTTGCGGGTTAGTTGTATTCCTTGAGTGTACGGGAATGTAAGGTTGGGTATTCCTTGAATGTAGCGGGAATGACCTAAGGTACAAATTATTAGAATGAGTTAATAAGATGGAAGTCTTGCTTGAGAAGAAACTATACCGGTTGAAATGACGAAACTACTTGTCTTCCAAGCTGTGAATAATTAAGTTATGGAAAAATATAAAGTGATTGTTTGGATAATTAAAGTATGATAATGTTTATATGTGGTTAGTCTACTCATACCAGCAAATTCCATTTTGCTGACCAATGTTTGTTTTGTTTTGACAACGTGGGTGTGTTCTTGAGAACATAGGTGGAAGGCAGTGGAACCACGGCGTGTGATTTGGATTCTTGTCTGGAGCAGTCCGTTAGTTCTTTTATTAGGTCTGATCTTTTTTGGAAAGATATAATAACGTGAGTTGACATATTTATATGACATGAGAGTACGATGTTGAAAATTGTTATTCTTAGAATTTGTTTATGTTTGTATTGGGATGGAAGATAGACTTTTATAAAGTAATAAAGAGAAGTTTAGAGATTATTTTTGTTGTTAAGATTCTTTATGATGTAGGTTTTAGGTTTTGACATGTGTTGTATCCACCCCGTCATAGCCTGGGTTTTTAGACAATTGAATCGAATGACGTTTGAGATATTTATATTTCAAATATTCATTTTTTTAATTGTTTAGAAAATCGGGCTGTGACAAGCTAGCTAGCAAATATTGTAAAACGTATGAGTCCAAAAGCTTGATATCACAAAGAAGTTGATACCTCCTTCCAAAAGTATCGCCTCCCCAATCTCGACCGGATGACACGTTAGCTCAAGCTTACTCCCGATTCGACATCTTACGAAAACTTCGGTACTACTTACTTTCGGAACAGTTCCATCTTTACTTAACAAAGTGACTGATAAAATAGGTGATCGAAGAAGAAGGGGGGAATGTAGGCGTAGGTACTTCATCTTAACAGTTCAACAAAAATTTGATCCAACACTCCACCGGATATCGTCAACGAGAACCTCAAACAACAATTATCATGACCTCGCCAAGATAATCTGGTAGTATAGCCTTAATTTGTTTTCTATAAGATTCTAGTGAATAAGTTATGGAAGACTAGAACTTCGGTCCATATTGCAATTTTAACCGCCCCAAGAGTTAACTCTTCAACTCTATAATGAAACTCAACTCTTGATTATAATCGATATCATTATTACGAGAAAGTCCATCAACTATAATAGTGAGAGTTTCCGATAGCAAATCAACTGCTGATGAAAAGAGGCGGGGAGGGGTAGAATAGAACGAAAAGTGAGTTATTATAACTTTTTCAATCTATTCTTGTGGTCTGCATATATTTGTACAAGTAGCGAGAACACCTTGGCTGAGCCGTCCATGTTGTCAATCGGGTTTCAATTTTAAACCTGAACAAAATCGAAAACTTTGAAGCTCAATCCAAGATTAAAATCCTAGATCAAAACTAGGGAACGCATCCCCGCCCAATCGGTTAGTGGGGCCTACCCAAGATACGGCCGACATGCGAGATTACGAAACAATTCTCAATCGCGAGAATGATTGAACGGAATTGAAAGACAAACTATGATAGCTAGTGCTCCGGGGAATTGTTTCATCACTTTATAAAGACCTTTGGTGGCAATGCCCAATGAAAACAACAAATATACAGATCACGATAAATCGTAAATAATCTGAACTAACCCGCTTCCTTTGGGAAACGCCAACCGAAAGTCGTGGAAACCATCATGATACTTTTTCGTTTTTTGAGTTTTTGTGTGTGGTGTATAAAGCATGCCACTCTGCATTCATTTGTGAGATATCGAAATAAAGACCAAGAAGGCAAGAACTATAACCATCAAGAAACAAATGCATCAAAGTTGTGTTTCTACATTTCATTAGAAAAGCACGAACAAAGGCGTTTGTGTTCGCTAAATCCCAATATATAAGATGATCTAAATTTAGAATTCTTACGAGGACGTCATACCTACAATATGCATAAAGATTAAAAGACAATCACTCGCCCACACTTAACTGACAAACTACAGACTCATATTACCAAGAAGGTTTCTTGGCGTGTCTAAGAATAAGACTAACCTGTTCTTGTTAGTTTATAAGACTAAATTGCTGAATGATTCCTGTGAGGGATTCCTTGCATTATATAGTCAAGATTACTTACAATATGTACCATATATGCAGCTTGCATATCATTCTAAATATGGACAATATAACCACATTCCTAAAGTACAATTATATACATAGATATGGCAATTGCTGTCAAGGCCATAATATATGCCAATCTCAATCTTAATAACATATATGGTAATGCAAATATGTCAATCACTGAATCTCCGCAAATCTCCAGCCACAATATTTGGCAACCTCATTGACATCCTCCCTCAAATTGATGCTGGTCGATCAAAAAGCATCAATTTGCTAACAAGAAACTGGTGTCGTTGTCGAGTCATCGCCTTGGTAAACACATCGGCAGATCAAAGATCCGTTGTGATATCGCGGAAGTGTGATAATCACGATCATCATAAGCATCAATGTATAGAATGGCAATCCACTTCTATGTGCTTAGTGCGCTCATGGAACCACGGGGTTAGCGATAATTTGAATGGCACTAGTGTTGTCGGATGAAGTGGAGTAGGCTCTAATCGTGGACAACCAAGCTCCGCCAGAAGACCCCGGCCAAACAATTTCAGAGCAGGCGAAAGACATAGCACGATACTCGATTCGATTGGAAGATTTAGACACACGACCACTTCTTCTTGCGCCCGAAATGAGAGCCGCCCAAGAAACATACACCAACCGATGTCGGCGACGGTATCTGCACACCCACCCAATCGGCATCACTATACCCCACCAAATCAAGGGGAGAATTGGCGGGAAAGAAGAGACCCTATCGAGTACCCAATAAGTAACGAATAATGCGACGAACCGCAGCCAAGTGTAGGTGCCGTGGAGCGTGCATAAAGCGCGCGGACTTTGCTGAACGGCAAAAAAGAGATATCGAGTCGTGTAATAGTGAGATAATTCAAACTACCCACCAACCGGCGATACAAAGAAGGATCATAAAGAAGATCACCCTCCTCTTTGGCGATACTTCACATTCACCTCCAAAGGAGTATCAACCGATCTACCATCCCGAAGACCGGCCAAAGAGAATCAACTCCTCCATATACTTATCTTTGATGCAAGTAAGTCCCGCCTGGACTTGAAAGCACCTCAAGACCTAAGAAATATTGTAACGGACCCAAATCCTTCATATGAAAAGACTCCTTAAGACGGTCTTGAAGATGAGATATCAATCCGTGAGTCGATCCTAGTAATAACAATATCATCCACATAGACTAGAAGAATCCACGATTACCTTGGTTGCGAGAGATGAAGAGAGAATCAATCATACTCACGAAAGTAAACGAAAACCTAGAAGAGTGGAACGAAACTTGTCAAACCGGCACGCGAGGAGCTTGTTTCAATCCATAAAGCGGCTTTTAGCTTACGGCGACATCGAAAAGGGGCAAAGAAAGAGACCCAGGGGGTGTCATATAAATCTCTTCCTTAAGGTCGCCATGCAAAAAAGCGTTCTTGACATCCATCTGCCGTAAAGGCCATCCCTTAGAGGCAGCTATGGCAAGAACTGTGCGAACTGTCGTTGTTTTGGCAACCGGGGCAAAGGTTTCCTCATAATTCACGCCATATTTTTGACGATTCCCAAGAGCCACCAACCGGGCCTTATAGCGATCAAGTGATCCATCAGAGCGAAACTTAATAGAATAAACCCATTTACAGCCAATGGGTTTGATGCTAGTAGGACATGAAACAATATCCCAGGTGTGATTCTCCTGAAGAGCTTGTAATTCCTCTTGCATAGCCTTCACCCAACATGGTTGGGTAACTGCTTCAGAATAAGAATTAGGAACTGTAATATGAGATAAGGCTGCAGAGAAGCCATACCAATCAGGAGGACGAGTAATGCGAGAGGATCGTCTAAGAGCATCAGAATCTGGAACGGGATCAGGGGCGGAGGGGCTAGAGGCCGTTCCGATCCAAGCAATGGGTCGGGGAGGCGTAGGGCTGGAGAGGCCGTCGTCTCTCGATAAACCAAACTGGTTTAAAACGCCGATAGACCGAGAGCCATCATCAAAACTAATGAGCGGGCCAAGTCCGAAGAATGCACAACATCTTTGCTGAAAGTATCTTGAGTCTCAAAAAACCACATTGCGAGAGATCTGAAACCGATGTGCAACACCATCATAGCATACAAAACCCTTGTGAGCGATCAGAACCCATGAAGGCACAATCAAGCATTGAGCGACAAGCTTATGACGTTCATGACGGGGCAAATGGACAAAGCAAATACACCCAAAAGTGTGTAACATGTCATAGCCAGGATGTGTACCGTACAAGCGGAAATGAGGCGAGTCAAAATCCAAATGTTGAACAGGAAGTCGATTAATCAAGTGAACAGCTGTGGAGAGGGCTTCAACCCAAAATCTGGGCGGAACTGAAGATTCCAAGAGCAAAACTCGGACAACATCTAACAAGTGACGATTCTTTCTTTCAGCTACCCCATTTTGCTGAGGGGTTTCTGGACATGAGCGATGAGAGAGAATACCCTTTTCTTGCAAGAAAGCCTGACAGTCATGAGACAAATATTCCCCGCCATTGTCGGACCTCAGAATCTTAATATTGGATGAGAATTGTGTCTCAATGAAAGCTACAAAAGTCTTAAGAACAGTACTGGCCTCACTCTTATAACGAAGAAAATATATCCAGGTGTAACGACTGAAATCATCAATAAACGTCACAAAATATTTATAATTAGCATGTGAGGTGACGGGTGCCTTTCCCCAAATATCACTATGAATAATCTGAAAACATTTATCAGCTCGACTCCCATGAACTGGAAATGGAAGAGTCTTGCTTTTCCCAAGTTTACAAGTATCACAATCAAAGGACAAACTAGAAAACTGAGACTGATCTTTATTACCCAATAAACCAATTTTCAACAAATGAGACAAAATTAGAGCATTGGGATGGCCCAATCTTTTATGCCAAATTTCATGCCTACGTCCAACACTAATACAAGCCAAAGACATAGCAGTAGGAATAGTAAACTGTAAAGGAAACAATCTTCCGACTTTAGGCCCCTTCGCGATCACCTTCCCGACCCCCGATCCTCGCACAAGACAACCGCACGGAGAAAAACACATCACGTTATTGTCAACTAATTGACCAACCAAATCAGATTAGTTGATAAACCCGAGAGACAAAAACAATATTAAAAGAAGACCCAATATCACCAACTGCGGTGATCGGGAGAATACGCCATTAGCTATCCGAATGTGTTGCGTCCCGGATATCGCCCGAATGTTGTGCAAAAGAATTACAACTACCGTCATATGATTGGATGCTCCTAATCAACAAACCCGGGAGAAGAAAGCGGTAGTGCTCTTACCTTGTAATCCCAAGGCGAAAACAATCATTTGTTGAACCGGTTAGCGGTAAGAGTAGGTTGACCGGTGCTAGCCTGCGAGAGTGTGGAAGGAGGGCCACGAACATTAGCTTGAAAAGCACGAGCTTTCCGGTTTTGAGGTCGTGTGGGACACTCCTTGATAATATGCCCTGGTTCCTTACAGTAATTGCAGACTTTTTGAGGACAATTGCGAGCAATGTGACCATACCCTTTGCAGCAAAAACACTGCGTTTTACCGTTCCCGCCCTTGGCGATAGGCAAATGATCATCACATTAGATGAAGATATATCGCCCCATGACGGTTTGAGTAGCCAACCGTTGTTCCTCACGCAAAAGTTCACCCAAGCACACATCCGGAGAAGGAACCGGATTACGATTCAACGGACACGCCCGAGCAACCTCAAATTCAGGTAGTAATTTCATAAGAAACTGGTCCCGCTTGCTAATCTCGTGAACATCTTGGAGGGCTTTCAAAGGCGTTTCTTTGGGACCTTATCATGAATGATCCCAGTACTCACTCCACAAGTTCAAAACCGAATAGTATTGCTCAATATTAAGAGTGCCATGATTGTAGTTAGCGATCTCTAACTCCAAATGAAACCGCCGTGCATTGTTGTCTTGATAATAGATCGCTTTTTAAATACTCCCACATTTCCTTAGCGGTAGTAAAAGAGCGTAAATTATTCACCATTTGGGCCTCCATGGACCCCAAAATCCGAGAAATAATTCGTGGCATCCTTCGTCTCCCATGCACCGAGATCGATGCTAGACTCACGGGAGCTTTTGAGGACCCATCAATGTGACCCCAAAGCTCCTTCCCTTTTAGAAACATCTTGAACTGGAATTCCCATGTGGGATAATTCTTTCTCAGAAACTTAACACAAAAGGCTTCAACATAATTCTTTCCCGTCATAGTTTTCACTACAAAGAAATCTTGTAGACAAAACAAATTGATGTTGCCCTTGAAAAAATAAAAATACACCACTGTGTATCGAGGGGCAAACGTTGACAAAGTGTTGTCAAACCACGACCAACCGCTAGAAAACCCACACCGTTGAAGGTCGAACAAGACCAAAACCGAGGATTCAACACAAACCCCACGAGGTAGGCTCCGATACCATGTTAGTTTATAAGACTAAATTGCTGAATGATTCCTGTGAGGGATTCCTTGCATTATATAGTCAAGATTACTTACAATATGTACCATATATGCAGCTTGCATATCATTCTAAATATGGACAATATAACCACATTCCTAAAGTACAATTATATACATAGATATGGCAATTGCTGTCAAGGCCATAATATATGCCAATCTCAATCTTAATAACATATATGGTAATGCAAATATGTCAATCACTGAATCTCCGCAAATCTCCAGCCACAATATTTGGCAACCTCATTGACAGTTCTAACATTATTAGTCAGACTTGGATGATTTTCTGGTGCTGCATTGTTTCCCAGACCATTATGTTCGCTCTCTGGTGAATATATGAATCAGTAAACAACCCAAAGTAACAGAGAAATATAATAGCAAGTAAATAAAAAAAATAGAATAATAAGAAAAATGATACAAATAATGAATGAGAGAGAGACAGAGAGACTAACCAATTTTAACATTGTGTGCCACATTTGGATGATTCCCTGGTGCTACACTGTTTACCAGGCCATTTACACTCTCTAAGTTTAAGAAATCAGAAAAAAGAAACCAATTGCATCAAGTAACCAAGCTACAAAACAATGCATGATCATGAAACAAATGAATGAGAGAGAAAGAGAGAGACTAACCACTTTTAATATTATACAAAACACGGTTTCTTCAAACTAATTATATTTTACTCAAGAAAATCAGTATGCCGGAATATCAGAACGAAATTCGAAAAATAGTCTGTGAAATAATGCGAAAAAACGGCCCACCTTTAAAGCGAAAACTTTCTTTTTATCCATTTGTTGATACGGAATCCACATTTGTACGCGTGCATGCAACGGACAAACAACTAATGCAACCGGCCTCTTCATCTCTTTTATCAGATTGAAGTTCATTTGCCATCAGCTTCTTCACTAACGGGAAGAGATTTATCTATACTTTGAGAATGAGTGGCTGGTTTTCTGTTACTGGGCAAGTTTTAGCCCTGTCGTCGGTGGTGACAATGGTGTTCTTGGGTTATAAATGTGAGGCCAGATGTGAGTTCAAAGCTATCTTCAACTTTGGTGACTCTAATTCTGATACTGGTGGTTTCTGGGCTGCATTTCCAGCACAGTCTGCTCCTTATGGAATGACTTACTTTAAGAAACCGTCTGGTCGGGCTACTGATGGGAGACTCATTATCGATTTCTTAGGTAAGATCCTTCAACTTAACCAAAGCAATTTGTTGCTGCGCGCTTCCACGACTTTTTGGCGCCTAGCTTGGGACAGAATTACGTAGTTTAGTCAAGCAATTATTATTCGGAAATTAGTTTACGCGTTACATGCATGTTTGAATTCGAATGGATTAGCCATATATGAAATAACACCAAACAAAATACTAATTAGCTAGAAATTATCACATACAAGTTTTTATTATTTTTTTCCTTCAGAGAAGCATACTGTATATCATACATTCATAGAAGGACCCAGCCCGAGGACAGCATCTACCCTACATGCCATGAAAGGACAAAGATCTTTGTCCACACTTTAAATCATTGATGATAGGGATGGTGCAAGCATAACTAAAATACAAGGAACCAATTGCAAAGTAGGATAGATCTTTTGTCCAGTGACCCTGCAAAGTAGGATAGATCTATAGTCTAAAAGTAGAGACCTGATAATATATTTGTGGTTCACACATTCTCTCTTTATTGACTGTTGGAAGAAACAGAGTTGTTGGTTTTTTTCATTTCATCACAAACAGCAGAGAGAGTTTTCCATAACTTCTTTGCCGATCTTGGACTAGTACTCAGCTTAACATCACTCGATCAATTATATTATATATAAGGTCAGTTTATTACAAATTTTCTTTTTCTTGTTAATTGCTATTATACACTTGATTATTACTCTTTTTTTTTAATCATCTTTCATTGTTAAAGGTTAACAACATAGCCATGTTTTGCAAACTTAAACTCTTTATCCATCACTTATTTGAAATCTGAGCTAACCAATTCTACTGATAAAGTCCAATGATGACTATCTCTTAAAACTGATTTGTATTTTTAGCTGCTAATTCTCCACCTTTACATGATTTTAAATGTGCAGATATCCAGTTCGTACTTGAACGTTTTCCTTTGGTTCTTGTTATTAGAGGTTCAGAGAACAACCAACTGCCCAAACAAACAAGTGAGATTATACATATTCTCTATTTACTTAATGTTATGTATTTTACATATATCCTACTGGAATAGCTCTATCATGTCTCATCACTTTAATTAACAACCAATGTTTTGTAATGACAGGTATGGAAGTTGTTGGAGCAGCAGTTGGAAACGTACTGACATGTGCGCTTAATCAGTTGGGTGTCAAAAGTCTAAGTGAAGAAATTAAGACATTGAGAAACAAAAAAGGAGATCTGATTGCCAGAGTAAAGGAGGTGGAAGAAACATTGCGAATTGCAGAGGTAGAACAAGGAAAGAAGCGCACAAGTGAAGCACAAAATTGGTTGACTAATGCCAACAATGTTATAAATAAGGCAGATGATGTGGACAAGGAAGCCAACTTGGGAAGGAGATGCCTAAGTGAAGTTTTACCAAATTGTTGTTCGCCTAGTTGTTGTTCACGACTGAAATTGCTAAAACAAATTTTGGAGCTCACTGAAGAGATGGTTGGTCTATTAGATGAGGCTAGTCGATTCTCAGAAGAGTCTTTGACGTTTTTGGGAATGGAGATGCCGACTACAAGACTGATTGGTAGTACTGCTGATAAGAACTTCAAGATGGTTTGGGAATATATAGTAGGTGATGAGTTTGAGAAAATTGGTGTCTACGGCATGGGTGGTGTGGGAAAAACCACCATTATGAAGACAATCATCAACTGTATTTCGTGCAACAATGTATTCGTTTTGAAAATGTTTTGTGGGTCACTGTATCTAAAGATGTTGATGTTCAAAAACTTCAAAATCAGATTGCAAAGAGAGTTGCATTGGATCTTTCTGCTGAACAAGATGAAGCTATACGGTCGTCAATGTTGCTAAGTGCATTGCAAAGAAAAAGGAAAATTTGTGCTTATCCTAGACGACATGTGGGTGGCATTTGATTTACGAAGCTCTTGGAGTTCCTAAACCCACAAAAAGACAATGGGTGTAAAATAATATTGACTACTAGGTCAAGGGAAGTGTATTGAAACGGATGTTGTGCGAGAAATATGTCAAAGTTGACTTTTTTAAAGACGAAGCATGGGAGCTATTCTCGTGTAAATGTTGATGAAGGTTGTTCCTAATGTGGAAGAGATTGCAAAAGAAGTTGTTGCGAAGTGTTGTGGGTTGCCCTTGCAATCATCACAATTGGTCGATCTATGAGAAGCAAAGATGTTGGTGAGTGGCGAGTTGCATTATCAGATCCGAAAACTCTACAAGTTTGAACATGGACATGGGGAAGAGGTCATTCAAATTCTTCTAAAATTCGATTTACGATCAACTAAAGGAAAACCACCAGAAGTGTTTCTTATATTGTGCATTGTATCCTGAAGATTATATAATCGACACTAGTAAGTTGATTGAGTATTGGGTTATGGAAGGGTTAGTGGAGGGATCCAGCAAAGAAGATGAAATGCTTCGTGGCCGTGTTATTCTGAATATACTAAAGCGTTGTTGCATGCTAGAAGAAGTTCCTTCAGAAGGTCGTTTTAATAGGGACCTTGTTAAAATGCATGATTTGATTAGGGATATGGCTCTTTACATCACGAAATCAAAACCTAAATTCATTGTCAGAACTGGGCTTTCATCAACAGAAATACCGCATGAAGATGATTGGTCGGAAGATCTTGAGAGGGTTTCATTTATGGAAAGTGGAATAGAAAATATTTCAATTATTCCGAAATGCCCAAAACTCTTGACATTGATCTTTGCTCAGAGTTATCCATCTAGACTGAAACACGTAGAGCCTGGTTTTTTTATGCACATGAAGAGTCTGACGGTTCTCGATTTATCTCGGACTAGTATTGAGTCATTACCAGATTCACTTTCTGATTTGGTGAATCTTCGTGGTTTACTCTTAATTCATTGTGGGAAATTAGTTAGAGTGCCTTCTCTATCCAAGCTTCAGTCACTGAGAGTGTTGAAGCTCACATATTCGGACATAGAAGAACTGCCTCATGGGATGGAAATGTTGGTCAACCTCAGATGCCTTGATCTCAGCGGCAATTCTAAATTGAAAGAAATGATCCCTTCAGGAGGATTGATATCCAAGTTTTCTTTACTTCAAGAGTTACTATTGGATAAAATAAAAGCGGAATATGTGTATGCGCGAGAAAGAGTAAGAGATTTCGTGCAGGAACTCTCAAGCTTGACACACTTGGAGAATCTTACAATCGTATTTCACGAGCTGTCGGACTTTATTTCCTCTTATGGTGAATTTACAAACTTTGAAAAGTTAAAAAAGTATTCTATTGGCATGGAAAACGACTTCAATCCCGAAAGTCAGCACGAGAGAAGTCTATGTTTGTCCAACTCAAAGGGTATTCCTTGCAATGCCCTCCGACTTCCGAAAAGCATTCAATATCTTCAAGTTGAAAATTTCAATGAAATCTCAAGGTTATCAGAGTTGCCCTTCCTACAACGGGTCGAGAACATGGGTATCGCACACGGAGCTTTTCCTTGTTTGAAGAGGTTAGAGCTCTGTCTTTGTTATAATATCAAAGTTTTATTCTCGTCTAGGTTGCTTCAACAGCTTCTTAACCTTGAAGAGATCAGCGTGGCTTGGTGCTCACAATTGGAGGAGCTAGTGGTAGCGGATGGAGATGAGAGTGGTGCCATTCCAGTACTCCCGAGGTTACATAAGCTGGACTTATTTGCATTACCAAAACTGAAGAGCAATTGGAGTCAGCTATTCATGTACAGCAACTCTTGGCAGTATGTTATAATTGACGAAGTCAAACTGGACCACCTGTTTTCAACTAGGTTATTACAACACTTTCAATACCTGGAAGTGATCAGAGTGTGGGATTGTGAGGAATTGGAGGAACTAATTGTAGAAGAAGAAGAAGCATGTGAAACTGTCGCACTCCCAAGGTTGAAGAAATTGGAATTCAGGAATCTACCGAAACTGAAGGGCATTTGGAAGGGCGTGATGGTTTGTGACTCTCTTCAAACAGTTAAAGTAGACAATTGTCCTGAATTGAAAAGGCTCCCTCTGTTCAACCGAGAACATCACTCAGCCCCACCTTCTCTCAAATCAATCTGCTTCTACACTGAAAACCCTTTCGATCAAGGTATGTGCCATGTTCATCCGTAGTTTCAAGCTTTTCATCATAAACTTTATTTCTTTTTAGGATTTTCTTTCATTTGTTGTCGTTTTTAAAGATTTTCAAATAATTTGTTGTTCAATTTATCCACAGATAAATTTGAATTTGTATTGATTTTTTGTGGAGATTCAGAAATTCTAGTGTTGTTTTGGTTTCAATTGATTGAGATTTTGAATTTGATTGTTTTGTTTTTTCTGTTGAAACTGAGAGTTTTCGATTGTGGGAATCGTGATGGTATTGGAACTTCTTTTGGTGATGGTAAAACTCTTCAAACACTTCTATACTCTCAATTATTTGTCCTGTCAATCAATGGTGTTTATGTGTGTTCCGCCGATGTGATTTGTTGAACAGTCAAACTGGATGCAGAGAACAACTTAATGTATGAACAAGAAGATGTATTTGAGTGGTGGGATTCACTTGAGTGGGATTACCCACGTCCTTAACACGTCTTTCGAGAAAGGAATGATTGATTTCGTCTCGTTTTCTGATCGGATTGAAAAGAACTCTTATTCGATTTCAAGTTACAAAGTGCTTGTGGAAAAGAAAGGTCTCCAAGTGCTACGAATGAATCAAATGTTAGATATCGAAACCAGTTTTTATTTCTGCTTAGATAATCGGGTTTTCGATCAAGGTATGTATCATGTTCATCCGTAGTTTCAAGCTTTGGATCTGAAACTTTGTCTTTTTAACAAATTTGAAATAATTTGATAGATAATAGGCCATGCTGATGTTGTTGTTCAAATTCGAATTTATATTGATTTTTAGTGGAGAATCAGAAATTCTAGTCTTGTTTTCGTTTCAGTTGGCCTTTATCCTTTTATCCTTTTCATTTTTTTTTTTCCAATTTTGATATAACCATTGGAAATTCAAAGTTTCGTAAGTATTCATTTATTTTCTAGAACTGACTGAAATTTCCTTGTGTAATAACAACTCCAAACTCCATAGTCTTATCCCAATTCTCTGAAGTCACCGAATGATTTGTATCAATGTTTGATGTGTAATTTCATTTCCAATATCCCCTGATAACAATACTCCGCATATTTTCTATGAGCTTTAAGAGTTAAAGTTAGCTTAGTTCGTAAGTGCGTGGCTTCTCTTGCATAAAGGTTATAATTATTCATGGATTTGAATGTATATGGAGATTCCTGGTTTGTTCATATGTCAGGAATTTGGTGAGTTGGCAGTATGATAACAAACTAGTCAGACTATTGGTTTGATATGCAATCATATGTTTGCACTTTTACACTATACAATGATAATTCCTCGTATTACATGTGAACATAGTCCGAAAAATCTCATTGTAGTAGTTCCCTAATCCTGAATAGCATCCAGTGATTACATTACCATTGACTCACAAATAGGGCCAAGGTTGAAAGTTGGTGTTAGGCACCGATTGGTCCTACCAATATAGTCCCCTCCAGTTAATGGGATCTGTTGAAGCGTGTTTAATTTGATTTATTTCATTTTCCTGAAGAAAAAATCTCACATATACCATGATAGTTGTCCTTTACATACTTGGTATTGGAGTTCTTCTGAACTGTTATATAATTTCTTCTCAAGCATAGGCTTAGGTTCTTTATTTATATTGGCATGATTGAATATAGGTCACTCTGACATATTTTCCCTGCTTCAAACATTTCAAACTGAAGCCAAATTCAAGAATCTTCAAGTATTGTTGCTCTTGACTCAAGAACTGATTCTACTTTAATGTGTTTGACAGGTTCCAAAATTTCAAAACTGCCAGTAGGATAGTAGCCGCCTGCTTGTCATACAGTTTGGTTTTTGACTTGTGCTTGTTTTATGGGCTGCTATTACTCAAAGAAAGTTAAACGATAAGCCTGGTTATATTGGAGCCTATGGTTCTTGGATTCAGAAACCCCTTGTGAGTATGTTTTTAGTTATTTGTATTTTTATCTCATTTCAAAATTTCAATCATGAACTCTGTTGTCAAAGTAGCACCCTGATGGCAAAGGAGGCAATTTTAATGAAAATTGTTGGTCCCAGTCAAAGGCATTCCCATGATGTGCCCAATGTGTGTGTTAAGAAATTTAACACCTTGTGTTTCCCAGACAAGTTAGATCATTGATTGCTCATCACTTGTCCCATTCCTCCCTCTTACGTCCTTGTACTGGTTCTATGATTTCAAGTAACAGCAAATGTTTCTTTGATGCATAAGCTTTATACATTTGCAGATCAAGGGTTATGAACTATAATCTTCTTGTTAACTGCAAAATATGAGTCTTGGAGCTATGCCTCAATTCTTTCTGTCTGTCTGGTTGACTTGTCTTGGATTAAATTGTGTATGATGATCTGGTGATTGTAAATATTTTGCGCATCGGTTGCTAGACCTTAATCCTGGCATTGTTTACAATGATTAAGAACTCTCACTAAAAGCTCTGATAAAGTTCCAAAAATATAGCGTATTTTAACCAATTGAAAATCCCCTAAAAACAAGTCAAACATTACTAACGGCGAAGCCTTGCGTCCAATCGTGCGGTTGTCCTTTTCTTAGTAAACTTAACAAGTATGAGACATAACTCAAGCATATCTCAAATTTTATAAATGGTGAAAACCATACATATCTAATTATTCTATTAGTGTTTCGGACGTTTGCTAAAACTGGAAAGAGTGGAATCTATGTTGCAAGGAATAAATTTCCTTAGCAGAAATAATGTTGTAAGGATTATGTTGAATGGGTAGTAGACGTAAATAACTCCTTTCTCACATCCATAGGGTAAATAACTCCATAGTGTTTCGAACATCCATAGGGTAAATAACTCCTTTCTCACATTTTGTAATTATGAAAATTTATTATACCCGAGCGGTTCAATGAACAAGTGTCTGACCTATATTTTCCATGTACACCGTGAATCAGGTCTTTAACTTTCGATCCCCTTTTTGTATATCTGTCGTTGTTTTAAGTTTTAAATTACAGGTTTTGGATTTGTTTGATGTGAAGCGCAATGGTGTTATTGAATCCGGGGAATTTATTAGGTCATTGGGCATCTTTCATCCCAATGTCCACTGGAGGAGAAAGTTGCATGTAAGAATTGATTCTCATTACTTACACTTATATTGATGATCTCATAATAACGCATTACTAGATTCTACTGGTAATCAGTTACTCAAAAACTGCCCACCTTTCCACTGTATCCTTTAATTTGCTGATCACACTTTGGTAAATTCTTTGTGTAGTTGCATTTTAAACTATATGATCTAAGGCAGACTGGCTTAATTGAACGTGAGGAGGTGATTTAGTATATATATCATTCAGGTTCTCTCCATTTTCATTCTGTATGTATGTGCTTGACTTATCAAGAAGCATGTTATAGTACACAAGACACATGTTATCATGCAGAATATTGAACTTAGAGATGTGGATTTAGAGATGGGAATATGTGATCTTAAAATCTAGTAAATATCATATCATGTTATCGACTATGTTTTAACACAGTTTTGATCCCACTGACTTTGGGGAACCATACATTATTTTATTAGAACCAGAAATGACTGATTGGTAAAATCAATCAATTTTTCATTTCATTTTGTTTCAAGACCAAATTTATATGCTTAGAAAAGTCCACGATTGAACAAATGTCTCAACTTATAATGAAATGATGAGAAGTCTTCGACCAATACTTTTCAATTTTGTATGTGCAACAAAGGGTCATTCATAATGAGTCCCAAAGGGCGTACCACATGACTGAATATAAGAAGACATCAGACGTTCAGACCAAATTATACAAGGCATACAACATTTCAATGTGTAAGAATCTGATTTTTAAACCAGTTTGTATGTAACTTTTGTTGCATGTTTCAGTTAAAGGAGATGGTGTTGACTCTTTTGATCGAGTCTGATCTGGCCCTCACTGAGGATGTTGTCGAAACAATCATGGATAAGGTCATCTGCTCTCTCTGGAATTGTACACTTACCTTATATCTGTTTGTTATATATTCTCATTGCTGTCTTGCTACAGACATTTACTGACGCATATTCAAAAGGCGATGGAAGGACAAATATGCATCAAATGGCTGCACGGTTATTATCATCTCAGACAATTAAAGGTGGTGGTATATGGTAGGACAAAAAAACACTATTTCTGCATTGGTGCTGGGAATGCGCGCGGTTGTAGAAATGAAGAGCCTTGTCTCACAAAGACTCTGGAGGATTGGAGGAGGACATCAAAGTTGATAGCGTAGGACTGCAACAGCTTGGATCCATGGAACAAGAAGCAGAAAAGTGTAAGACTTGTTGGTAAACGAACCTGGTGTGGGGCATGCAATCCATGAAAAGTTTAAGGTGCAAGTTTTGAGTAATGGAAAATCATTGGATAAGAGTATAAGACGGAGTTCCCAACTATGGCGGAAGCAGATTCAGATCTCCTTGTCGAGGTTGAGGGTGTAGTTGGGGATTTCACTATTGCCCTAATGCTTGAACGAGGGCCAAGGTGGCAGTGTGCTCTTCATTGCCTCATTGACAGTCAGTAAGTAGGATTTCCTAACCGGTAACCAATACCACACTTCAAAGATTTTCTGCACGTACGCCCTTCATTCCCTGGCCAATTTCCTAAACCAATTAGGAATGTAACCAAACGAAAGCTATATAGAATTCCCTGGTTGTTTCCTTTTCGAATTTCAATTAGAATTAGCAATCCTCTTATATTGATTTATGTAAACGCTTAGGGCCTTACAATTAGCACCCTCTTTTTGCAGTGGTAGTTGAGTTTGATTGTTTACTTTTGGAGATAATAGATTTTAGCTTTTGTAGAGATTAGATTGTAAATTTTGGAACTGGCTAGATTAATTGATGTTCTTCCATTCAAGTTTCCTTCCACTTTCGCTTGTTGTATCAAATCCAAATCAGAATAATCTTGAAGATTTGAACATCTTCAACGAGAGGAAAAGTGATTTGGTTGTGCCAGATAAGTGGGAAGATTTGTCTACCTACGGCAAGAATAACAATTTGGTTGGTTGTGCCATATCATGGGGAAGATTTCTTCTTTAACATATTTACAAGACTTCATGGGCGTGAACTTAATCAGTTTGAGCCTTTGAGGTATGAATGCAAACTGTAGTACAACCGTACAAGTTAATTAGCAGCTCATCTTTCATTAACGCTCATTTTCACTGTTGCATTTCCGAAATATATTGGCCCCAGAATCTATGATCCTAAGATTAAACAAATTAAGAATGAAGAGGTTACTGTGAAGGATTTATGTATTGATCATAACACCATAAAGTTTGTGATTAGTAGTTGTAATGGTTTAGTCACTGGTCAGCTGCTCCAAGCCTCCAACTGCCTCGTACGAAAAGGAGTCAAGGTTTATATACTCTGTAAACTGGAATCACATTCATTAATTCTACTGGTATTGCCTGCAAGTATTTTTCCACTAAGAAATTTGTGTTGTAGCAACTCTGCAACTCATGAAAATGGCAGAATCTTGATCTTAAAGGCTGGAAATGGGTACCATGTTTACGATGTCCAGCTGCAGCAACTAAGATCTTTGGAGATTAACCCAAAAAATTGGCACGTCATTCAACCTTTGCAGAGAGCATTGTTCCCTGATGAAAGCACTTCATATCATATGATATCACCCCATTATCAAGTTTGATTTTGATGTATTCATAGACTCAAGTTGCAACTGCTCTAGTCTTTGCTGTTGAATGTTAATCCTGTGATTAAATGATTGAAATGCGATGAAAATTTTGTTCAAGAATATACAAAATCGACAAGTCAATTGTATACAGGTCACCACATGTCAATTGTAACTTCCTACAGAACATTTTTAACTGTAATAGCTCAGAGTCTGCATCAACTGCATGCAACTATGCAAGTGCGCCCGACATGCAGAGATCACCTAGCATGGAAGGCCAACTTTTATCGAACTTAATTCACTGACAGAGAGTGCATCGCAGAACTTAATAAGAAACACAGTATAGATGCATAAATTCCCTAGTGTAAGTGGGCAATCTCAAATCCCACATATGATGGTGAGTGTACAAAATGAGTAAAAGAAAAAATGATGAGACCAATTATAGACTGATGGACAAATGACATTTAACAATGCAGACTAGATACAAAATTTTATAATAAACAAAAGAAATAAAAAGGGAAAGGGAAAAAAAAAGGTGGAGGGACATTGAGCACAGAAAAAAATATAATTTCCCCTCCAAAATCCCCTATTTCTCTCACAAAATCCTAGTTTTTCTTGATCTCTCCTCATTTTAATGGCAGAATAAAGTACTAAACAAAGGGTTTCTTAGTTTTACTCCATTTTAGAAAAAGAGTTTTTGTGCAATCATAGATATGGGATGTTCGACGGAGAGTAGTGGATTTGAGCAAAGATGGGGACTCGATGACGACTTAACATATATAGTCATGTTGAAGACTTTCTACAGTGAAGTAATCGCCAAGTAATCGCCGTGACCTGGTGGTAATGGTTTTGACGGCGGTATAGTGGTTGCAGTCCAGTTCAACTGTGGAACTGGGGTGTATCTAGTTAAGAGTTAGGAAAGTCTCCCGAGTCCGATTGTCCCAGCTAGGATGTTGCACTAGGACTTTTCAGTGAAATTTAGGAAGTCATGAAAATACCCAAGTTCATACAGAAATCTAGAATCGACAAAGGAAATGTTAAATGTTGCATGGATCTAATCAAAGAAACTTCGGGAAGATGTCTCTGTCTCATGTCTACATTGTACTGGAAGAGTAAATGTATATGTGATTCCATCCCTACTTTATTCAGTAACTTGTGACAGAGGGAATTTCAGGGCTATTTTGTGCCTAAGAAATGAAAGTGGCAAAAGTCAAACTTCCACAAAAAGTAAGACATACCTGTTAGTCTGTCACTGAATTTCTTCCGTCCACCCCACTTCATGGAAGAGCCTAAGACTGAGATTAAGATAGTTGATACTAGTGTTGTCTTTGGATCAGAGAACAAAACCTTCAACTTATCCCTGTAGCTAATTAGAGTTTGCAAGTCATGCATAAGTTGTGCAAAACAACTACAAGAGAAGCTGCAGTAATCTTAACATCAACTGTGTTATGTTTCGCTGATATCAGAAAACATAGATTCTAAAAGGAAATTTTATATTCGTATCAACGTATCACTTCTAACTTGTTATTGCACAAGTAATATACATATTTTTCATGTAATGTATTATCACACAAAAGTTGACCTGGGTCATAAAAGTATGTTCAATGCATGGTTAAAATCCTAGATCAAAACTAGGGAACTCATTCTTGTCCACTTGTTCTTTTCCTTTGCTCTTAAGTTCCTTGCAGTTCTTTCTTTCAGGATCTTCAGGGCAAGAGTCCGATCCAACCAAACTTGGTAATGGTAAATCAACACCTCCATTATGGGGTCCTGAAGCAGGAAGCTTTTCAAAACATTCTGATTGTGAAACCTCAGTAACCACTTGGGCATTACTGCCTACGTTATAATTTTCTGGATTACCATCAGGGATGTGTATTACGCTTCTCCTCATTAAATTCAGCTCGAACGCATCTTGGCCAAGTAAATCCTGATTACCAAACTCACCTAAATCTGAATCTTGGGAAGAACCAATCTGCTGCACAATAGCCTCTTTTGCCGGGGGCATACCCTCCTTCATTGGCCTTTTAAGAGTGAATAAGATTTGGTGGGCTGCAAAAACAGGAACTTGCTATTACACCAATATCACACGCAAACTTAACTCGCTATATAATGCTTGAAAATTTGTGGAAGCAGACAAACCATCACGTATTGGATCTGTTCTAGTACCACTTTGGCTGAACTTGTCCTTATCTACATTAGAGCTTTTAGAATATAAACCCAAATCTTTACCTGAAGATGTATTATTTGGAGGTCCTGTGCGTCCATGACACATGCATTTAATGTCAAAAGTAAAACCAGTAAAAAAGGTAATCATAGCTTAAGAGTTGAGAGCAGCTGCAAGTGATAAAAGCATTGTGAGGCATTGGACAAACCATATGACTTGGTCTTGTTTCTTCTGTCACTAGAGTTCAACTTCATCCTATCAACAGTAGAGATGGTAGGACATGAGGCCAATGATGTGCCTAATGAGTTGGCATTTTGGATGTCTCCTTCAATATCAAAACAAAGGAGTTATGAATTGCCAGCCAACAAAAGTAAAGTAAGGGGAATACAAATATCAATTCTATACTTCCAACATGCATAAAGTCATTTTGCATGCCTCAGGCAGATTTATAGACTAGCAAATATTTTTTTTTTTTTAATTGGCAAGCCTGTTTTAAATGAGATCAGTAACTCTTTGATGCTGGCCGCAGACCTCTGGTATCATCACCCAAAGGTTTTACCGACTTTGCTAGTCAGCACCTGCAACTAGCTAGCTAGCAAATATTGTAAAACGTATGAGTCCAAAAGCTTGATAACACAAAGAAGTTGATACCTCCTTCCAAAAGTATCGCCTCCCTAATCTCGACCAGATGACCTGTTAGCTCAAGCTTACTCCCAGTTCTGACATCTTCTGAAAAACTCAGGTACTTACTGCTCAGAACAGTTCCATCTTTACTTAACAAAGTGACCTGATAAAATAGGTGATCAGAAAGAAGGGGGAATGTAGCTGTAGGTACTTCATCTTAACAGTTCAACAAAAATTTGATCCAACACTCCACCAGATACGTCAACAGAACCTCAAACAACAATTATCATGATCTCCGCCAGTACAATCTGGTAGTATAGCCTTAATTTGTTTTCTATAAGATTCTGGTGAATAAGTTATGGAAGACTAGAACTCGGTCCATATTGCGAGTTTGCGACTTTAACACATGTCCCAAGAGTTAACTACTGAACTCTATAATGAAACTCAACTCTTGATTATAATCGATATCATTATTACAGAAAGTCCATCAACTATAATAGTGAGAGTTTCAGATAGCAAATCACTGCTGATGAAAAGAGGCACGGGAGGGGGTAGAATAGAAGAGAAAGTGAGTTATTATAACTTTTTCAATCTATTCTTGTGGTCTGCATATATTTGTACAAGTAGCAGAACACCTTGGCCTGAGCCGTCCATGTTTTCAATCAGGTTTCAATTTTTAAACTGAACAAAATCAAAAACTTTGAAGCTCAATCCAAGATTAAAATCCTAGATCAAAACTAGGGAACGCATCCCTGTCCACTGGTTAGTGGGGCCTACCCAAGATACAGCCGACATGCAGTATTACCTGAAACAATTCTGAATGCAGAATGATTGAACGGAATTGAAAGACAGCTATGATAGCTAGTGCTCCAGGAATTGTTTCATCACTTTATAAAGACCTTTGGTGTCAATGCCCAACAGAAACAGCAAATATACACAGATGCAGTAAATGCGTAAGTAATCTGAACTAACCTGCTTCCTTTGGGAAACGCCAACTGAAAGTCGTAGGAAACCATCATGATACTTTTTCGTTTTTTGAGTTTTTTGTGTGGTGTATAAAGCATGCCACTCTGCATTCATTTGTGAGATATCGAAATAAAGACCAAGAAGGCAAGAACTATAACCATGCAGTAAACATTTCTACATTTCATTAGAAAAGCACAGAACAAAGCTGTTTGTGTTCAGTTAAATCCCAATATATAAGATGATCTAAATTTAGAATTCTTACCAGGACGTCATACCTACAGTATGCATAAAGATTAAAAGACAATCACTCGCCCACACTTAACTGACAAACTACAGACTCATATTACCAAGAAGGTTTCTTGGCGTGTCTAAGAATAAGACTAACCTGTTCTAACATTATTAGTCAGACTTGGATGATTTTCTGGTGCTGCATTGTTTCCCAGACCATTATGTTCGCTCTCTGGTGAATATATGAATCGGTAAACAACCCAAAGTAACAGAGAAATATAATAGCAAGTAAATAAAAAAATAGAATAATAAGAAAAATGATACAAATAATGAATGAGAGAGAGAGAGAGAGACTAACCAATTTTAACATTGTGTGCCACACTTGGCTGATTCCCTGGTGCTACACTGTTTACCAGGCCATTTACGCTCTCTAAGTTTAAGAAATCGGAAAAAAGAAACCAATTGCATCAAGTAACCAAGCTACAAAACAATGCATGATCATGAAACAAATGAATGAGAGAGAGAGAGAGACTAACCACTTTTAATATTATGCACCACACTTGGACGATTCCCTGGTGCTACATTGTTTCCCAATCCATTTACTCTCCCTCAGTTAAAGAAAAGGGGAAAACTTAATCAATTGCATCACCCAAACTACACAACAAAGAGTGATGAAGGAGACAAAATGAGTAAAATGGTTACCCACTGAAGATGAAAAACCATTTAACTTGATCCTGTCAATATGAGAAATACTAGAATCTGAAGCCACTCCTCTGGATGATGTATTGTCACTTTGAATTTCTCCAGCAAAAGGAACTATAGTTTTCAAACAACAAAATAATGAAACTAGAGTGTGTGACTATATGTTTTACATACGGATGGAGTACATATGACATGTATACACGAAACTAAAAACAATCATTTGTCACACTTTAATAACCACCCAAGGCATTAAATGAATTTACTCTAATACCATAAAAACTGACAGAAAAACATATAAAGCACTGTTAATAACTCTACCAGAGCATCAAGAAGGCCCTCGGTGAATCTACAATATCCATGACAGAGATGAGAGAGAGTAACCTCCTTGAATATTATGTGTCACACTTGGACGATTTCCTGGAGCTAAATTGTTTCCTAAGCCACTTCCGTTCTCTTAAAAAAAAAAAAAAAAAACGAATCAACTGAAGAACCGAGCAACACGATAAGGTGTGACGAAGTAATCCAAATGAAGAAAGTCCTTGCCCATGGAGGATGAACTATTTCCAGCATTTTTACCATTGAGTCTACCAAAATTCTCTATAGATCGCTTAGCCCTTCCTTGAACATTCGAATCTGGTATAGGCTGACAGTTCTCTACAAGATTCCCAATATCAACTAGATAACCTTCAAATGTTAATGTTTCTCCGCATCTTACTACTTCATCCTTCTTCAAGAACCTACTTTCTAAGAGTTTATCACTATCATCATAAAGGAAGACCTGCACACCACCATACTAAGAATTAGTTTCAATATTCAGCTGAAGAAATCACCTCATTATTATGAGAGGCCTTGTTATCATTGTCGAACAGAAAAACTAGAGATCCTTTGGCAGAAAAATGCAAACATATGTGAACTAACCTGCTTAGTGTGGGAAAGACCAACTACAAGGCGCAGAATCCCATCATGATACTTTTTAGCTTTTTTAGTTTTTTGCATGGTGTATAAAACATGCCATTCTGCATCAGTCTTTAAAATGTTAAAACAATGACTAATAAATATAAATCAGCTGTAACAAATGCATCAAGTTTGTTTGTCTAATTAGTAAACACACATAACAAACCTGCTGTTTTTTCCTTTTCTTCTTCTTTTACTTTTACTTCAAAGTGTTTCAAAGGCGATGGTTTAAGTTCAGTCCCTATCACAGAGGCAATATACTATAATTATTGAAAATGAATCATATCCAGTGAAGGCTTAACAAACGAAAAAACAAACTAATTCCAGCCATTTTACCATGCAATGTGCCAAACTTTTGTCTAGGTTTTTTAACCATTTCTTGAACGTTTTTCAAATCCGATAACAAAGACTTAGACTTGTCTTCAATATCTGGAATATCAACAAGATAACCACTAAAATTCAATGTTTTACCACATTCAACTGCTTCACCCTTCTTCAAGAACCTACTATCTATCACCATCCCATTCTCATCGTAGAGATAAAACTGCAAAACAACAAATTCCAAAATTTTATTCCAGTCTCAAATAAAAAATATCGAGAAACAAAACAATTAGACATACCTTGTGAGTGCCGTTAGAGCAGTGAAGTTGTAAAACACCGTCATGATAAAGTTTCCTCTTTTGTTTTAAGTGTTTCGTGTATGTCACTGTCCATTTCTTCAATTCTTCCATCGTCGTCAGTTTTCGTGTAGGGAAAGTTTAAGAAATTATTAATTGAATTTTATCTGAAAAAATAATTTTACTTCTGGCGGGAAACATTTTCCCTCCATCGATTACGATAGATTTGGCCCAAACAAATCAAATAAATTGACCGATAATTTCGGTTTTAGAGACCTGACCAATAACTATGGTTTTAGGACAAAAACAGAATGACATCAGGGCGGTATAAGAACATTTTCAGGGCTGACGTTAGTCCAAATTATTTTTTATTAATATTAATTATGACTTTCTCTAAATGTACATGCAAACAGTATTATCACTACTATGCATGTACGATACATATATGCACTAGTGCACTACTACGTACATGTGTATACTAACATGCCCCACATACCATCATGTATGTATATAACACACATACAAACACTACTATATACGAAATGGACAGTGACATACAAGCATACACGAAATGGACACTACTATATACGAAAAAACTTTGACCGCACACTTCAATTCTAATATGTTATGCATATGTGTAAGTTTTTTTTTTAATTTAAAACTCCAAATACTTACTTTAGATATTAGAATTGAAGTGTGTGAATATATTAGTAAAGTTAAATTGAAGTATTTTTTTTTTTAATTGAAGACTCCAAATGCTTGCTTTAGAAATCATAATTGAAGTGTGTGAATATATATATTAGTATATATCTCTTGTGTGGTTACAAATTTTGACCGCATAGTTTGAAGTAAGAAACCCATCTGGTTAAGTCTGATTGTGTGTCTGCCATGTGATCATGACATTTTCTCACATTGCGATTAATCAATCAAATAAAACTATACGTTTTTTTCTTAAAACCAAAAACAAAATAGGAGATTTCACTAGAGATTTGAAGTACAACAATCCCCAAATCAATAATCAGTCAAAAAGAGTTTTTCTAGTTGGAATGATAATAACTTATAATGAAAATACTATAAAACAAATATGTGTTGAAAAAACAACATGATGCTCATGTTTTAGGTAATTATCACTATAATTTTTCATTGTACATTTCCTTAAAACTTAAAGTTTTCGTACATATAAAACTTCTAAATCGTGACAAAATTTCAAATCCCGAGCATTTATTTATGGACAAAAGGAAAAAAGTTGTATTATTTGTTCGAAACAACTTATATACCAGACTATATCCGATCCGCTCTTCATGTATGAACAAGTGAGGGTGGACAACTGGACGATGTCCTGATTTAGGTAAATATGGTTTAGTCTTTAGTGTACGTGATTTGCGAATCAGTAGCGCACACAATACCACTTTTTATCCGGTACGCAAAAAGAATCGTACCCATATCATATCAAAGGGACACTGAGTCTTTGACCATTGAGATATATTTAGTACGCTTTTATCATATTTTTTTGTTTCAGCTATTCTTCTTCCTCTTTGGTTTAAGTCTTAACCGGTATATCTCTGTCCAATCACATGGAACTAAGGATGAAGACTTTTGTCCAATGTACAAAGAGAGACTATATTATATTAAATCCTCAACTATTTTTTGTCATTCACAAACGACTCTCATTCTTCCTCAACCCTTTCTTCTTCGTTTTCATAACACCATGCCTCTATCACTTCAAACGTTTTTTGCTTTTAACCCCTTTTTTCAAATTCTATTATGGTTTATCTCACTCATTATTCACCTCCATCTATCATTTAGAAAAGGTAGCTTTATGGGGTAAAATATTGAGTTTATCAGTGAGTAGTGTATTTGTACTGGTCTCTCTTATATATTTTGTCTTTAATTGGTGAGAGTGGTACCAATGGATTGAAAATGCAGGGATTCTTGTTTTGATAAGTTGTGAAATATGGGTTTTTACTTTAGATGAAAAGAAGGATGAGTGAATTTCAAAAGTTTTAGGCTGGGTTAGGATATGTTTAGGCTTGTTTATAGTATTTATGACTTTATTCAAAGCTACTTGGGTTATTGTGAAACTCATGCTAAGGTTTCAAGAACTGGAGAGGTGCACTCCTGCAACATACACTCTTAAGTATATTTTAGTCTTTAGTGTACATGATTTGCGAATCAATAGCGCACACAATACCGCTTTTTATCTGGTGCGCAAAGAGAATCATAACCATATTAGATGCCCATTCTTAGTGCTACAAAAAAAATTGCAAAAGATTAACTGACCGACCACAAAATCACTGTTATTACTAGTTTAAGTCGTAGACAACCCATCAAATAACAAACTATAGAAAATAAAAAATAAAAAAAAAATAACAAGCCGCAAAATCCATGTTATTAAAAATCCTACACACACTACCGTGCCCCACATTACCTAAAAATAAGTAAAATACATCATGGCAAAAACTAAACCAAACAAAAATGTGTTTCATGGAAAGCCCCGGATACAAAAATTTGCTTGAACATGTTGTAACAAACCAAGGATAAACCTCATAACAAACAAAACCCATTTTGCGAAAATTCAAACAAACAACTCTCGCACTGTCACAACCCCATGTCACATTAATTGCAATTACATAGAACAATTTTGCGAAAAACAAAATAGACAATTGCAAATAACCCATGTTGCACAAATAAAAAAAATTGGGAGAGTTTGGTGTTAAGAATCTTTGGTCTCTCTGTTCAGGTTGAAATGACCAGTTTATGGAATGGCAAATACGGTTGAAAGATCACTCGTGATAAAATTACCAAGCAAAAAAAAAACATTCTTTTTGTGCACCAAACATCAAACAACAATTTGTTTGTTTGTTTGTTTTTTTGTTTGTTTTTTTTTTTTTTTGCCGCCAACATCAAAGAGTTACTGATATCATTTAAAACATGTATGTTAATAAAAAATAAATCAAACATCAAACCCGACTCAAACTCCTTTGTTTATGTACCCTTTTTACTCTACTAATATCAATAAAACTACCGAACTTCATGAGAAGAGTCTAAAAGTGTATTTATTCTTTTAACAAATGGTGGAAGAAGAAAAATGTGGGAGTTAGTGAAAAAAAACCACTAGTCAGTGCATTCTCTTAGATATATATATATATATACTAATACAATATTGTAGTAATAGCCTTTTCGCACAACAATAAATGTAGCACTTTTCAGGTGATGCATTATGGTGTGTAGTGTGTACCAAGTACCACCACTGTAGATTCCAACATTCCCCATTGGACTTGCTCAGAGGCCTTTTTATTTTCATGGAATACAATTTTTTTGAGGTCTACATGCCACCTTCACATGTTTAGTTGGTTTTATCTTATCATATTGAGAGCATTCCCAATGCAAGTGGATGGATTCCCCCCCCCCCCCCCCTATCACCTCCACATAGGCAGTTTATTCTTATTGTAGTTGTGGCTCTCGAAGATGTAGCACGTGACAATCGTTTTAAAAAGTATGTGAGAAAATCGAAGAGATTATTCTCATCTATAGATGAGAATAGAAAAGTTGTGGATGGGCTGTTTAAACTCTTAGTATTTGGGCCATCAATGAAGCGTTTTTTCTTATTCTCAACCAACCACTCGGAAGCTTCTAAGAATTTCGAATTATTCGATCAAAAAGAAATCGTTAAAGTACTTGTTGGACGGTCTAAATGCCTTGAGATAAAATTGTATGCTCTTCTTAAGCAAATTTCTAAGGGTTGTTGTACAAATAAACAACCTTGGTTTTTTAAGAGAGGGGAGTGGGAGGCTTGGAAGTCCCTTGGACCAATGAGTAAGGAAGAAGCAGAGTTAGAGCTGAAGAATTCAACCAAGTGGCTTATTACGGTTGAAGAAGAACTAAAGCTTTATGGCTTGTTTCGACAAACAATGGAGGGTGATAACCCTACTCATAATCCATTTTATAAGACAACAAAATGGAAAGCTTGGAAAAAATGCGGGGATATGAGCCGAAATCAGGCAAAAATTCAATTTATAACAACTGTGAAATGATTGTTAGGTGAGGGAGAGAGAGATGAAGATGAAGATAAAATTGTTGCTGTTGGACAAGGACAAGGAGTTGTTGCTATTGGACAAGGACAAAGAGTTGTTGCTGTTGGACAAGGACAAGAAGTTGTTGTTGCTATCGGAGACGGAGAAGAAGGAGTTGTTGTTGTTGGAGAAGAAGGAGTTGTTGCTGTTGGAGTTGGCGATGAGAATGTTTAGACCATGAGGTAAATTTTGCTTACATATTTCTTTATAAGCTCTTATAATATTTACTTTTCCTTCTCTGTTGTTTTTTTGTTCTTTCTATTTGTATGTGTCATTTCTTGCAAAGTACAAAATCATATCAGCCTTAATGTCACTGAAAAATGTTAGCGAGTCTGTTTAAGAACAACATTAATCTTCGTAAGTTATATCAATTAAGTTCATAAACATCAGGAGCACATCAATAAAGGTGTTTATATTTTTTTTTACCCCCCATTGTTTCGAGGGTTGGTGAACAATTTAGCCACCTATTAGATTTATGACGTACAAATTGGTTTGCATTGAGGGATTGAAGGCCTTTTTGTTTTACTCATAGTGATTGAAAGCCCACCAAAGAAGGAACCTCAAATGACAAAGAGCAAAATGATTGCTCCAGGGTTATAATTTGTGCTATAGTTTGAATGTTGTTATCATCTCTTGTTCCCCACTTTGATTTTGCTTATATGAATTCATAGACGCATGCACATTAGGTTTTTGGCACATCATCTATTTTGCATTGATACTTGGTTGTTACTAGTGATCTGGTGAAGTTAATTATGTTTATACATTTCTTTGAGTTGGTCTGTGTTCTCCCATTGATGATCTTGACTTGTTTGTTGGATTTTTTATATTTTATTCCTCCTTTGTGATTAATTCATTTCCTCCTTGTTTTCACATGATAACTGAAGAGGTTCGATGAGGCTGGTTGTTAACAAATGGGGCCGTGTGGAGATGATAAACGATCAACAGAACCCCTCTTCTCCCTGGTGGAGGTGGTAATCGCAGTCCCGAGACCTTTGGGGCCAACCCTCAAGGCTTGACCAGTGAGTCATAAGTACCTCATGACTCTTTAATGGTATATATACCAGGCGAAGTAGAAAACCTACAAATTCCTTCTGTAATAGTTGTAGACAATGCTACCCCACAACACATAACATGGTTCCAGCAGGTGTGCTGCTGAACTATTTACAGGAAGAAGCTGGGCTAGGAAGTATATTCTGAAGCTTCACTACCTGATTCCTTTAATCCCTTTGTTGTTTTTATAATATCCACAAGTCTTTGAACTCAGAAAGTGAACTAAAAACAATGTTAACACGTAAAATCCAATGATAACTCGGTAACACATAATAGCTAAAATATAGCCTGGTATGCTTATAACCCTGTGCAACCCTTGAACGCACTGCGTATCTGGTTGTGTGAAGGGAATCTGAAATGCAGTTTCGCCATATGGTCTAGCTAGTGAACCACTCAGAGCAGATTTCATGAAACCGGAGTGACCATGACCAAAACTAGCTCATAGATGTTTTCCCATACTCGGTAAAGAATGGAGAAGTGTTCTTTACAGCAAGCTTCTGTGAAAGGAGTTATAGACAAGTTATTAACAATATATAACCCACCCAGGGTCCCTATTACTATATCGCCTTAGTTTCTTCCTGATATATTAAATTCTGACTAGTGCTCTAAAGTTCATTTTCTGGTGTCGTGTCCTGGATTATGAAACGCAAATAAGATGTGTACACCTAATCATATAGCCTGTATTTATTAATCAGTACAATCTAGTTTGTGACATAATTAATCTCCTTTTCTTGTGAACATGCATGGTTGGTTGTGGTGTCAAGTCCAACCACAGGACAGAAGTTAGTTTGGGTGTGGGTGTTTTAGTTCTTCATAAACTCTACTTCAAGGAGCTCTCAAAATGAGGAACTCGAGATTTAAGGAGTTTGGCACATACTATGATTCTTGTTCGGTAGTTGCCTAACAAGTTTAATTTGTTTGCTGGTTGATTGCTTGCCAAGTCAGTGCAACTCGGTTAGCTGCTTCTTTTACGTTTCATACATACTGAAATTTTGCTATATAAATTTAGATTCATAAACTAAAGATGTTATAACCAAAGTTGACATTCATTGATGGACCTAAAACCTTAAACTTCTGCAACCGTAAAACCATAATAACTATCCGTTATATAACAGCCATAAAAAGGTTTGCCCCCGGTAGCTTTAAGTCATGATGTCAAACTTTGGTTATAACATCTTTTGGCTTTCTCACATGTAGTTGAAACTCCTCTAAAGTTGCTTGGGGGACTAGGGGCAAGGCGACTTGACAATTCTCTAAACCGCCTCACGAGTTTTGCTACAATCAAACTTGCTTTGACCAAAGTCATAACAACAACAATATTCCCAAAATAATTCTAACTACAATCAAACTTGCTTTGACCAAAGTCATAAGAACAACAATATTCCCAAAATAATTCTAACTAAAGATAAAACCTTTGTTAGACGTGTCCAAAGCAAAGACCCACGGGAGGATTGCCAGGGTGCGAGATTATGTGCACAACCCATCCCCAAAAACAAAAAGTATGCAATAATTTATTTTTTATTTATTTTTTATTTTTTTTATTTTTCAGAAGGGCTAAGCAATAAAGATCAACAAAATTATGCATTTATTTCAATTCACAAAATTAGAGTGGCGTTGACTACTAAGAATTTAATATGGATTGATGAAGTTAACTACTTAAGCACTTAAGTCATTAATTGATCGATACACTATGTTTATATATATCTACATAATCTAGTCCACAAGTCTACAACAATTCAACAAATTGTTAACTTTCTATAATGTTATAAGCAGTCTATATAACCCTACTATCATGTGGATAAAACTATAAAAAATTAACATTTATATCTACATAATAATCTAGTCCACAAGTCTACAACAATTCAACAAATTATTAACTTCCTATAATGTTATAAGCAGTCTATATAACCGTACTATCATGTGGAGAAAACTATAAAAGATTAACATTGAAAGTAAAAAATTACATTGTTGTTGTTGTTTTTTTTAAAGTGTAAATTTTATTGATAATGATAACGAGTTTTACAAATAATTAGGACAAACGTAACTTCCTATAATGTTATAAGCAGTCTATATAATCCTACTATCATGTGGAGAAAACTATAAAAGATTAACATTGAAAGTAAAAAATTACATTGTTGTTGTTGTTTTTTTTAAAGTGAAAATTTTATTGATAATGATAACGAGTTTTACAAAGAATTAGGACAAGCATGCAACAAGCTACGCCGCAAGTCCTTTCTGAATTTGTTTTTTGTTTTGTTTTTTTTTTTGTTTGGGTTGAGGTCTGACCCTTGTTTAAGTATTGAGAGTGAAAGAAATGAGGAAGAGCTTACGGGTTTGTTATGAGTGATTAGAATTATATAAAATGACTGGTTGGGTTTTGGGTCTTTGACTATTTGTTTTAGTCTCATTAACTCATCAAACATTCAAAAACACATTTGTCCCTTTTTAATGGTTTTGGACTCAAAATAAATGATAAATGATAATTTTATAAGGGCAAAAAGAGAAGAAAAAAAAAACGTTGGTTTATTGGAATGTTTTTATTAGTTTTTTTTTTCATACTATTTTTTTTGTTGATTATATTCTCACTATAGTTGTGAAAATTTTGGGGGTGGGATAGTAGAAATTTTCTAAAATAATTGGGGGTGCGAGTCATTATAGTTTGAAGATTTTTCAAGACTTAGTTATGTAGTAGTGGAGATTTTCAAATCTCAAGGGGTGTGACCACCCCACACGCAACCCCTATATCCATCTATATATATCACATCCCACTAAAACAAGAATCCCTATATTCTCTATCCATTGCAAGTATTCTTTCATATTGAACCAAAAACATACGAGACTTGTTAGGGCAAATATGCAACTGAAAGTGAGACTGACGATTTTGCCCCAAATTGCAAACTTTTCGAAATGATAAAACCCAAGAGGGACACAAACGCTAACATGAGTTGAATAAGAGGACTGTAAACTAACCAGGTTTTGATAGTAGAAGAAATGTTAGGAATGAAGAAGAAAGGTTGAGAGGTAGTGAAGAAAGTGGTGATGGGAAAGATTATGCCAAAGAGAGAGCTATTTAAAAAACATCGTTCAATCTGTGGTGGTCTCTCTCTGCAGTCTCTGCATTATAGTCTTCATTGGTCTTGGAATAGGTTGGCTAGGTTGAAGTTTTAGCTTATTGAGAACCTGATTTCTGCTCATATACCAGAATCGGAGGTCTTTAACAACTTGTAAATCCATTTTTTAAAGAGCAAAAACAAAAATGTTTACATTATAATGTTGCTATTTTGGTTTCGGCTACTACTTCCTTTTATATTTGGATTAGCAAAATAGAAACCAGGCTTTGTATTGGTGAATAGTTTCTATAGTTTATGTGCTTTGCAGACCATGCAGTTACACTAAAGAGGAAGAAGAAAGGGCAAAGAAAAAAAAGCGGATGGTCAACTAAACCTATCTACGGTCACGTGGAGAACTCGACTAAATAGTACACAATTAGAATCTATACAATAAGAACTACGTTTTCATTGTGTGCGTTGTCTCTTTTAATGGAGTTTGATAATTACACTAACAATCTCTTAATGAATGAAGAGCCCGAATACCTATGAGCCAAATTACACTAAGGGGCTATTTGTTTTTTTGGGTTAAGTTATAAGAGGGTCTTATAAGACCATGTGTTATAAGAGGGTCTTATAAGATCGTCTTATAAAGTGGTTTGTTTTTCATTTTAAGTTCCTCTTATAAGCACTTGTAAAAATAGAAAAAACAAATACATGACATCTTATAGATGTTTATTTGACAAATATAACCCTACTTTATATCACATTTAACTTGAATAGATTAATTTGAAACAAACGTATAATTTGATTTTCGGTTTCAAATCAATTTTAATAATTAGAATATCGATTTTAAAAAACTATCTTAATTGGCGGTGGTGGTGGTAGTAGTGGAGGTGATCATATTGGTTTTAATAGCGCGGTGGTGATGGTGGTGGTAGTAGTAGAAGTGGTGGATGTCTTAATAGCACGGTGGTGGTGGTGGTGGTGGTGGTGATAGTCTTAATAGTACGGTGGTGGTGGTAGTGATAGTGGAGGTGATGATATTGGTCTTAATAATACGGTCGTAGTGATGGTGGTGGTGGTGGTAGTGAAAGTGGTGGTGATTTTAATAGCACGGTAGTGGTGGTGGTGATAGTCTTAATAGTACATTAGTACGGTAGTAGTGGTGGTGGAGGTGATGATGGTGGTGGTAGTGGTGGTGGTGGTGGTGGTAGTGGTGGTGGTGGTGGTAGTGGCGGCAGTGGTGGTGGTGGTGATTTTAATAGTTTGGTGGTGGTGGTGGTAGCCGGTGGTGAAGTTATTTGGAGAATAGGATAATGAAAAGGGAAGAAGAGATAAATGAGGCTAGGGGTATATGGATGGGGGTGTTTGAGTCATTTTTCAAGTTATAAGACTTATAGAATTTAAGTAGATCCAATTTTGGTACTTATAGAATTGGAGCCTCTTATAAGACATTTATAGTAAAATGCCTCTTATAAGAGGCAAAAAACAAACCAAAAAAATGTCTAAAATCACTGGGCCACATCTTATAAGAGGTTATAAGACCTCAAGGTCTTATAAGAGGCAAAAACAAATGGCCCCTAACAATCTCTTAATGAAGAGCCCGAATACCTATGAGCCTGTAAAACCATGGTCTATATAATGATCACTTTGATAAATAAGACACGTCTTTTATTGAAAATCCCATATGCCAATGAACCTTATACTCTAATACAACTCGTAGATTAACTAGTATGGAGCTATGGACACCATAGTTAGCAATTGGTAAAAGTTCGGTTCGTAAGTAATTCGAGTATATATAATATGAAGCTAAAAATTTTTACAAAAAAATAAGAGAAAATTTGATAGCATACTCAGTAGACTTTTAGTGAAAATACAAATAATTAGCGAATAACTCGAGAATTAATAATTTCCTACCGAATTAACAAATTATTCCGTATCATTGAAAAATACGATATTTTTAAACATTTTCCGAATTAAAAGAATTATTCGCAAATAATTCACCGAATCACTAACTATGAATTGGACAGTAGAAAAAATAGACAACTAGTGACCGTCATCAAACTCTTCCAATACAAACTAGAATCCTAGAACTAGTGACCCTTAGAGCATCTCTAGGTGGTGGTAGCATACTCTTCATATTTGAAGAATGCGAATGAAGAAACTGGTCACAAATTTTAACCAACTCTAGGTGGTCGCAAATTTCGCCCGCAAATTTGATCGTAGGGACCACCACACGCGCCATTATCTTGGCTGCGTCGATTCAATGTCGCTACGTTATTGGTAATCGTCGCGCAAGATCAATAATGGCGCGGTGGTGTGTCGCCCATGTATAATTCCAAAACAACCCACGCGACATTAAGAGTGGCGCCAACCATTCCAAAAGTAAAAAAAAAAACCCGCGACATTAGGGTGGCGCTACAAGACCAGACCAATCTGCGTGTCGGGTCAAAGTCAAAAAAAATGGGGCGACATTTGCAATGTCGCCCAAGATCCGCATCAAAATTGCCAAATTTATAACAAAATGCAAACAAGCGGTGATGCGACCACGAATACTACCACCTAGAGATGGAATTTCGACAAATTCCGGCGATTCCTTCAAATTTGAAGGATGCGACCAAATATAAAAGCCACCTAGAGATGCTCTTAAGGACATTTAAAGGTCATGCACTAGGTCATTCTAAGAATATATTAATTAGTTGGGAACTTGGGATGAACTGTAAGTCTTTTTTTAGTCTAAACTAAGTAGGATAAAAGAAAAGATATATATGGGGCTGGCTAACTTGATGACTTAAAATGACAAAATTCATCTTAACAGCTCATCACGTCCATTCGATTATACCCGATCCAACGTCCAGATCTTGCACTAATTTCACAAAGCAAATATGAGAGGGTACAATAGTCATTTTATTTTTCTTTCACAAATTAGATTAGAAAATTGGATAAAAAATGACGCCTCTTTCTTCTTCCTCATCCTCTTTCTCTCTCCTCACTACTGCAGGGACACCCACCACCAAGTTTTTAGAGAAACCCACTACCACGTTTTTTCATGAAAACTCTGCCTGGAAACTCAATGGAACCGGTTAACCCACAATCAAATCTTAAGAATCAAAAGGAAAATATAATTAAAGTTGAATCCTTGAAACCCAACTCAATCAAGTTTGAAGAACTCATTTGAAAATTGATTACCTCCTGCTCAACAATAGAATCAAAGAGATACAAAAACTCACCAAGATTCTCAACTCAACCATCCATATCTTTAATTCCTTCCAATGGTTTACATAAAAAAGGTGTCATAACTATATAAGGTATTTCTTTATCAATGATTCAATGGAAGTCAAAGAATTCACTTCAACGGATAACCGATCACCCACTTCATATTTATGAGGATAACTCCAAGGTAAATTAAACCCATCTCCAAATTGAAGAATTATACACAAATCAATACCCAACTATGAAATTTTATGCAGAGATGGCTTTTGTTAGGAGAAAGAAGAATGGGGTTTTGTGGATTTTTGTGGATCTTTTTTTTTTTTTTTTTATGAATAGAAAGTCAAATGACCATTGTACCCTCTCTTATTTGGGGTATGAACAATCATCGCTTCATACCCCAATATGAAAATATGAACACTCATTGTTCATATGAACACTCATTGTTCATACATATTTGGGGTATGAACAATCAATGTTCATACCTCACTATATAAGCCGTGGTACAACACTATATAATAGAGAAAGTTTATATAACGACAATGTATAAGCGCGTGCACGTGTGGAAGACTACCAAAATGGTTAGATCTAATCTCGACCGCCGATCTAAAATAAATTAGATGATCTAATCTCAACCGTTTACCAAAACAAAAATAAAGATGATATTATTATCGGGAAAAATCACTCCTCTCATCGCAAACAAAACAAGGGGTATCTCAAATTAACCATTCTTTGTTCATACCACAGTCATGAGCTATGAACATTTTTTGTTCATATCATGATTGAACTATGAACAGTGAGTGTTCATAGTCCATACTGTACGTATTATAAACAATCAATGTTCATAATCATGAGCTATGAATATTTTTTGTGCATACTACATTTGGACTATGAACAATGATTGTTCATAGTACATACAATATAGATTATGAACACTCATTGTACAATATGGACTATGTTCATAGCTATGGACAATGAGTGTTCATAGCTCTACCTAACTATGAACAATCATCGCTTCATAGTCGATTGTGATATGAACAAAGAATGTTCATAGCCCATAATATGATTAACTCTTAATATCACTGTTCATAGTCCAATTGTGGTAACTCTTAATATGATTAACTCAAAACCAAAACTGAAAACTTTAATACAAACTACTAGCCTTTATATAGGCGGAATACCCTAATTTCCACAAAACTCAAAATTTTCCAAAAATGGAAAGTTTTGGGATAACCATATATTAAGAAACTACTAATCAAAATAGAATTAACCCAATTGACCAAATCGAAAACGGAATCTCCTATCAAAAGATATAGCAAAAACAAAACTTTCCTAAAACGGCAAAAACATGATTTTGAAGGCCTAAATGATGGATTTAGGGACCGAGAGGGTGGTGCCCATAACAAAGTTGTGGGTTATGCTTATTTTGACATTTCCAATCAAATATGGGCACATCCATGTCTTTCCGACTTTGTTACCCACTTTTCCAGTTCATTGACATACACATCATATGCCAACTTCATTGGCATCATTGGCAAATCAGATTGCATCAACTATGAACACCGAATGTTCATAGTCTAACAAGAGTATGAACATTCAATGTTCATAGTCCACTAGAGAAGTATGAACACCGAATGTTCATAGTCCAACAAGATAACATACCTTTTCCTATTTTTCACCATAGAAAACAAAACGCAAAATAATCATTCTCCGTTTATTAATAATCCAACTTTTGACAACTTTAAAAGTTAAAAACAATTGTCACATGCCTTATTTGCTTTTTTATGCAGGCGGCAGTTTCTCCGCTTGCCCGCGTGCCACACTTCTCTCTCTAGATCGCGTTTTCTTTCCTTCTTTCTTTTATTTTTCCGAAAGATTTACTTGCACCGAAAGAAAGCGACTGCGGTTGAAGTTTTAAAAAGATTAATATGATAGATATGGTTAGTGGAAATATTTTTCATTGTAGAAAACATTCATGGCCATCCAAGAATACATCGAAAAAACTACTTTGCGGTTGGTAAGTGTTTTTTTTTTTTTTGCCACCGATTTTTATAACTTAGTTTAAACTTATAATCGATTGCATGTTTTTTCAACAAAATAACATACCATTACTAATATCCACTCAGATCAGCTATAATATGTGAATTTATGGAGTCAAAAAAATATGTTAACATAATGATTTGTAAAACTCATATATAAAACATGAAGAGCTGATAAAACTCTTACACATAAGTTTCAAAGAGTATAAAATATGTGTTGGAGATGGCACTGTCAAGATGGTCCAGATCAAAAGTTTCCCTTACACATAAGGAAAAGCTACAGGAACAAGAAAAAAGAAAAAGATTCGGCAGTTCGTTCAGCGGCTATTCAAAGAACTTGGATCGGGTAAGTTTCCAGTGTAATCATTCCAACACCTTTTGTACTCTTTGGATTGATCGAGCACCGATTATATTTTGGTACCTTTTGTACTCTTTTGCGATTTTGGATTCATATTTTGGATCCAAAGACCTTTTCCACTGATAACTTCATCCCAACTTAAGGGATATGTTCATAAGCAACTCTCATAGTAAGGCATTATATATATTGTAAACTATGTTATGTTAATTATCCATTGTATAAATTTCATAACAATATAAAATATGATTAAATTATTGGTCTGAATATATTATTTAAAACATCTTGATAAAACTCATATATAAAACATGAAGAGCTGATAAAGGTGTGTTAGTGTATACATTGAAAGTTTTGTAAACTTAAAGCTTTGTTATCAGCAATGTAAAAAATAATTCAATGCTATGCTATTGTTTATATGGGTTCATTCATTATTGTTGTATTTGAATGCCAATTGGATACAGAAACAGTTTTTTGTGGACTATGAACAAAGAATGTTCATAGCTCATGACTATGAACAATCAATGTTCATAGTCCAATTGTTCATAGTCACAAAGCCCACAATCTACTCACCGAAAATAACAACTGAAAAGTAAAACCCAAATAGGCGCCCGCCCTCTTATAGTGCTTGGGATATAGGCTCACGCCCCTAAACCCAAATAGGCGCCCGCCCTCTTATAGTGTCTGGGATATAGGCGCACCCCTAAACCTAAATAGGCCTCTCCCTTATATAGTGTTCACGGGCTATGATATTTCCCTAAACCCAAATAGGCCCATCTCTTATAGTGCACGGATATAGGCATCTTTACAATATTGCACCAACTCATTTTTTGAATGATATGAACAAAGAATGTTTATAGCTCATGACTATGAACAATCATTGTTCATAGTCCAATTGTGATATGAACAAAGAATGTTCATTGCTCATGACTATGAACATAAATTGTTCATTGCTCATGACTATGAACATTAATTGTTCATAGTACAGTATGGACTATGAACAATCAATGTTCATAGTCCAATTGTGATAAAAACAAAGAATGTTCATAGCTCATGACTATGAACATTGATTGTTCATAGTACAGTATGGACTATGAACACTCATTGTTCATAGTCCAATTGTTCATAGCTCATACAATTGGGACAACAATTTTACTAATATAACGAAAGGAAATAACTAAACCGGAAAGAACTCTTACAATTGGGACATCTTCCGGTTTCTTCTCTGAAAAGAGTATGGACAAACATGTTCAATGAACGATTATTCTCGCAATTTAATTTAATTTGCAGATATTTTAACTTTTGAACTCACTACATAACATGGAAAACTCTGAGCACAAACCGAAAAATAATTATAGTCTACAAACTATATCAGTATCATGGGCAAGATCAACATTTGAATTCAGTTCCACACCAAATGATTTGGATGCGTTCCTTGACAAGGAATTCATAAAAGGTTCTTAATTTTTCCTTGTGAAATATTTTCCGGAATTGCTAGGTGTATGGACTATGAACACTCATTGTTCATAGTCCAATTGTTCATAGCTCATACAATTGGGACAACAATTTTACTAATATACTGAAAGGAAATAACTAAACCAGAGAAAGAACTCTTACAATTGGGACATCTTCTGGTTTCTTCTCTGAAAAAAGAGTATGGACAAACATGTTCAATGAACGATTATTCTGCACCAATTTAATTTGCAGATATTTTAACTTTTGAACTCACTACATAACATGGAAAACTCGAGCACAAACCGAAAAAATAATTATAGTCTACAAACCATATCGATTATCATGGGCAAGATCAACATTTGAATTCAGTTCCACACCAAATGATTTGGATGCGTTCCTTGACAAGGAATTCGTAAAAGGTTCTTAATTTTTCCTTGTGAAATATTTTCCGGAATTGCTAGGTTTTAGACTCCCACCAAATCTTGACATACCACATCCGCCTGTCCAAATTCAGCTACCTAAGCAACAATGTACATCCTCAAAAACCGAAATTTCTCAAAATTGTGTCTACCCGTTCCAGATTAGATGTTTCAAAATTGGGAAGTCCCATTTCTTCCACAGCTACAAGGAAATTCCTCACATTCTCAAAATACTGATATGCAGACAAAGCTGCTCCATCAGGAACAACAATCGAATTGGTTTACAAAGATGACTAATTCCAAAAAAATAGTATAGTGATTTTTTGTGAAAAAGAAAGATAATGGGCTCTAATTGAATAGTCGGGTGATCTTTTGTAAAGAAGAAACCGGCGTGGGTTTCTCTGTAGAGAGTGAGTGAGGAAGAGAGAGGAAGAAGAAGTCTCAGGGTGTTTTGTTGGGTTTTTTGTTTTTTTTATGAATAGAAAATCAAAATGACCATTATACCCACCCTAAATTCTTTGTTTGATAAGGAATAGTTCTTGGACGTTGGATGGGTTGTGATCAAACGGACGTGTGACGAAATGCCAAGATAAGGCTGTCAATTGGAGCATCAAAGGTAGCCCATATATATATATATATATGAAAAGTCATTTGGTATTTGGATGAACCTAATTTCAATCAAACTCGACCACATGGATGAACCTAATTTCAATCAAACTGGCCACATTTTTCTTAATTTATTTACCTAGCCATAGAGATGTGAGTACGAATGATTGTGCAAGTATATACCAGACCTGTCTTGCGAAACCGGATAAAAATAGTGCCCACGCATTTTAAAGGGGTCCTATTACTGACGGACCCCAATTTGTGTTGGGCGGATTCCCACCAAAAAAACAATTATTACAAGTTTGCCATTAGTTTCAAAAAATCTAAAAAAAAAAATTATTACAAGTATGCCATTGGTCCAAAAAAATTTGAATTCGAAACCCCAAACTTAAACGACCCGGCTAGGTCGTTCGGACTAAGTCCCAAACGACTTGGCCACACCGTTTGGGACTTAGTCCAAACGACTGGCCGGGTCGTTTGGACTAAGTCCCAAACGGTGTGGCCAAGTCGTTTGGGACTTAGTCCGAACGATCCGGCCACACCGGTCAAGAGCCCAAAACACAGAACTATATATTTTTTCAAAGTTCAAATCCCAAACGACATGGCCACATCGTTTTGGACTAAGTCCAAACGGTGTGGCCATATCGTTGGAGACTTAGTCCAAACGGTGTGGCCATGTCGTTTGGGATTTTTCTAAGTCCAAACGGTGTGGCCATTTTTTTCTAAGTCCAAATCCCAAACGACATGGCCACATCGTTTTGGACTCAGTCCAGACGGTGTGGTCATGTCGTTTGGGATTTGAACTTTGAAAAAAAATTCAAAGTTCTGTTTTTTGGGCTCTTAACCGGTGTGGCCGAGTCGTTTGGACTAAGTCCCAAACGGTGTGGTCAAGTCGTTTGGGACTTAGTCAAAACGACCTGGCTAGGTCGTTTGGACTAAGTCACAAACGGTGTGGCCAAGTCGTTTGGAACTTAATCCAAACGACCTAGCCGGGTCGTTTAAGTTTGGGGTTTCAAATTCAATTTTTTTTTTACCAATGGCATACTTGTAATAATTGTTTTTTTTTTTAGATTTTTTGAAACCAATGGCACACTTGTAATAATCGTTTTTTTGGTGGGAGTCCGCCCAACACAAATTGGGTCCGTCAGTAACAAGAAATCAGAATTGATCAAATTTGAAATTTTCGCAAAACTCAAATTGTCACCAAAATCCTTAAATTGTCACCAAAACCCTTAAATTGTCACCAGAAAATCAAAAGTGGAAACAAATCTCTAAAGTCTAACTTGCTTGAACCCAAATATCAAAATCTAAATATAAAATGGTGAGATTTTATTTATTTCATTGCGCCTAAAATATATGGCTAAAGATGATGAGAGAATATATATATTTTTTTTTGATAAACGATACTTTCTTTATTTACTTACTGATTAATCGTTCAGTACAAAGTCCTTGAACATCCGCTCTTATAGAGCTTAATACAAAAGCAGTGGATGAGACCACCGAGCGAAGAGAACTCATTTAACAAGGGTTGAATCACTTCCGGTATATTATCTTGATGAGGATTGGATTGGTCATCCAATCAAGATCGGTACTTTGTGTCGACGATGTCGAAAGCAAAAGTATCACGACACAGTTAAAACTTCTCTATAGTTCCAAACCATCCTTGTATGCCCTGAATCCCTTCAATAGTTGTTTGATGTCTTCTATTAGAGCTATGACAGATGAAGGTGATTCTTCTTTCTCACCAATTATTGCTTTATGAAGGAAGGATGAGTCCACTTCAATGATGATGTGATCGAGTTCTAACTTCTTTGCTACCAACAATCCCATTCTAAGTGCATAGCATTCCATCAATATGGCGTGAGCTTCCTTGAAAGGTGTTGCAAATCCATAAATAAAACCACCATATTCATTTTAAGTAATACTCCACCCGCTCCGGCCCCGGACAACCTAAGGCGCAACCCATCCAGATTCAATTTCAACCACCCGCTAGGAGGAAATTGCCAAGTTATTGAAATCGCTACTTTGGCTATCTCAGCTCTCACGGCAGTAGTACTATCTTCATCTTCAGCGAATTTGAGCATAGATTTAACTTTGTACAGAAAATGCATTATGTTCGCATCCTTTGACTGGAATCGAGCTGAATTTCTTGCTAACCAAATACACCAAAAAACTATTGCAAATTTTTTAACCAAATCTTGGTCTACCTGATATTCCTTGCACTTGTAGATGACCTCCTCAATCCATTGTTTGAAAGTTATGAAATTTGTTCCATATATTATGGAGTGTAAGTCAGAACCAAACCATAGAGCTCTTGCAAAAGGGCATCCGATGAACAAATGATGTAATGATTCTTCTTCATGTCGGCATAAAAAGCATTCTTGATCCACATGGAAATGATGCCTTAATAGGAAATCTGAAGTAGGAATTACCTCTTGCGCTCCTTGCCACATACAGTACCTGATTTTGTATGCAACCTTACATTTCCAGATAGAAGCAAAAATCTTTTTATTGTGGTACTTTGAGGGGTCAATCCAACCTTGAAGCATCCGATAAGCAGATTTAACTATATAGCATCCTTTATGGTGTGGAGCCCAATATCGGGAGTCTTGAGTTGCATGAATCTTCAGCGGGATAGTCAATATCCGATCTGCATATTCCATCGGCCAGTACTGTCTAACTAATTGAGTATTCCATCGTCGATTGACAGGATCAATGAAATCAGCAACTCTATCTAAAATGCAATTGTAAGGTTTTTGAATCAAAGGAAGTTCCAACGGTGTTCCCGTGACCCATGCATCCAACCATGCTCGAACAGATAATCCATCTCCAATGCGCCAAGCAACACCAAAAGATAATAGATTCCTCAGATTATGCATCACTTTCCAAGTCAAGACGCCGAACTCCGACATACATCTAGCTCGCCAAAAATCAACATTAGGAAAATATTTGTCTTTCATGTATTTTGCCCAAAGCGAGTTTTGATGCAAAAGATCCCATGCCTTCTTACCAAGGAGTGCAAGGTTCTGAATATCAAGATTTTTTACCCCAAGCCCTCCTGCATTAACTGGGGTACAAGCTAAATCCCATGAAAAATAATGCATTTTCCGCTCCGTTATATCATGTCCCCATAAAAAAGATCTTCTATACTTATCTAACCGATCAATCGGGCCTCATATGGTAGTTTGATACATGACATAATGTGAGAAGGAAGAGCAGAAAGAACCGAAGTTAATTAGAGTTAACCTTCCTCCTTTACCTCAAGAAAATAGTTTTCCACTTGGCCGGTCTATCTCTCGAACCTTTGCACCAAAGGTTGAAACTTATCTTGATGAGCCCGGCCCGAGGACGGATGGAACACCAAGATAGCTTGGAAAATGATGAGTTGTTGGAACTTTGAAGATCTTGAACATGAGTTTTGCAAACTTTGGATGTAACTTCTTGTGATGAATGAATTGTGACTTTGACCGATTAATTGACTGACTCGCAACAAAGACAATACTCTTCAAGCACCTTGTTTATATCAACGACTTGCTTCAAATCCGCTTTGCCATATATAATGATATCATCGATACATCAAATGTGTGAGAGGTTGACAATTCCTTGCAAGTTTGATACCATCATAATCAGAATTTGATTGAAGCTCCAAAAGTTTTAAAGACAAAACTTCAACACAGATTATGAACAAATAAGGTGACATTGGGTCACCTTGTCTGATTCCACGAGTAGGGCAGAAATAACCGAACGGTGATCCATTTAATAGAACTGAATAGGAAACAGATTTGACACAAAACATGATTTTTCTGACAAAAGTTTCATCAAAACCAAAAGCTCTCAAGACTTTTTGGAGAAAACCCCATTCAAGTTTGTCATAAGCTTTTTGTAGGTCTAATTTGAGAGCAAAGTAATTACATTTCAGATTGTATTTTGATCTAATTGTATGAAAGGCTTCATGAGTGAGGAGGGCATTATCATGGAGTGAACGATTGGGTAGAAATGCAGATTGGTGAGGGGCTTATGATTTTCAAGAGAATGGGTCTCATTCGATTAACAAGGATTTTGGAAATGAGTTTGTACACTACATTAGTTAAACTTATCGGTTGGAAATGATCGGGGTGAGATGGGATTATTTGTTTTGGGAATAAGGACTATATGAGTGTGGTTGATTTCTTTAGAGAAAGCTCCATTGTTAAAAAGTTTTGAACCAAGTCAAGTACTTTTGGTCCTACCTCATTCCAATAATTTTTTTGAAAAACGTTGCCTGAAAACCATCTGGTAGGAGCTTTTAATGATCCCATATGGTTTAAAGCCTCAAGACTTCGAATCTTGAACTGGTCTCGATGACAATCATTATCTTCATCGAAAAACAAGCGAGGGATAACATCAAAGTAACTTCCAGGAGATCATCCACAAGGAGGAGAAAAAGATCGAGAAAAGTAGTTCACAAAGCGGTTACCAATGTCCTCCCTTTGTTTGGTCGTCGTGCCGTTTGAGTCTTTAATTTGGGAAATGTTTGCCCGATGTCTTCTCTTAATCACCAAAGTATGAAAATATTTGGTGTTCATTTCTCCCAACTTCCACCAATCCCTTGCTTGACTTTTTGATGCTAGTGCATTTCTTGGAGTTGCAAAGAGATGATCATATTGAATTAATAGCTCCTGTTCTTTCTGGATACTTGACTCTGTAGGCATAATACACATTGCATTATGTTCTTGCAGTTGCTTGAGTTGATTATCAATCTCCTTCATTTGGGTTTGTAGGTAGCCAAACTCTTTTTGATTCCATTTGAGTAGTTCCTTTCTACAAAGCATCGATTTCGACAAAAGGCATAAGAGCTCGAACCATCAAACTCTATTTGCATAGCAGCCTTAATCACCTCCTTACATGTAGGATCCGTTGTCCACATTGATTCAAATCTAAATGGCCTTTTTAACTTTGACTTCTTAGGGTGAAGTTGGACCAGCAAAATCTTATGATCAGAATGGATTGTCGAAATATGTATAACTTGTGCCTCTGCAAAACTTGTCCTCCAAAATGGGTTGCATAAGACTCGATCCAGTCTCTGGTACATTCTGCTCAGACCTTCCTGTCCATTACACCAAGTAAATATATTCCCAACATAGCCCACATCAAGGAGGCCGCAGTTATAAACCATCTCCTGGAACGCATCTATATGTGATTTTTTTGCTGGTCTACCTCCCCATCTTTCCTCATGGCACATAATTGAATTAAAATCTCCCAAACAGACCCAAGGCTTTTGAGCATTTGGTTGGAGTTGATTGAGAATACTCCATTGAGTGCGCCTTATTCTCATCTTAGTACTAGCATACACACCAGAAAAGTACCACTCCAAACCACTTACTCCATTCAGTTCAGCATGGATGATCCATGAATCAGAGTACAGAATATTAACTTTTAGATTAGAATCCCACAATAGCCAAAGCCCACCAGAATGCCCAACTGCTGGAATTACAAAATACCTATAGTCACCGCCTAGACTCCTTATAACACCTACAGACTTATTGTAAGAAGCCAGAGTTTCAGACAAGAAAATCAATATAGGTCTCTCCTTTCTAATATGATCCTTAAGCGCGCTAACCATCGAAAGACGACCAACACCTCGACAGTTCCAGCTGATGATACTCATGCCTCCTGGAGGCCTGCTGCTGGTCAGATAAAACTAGCCTCTGTTCTTCTTTTCTTACCAAAAGTTGATGCTTGAGTAGAGTTTCCTTCTAAAGAGATGTGAAGCACACGTCCTACTAATTCTCTAAATGAGTCTCCAATACTGTAAAAATGATTCCTTTACTAAACACTCTATTACTCAATTCAGTCCATCCTGTCATTGCAACACACTCAAAACCAACACCGTAAACCAATAATCAAGAATTTAAACCAATCATGCAATATTTAAGCAACTGCTAATAAATTGTCCAATCGGATGAACGCAACAACCAGAAAAAAACAGGATCTTCGACCGATTTAAGCTACCAATATCATATCAATCAAATCCCAACCTATAACATAGAGTCCTCAAAATAACGACCTCTTTGCCTCGCCTGAAATTTCGAAGTAAATGACATCAGATAGCTAGTTAAACTCGCCGGAAATCCATGAAATCACTGTCACCACCGTTCACCAGCAATCGCCACATAGAACTAAAACCACAGTTTGCCCAAACATCCCGTCAGATTGATTCTCACTCTGTAAAACTGGAGAAGGTGAATTGGAGAAGATACTTTTTAAGGTTTTGGTGAATTGGAGAAGGTGTGTGTATTGGAGAAGGTGAATTGGAGAAGGTTTTGGCTTCTATCGATCTTTTTTGTATAGGATAAGGTGAATTGGAGAAGGTGAATTGGAGAAGGGTTTTTTTTGTTCCAACTTAACAGCTAGCTAGTTTCTTGCATCAAAGGGATACATCCCAAGTATTATCAAAAGGACTATTTTTTGTTCAAAGGACTATTTTTTGTTCAAAGTTCCTTTTGTACTATCAAGTATCTAACTACTATCAAAAGGACTATTTTTTGTTCGAGAGAATATTTGGTTAACTGGAAAGACACGATCTTATATTATTATATTCCTTGTTAGGTTAATCCGACTCATCTCTTATCATTTTACCGGATTATCTACATATATTCTTTAGTAATCTTCCATTTTGAGACATCCTTTGCCACCTCATTGTTCTACACTCAATTCATACCATACGATACAAATCTCAAACTATACATAGAAAATAATGATGTATTGAAATGTCACTTACCAAACAACGTACGAGCATAGGAATTATTATTTCTACCATGACACATAACATCGATGAATGGTTTGTAGTTTGTAGTACTAACTGTGTATACTACTTAACCCTTCATAATTTAAACACTGGGAATCTTGCGACCTTTCCTCTTTTAAATAGATAGCCAATAAACCTAATAAGGAAACTAGAATAGATAGCCAATTTATGATTATGATCTCCACTATTCTAGAGTGTCCTAATCTAGACCATTCTAGAATAATCATATATTCTCATATCATACATTTCTCCAATAAGTCGATTTTGTAAGACAACACAACAAGAGTGTAAATATGATTGTAAAACTCATGAAGTAGATGATGACTCCAGACCGGAGCGAGATATTGGAGGTCTTTTTAATTGGTATTACACAAGATCTAGTCAGACACCTAAAATACATGATAACCAAAGCAGACCAATGACTATTTGGACATCTAGTTACAGTTGCCACTTGCCAGGTCGAGCAAGGGAACATGGCGTGTCCTGTGGCGCTTGAGTATACTAACAATGAGGTACTCAGACTTTTTAAGTGGAAGCATAACTTTTCTACTGAAAAGGTCTCCCAATCTAATGCCCTTGTTTGGTTTAGATTTCCAGGATTGAGTTTGGAGTTTTGGGAGGTCCGTACACTCATGGCGATGGGTAGAGCAGTTGGTAGGCCTATTCATCTTGACGCAACCACTGCCTCAAGAGATATGGTGCACTATGCAATTCAAGCGTGTTGTGCGACATCAACTTAGCCAAGTTAGTCCCAGATTAGATTTGGGTGGAGGCTGAAGGCTGAAGGCCAATGCACATTCTGGCAAGAAATAAAGCTAGGTAAATTGCCAAAGTTCTGTAATCACTGCAAGAGTGTGGGGCACATTGACTGATTGTCGGTTTCTCAAGGAAGACATTCAGAAATCCAAGGAAAAACTAGTTTACGTCACTGACAAAATGGAGACCAGCCTAGAAGGGATGACAAAAGAAGAGGAGAATCCTTCCAAGAGCAAAGAAGTGGTAGTGGACACTACTCCCTTAGGGATGAACAACGTGACTGTAGTGGTGGACTACCCCTAGAATGGTGGATAACACAACGGTAGTGGTGATAGACAATGTGGACTCAGTCACTCAGTAGAAGTACAAGCGGAGGTTGTGAATGTGGAAACTAATGCTGCATCTGAAGCACACAACCATGAGCTTTTTCAAAAACAAATGTCGGCTGAACAAGCAGTTAATGTGGTTAATATTACTGCAGTTGTTGTTGAAGAACTAATTACTGGAGCTTGTAAAGAACAATCAGGGGATGCAGAGGAGAATTGTGAGGGTAATGACCAAGTTGATGGCTACTCGGAGTTAGAAGCAGCAATTGATGATCATAGTGAGTCACCTGAGCATTTAAAGGAGGACTTAGTGGTTAATTATGATGAACTGCTTGGTGATCCTACAGGGTTTGAAGCTGATACCGTTCTAGACCATACTGTGGTGAACGAAATAGCTGGTAATAATACAATTTAGCTAGAGTAAAGGATGTTTAGCATCTTTCCAGCCATATATTTTGTGTGTAGCAGAACCACTAATAAAAACTAGGGTTGATCGATTCCACTCTTACCCTAGGTCTCACCTACTTTGATTACCATTTTCTGCACAATGATACAACTGAGAGAATTGGTAATCTATAGGTGCTGTGGAGGAAGGGATTGGTAGTTAGCATGGTTCAAGCATCCGCCCAGCAGATTTCAGTGTTCGTAGAAGATTGCGTCGTTACTGGATGCCAGTGTATGCAAGCTCCCCTAATGGCATATAGAAGATGACTTTTGAATGAATTGGAAGCTCTTAATCCTATATCTCCCTCCATTCTCACCAAATTCCAAAAATTTATTCCAGTCTCAAATAAAAAATATCGAGAAACAAAACAATTAGAGCAGTGAAGTTGTAAAACACCGTCTTGATAAAGTTTCCTCTTTTGTTTTAAGTGTTTCGTGTATGTCACTGTCCATTTCTTCAATTCTTCCATCGTCGTCAGTTTTCGTGTAGGGAAAGTTTAAGAAATTATTAATTGAATTTTATCTGAAAAAATAATTCTACTTCTGGCGGGAAACATTTTCCCTCCATCGATTACGATAGATTTAGCCCAAACAAATCAAATAAATTGACATATAATTTCGGTTTTAGGAGGCCTAGTTGACCAATAATTATGGTTTTAGGACAAAAACAGAATGACATCACGGCGGTGTACGAACATTTTCAGGGCTAACGTCCTGAAAATTATTTTTTATTAATTTCAATTATGACTTTCTCTAATATACATGCAAACACTACTATCACTACTATGCTATGATATATATGCACTAATGCACTACTACATGTGTATACCAACATGCCCCACACACCATTATGTATGTGTATAACACACATGCAAACATTATTATATATGTGTATAGTACGCATGCAAACACTATTATATATGTGTATAATGTATACCACACATGCACACATCATTATGCATATGTGTAGGGTTTTTTTTTTAATTGAAGACTCCAAATGCTTACTTTAGATATTAGAATTGAAGTGTGTGAATATATTAGTAAAGTTAAATTGAAGTATTTTTTTTTTAATTGAAGACTCCAAATGCTTGCTTTAGAGATCATAATTGAAGTGTGTGAATATATATATTAGTATCTCTTGTGTGGTTACAAATTTTGACCGCATGGTTTGAAGTAAGAAACCCATCTAGTTAAGTCTGATCGTGTGTCTGGCATGTGACCACGACATTTTCTCACATTGCGATTAATCAATCAAATAATACTATACATTTTCTTAAAACCAAAAACAAAATAGGAGATTTCACTAGAGATTTGAAGTACAACAATCCCCAAATCAATAATCAATCAAAAAGAGTTTTTCTAGTTGGAACAATAGTAAATTATAATGAAAATACTATAAAATAAGTATGTGTTGAAAAAACAACATGATGCTCATGTTTTAGGTAATTATCACTATAATTTTTCATTGTACATTGCCCTAAAACTTAAAGTTTTCGTACATATAAAACTTATAAATCATGACAAAATTTCAAATCCGAGCATTTATTTATGGACAAAATTAAAAAGTTGTATTATTTGTTCAAAACAACTTCTATACCAGACTATATCCGATCCGCTCTTCATGTATGAACAAGTGAGGGTGGACAACTGGACGATGTCCTGATTTAGGTAAATATGGTTTAGTCTTTATTGTGCGTGATTAGAATCAAGAGCTATTACAATAATACCACTTTTTATCCGATGACGCAAAGAGAATCGTACCCATATCGTAGGGACACTGACACGTGGTTTAGTCTTTGACCATTGAGATATATTTAGTACGCTTTTACCATATTTTTGTGTTTCAACTCTTCTTCTTCCTCTTTGGTTTAAGTCTTAACCGGTGTATATCTGTCCAATCACATGGAACTAAGGATAAAGACTTTTGTCCAATGTACAAAGAGAGACTACATTATATTAAATCTTCAACTATTTTTTTGTCATTCACAAACGACTCTCATTCTTCCTCAACCCTTTCTTCTTCGTTTTCAGAACACCATGCCTCTATCACTTCAAACGTTTTTCGCTTTTAACCCCCTTTTTCAAATTCTATTATGGTTTATCTCACTCATTATTCACCTTGCCATCTATCATTTAGAAAAGGTCGCTTTATGGGGTAAAATATTGAGTTTATCGATTGAGTAGTGTATTTGCACCTTTGTCTCTCTTATATATTTTGTCTTTAATTGGCGAGAGTGGTACCAACGGATTGAAAATGCAGGGATTCTTGTTTTGATAAGTTGTGAAATATGGGTTTTTACTTTAGATGAAAAGAAGGATGAGCGAATTTCAAAAATTTTAGGCTGGGTTAGGATATGTTTAGGCTTGTTTATAGTCTTTATGACTTTATTCAAAGCTACTTGGGTTATTGTGAAACTCATGCTAAGGTTTCAAGAACTGGAGAGGTGCACTCCTACAACATACACTCTTAAGTATATTTTAGGAGACCAAGCTCTTCCAACGTTTGTTGTAGAGAATCCACCAGCACCAGGTAACAAACTTCATTTTTACTTAGTTTCATTTCCAAATTCGTTTCATGATTCTAATTTTATTTACTTTATTCTTATTGTAGTTGTGGCTCCTGAAGATGTAGCACGTGACAATCGTTTTAAAAAGTATGTGAGAAAATCGAAGAGACTATTCTCATCTATAGATGATAATAGAAAAGTTGTGGATGGGCTGTTTAAACTCTTAGTATTTGGGCCATCAATGAAGCATTTTTTCTTATTCTCAACCAACCACTCGGAAGCTTCTAAGAATTTCGAATTATTCGATCAAAAAGAGATCGTTAAAGTACTTGTTGGACGGTCTAAATGCCTTGAGATAAAACTGTATGCTCTTCTTAAGCAAATTTCTAAGGGTTGTTGTACAAATAAACAACCTTGGTTTTTTAAGAGAAGGGAGTGGGAGGCTTGGAAGTCCCTTGGACCAATGAGTAAGGAAGAAGCAGGGTTAGATGAGCTGAAGGATTCAACCAAGTGGTTTATTACGGTTGAAGAAGAGCTAAAGCTTTATGGCTTGTTTCGACAAGCAATGGAGGGTGATAACCCTACTCATAATCCATTTTATAAGACAACAAAATGGAAAGCTTGGAAAAATGCGGAGATATGAGCCAAATCAGGCAAAAATTCAATTTATAACAACCGTGGAAAGGATTGTTAGGCTTAGGGAGAGGGAGATGAAGATGAAGATGAAATTGTTGCTGTTGGACAAGGACAAGGAGTTGTTGCTGTTGGACAAGGACGAGAAGTTGTTGTTGTTGGAGACGGAGAAGAAGGAGTTATTGTTGTTGGAGAAGAAGGAGTTGTTGCTGTTGGAGTTGGCGATGAGAATGTTTAGACCATGAGGTAAGTTTTGCTTACATATTTCTTTCTAAGCTCTTATAATATTTACTTTTCCATTTCTATTTTTTTTTGTTCTTTCTATTTGTATGTGTCATTTCCTTCAAAGTGCAAAATCACATCAGCCTTGATGTCACTGAAAAATGTTAGCGAGTCTGTTTAAGAACAACATTAATCTTCGTAAGTTATATCAATTAAGTTCATAAACATGAGGAGCACATCAATAAAGGTGTTTATATTTTTTTTTACCCCCCATTGTTTCGAGGGTTGGTGAACAATTTAGCCACCTATTAGATTTATGAGGTTCAAATTGGTTTGCATTGAGGGATTGAAGGCCTTTTTGTTTTACTCGTAGTGATTGAAAGCCCACCAAAGAAGGAACCCCAAATGACAAAGAGCAAAATGATTGCTCAAGGGTTATAATTTGTTCTTTAGTTTGAATGTTGTTATCATCTCTTGCTCCCCACTTTGATTTTGCTTATATGAATTCATAGACGCATGTACGCTAGGTTTTTGGCACATCATCTTTGCATTGATACTTGATTGTTACTGGTGATTTGGTGAAGTTAATTATGTTTATACATTTCTTTGAGTTGGTATGCGTTCTCCCGTTGGGATGATCTTGACCTATTTGTTGGATTTTTTTATATTTTATTCCTCCTTTGCGATTAATTCATTTCCTCCTTGTTTTCACATGATAACTGAAGAGGTTCGATGAGGCTGGCTGTTAACAAATGGGGCCGTGTGGAGATAACTGAACCTGCTAAGTTTGTTGGAGAAGTGTGCAGCCTGACAATATGGGAGAAGTATTATAAAAGGTTATTTTGTGGGAGATTGATCTCTTTACTGTTTTGTGGGAGATTCCTTTTATGTAATTTTATGGTCGAACAACTCTTTACTGTTTTTTTTTGGAGGTAGAAGCTGGTGCTCTTTCCTTTATGTAATTATATTTCGAACAACTATTTTTTTTATTGAAGACTCCAAATGTTTAATTTAGATATTAGAATTGAAGTGTGTGAATATATTAGTAAAGTTAAATTGAAGTATTTTTTTTTAATTGAAGACTCCAAATGCTTGCTTTAGAGATCATAATTGAAGTGTGTGAATATATATATTAGTATATATCTCTTGTGTGGTTACACATTTTGACCGCATGGTTTGAAATAAGAAATCCATCTGGTTAAGTCTGATCGTGTGTCTGGCATGTGACCATGACATATTCTTCCAACGTTTGTTGTAGAGAATCCACCAGCACCAGCACCAGGTAACAAACTTCATTTTTACTTAGTTTCATTTTCAAATTCGTTTCATGATTCTAATTTTATTTACCAGCACCAACACCGCTTTTTATCCGGTACGCAAAGAGAATCGTACCTATATCAGATTCCCATTATGGGTGCTACAAAAAAAATTGCAAAAGATTAACTGACCGACCACAAAATCACTATTATTACTAGTTTAACTCATAGACAACCAATCAATTAACAAACTATCAAAAAAAAAAAAAAGGTAACAAGTTGCAAAATCCATGTTATCAAAAATCCTACACACACTACCCCACATTACCTCAAAATAAGTAAAATCCATCACGGCGAAAACTAAACCAAACAAAAATGCGTTTCATGGAAAGCTCCGGATACAAAAATCTGCTTGAACATGTTGTAACAAACCAAAGATAAACCTCATAACAAGCAAAACCCATTTTGCAAAAATTCAAACAAACAACTCTCACACTATCAAAACCCCATGTCACATTAATTGCAATTACATAGAACAATTTTGCGAAAAACAAAATAGACAATTGCAAAGAACCCATGTTGCACAAATAAAAAAATTGGGAGAGTTTGGTGTTAAAAATCTTTGGTCTCTGTTTAATTGAAATGACCTAGATTTTTGGAATGGCAAATACGGTTGAAGGATCACTCGTGAAAAAATTACCAAGCAAAAAAAAAAAACATTTTTTTTGTGCACCAAACATCAAACAACAATTTGTTTGTTTGTTTGTTTTTTATTTTTTTGCTGCCAACATCAAAGAGCTACTGATCTCATTTAAAATAGGTATGCTAATAAAAAATAAATAAAACATCAAATCCGACTCAAACTCCTTTGTTTATGTACCCCTTTTACTCTACTAATATCAATAAAACCACCGAACTTTATGAGAAGAGTCTAAAAGTGTATTTCTTCTTTTAACAAATGGTGGAAGAAGAAGAATGTGAGAGTTAGTGAAAAAAACCCACTAGTCAGTGCATTCTCTTAGATATATATATATATACTCATACAATATTGTAGTAATAGCCTTTTCGCACAACAATAAATATAGCACTTTTCAGTCGATGCATTATGGTGTGTACCAAGTACCACCACTGTAGATTACAACATTCCCTATTGGACTTGCTCAGAGGCCTTTTTATTTTCATGGAATACAATTTTTTTTGAGGACTACATGCCACCTTCACATCTTTACTTGGTTTTATCTTATCATATTGAAGACCCTCTACATAATATATATACTCGACATGATAACCCCCTATATATTCCTCTTGCCACTATTGGTTTTCCTATTTAGAAGCCCATATATAGCAAGGCCCAGCCCAACACACACAACACTCCAAAATCACGAAATGTCGCGATATTTTGCAAACCCAATAAAAAGAAAAATCGAGAAAAGAATTGAGGAGCAGCTTCGTTTCTTCTTCTCCGCAAACCAAGAAAGATATAAATCAAGTGTTTCGAACATTTGATATCAACTGTTTACATGCTATTCACTTCAAATAACTGAAAAAAGTTGGATATTCGAATTAAACCTCTATTACGTGTTTCACCTGTATTGGAGGCCACACAGATAGTTGTATACAATTGTTGATAACTTGGTATCCTTGATCACTTCATGCAACCATTTAGCTTTTAACTTTTTTAGTTTTCAGAAAACTAGTAACTTGATTCAAACTAAGCTATAGACTATAGAGTATATATCAACATTCCTAGCAATATAGGTCACTCTAGAAATATCTAAACTGTTTACCCTGAGATTCTGAGCATCCAAAAGTGGAGTAAGAAACCTCATAGCATCCGCCCTGCTTTTGCTCTAGGAACTCGGAACCTACACAAAGTTTCTGTACGCCTACTTCTTTTGATATAGTTAATCCTTTCAACAAGGTGAGAGCTTCTGCTTATTCTGAACCCTCAGCATTTTCCTAAACATTCAGAGCCAGATTTTGATTAAAAAATAGAATATGATAGAAGATAGAAGTCCTCACAATCAGGAGTGTTAAGGGGAGTTGGATATGAATTTGTTGTGAATAATGAACTGCGGAAACAACGTTACCCACAACAAACGGATCAATCCTACACAACGATCGATCCTTCACACTAGACAAGACTTCAACACCCTCCAAGTAATATCCCAACGCTTCTCATTAACAATTTAACAAGCATATAAAGTAAATATAATAATGCAAAAGAGAACCAACCACAAGACAAGGATATATCGTGGTTCGGCAATTTGCCTACATCCACACTGACGAGATCCAAGCTTTACTAGAAGTCCAGAGTAACAGATTACAAGAGCTCTCAATTCACTCACAAAGAATGAACACTCAACTCACTAAGAATTTCTCTCTTTACAATCTCTCTCTTTTCTTTCTTTTGGAAAAGTTAGGTTTTCCAAAAGACTAATTTTGTTTTATACCAAAAACCAAAATTTCGCGTTCTTGTAGCGAAAGCCCCACCGAAAAAAAAGGCGGGCGCCGCTTCTACTGGAAGCGCTGGCGCATGGGTTAAAGCCATGAGCGCGGGTCGCCCCGCCTCCGTGTCGCTTAAATTATCGGATTCATGAGTCATGAAGTCGCGCTTCCTTCAAGCGGCGCCTCGAAAAAAAACAAAAAATCCCTTTTCTCTACATTCTCCACCTCGGTGAGGTTTTAACACATAAAACCGGGCGAACACATCCGGAAGAACACATCCATCCGAACTTCGCGGTCAAATAACCGAAAGGAGCCATGCTCACAAAGAGCTACCCACGAAGAGCACGTCATGCCCACAAAGGGCCACCTACAAAGAGTGTCATGCCCACAAAGAGCCACCCACAAAGAGTGTCATGCTCACAAAGAGCCACCCACAAAGAAAAAGATGCTCACAAAGAGCCACCCACAAAGGGTGTCATGCTCACAAAGAGCCACCCACAAAGAGTGTCATGCTCACAAAGAGCCACCCACAAAGAGTGTCTTGCTCACAAAGAGCCACCCACAAAGAGTGTCATGCTCACAAAGAGCAATCACGCCCACAAAGGGCCATGCCTACGAAAGGCATCAATCAACAATGCATGAGCCTCCACCATTTGTGGAGTACCCCCAACCAATGTTGAAACTCAACTCCATAGAGAACCTTCTACAACCCAAAACCCTTTTGCCCTTAGGCAATGAAACAAATTCCCAAGTACAAAACTTGTCACGAGCCTCCACCATTTTCTGCATATCCACCGACCAATCTCGTAAATGAAAGATCTCTAACGGCTTCCTTGAAGCTATCCGCTCATCATCTTCAATATTCAGTCGCGTGCAACCGAAGTCCGGTTGACCATAATGCTTCAGCGGGCTTATCATGCCCGTGCTTCATAACTTGTTTCACACTTCTCTTTGGCTTTGATCTAGCCAAAGTTTGCTGCTCAGGTTGTTGTAACTCTACTTCTTGTTGAATAGTTCTCTTAAATGTCTCGAAAACTTCATCCTTGGACTTCAAGATATATACCCACACATAGCGTGTATAATCATCAATGAAAGAGACATAATACCGGTTACCTCCCTTAGAAGCCACTCTAGAAGGTCCCCAAACATCCGTATGCACATAATCCGGGATGCCTCTCGCCTTTGTATTTGCTTGTACCCGAACTTGACTCTGACCGCCATATAGACACAATACTTCGCGAGAATTCCATACTTGGTTTCTCCAAGTCTTTCAAGAGCCCTCGCTTGCCTGACTCGGACAATCCTTTTGGCTCATATGCCCAAAGCGATATGCCACAATTTTGTGCACTCGGAATCATCACTACATGTACTCACCGCTACATCACCTATCACCGTACTACCCAACAAAGTATACAAGTTTCCATGTCTTTGACCGCTTCATAATGACTAAAGAGCCACTAAGGATCTTTAGGACTCCACCATTCCCACAAAATTGTGGCCTTTGGAATCCAAGGTACCAAGAGAAATAAGGTTCTTCTTTAACTTCGAGAACGTGCCTCACATCGGTTAAAGTCCTCACTACACCATCATGCATCTTGACCAGATAGTTCCAATCCCAACCGCCTTACAAAGCAACGTCATTGCCCATCAAAACGGAACCTCCACTCAAGTTCTCATAGGTAGCAAACCACTTCCTATTTGGACACATGTGGTAGGAACACCCGAATCAAGAATCCACGATGTCGGTCATGTGGTCGTCTTGTGTAGACACCCGAAAGACTTACATCATCCCCATCGGGCCGGAAGCAAGACTTGCTTCACTAACATCCTCATTCTCAAACTTACCACTCATCTTGTTACTCTTTTTCGGGCTAGAGCAATCACATAGATAATGCCCCTTTTCTTTGCAATTGTAGCATCGGACATGTTTTAAAGGCTTCTTCGAACTACCCTTCCACTTGCTTGTGGAAGTCATCTCATTCGACATCACCCTCGCCATCTTTTCTTTTGCTTCTTTATCAAACTTCTCTACTTTAAATCTAGCATTTGACATCTTGGGAGCCCCTTTTTCAAGTCACACACAATAACCCAAAAAAAATTATCTCACTTTGGAATTTTATCGAACACCTTGTCTACATAAATTTCAAGCACTATGGTTCTTTACCAAAACTCAAAATCCTAGGTCGTATACCTACGCTCTGATACCAATTGTTGTGAATAATGAACTGCGGAAACAACGTTACCCACAACAAACGGATCAATCCTACACAACGATCGATCCTTCACACTAGACAAGACTTCAACACCCTCCAAGTAATATCCCAACGCTTCTCATTAACAATTTAACAAGCATATAAAGTAAATATAATAATGCAAAAGAGAACCAACCACAAGACAAGGATATATCGTGGTTCGGCAATTTGCCTACATCCACACTGACGAGATCCAAGCTTTACTAGAAGTCCAGAGTAACAGATTACAAGAGCTCTCAATTCACTCACAAAGAATGAACACTCAACTCACTAAGAATTTCTCTCTTACAATCTCTCTCTTTCTTTCTTTTTGGAAAAGTTAGGTTTTCCAAAAGACTAATTTTGTTTTTATACCAAAAACCAAAATTTCGCGTTCTTGTGGGGAAGCCCACCGAAAAAAAAGCTTTGCCCAGGGTACCTACTCTGGCCAGCGAGCGCGCCATGGGTTAAAGCCATGAGCTGGTCGCCTTTTCCTTTGGCCGGTCGTCGCTAAATTATCGGAGTCATGAGCCTGAAGTCGCTTCTTCGAAAGCGGTGGCTATTTCGGCGTGAAAACGAGAAAAATCCCTTTTTCTCTACAGAATTCATACTCGAGATTTCTATTTTCACATAGATAAAAGTTTGCCTGATCACAATGACACAATCAGATATTTTGGGAGAATATAGTTCTACTTTAGAAATATTTAACTCTTTACACACAACTTAAGCACTGATCATGAGCCTCTGGAGCTTCTAGGGTTCCAATGTTTTGTTTCGAGTGTTTCAATGTAATTTGTGTTCGATAATCTTATTTTCCTGTAAAGATCTTGCAAGCGTTGTGTTGGAAATAAGGCTGGATAAACGCCCACCAGGATAAAGATAAACCACTGGGATAAGGATAACCATCTGATATGGGATGAGTGTACGACTCTATATATCGATAAACCACTGGGATAAGGATAACCATCTGATATGGGATGAGTGTACGACTCTATATATCCTATCTGATGTTAGATGAGTATAGGACTCTATCCTATCTGATGTTAGATGAGTATAGGACTCTATCCTATCCAATATTGAGGAGGTGGGAGAACTCTATAAATAGACCCCCCACCCCTCACATATTGATCATCCAAAAAACAACAAGAAAAGCTCTCTCCTCTTTAATGGTGGCCTCCAACATTTTCTAAAGAAGAAGCCAGTAATTTGTAGAGATTCCATAGGTGGTATCCTCCCTAGCCATTGTCAGTTCTTGGTTCTTGGTTCGTGAACAAAAGTTGCTTCCCGTTCGTGGTTGGAACTTGACTCAAGCAAAGTTGAGAAGAAGAAGATCTTGAGTGTGCCAAGAACATTATCTTCTCTTGTAGATCAAAGCTTGGAACTTCAAATTGAAAGCTGTGACCAAGGTACGATCTTTTGTTTCCGCTACGCTATTTTATGCATGTAATATAGTGTAATTATACATATCGTAGGAATCATGCATGAGATATCGGTAAAAACCCTACATTGGCATCGAGCCAGTTTTCCATGGTTTGCATGCTTTTGTTTGCAGTTTTGATCTTGTGATCTACAATTTTATTTGAAAAATTGCGTTTTTTTTCAAAATCTTTTAATTAATTTTTAAATAATTAGGTTGTTTAAAATTAATTAGAAATTGCTTAAATTTTTTTTGCAAAATAATTTGTGGAAATTTTTTTTTCTAGGAAATTTTTTTTCCTTAGAAATTTTTACATGGAAATTTATTTTCTGAGATTATTTTCTCTAGAAATTTAAGGATTTTTCACATGTATTTTTTCACGATTAAAAATTGACATTAGGATGTTTATTTTTACCATGCAGTAGTTATTTAAATCTGAATTTTTACTATTGCATGTGAATAAAATTGTATGTTTTCTATCAACGGTCATATGAAAACTAAGGCACAATGCCTAAGTCATAGACCGAGACTTGTAAGAAAAACGAGTAAAAGGATATACTCCTTTTGTAGAAACAATTTTATTATATGGAAATTTAAGTAGTAGATTTTTGCATATTCTATGTTATTGATAGTCAAATGCATTGATTTTATTTAATGGCTAGAATCATGCTAGTAGATTATCATGATCATCTCATATGTGAAAATGTGGATTACTTAGATTTATTTTAAGAGATGATTCTTATTAAGTAGTATCTTATTTTTGGAATTCAAACTTGATAGAATGGCACCCGATGGAAAATCCCGTTCACGATGTTACGAAAAAAGGACTTGTTAAACGATAAAATTACGAACTTTGGTCTAGGAAAGTTAGGCTAATTACGGCGGATAGGAAGGTCATTGACGTAATAACCGAGACGATGAGTAGAACCTACCGGAAGGATTAACACAAGCTGCTTATACTACTTGCGCACTTAAAAAGTACAATGAGTATACAAGCGAGAGATAATGTTGCCCGAATTGCCATACTTGGCACCATGAGGAATGACTTCATGATCGCGGTATGATGGCCTTGGATCAGCTAAAAGAGCTATGGGAAGCGATAAAGGCGGACCTTGGGGTATGCGACTACTGCATAGCTGAGAGGCTACAAATGAGCTTTGACAAATTTATCAAGTTGCCCCATACCTCTATGACCTGACATTGCGGTGATGAGGAACATGGTTCTTTGAGTTAGCCTAAAGCGGGGCAGTCTGTCAAATGAACAGCAAATTCAAGCTGTCATTAGGTCTTTACCTAAAACTTGGGAACAATTTCGTCTTATCTTGACGCATGACGATAGTATCACAAACTTTGCACAGGTGCAGAGGAAATGTGAGCTTGAGGAACAAAGGCTTCTCAATGAAAAGCATGTTGTTCAAACTGAAGCAAATGTTGTCAACTCCAAAAAGAGGAAGGCTCCTTGGAACAAGAAAAGTGGAAAAGGGAAAGGCAAGGAAAAGGCCAAGCCTAACCCACAACAAAACAAACCTAGGAAGTCGATAGACATGACTAGTGTCGAATGCTTCCGTTGTCATCAGATGGGACACTATGCTAGGGCATGTCCTTCTCCTAAGGTAAGTTTTACTTTAAGTACTATCAATGTGATAAGTACTGTCATGCTGTCTGATTCATCACAATATTGGATTGTAGATTCAGCAGCGACAGACCACATAAGCCGGGATAGGTCCCTGTTTGAAGATTTTAGGAAACTTCCACAAGGAACTCGGAGAGTCCACATGGGAAACCAAAGTGTAGCTGATGTTTTGGGCACATGCACTTGTAGGTTGGATTTTGCGAGTGGGAGATCCATCCTTATTGAAGAAGTACTCTTTGTACCATCAATTAGGAGAAATCTTTTATCAGTTTTGAAATTACTTCAAAAATCCTATGTGTTTAATTTTTCCCAGAACTCGCTTGAGATATCATTGAATAACAGTTTGATAGGTCATGCATATTTAATGGATTCTTTTATGACATTACACTTAGCACAAACTGAAGTTTTTATGTCTAAAATGGTTGGTTGCCAATTGTGGCATGTTAGACTAGGACATATTGGACACAGTAGGATAGACCGCTTAGCAAGGGGAGGGTTGTTAGGTAACTTAACCTCTGTTTAAATGGAAACCTGTGAAAGTTGCCTTGCTGGAAAAGCCACCAAGAAACCTTTTGGGAAAGCCCAAAGGGCAACTTATCCTTTACAACTTATTCACTCAGACATCTGTGGACCAATGAATGTAACAGCAAGGCATGGGGATTTGTATTTCATTACCTTCACAGATGACTATACACGTTATGGGACCGTGTACTTGATGTCTCACAAATCAGACGCCTTGGACTGTTTTAAAAAGTACAAGAACCTTGTTGAGAATAAACTTGATAGGACAATAAAGGCCTTAAGAACTGACCGTGGACGTGAGTATCTTTCTGATGAGTTTAAAGAACTCTGTGAAAATAAGGGTATAGCTAGACAGCTAACTATTCCTTATACCCTACGCCCGAGAATGGTGTCTCTCGGAGAGAAGGAATAGAACCCTCTTTGGACATGGTTAGATCTATGATGGCTCGTTAACTTGCCCATCTCATTTTGGGGTGATGCATTGTTAACGGTTCTTATTATACTTAACCTAGTTCCTTCAAAAATCGTTGACAAAACACCCTATGAACTATGGACCGTAGACAACCCGTTTTGAACTACCTTAGACCATGGGGGTGTCTTTGCCTTTGTCACTTCTCAAAATCGAGAATTTGGAAAGTTGAGTGCTCTGGAAAGAAGTGTATCTTTATAAGATCTGATGAGACTTCTAAGGGGTATGTCTTCCTAGGGGAGGATACTCAAGGGTATGTCACAGAAATAGAAGTACGTAACGTCAGATTCTTAGAGGATCAATACCCAATGAGGGGTGAGGTTGATAAGGATATACAACTTTACGAAGTTGACAACCTTATAACTGCTGATGAACAAGGCGAAGATGAAACTTTCATCAACCCTGATTCCAGTGACAATGGCATTGGTCAACTGATTGATCAATCCCAACCTCGTAAGAGTGTTAGAGGCCATATCCCCAAACGTCGGTTTGAGATTGAAGGGGAGATAAATATGATCAATGCACTTACAGAAATATCTGATGAACCTAAAACGTTCAAGGAGGCTATTTCTAGGTCCAATACAAGAGAGTGGATGGAAGCAATGAAGGAAGAATTGGAGTCGATGAAGAAAAACAAAGTATGGGACTTAGTTGATCTACCTCCAAACAGGAGATCTATTGGGAACAGATGGGTTCTCAAGATCAAGAAAAATACAGAAGGGAACATAGACAAATTCCAAGCCAGGCTTGTTGCAAAAGGTTACACCCAAAAAGAAGGAATAGACTATGAGGACACCTTCTCACCAGTAGTGAAATTTGCCTCCATACGTCTCCTCTTGTCAATGGTTGCCCACTTAGATTTAGAGCTTTACCAGATGGATGTCAAAACTGCTTTCCTCAATGGAGAATTGCAAGAGGAAATCTATATGGATCAACCAACTGGTTTTTCAATCAAGGGTCAGGAACACAAAGTGTGTAAACTGAACAGATCCATATATGGTTTAAAAACATGCCTCTAGGCGATTGGAATCGAGATTCCATGAAGCTATCTTCAAGACAAATTCGAAAAGGTAAATGAGGACCATTGCATATATGTCAAGATATCTAAAAATGGTTTTGTGATTCTATCTCTATATGGGATGACATTTTGTTAGCGGTAACAATAATGCATTGATAAATTCCACTAAGGAGTGGTTGTCATTAAACTTCGAAATGAAGGACATGGGTGAAGCTAGTTATGTCTTAGGAGTTAAAATAACTCGGGATCGGCCCAAACACTTGTTATCTTTGTCTCAGGAGACATATATCAAGAAGGTTTTGGAAAGATTCAACATGACTGATTGTAAGCAAGTGGATCTCCCAGTAAGTCTAGGAGAGTCTTTGAGTTCTAAAATGTCTCCCAAGAATCCCTACTTGAAACTCAGGCTATGAAAAATGTACCATACTCAAGCGCAGTCGGAAACCTTATGTATGCAATGTTGTGTACAAGGCCAGACATCTGCTATGCAGTTGGGTTAGTATCAAGATTCCAAACAAATCCTGGGGTCGCACACTGGAAGGCTGTCAAGAAGATAATGAGATATCTTAAAGGCACCGTGGACTACTCACTTGTCTACCAAGGGAAAGATCTTAAAAGGCGATTGGGTACTCCGATGCCGATTTGGTCGGAGACTTTGATGAGAGGAAGTCAACTTCGGATATACCTACATAATGAATGGAGGTGCTATATCCCGGAGCAAAGAAGAAAAACTTCCATAGCATTTTCAACTATGGAAGCCGAGTATATTGCATCTTTGCTTTCCACCACGAAGGAAAGGCTTAGACGATTCATCAAACACTTGTTAGTGTTCTCAAAGTCACTTGAACCAGTTCACATCTGGGTCGACAAAGATGGCTGCTCTTGCATATGCTAAAGATCCAAAGTACCATGGAAGAACCAAGCATATAGAGTTAAAGTACCACTACGTCACGACAAAAATGATAATGAAGAAGAAAGTGGTTCTACAACATATATCCACTGATTAGATGGTTGCGGATCCACTGACCAAACCTATTCCAAAGGAACTCTTCCTTGCACATGTAAAAATGCTTGGGTTAAAGAGGATGTGATTATGCTAAGAACACTTTGATGGTTTAATGAATAAACGTGCATTCTTTCCAGATCGATTGCATTCTCATTATCTCGTTTATCATCTCATATGTATGTCGTCAGGTAGGGTTGGATTGTTCACTCACATGAACAGTCACTTCCATTTTAAACATTGGGAGTTTAGCTTGACAAGTCACTAAACCTTATGGGAAGGGTGGACCTAGTCTTGGAAGTCATGCCCCTTCTTATAATTGGATAAGAAGAAACAGCTTCATAGGGAAGATTACGTCTAAACCTACAAACGGTTGTTGCCAAGTGGGAGCAAAGTATCCTTGGAATTGTCATTAGGGATGACAACACTTGCATGGTATGAGTGGACATCTGAGATATCTATTGTTGAGTAAACAAATTAGATACTCTTGCCATGACATGTTTTCACACAACTTGTGTATAGTTGACCACCCGAGCAAGAAAATAAATATCCCTAAAAATTCTTGCTATGTGAGCTCTATTGATATGTTTTTGTTTAAGACATATCGAATGGTACCCTCCTTGAACTTTTGACCTTGTCAAGAAAAAATAAGAGGACTACTCGTAACTTTGGTTTGCTCCCCACAAGCTCTTACTAAAAGTCCGACCGATGCATCTTGGGGAAGTTGGTAGAACTCGGCGACAATGACTTTATGCAAAAGGATAAAAAGAACTGAAGGTTTATCACACAATCTGACCGCACTTTTCTCACATGCCCCTGTACGGCCTGTCCTCCTTTTAGGGTGTCATGTACGGACACGATCTGGTGCTTCGTGCCTCTGCCCACTTATCCTACTTCGGACTAGCAGGCATGCCACCTCGGTTGTCGCAAAATAGGCTAACACAGTATCTGAAACCGAAATTATCAATTGATAAAGTGAAAGAAATAATTAACAAAGGGATGGATAATTATCATAAGAAATATATTCTGACCAGTTCACCTGATCCTATTTTCCATGTTTGTTTTGGTGGGATGATTTTCTCTTACTTGGTTTCACGTGAGATTATGGTGAGAACATTGAAAGGGGAACAAAGATCACACTCTATCTAAAAGAGGACCAACACTACAACAATTTTATGATATGACAACACTTTTTAACATCACTTTTACAAATATGATATTGTACATAAAATTTAACGTCACTTTTTCCGTAAGTGATGTTAGTAGTTTGTGGTAATCTTATTTTAACATCACTTTTCTTGAAAGTGACTTAGAAAATGTCTACAACATCACCTTTAGAAGTGATGTAAAGTTTGTGATGTGGTTTATTCATTCTTTAAAATCACTTAATAAGTGATGTGAAAATTAGAAATATTAAATCACGTTAAAAGTGATTTGTTTTCCAAACCAAGCATAAAAGTGATGTCCCAAGGTTGTTATTAAATGGACACGTTGCGTACTTTGGGACCATTAGACAATGGCTTTAATAGCTGCCCTAGATTTAGAATTAGATCGACTAGATTTTTGGACCCGTTCAACAAACGGGGCCCCTTTTTATATAGATTTTTTTTTCCAATTTATTATTATGTATATGTATAAAAAAATCTTACTTCCAAACTATATTGAAACTCAGACAGTAAATTAATTGATCAAAGTTCCCATCGCCAATAATTTGTTAGACTAAAAGGTTATTTTTTTTTATCAATGGGCAGTGTAGATTAGTTATGTAACTTAATATACACTTTACTAAGCATTGAACGGGTGCCGTTTTACTTAATTTATGTAAAGGAAGAAAAAATTAGTAAATACTTTTTTTTTGTAAAAATGTGAAGTAAACAGGTTCCATTATAAAATTATTCCAATAGTTAAATTTTGAATTCAATGACTTTTCCAATTTGAATATGTGCGTGAGAGAAAGAATTTTTTTTTTATTCAATGGGCCTTATAGTGTATTAAGATGTCCAAAATTTGTGGTGTATTTTAGTTTTTAGTTTTTTAATTGTTAGCCCATGTATACTTAACACGTTTTGTCACTTTAACCAGTTGCATCTCTAATTTCCACACGTGTATTCTCGCTCTGATTTTTTTAAGATTGCAAATTGGTTAACCTATCAAATGAGTTTATCTTAAAAATGATTTTATTTTAAAAGTGTTGATTTTCTCCTTGGAGTTTTAATATTTAGTCCTACTGTTAATCACAATATTTTCGGTTGGTCCTCAAGTATGCTGCGTGCATGACATGTGCAGTGTATTGTAGCCATTTCTCATTAAAAAACGAATGTTAGAAAATGGTCAACTCACAATCAACTCAGTCAAGTGTCAATTTTAATAAACGAAGAATTGTAGACCAACACAATTTGCTATTATAATTAGGACTAAAAGCTAAATCGTTTTACGGTTCCGGCATAGTAGCTCTAGGGCAGGCTATCTAGGCAGCCGCCAAGGGCCCCCACGTTTTAGCGTAACAAAAGGCCCCCAACAACTGTTTAGAAATAAGGTTTATTAGGGTTTAGGCCGGCCTGGTCGGTTTGGGATTCTTGAGGCCCAAAGTCTACTTTTCCACCACTTAACGCATAATGTCTTTATTAGTCTACTTAACACGTGGTGTCTAATTTCCACACGTGTAGTCAATTAGTCATATTTGTAACTTATCTCTGGAGTATCTATTTCAGTTAACTTAAGAAAGAAGTGAAGTCAGTCGCTCTTAAAGGTAACTTCTATTTTTCCCATTCTATTCTCTTTTTACGGTCCTCTTTATTATTAAAAGTTTTTATTTCTTGGATAATTTGCATCACATGATTGCGCTTTAACTTTGTTATAGCAATTGTGATCGCGAGCATGGAATTTTTGCAGTTATCATTACTTTCTCAAATTCTGATTATAGGATTCAGTAAGTAGATTGTGCAAAAGAGAGACACTCATCCAAGTCTTCTCAGTAAGCTTCTTCAGGTACTATCTATTCTCTAATTATTATCTTAATTTTTGGTCGAAAAGAATTGTGAGTTTTGGTTGTGTTGTTTTCTAATCCTTAAGCATTTTAGTTCAAGGAAATTCAGCATTCTTAACAGTAGAAGAAGCCCGACCGGAATAATTAGCAAATCAAAACTTTCTTCTTTCCCTCTCTCAAAAGATGAAGATAATGATAGTAGTAATGGAAGAAAACCAAATTCTAAATGATGATGTGTTGGTTAGTGAAAGTTTTGATATAGGTTTCGCATTACAATTTTTTTCTTTGTTTCCGCCAAAGCTTCAAAGTATGTGATAACTTAAACGTCCAATCCCAGCATAAAAAATGTGTTATGAACTTCAAATTGCCATTTATTAAGGTTCAAAGTGGGGGTACTATGACAATCTACAAAGAGGTAGTTCTTCAATTTTCTGTGTTTTTCGAAAGACTGCAATATTTGTTTTACATTATGAATGAAGATGAATTTGACGATTAGATAGGACTATTTTGATTAGAGATAGCCATAGCTTCAATGGAAGAGGCTTTAATTCACTCTAGTTTCCTAATTTGCTATTGTTAAGTGTGTAATTTGTAAAGGGAATCTGGGGGTTGTGGTTGTTGTGGGACATATTGATATTTTAGTAAATTTTTTTCCCATGTCTTATACGTATTTGTTTTTTATTGTTTTATAGGTTCTTTTGGAATATTTTTCTCAATGGAAGAGTAAGGTTTTATTTGTTTTATTTATTTATTTTTTGTTTTATTAAAGTTTATACTGAAGTGAATTTTTATTTATTACTAATGTATTTGTCTCTATTTTTTTGCTTTGTAGGGATCGTGCTTGTAAATTTATGATGTTTTTTAATTCTCCTAATGATATCTGGCTGGCAAATAAGTATGTTATTGATAACGGAGAAAGAATTTATGTGTTTGATTTTTTTCAATATCTGATTAAAAAAGTCAAGCAGAAGAGGTGTTGTAGACACTGTGGTGACAGTAATCAATATATAAATAGTGAAACTCAAAAGTTAGTTCTCAGTATGAGAAACCTATTGAATGAGTATGTTTTTTTTTTTAAATCTAATTTTTTATTTTGATTTTTTAAAATGATAATGTTACTAATTTTGGGGGTTTTTTTTTTCTTAAAGTGATTGTGTTCCCTGTCCTGCTATAATGTTGTTTTCCAAAAACGTTCAAGTGGAGAATTAATGTACAAAATTATTATGATAAGAACTTTGATAGAATCAGTTTAGTGGAGTGTACGTGTGATTTTTTTGGTTGAAGTTATTAGAAAGGAAGAACTTCTTCATTTTAAAACAAAGAGCATTGAAGAACTTTATGATGAAGGAAGTTCGAGTGGTCGGAATGTGAAGACTAAAAAAATTTGAAGAAGAAATCGTCATTAAAACTTGTTAGGTAATTTTTTTTTTATTGCATAAATTTTTTGCTTTGTTTACAGTTTAATTAATATCTTCTGATATTTTTATTTTTTATTTTATTTTTCAAGTCAACAGATTTTGGATGCTCTGTGGTACATAGTTTTTGCTTTTGATATGGTGCCTTTGGTAGCTTTTATGACTGTGTCGTTGGGTTGTCTTCAGTTGGGGTTAAATACCAACTTGTATTATCTTTTGGCAGACTTGTATCTTTTGTTAGTTTTACCTTTATGTTAGTCTTTTACTACATAGTCTAGTAATTGTATATTGCATTGATGGTTAATCAATATATTTTGCTTACTCTGTTAGTCCGTTTATGTTTTAAAGTGTTTTTGAATGTGTAGGATACCCCTTTTTTCTTTTCGTTTGAAAATGTCTCAGTCAATCCTCGTGTTCTGATTTTTGTGGATCGAATTAATCCTATTACCATTTTATCTTGTTACTACAACTGCAATAATCCCAACTAATAAAGCAGTAGTTGCTATTGGCGGCAAAGTAATTGCTAAAGGAGTTTTTTTTAATTGGGAAGTTGGTGATAGATCAAGTGGCTAAGCTTTCCCATTCATCTTAAACCTGCATCCCAGAATATTTTTAGATGCAATGAGCGTGCCAGTAGAGGATGAGAATCATTAGGAGCATCAAGTGTTGCAGACAATAAGGAGCACCTATGTTCTGGGGCATTCATAGTAGATATAGTGTAACATTGAGCAAGCTTTTCAAAATTATTGTATGTCTTTGCTTCCAAATTCTTCTCAGATAATGCGTAAGCGCTTTGTCTGCTTTTTTGAAGTCACAAAGAACCTTAAGGAAACAATTATAAGAGACAATATCAGCTAGGTATTCTTTGCTCCCCATTTTTTTTTGAAAATTTGAAAGCCTCTTCTATCTTCCCTGCAAAACATTTTTTGTACAGTTACTTGTCCAGATTAAAAATGCTATAAGTTTGAATAGCACATTAACTATCTCCCAACTTCATTAAGCAAACATCTTTTGTACTGTTGTAATGTTACTTGTGCAGATGAAAAATGCTACAATTCGATGCCCACATACACAGAGAAAGAGTCATACAGGTTCAGATCGAACTAATTCTTCATAGGTTATACAGTGAGAAAACAAATATCATTCTCAAAGATGCCGAAACATTTGGGTTCAATTTATAAAGTGAAATCTATTGCACCAATAGAATCTAAAGTTCTAATAGCAGGACCTAATAAAAGTGAGGGTTATATCGTTTATTGTAAGGAGCAGAAGAAGAATAGCCTAGGACTTTCCATATTAAAGTTCGTGATGTACTTCTCGGTAGGTATGTTTCTTTTTTTTTAACGTTGGCTTTCTTGTTTTGTTATTCTTGTTAATTTCCTTTTCTTATGGAAGCGTGGAAGCTGCGGTTTAAGCTCTAATATATATTGATACAATGGTAAAACGCTAGTTTTACCAATGAATAAAGCTCTCGAGAACTCTAAACGCTAGTAAAACTAAAACTGAACTTGGGAATCACTTACGTATCAAAGATTTCTACTCTCAATCCTATTGAGCTATAGTGGAGTAGATGATTCGTTCCACTCCTAGTTCTTTAGCATGCGATGGTTTCGTGTCAACTAATCGGTCTAAAGTCTAATGAGAGATTTACGAGGGGAATTCTATACTACGAGGTGAATTCAATTAACAAGTTACGAATAACGAAATGATAGAATGCTAAGGGTTTGGATCTAGACAAAGAATTAAAGGGAATTGAATCCACCTTAACTCGACTTAATCAACTAACAAAGACTCATCGTGATCCAACTTGAATGCTTCGCATATCAAAATAGTAATTCTAATCCCTAATTATCCATGGCATCTCTACCAATCAATAACTAGCATGTGAGGTCGTCCATCCATTCTCATGGCGAATCAACCACCTCTAGAGTGGAATAACTATCACGACGATTTCTAAGTTTAACAAAGATCAAGCTTCATCAAGGCTTCTTCAACCCCTCTAATAATGGAGGTTTAGCCGAGAATCATTACGCTATCATGTCCATATGAATTTGAATACGACATAATATAAAGATTCTAACTTTATAAAATTTAACTAAACAATAATCCAACCGAAAAATCAATAACTACGAAATGAATAACAAACAATAAATAAAATTAGATCTAAACAATTGTAAATGACAAAATCGAAATGAACAAGAATCTACTATTTTATTTATCTAATCAATGAAGAACAATGATTTAAAGGTTTAATCTAAAACAAGGAATGAAATGAAACTAAACTTAATTAAAAACAATTAAAACTAGATCTAGAATTATCTATAGTTTTGGTCTAATTAGCTACCCCTAACAAAGTGCTAAGCTTTTGTTTTTATATGCTTCAGATCCAAAAATCGTGCATGGGCTTGGAGCCATGTTTTGGGCCGGAAAATCGGGCCCAAAACCCAATTCTTTCAGTCCGAAAAGGGCTCTTCAGCTAGATCTGGCTTCAACAGACTTTTCGTCCAATTTTGCTCCTCTGATTGGGCCAAGGTTTGGACCATTGGAAAGCTCTTTCCGAGCCGGTCGTTTTGACATAAGGTAGGCCCAATTCCCAGGTCTGAGTCCAAAGATATGATCTTCTGAAGTTTTGCCGACTTGTGCACTATTTCTGCCCGTTAACTTTTCAGTTTTGACGGGCTTTACAAAAGCTTTGTCTCCTTGAATCTTGGCCTTTATCACAGAACTTCTTAGCAACCAACCCTTGCTCCTTTATCTCGCCAAAGTGGCACATTTCTGCACATAATTGACTTTATTGCCTGAAATACATAAAAACACGTAATCAACATTAACTCTTATTTATTACTCGCATAATTGGTCTAAAAGTATGATTATTAAGGGGTTAAAACTACAATTTTGAGCTCTTATCATATATATTTAATTTTCTTATGTTAATTAATGTATGCTTATATTAGTAACCCATATAAATAGTTACTTCAGCGCCATAATGCTTTTATAAATCTACATAACCCCAATATAAATCCTACTGTTAATCACAATATTTTTGTTTGGTCCCCAAGTATCCTGCGTGCATGACATGTGCAGTGTATTGTAAACATTTTTCATTAAAAAATGAATGTTAGAAAATGGTCAACTCGCAGTCAACGCTAATTCAACTCAGTCAAGCGTCAATTTTAAAAAACGAAAAATTGTAGACGAACACAATTTGCTATTATAATTAGGACTAAAAGCTAAATCGTTTTGTGGTTCTGGCTAAGCAGCTCTAGGGCAAGCTATCTAGGCAGCCGTCAAAGGCCCCCACGTTTTAGTGCAACAAAAGGCCCCTAACAACTGTCTAGAAATAAGGTTTAGATTTCTCTAACAGGCTCCACTATAAAATCATATCAATAGTTAATGGGCCTTATATTGTATTAAGATGTCCAAAATTTGTGGTGTCTTTTAATTTATTGTTTTTTAAATAATAAATAGCCCAAGTAAAGCCCATTAGATAGAGTTATTTGTGTGTTTTCTGAGTTGACCATACGCTTGAGTCTGATGCAAATAATAGTAGGGTATCAGTCAAAACTTGGAAATTGTTAAGCAACACCCACTGCTGTTTTGTTAATTTTGAAACTTGGTATTAGTTTTTTGAAATGTAATATGTCTTGATACTTTGCAAGGTTGTGTGTCAGTCGAAATAAGTATTTTGTCGCTCATGTTGCTCACATTGTAATGTTTACTGTCAGTTTTCTCTCTTAATTAGTATACATTATATCTATTAGTCTAGTATTTATGGAGATAAAGATTGTGTCCTTTGCCAGTAGATTTATGAGTAATTTAACATGTGCTATTTTATAGCTGATTTTATAGGCGCGTTGTTGCCAATATTATCCAGCACCTGATTTAAATGGGATTTTTAGAATATGCATTTATCTCTATTAGACCTGTCAGAGTCTGTATCTAAGGTGATTGGTTGTTTCTTTTTATAGCTTTAGCTGTAATAAGGCATTCTAGCAATCTCACCAAATCTTTTTTCTTGAACCCACTTCAATTTCCCGAAAAGAAGTGCATTTCTCAACCATTTCTTCTTTATGTTCTTGTTCTTGTTTGTATGATGATCTTCTTTTGAATGGGTGTTTGTGGCTTGAAATGAACTGCTTCTAAAGATCTTGTTCTTGCTTCTTCTAATACCTTTTTTAGAAGAAAACAAAAAAAAATGAGATACCAATAAATGAAGGGTCAATGACATCTTTGAGTGATGTCAATTGGCTTTTCTAATATCACTTTTCGAAAGTGATGTCAAACTATTTAATATTACAATAGTTAAAAATTTATTTCTATTCTTATAACATTGCTTTAGTGCATCACTTTGAGAAGTGATGTTGTATCTTTACCCTTATGACATCTTTTAAAAAGTGATTTAAAATGTTACGACACCACTTCCAAACATCAATTTAACTTCCAAACTTCAATTTAAATGCAATGTTAAAAACACTAGCTTTTAACATCACCACTAGTAACATCACTTTCGAAAGTGATGTGATATAGTTTTAACATCACTTTTTAAATTGTTGACTTTTTAAATTGTTGTAGTACGACCTTTGGGCCGATATCATAAATGAGGAGAAACGTTAATCTCGAACCAATAGCGAGGGGTACTACATGTAGATACATGATTCGATAATTAACCCACGTATTCAAAATCAAAATGTTATTTAGTTTTATTGTTATGGACCATCATTATGAGAATGATTTGATTAGATGGTTCATTACTTAATATTGGACCATTAATACAATCCTTTCTTACATCCACAACTTATGTTGCTGGATTGAGATTTATGGACCTACAAGTATGCATGAAAAGATTACTCGACTAATTAAACGAGTGGAAAAGTGTTGAATCGTGAAAAGATGTTATGATGGGTATGGTAATCGTGTTGAAACCAAAGACGTCGTCATGGATGTTGGTATGATTTCCCTTAGATTGCAATACCTTTAGATCTGAAGTTTATTGGTAGACTAAGTTTTTGGTGATGTTCATTTGGATATTTGAGTATGTTTGACTCAGTAATGCAGTAATGTTGTGACAAAATTATTGTAAGCAATTTCGTTATTGTCTGAATTGTTGGTAGACTAATATTTCTTTGATAATCTAGTTTTGGTTATCCTTAATTGGGAAATTCTAACTTCTAGTATGATTTATTTGTTTTATCACGTTTCTACGACCTTAATTAAATTCTAAATTCTCTGTAGTTATTTTCAGTGGTGCAGTGTCACAGTGTGGAGCTTTGGTTGAACTTTGTTCAACACCCATTCTTTTTACAAGAAATTGGTCCCAAGGCCCAATTTGGATTCAAAACAACTCTAGAGGACAGAGTTTTTTTATAATCGCTCACAAGGATAAATTTCGGGTTAAAATAACCCTGAAAACCAGTTTTCGAGTGAAAATAACCCTCAAGGACAAATGGCCCGGATTTGAAATAAATATTTTCCGATTTTACCCTTTATGTCCTTTAACAATGAACAATAAGTGTTCATACCTTATGCTGATGTACGAACAATGATTGATTGTTCAAACCCAAATAGGTGAACGTACCTAGCTTATACAATATATTGATGTATGAACAATGACTGTTCATAGCCCATGTTGATGTATAAACAGTGATTGTTAATACTCCAATATGTGTTCTTACTGATCATACATTATGTTAAGGTATGAACATTGATTGTTCATACCCCAAATAGGTATCAACAATAAGAACAATTATTGTTCATCCCCGTAATATGTATGAACAATCAGAACAATGATTGTCCATACTCCAATAAGTGTTCTTATTGATCATACATTATATTGAGGTATGAACATTGATTGTTCATACCCCAAATAAGTATGAACAATAATTATTCTTCATATATGAACAATTATTGTTCATACCCCAAATAGGTATAAACAATGATTGTTCATACTCCAATAAGTGTTCTTATTGATCATACATTATGTTTAGGTATGAACATTGATTGTTCATATCCCAAATAGGTATGAACAATAATTGTTCATATGAACATTGATTGTTGTTCATATGAACATTGACTGTTCATACCCCAAATAAGTATGAACAATGATTGTTCATTTGAACATTGATTGTTCATACCTATTGGTATGAACAATAATTGTTCACATGAACATTGATTGTTCATACCCCAAATAGGTATGAACAATGATTGTTCATTGCTCATGTTTATGTATGAACAAGGATGTTATGGTGTTAAAGCTCCGCTTCTTTATCTGTTTTACTTTTCTTTTCCGGTATCTAATTTTTTTGTTTGATCTGTTCAAACTTTTCTTATATTGGTCCATATTGAAAGTGCAGAACATTGAAACGTTTCTTACTAGATTTAACACCATTGCTAGCTGAACTTATTGGAAGTGCATAACTTTTGCCATTGCTAGCTGAACTTGTTATGTTTTTCTTATTTCTTTAGGAAATACATCAATCACCAGTTTGTGGAAACTCACGCGATATCCGACCTCAATCTATAACATGTCATTTGAAGAGTTACATAACAAAAAGAATGGTTGCACTTGGAGAAGTTTGCACCTTTTTGCCGACACCTCCAAGTTCGTATAATGTACGAATCAATGAGATACTCGATGATTTTGCACCATTGTATAAAGGAGATGGAAGACTGGGAGATATCGTGGTTGCTGACGTCATTGCTTGGCCAAAGAATTACGTGGTTTTTCATTGATGGAGATAGATATTGTAAGGGGGATTTCCCGTCATTGGATAGAGGACACGTGTATGGGAAATAACCTAAGACTATAGATTTCCAGAATAAGACGAGGACCATCGGATCAGTTCTGTGGATAAGTGATCTCGTGCTTAGCACGAGTGTTTAGTGGACATGTGCCGGGCACGTGACTGACCGCCTCTAAACATAATAGTTCTCCAAGTCATTAGGAACTGATATGGACAGTTCCTGAACATAAGGAAACTGAAGAAGGCGATCTTTCATGATAAGGAAGAAATCATAATGACATATCTTAAGAGTTACCTTTTAGATATAATTTTCCCATATATGATGGGACATTATGATCAACAAGGAAACCTGCCTCTAGCAAGATATGGTCTAGATTCAAACTTCCATAAAAAGATGATTTCTAATAGGAAGGCAGAGTTCAAAGATGGAAAGGAACTCACAAGCGGTGAGGTTCGCCCTAACCCAGCTAGGACTATCGAAGCTCTTCCTATATAAAACATTGGGATTCGCTCTTAGGAACTACTCAAAATAGGGTTTGATTATCCTAAATAACTAAGGAGATACATAGGCAGCCATCAGACGGTTTAACCCTGAACTCACAATTATCTCATCCCTTCTCTACTCAGCAAAAGCTTCTAGATCACAAGGCACAGAGGAAGATAAGGGGATACTTGGAAATTCCCCTACATCTTGTGGCGCCGTCTGTGGGGACCGAAGCAGGTAAACATTCATTCCAAACGACTGATTTAGTTTAAAAACTCTTACCATTGTGATGGCAGGAGCAAAGAAAACAAAGGGTGGTGCTACCACGCACAGCGTCGCTGTGAGAGAAGAAGAGCACGAGATACCTGAAAAAGGGGGGGGGGGGGTGTGGAGAATGTCGGTCACCATGATGTGAATAATCCCCTCCAAAACCTATGACCAACACCGACGGACCAGCGACTCCCAGTGCATGCCCCAGGAATGACACTCAAGACGAGCGTCAAGATGGTGAGAATGTTGTCTTCACCAACCCAGTACAGGCTTTGGAACAGCAAAGAATCAATCTTGAACGAGAAGTACAGCTACTGATTGTTCATACTCCAATAAGTGTTCTTATTGATCATACATTATATTGAAGTATGAACATTGATTGTTCATACCCCAAATAAGTTTGAACAATAATTATTCTTCATATATGAACAATTATTGTTCATACCCCAAATAAGTATAAACAATGATTGTTCATACTCCAATAAGTGTTCTTATTTATCATACATTATGTTCAGGTATGAACATTGATTGTTCATATCCCAAATAGGTATGAACAATAATTGTTCATATGAACATTGATTGCCAAGTAGGTATGAACAATGATTGCTCATATTCCAATAAGTGTTCTTATTGATCATACATTATGTTGAGGTATGAACATTGATTGTTCATACCCCAAATAGGTATGAACAATGATTGTTCATAGCTCATATTAATGTATGAACAATGATTTTTCATAGCTCATGTTTCATGTTGCTTGCTCTTGTGTGGAAGTTTGATTTTCCTCCGCAAAGAAAGAATTGTTACTGATGTTGTTTGGGACCCAACTCTCTCTAACAAATGAAAATAAGAGATAGATTATGCATGGCTGGAAGGATAAAGACAATGTAACAAATGTATTGTAAGTGTAAGGCATAGTAACTTTGTGTTTATTTGTAGCTTTGTAAACGCATAGAAACGAGTGTTAGATTTTGAATTGTCTATATTGTTGAAGTGGAAATGTAATATAGTTTAATGGAATTTCTTGTTACTTATTTGCAATGTAATTCATCGAAGGATATGAATGGTGCGAAATAATTTTTTTTATTATTATTTTTTTGAAAATTAGACTTCTCTTTTAGAGTGATTTGGAATGACATTTAACAACACAATTTCGTACCACTTACAAAAGCGATGTTGAACCAATTAATATTCATCACCTAAAAAGTGACATCTGTTCTAATAACATCACTTTTGGGCATCACTTTCTTGAGTGATGTGATTTCTTCACCCCTATGTCATCATTTCAAAAGTGACTTCGAACAACTTATAACAACACTTAACCAAATCGCTTTTAAGAGTAATGTGAAAACTTTCGACTTTCTATGACACCACTATTGTCATCACTTGCAAAAGTGATGTAGTATTTTGACATCACTTTTCGAGTGATGTCAAATTTCATTTTTGTTGTGGTGTCAATCATGTTACTCAAGTTGGTGAAGAAGCACGACCCTGCAGATGACGACCACATTTAAACTAGGATTGAAGAGAGAGAGAGAGAGAGAGAGAGAGTTGGAGGGGAAGTCAAAGAACACAAGGTTTTGCGGAGAGAATTTTGGGAAAAGTTGATTTTCTTTTTATTTCAAAACTAATTTTGATTTATTAAAATAAAATAAAAAATAGAAAAAAGAAAATAATGATAGCTGTTTACTGGACACGTGGGCCGACGCTGGTAGATTCTACCAGTTGGTGAACAAACTCGGACTCCTATATATATATGCATGGGCGTAGGCATATACTACAACAATTTAATGATATGACAACACTGAAAAAGTGATGTTAAAACTATAGGGTTAACCAATATTACCCCCCACCCAACTAGATGAGCCAATTAGGATTCCCCCCACTAGATGGAAAATTAGGGTCTCTCCCCTAAATACTCACAAAAAAAAGTCAAATTGGGTTGACCAATTTTTTGTGTGTGTTATTTGTGTGTGTGTGTGTGTGTGTGTGGGGGGGGTAACACTAGTTCACCCAAAACTATATCACATCACTTTCGAAAGTGACGGTAAAAGTTGGTGTTTTTAACATCACTTTTAAATTACTTTTAATGTCTGGAACTGATGTCATATAATTTTAGATCACTTTTTAAAAGATCTCATTAGGGATTAAGGGTAAAAATACAACATTACTTCTCAAAGCGATGTGCAAAAGTGATGTTATAAGAATAGAAATCACTTTTTACCTGATGTAATATTTAGCAATTTAACATCACTTTTGAGAAGTGATGTTAGAAAAGCCCATTGACATCACTTAAAAAGGGGTGTTTGACTCACAAAAACACAAATTTAAATTGAAAAACAAATATATAATTGGATCCGGATGAATTCAAACCATCAACCTCTCAAATATTTGAGTGCTCTTGCCATTTTGAGCTTATGAATCTATTATATCACAAACGAATATTGAATAGCTACTAGAGAAAACGCAAGAGTAGCCTAAGAAAATATATATACAAATAAGCAGAACTTTTTTTTTGCAACTTAAAAATCCCAAGTTACCAACTACAACAATACCAACTATGTTATTGAACCATATATTCATGGCAATGTTTAACTACCAACCCCAATCATTTTCAAACATACTAATGGGTTGAGGTAAAAAAGATATAAAACCTATGTGTACTTAAGTCCTTGTGGATCATCAAACATACTAATCATTGTTCATACATCAACATGAGCTATGAACAATCATTGTTCATACCTATTTGGGGTATGAACAATCAACGTTCATATGAACAATTATTTTTCATACCTATTTGGGATATGAACAATCAATGTTCATACCTAAACATAATGTACGATCAATAAGAACACTTATTAGAGTATGACCTATTTGGGGTATGAACAATAATTGTTCTTTTATGAAGAATAATTATTGTTCATACTTATTTGGAGTATGAACAATCAATGTTCATACCTCAATATAATGTATGATCAATAAGAACACTTATTGGAGTATGAACAATCATTGTTCTGATTGTTCATACATATTTCGGGTATGAACAATAATTGTTCTTATTGTTGATACCTATTTGGGGAATGAACAATCAATGTTCATACCTTAACATAATGTATGATCAGTAAGAACACATATTGGAGTATGAACAATCACTGTTTATACATCAACATAGGCTATGAATAATCATTGTTCATACATCAATATATTGTATAAGGTATGTTCACCTATTTGGGTCATTGTTCATACCTTATACTGATATATGAAAAATCATTGTTCATACATCAGCATAAGGTATGAACACTCATTGTTCATAGCAAAATGACAGAAAGGGTAAAATCGGAAAATATTTATTTCAAATTCGGGCCATTTGTCATTGAGGGTTATTTTCACTCGAAAATTGGTTTTCAGTTTTAATTATTTTCACCCGAAATTTATCCTTGTGAGTGATTATAAAAAAAGCTATGTCCTCTAGAGTTCGTTTTGAATTGAAATTGGGCCTTGGGACCAATTTCTTGTAAAAAGAATGGGTGGTGAACAAAGTTCAACCAAATCTCCACACTGCACCACTAAAAATAACTACAGAGAATTCAGAATTTAATTAAGGTCGTAAAAACGTGATAAAACAAATAAATCAGACTAGAAGTTAGAATTTCCCAATTAAGGATAACCAAAACCAGATTATCAAAGAAATATTAGTCTACCAACAATTCAGACTTATTCGTAATAACGAAATTGCCTCACAATAATTTTGTAACAACATTACTGAGTCAATCATACTCAAATATCCAAATGAACATCACCAAAAACTTAGTCCACCAATAAACTTCAGATCTAAAGGTATTGCAGTCTAAGTGAAATCATACCAACATCCATGCATGATGACGTTATCCATGACGACGCCTTTGGTTTCAACATGATTACCATACCCATCATAACATCTTTTCACGATTCAACACTTTCCCACAAGTTTATTAATTAATGGTCCAATATTAATGGTCCAATATTAATTAATGAACCATCTAATCAAATCATTCTCATAATGATGGTCCATAACAATAAAACTAAATAACGTTTTGATTTTAAATACGTGGGTTAATTATCGAATCATGTATCTACATGTAGTGCCCCTCGCTATTGGTTCGAGAGTAATGTTTCTCCTCATTTATGATATCGGCCCAAAGGTCGTACTACAACAATTTAAAAAGTCAACAATTTAAAAAGTGATGTTAAAACTATATCACATCACTTTCGAAAGTGATGTTAGTAGTGGTGACGTTAAAAGATGGTGTTTTTAACATCGCTTTTAAATTGATGTTTGGAAGTGGTGTCGTAACATTTTAAATCACTTTTTAAAAGATGTCATAAGGGTAAAGATACAACATCACTTCTCAAAGTGATGCACTAGCTAAAGCAATCTTATAGGAATAGAAATAACTTTTTAGCTATTGTAATATTTAGTAGTTTGACATCACTTTCGAAAAGTGACATTAGAAAAGCTAATTGACATCACTTAAAAAAGGGTGATTGATTCAAAAAAGCACAAATTTAAATTGAAAAACAAAAATATAATTGGATCCAGATGGATTCGATACATCAACCTCTCAAATATTTGAGTGCTCTCACTATGTCATAATAGTGTATTAAGGACAGCTGATATCTGTCGAGATTGTCAAATATCGACGGTTACTGACTGTCTCATAGGCTGTTGTAAAAAATGCTTTCGATTTTGTTCTCGATGGTTAGTGGCTGTCTAGTATTTAAATTAAATGGACAGCTATAAGCCGTCTAGAAATTTGTTTTGTGGACAGCTATAAGCTGTCGAGAAATGCATTTTGTGGACAGTTATAAGTCGTGGTCTAGTGATTTAAACAATAGCTCAAAACCGTCTAGTGCTGTGTCCAAGTCCATCAAAAGTGTTTCGATTGATTTCTCATTACAGATAGTTCATGCTAGTAGAAAATAGATCGATCCACCTGCAGCTTCAATTTGATGGGGTACCAAAATAATTTAAATTCAAACTGTTTTGAAACCATAAGAATAATGAAGTACAAAACATCTTTATATCATTCCAAAATGTATACAATAACCCTTAGATCAAGTCTGACACAACAAAAACAAAAGTCTGACACAGTACCAAAATATATGAACTCTTGTTACAAGACAAGCATTCAACAACTAAGTAAACACTATCCACATACCAAAATAATACACCATGTACTTGGATTTACAAGGTTACAAGACACGCCAAAGGAAGATGCATTCTTATCGATTCATATCATATCTATCTCCATCAATGAAAAACCACATAATTCTTTGGCCAAGCAATGACACCACCAAACACGATATCTCCAAGTCTTCCATCTCCCTCATACAATGGTGCAAAATCATCGAGTATCTCATTGATTCGTACATTATACAAACTTGGAGGTGTCGGCAAAAAAGTGCAAACTTCTCCAAGTGCAACCACAGTTTTTGTTATGTAACTCTTCAAATGACAAGTTGTAGATTGAGGTCGGATATCGCGTGAGTTTCCACAAACTGGTGATTGCTGTATTTCCTAAAGAAATAAGAAAAAAATAATAAGTTCAACTAGCAATGGCAAAAGGTATGCACTTCCAATAAGTTCAGCTAGCAATAGCGTTAAATCTAGTAAGAAAAGTTTCAATGTTATGCACTTTCAATATGGGCCAATATAAGAAAAGTTTGAATAGATCAAACCAAAAAATTAGATACCGGAAAAGAAAAGTAAAACAAAGAAAGAAGCGGAGCTTTAACGCCATAATATCCTTAGTTCATACATCAACATGAGCAATGAACAATCATTGTTCATACCGATTTGAGGTATGAACAATCAATGTTCATACCTATTTGGGGTATGAACAATTAATGTTCATATGAACAATTATTGTTCATACCTCTTTGGGATATGAACAATCAATGTTCATACCTAAACATAATGTATGATCAATAAGAACACTTATTGGAGTATGGACAATCATTGTTTATACCTATTTGGGGTATGAACAATAATTGTTCATAAATGAAGAATAATTATTGTTCATACTTATTTGGGGTATGAACAATCAATGTTCATACCTCAATATAATGTATGATAAATAAGAACACTTATTGGAGTATGAACAATCATTGTTCTGATTATTCATACATATTTCGGGGATGAACAATAATTGTTCTTATTGTTGATACATTTTTGGAGTATGAACAATCAATGTTCATACCTTAACATAATGTATGATCAGTAAGAACACATATTAGAGTATGAACAATCACTGTTTATACATCAACATGGGCTATGAACAATATAATCATTGTTCATACATCAATATATTGTATAAGTTAGGTACGTTCACCTATTTGGGTATGAACAATCATTGTTCATACATCAGCATAAGGTATGAACACTTATTGTTCATAGTAAAACGACAGAAAGGGTAAAATCAGAAAATATTTATTTCAAATCCGGGCCATTTGTCCTTGAGGGTTATTTTCACTGGAAAATTGGTTTTTAGGGTTATTTTCACTTGAAATGTATCCTTGTGAGCGATTATAAAAAAACTCTGTCCGCTAGAGTTGTTTTGAATCAAAATTAGGGCTTGGGACCAATTTCTTGTAAAAAGAATGGGTGTTGAACAAAGTTCAACCAAAACTCCACCCTGTGACACTGCACCACTGAAAATAACTACAGAGAATTCAAAATTTAATTAAGGTCGTAGAAACGTGATAAAACAAATAAATCATACTAGAAGTTAGAATTTCCCAATTAAGGATAACCAAAACCAGATTATCAAAGAAATATTAGTCTACCAACAATTCAGACAATAACGAAATTGCTTACGATAATTTTGTAACAACATTACTGCATTACTGAGTCAAACATACTCAAATATCCAAATGAACATCACCAAAAACTTACTCCACCAATAAACTTCAGATCTAAAGGTATTGCAATCTAAAGGAAATCATACCAACATCCATGACGACGTCTTTGGTTTCAACACGATTACCATACCCATCATAACATCTTTTCATGATTCAACACTTTCCCACTCGTTTAATTAGCCGAGTAATCTTTTCATGCATACTTGTAGGCCCATAAATCTCAATCCAGCAACATAAGTTGTGGATGTAAGAAAGGATTGTATTAATGGTCCAAAATTAATTAATGAACCATCTAATCAAATCATTCTCATAATGATGGTCCATAACAATAAAACTAAATAACGTTTTGATTTTAAATATGTGGGTTAATTATCGAATCATGTATCTACATGTAGTGCCCCTCGCTATTGGTTCGAGATTAACGTTTCTCCTCATTTATGATATCGGCCCAAAGGTCGTACTACAACAATTTAAAAAGTCAACAATTTAAAAAGTGATGTTAAAACTATATCACATCACTTTCGAAAGTGATGTCACTAGTGGTGATGTTAAAAGCTGGTGTTTTTAACATCGCTTTTAAATTGATGTTTGGAAGTAGTGTCGTAACATTTTAAATCACTTTTTAAAAGATGTCATAAGGGTAAAGATACAACATCACTTCTCAAAGTGATGCCCTAAAGCAATGTTATAAGAATAGAAATAACTTTTTAGCTATTGTAATATTAAATAGTTTGACATCACTTTCGAAAAGTGATATTAGAAAAGCCAATTGACATCACTTAAAAAAGGGTGATTGATTAAAAAAAGCACAAATTTAAATTGAAAAACGAAAATTTAATTGGATCCAGATGGATTCAAACCATCAACCTCTCAAATATTTGAGTGCTCTCACTATGTCATAATAGTGTATTTAGGATGGCTGATATCCGTCGAGATTGTCAAATATCGATGGTTACTAACTGTCTCATAGGATGTTGTAAAAAATGATGTCGATTTTGTTCTCGACGATTAGTGGCTATCTAGTATTTAATTTAAATGGACAACTATAAGCCGCCTAGAAATTTGTTTTGTGGACAGCTATAAGCCGTCGAGAAATGAGTTTTGTGGATAGTTATAAGCCGTGGTCTAGTGATTTAAACAACAACTTGAAATCGTCTAGTGCTGTGTCCAGGTCCATCAAAAGTGTTCTGATCGATTTCTCATTACAGACGGTTCATGCCCTTTTACTAGTAAGTATATAATAGAAACATTTTTTTTTATAAGTTTCTTTTATTAAATGTACCAAAGATACAAAAAGGGCAGCTGAAAGGGCAGGCCAATGAGAGAGGACCTCTATTACAAGACCTGCAAGCTCTAACAGAAAAAAATAACCAAAACATAGAAGAAAAAGACACCCCAAATTACTCCCCTAAAGTACTAATCCCCTATGCTCTTTGCCTAAACGATGATATCATGCCAATGCATAACCATGTCCCTGATGTTATAGTTTGTTTTTTTTTATTAAACCAAATGTCCAATACCACAAAAATGCCTTAACTTCAATACAAGTACACGCTACATCTGGTGGTCTCTTCCTGAAAATGTGATTGTTTCTAGCCTTCCATATAGCCCAAATCACATCATAGGGCACCAATCTCCATATTTTCGCTCCAAACCCCCTACTTCTCAGCCTCGGCCTTGCTAATAACCATTCATTCACAGTATCAATCTGGGCAATTCTTGGAAAAGCGGACCCAATCAGTTGCATGGGAACAACACTCCAACACTCCAAAGCAAAAGGGCATATTAAAAACAGGTGCATGATGGATTCATTAAAACTGCTACACATAGTGCAAGTGGGGGAAACATCAAAACCTCTACAAACCAGTGAGTCAGCCATTAGCGTGCGGCCTTGTAACGCAGACCAATACAAAATTCAAACCTTGAGCGGAATAGGGACTTTCCATACAAGTTTCATAAGAGACCCCATATTAGTTGTTCGGTCAGGACTATCATGGGCATGCAATGCTTCATAAAAAGAACTAACAGAGAAAGTTCCTTCTTTGGTCCACCTCCAACTCCAAGAATCACTTTGATATGTAAAGACAATATTTTCCAAAAGAGCATAAATATTAACATATTGCTCCATCTCCCAATCATTACAAGCTCGCCGAAGGTGACTGTTCCAACTGATGCCAACTGTATATAATAGAAACATTTCATAATGGAAAAAAGATTACCTGCATATGCTTGAGGCTCACGACTGGCGTCAAGGGCTAGTCAAATGCAAGGGTTGGGTCTTGGTTAATTTTTTTTTTTTGTAATTGCAATTTTATTTATGTGATATTACAAAATGTACAAACAGCAGTTAAGTCATTGAAAAGTAAACTATTAACACAATGTGGAGGCCTAATACACCATAGAAAAGTCGTACCACTATTCAAATCCATTAAGCTAGAAGTTAGATTTTCGCTCTCGTCTATCGGATGTGACCACCATGTAAGATCACTAGCCTCCATAGAGAAGTGGTACCACTATTCAAATTCATTAAGCTAGAAGTTAGATTTTCGCTCTCAACTATCGGATGTGACCACCATGTAGGATCACTGGCCTGGTCAGACCCAAGCCTGGCAAATCGATCAGCAACAAAGTTACCTTCCCTGTACGTCCAATGGAGTTTATACTGAGATTTCAACAAGAGCATGTCCCTGATATTCGCTATAATGGACATAATTTCCCAAGGCAAAAGTTGTGAGTTGTTCTTGATGCAATTATAGAGGTATTGCGAATCCGTTTCAAAGATGACATAATCCGTTTTAAAGCATTGGTACGTACCAAATAATAGTTGAATGCCTTCGGCTTCATCTCCTGAAGTCCTGAGTAGGCCCACCGCAAGGGTTTTGGTGTTCTTGAGCATGTCGCCATATAGAGTAAAACATTGTAATTAACTTGACCACATAAACAAGTATGAAAATCACATAGACATGTTTACATTAGCATTAAATACAACAGTATAAAAACAACTGAAACAAAACAAATTATTTATTTATTGTTAGCTAGGTAACCAAGTACAACTTTTCACTTGGAAATCACCATATATAGAAGAGGAGATTGAATACTCGCTTATTCTGATGCATTTATGAAAGCAACCACAAGTTTAAAAAATTCTACAGCATTCTCACAAGTAGGATTAGAGAGAAAGAATACATGGTTCTCCCCTTTCGCTTCCGCAAGTTCCGCCACTCCATTCCACCCACATTTTCCCAACTGCTCATAATAAAACTTTCCCCTGTACACTAAAACATCTTTCTCAGCAACACACACCAAAACTTTTTTGCATGACAACTTCTTAAAATTTGGATCTTTAACTGGATTTATTAACGGGTCATCGAGCCCGCTTGTTGTAGGATAAACAGTAGTCCATAACTTTCCTAATAAATCCATGTCCCCTTCGGAGTCAAGTGGTTTAACACCAAGGAAATAAGGATGGACTACTAGAATACCATTAAACTTCCCATTTAATTCAGAATGTGCAGCTTGAACCGCCATATTATGCGTGATAGTGGCCCCTGCACTATCACCTCCCATGAAAACTCGATTGAAGTCAACATAGTTATTCAACCATTCTTCTTTAGGATTTGAAAATACCCATTTAAGTGAGGTCCATGAATCTTGAAAAGCAATAGGTAAAGAATACTCTGGTGCTCTTCTATAGTTAACTGAAATTGCAACAACATTAGCCTTTTCAACTAGCAAATTTAGAAAATTGTGGTAAGTTGCACAGAAAGCAGAATCAATACAAAAACCACCACCATGGAAGTAAATGAGAAGGGGCAGTTTATACTGCGGGTTTGCTCCTTTGGGTAGATATAATCTTGCTGATAACACACTTTCTGGCGGGAGTTTAACATCTCCTGGTTTGATCTTCACATCTTTAGAGGAAACGCCAGTTGATGGATCAACTGATGGTGCAACGAATACATCATCTGTGAGTCTTTCTTTACGACCATCGTCATAAACTCGGATAAATGGGGGATATTCGAAGGTTATCCGAGACATTTTTAACAATCGAACTGTTTTGGTTCTTAAGGGTATGCCTATGCCCATGCATATATATATAGGAGTCCGAGTTTGTTCGCCAACTGGTAGAATCTACAAGTGCCACCCCACGTGTCCAGCAAACAACAATCATTATTTTCTTTTTTTCCATTTTTTTTTTAATTTTAACAAATCAAAATTAGTTTTGAAATAAAAAGAAAATCAACTTTTCCAAAAATTCTCTCCACAAAACCTTGTGTTCTTTGACTTCCCCTCCAACTTCTCTCTCTTCAATCCTGGTTTAAATGTGGTCCATTAGCAGGGTCGTGCTTGTTCACCAACTTGAGTAACATGATCAATATATCTCGCCTAAAATCTGATCAAGTCATAAGTAGCTCTTTCATCTCACAGTAAAGCGTCTGTAGGCCATGTTATCCTTGAGTGGGATCCTCGATCAGCCCTCAATATCATATTCCATGCAAGATTTCTCCTGTTAAACAATTGTTGTAGCTCATTAGATTCTAAATAGATCGAACAGCTTAATAACTCATATTGGATGCTACTAAAAAAAAGACATATTATGACGCTTGGTTTTTATCTATCTTGACCGCTTTGTTGAAAACCGTCAAGATAGGTGTCTTAGTGATATTTTTATGACGGTTGTTGAAACATTATGTCGTGTATGATACATGCGTCAAGAAAATGTGATGATTTTATGATGGATGTTACAACATTATTTCGTGTATCACACATGCCTCAAGAAAATATGATGATTTTATGACGGCTTCTGGAAGAGTCAAGTTAACAGTATAATAAAATCGTTAACAACCTTTCACAATTTTTTGGCACACTTGGTTAAGCCATCAAGCAACTATGTAATAGAAAACTTGAACATCTAAATACACTTTCATTCTCCTCTTCCAACCTAGGGTTTCATCACAAAAAATTCTTGATGTTTATCTCGACATTTCATCACAATTTCATCACAACTATGTTCATCACAATTTTTATGATGTTTGTTGTTTAAATGTCATTAAGCAAGTTTATATCTTGACGCTTTTTGTCATTGGGATTTTACCTGGCCAGGACAATTGATGATAATTGTGAATCATGTGATACATTTTTGACTTTATGGTGTGGACTCATAGGGATGAGTGCTATTTGTCAAAGTGATGAAACAAACAGATCTTGGGGTATACACACACTCTCCGGATATTAAGTTTCCGGATTCATCTTCTTTAATATCACTTTCATGGTAGATCACTGTGTCGTGCTTTTCATTGCGACTTGCTACTTCACAGATATCATGATACGTGTGTTAGGGTCACACGAACCATTTGCCGTGTGAGACACACAAATGGCTAAGCATTCTACTTAAATGCTTCTCTTAGAAACCTTCTTCGCCCATTGTAGCGAGTGGGAGATGTTGGAAATAAGGCTGGATAAACGCCCACCAGGATAAAGATAAACCACTGGGATAAGGATAACCATCTGATATGGGATGAGTGTAGGACTCTATCCTATCTGATGTTAGATGAGTATAGGACTCTATCCTATCTGATGTTAGATGAGTATAGGACTCTATCATATCTGATATTAGATGAGTATAGGACTCTATCCTATCCAATATTGAGGAGGTGGGAGAACTCTATAAATAGACCCCCCACCCCTCACATATTGATCATCCCAAAAACAACAAGAAAAGCTCTCTCCTCTTTAATGGTGGCCTCCAACATTTTCTAAAGAAGAAGCCAGTAATTTGTAGAGATTCCATAGGTGGTATCCTTCCTAGCCATTGTCAGTTCTTGGTTCTTGGTTCGTGAACAAAAGTTGCTTCCCGTTCGTGGTTGGAACTTGACTCAAGCAAAGTTGAGAAGAAGAAGATCTTGAGTGTGCCAAGAACATCATCTTCTCCTGTAGATCAAAGCTTGGAACTTCAAATTGAAAGCTGTGACCAAGGTACGATCTTTTGTTTCTGCTGCGCTATTTTATGCATGTGATATAGTGTAATTATACATATCGTAGGAATCATGCATGAGATATCGGTAAAAACCCTACATGTTGTGTCTTTTTAAATTATTCTTTGTTATAGAAGCATCTATATTTGTGCTGGATTGAATGATGATTTGGAGTGTTAGTCGTGCAATATGTTTAGTTTTGTGTGTTTCTGATTTTGTTTGGTAAAGAGAGGAAGTCTTCTTTGTTCTTAAGACGCCTTGAGCTACGCTACCAAATTCTAATTTCCTGACTTGAGACTACTTTAAAGAAATGGTGATTTCCTTTCTTCTAGTGGTTCAGTATTAGAGTCGTTGGAGTAGATTTATGGATGAAAGCTTAGAGATCCATGTATCAGTATTTTTTGGATCTTAGGAACTAATATGAACTGTTCTGGACCACTTCACATAACCTCTACCATACGTTTCAGCTGTCTAAACTTCCTGGATTGCAAAGAACACTTCCTCCATGCAACCATTTGTGTGCATTCAGATTTTACACATTTCTTTCCCTGTGTGGTTTGTGACTTTGTGTGTGTGATAGCCCGTAACTTCATTTAAATTTAGTAACTGTCAACAAAGCACCGGTTGTTTTGGTTAGCGGACAACAATAAATTATTAAAATATATCAATTTAGCTTTGAATCCCATCAGGTGATTTCCAAAAAGTTTTAGCCTTCAATTGTGTGAACTGAAAACAAATACCCGATTCTTGCATAATACATTAATTGATATATTCCAACTTAAGTAATGCAGTTGACCCTCTACACCTAGTTATATTTGAAGGAATTGCAAAGCAATTAGGAAGCCTCGTAACAAAAGTATCAGCATTGACCAAAGATTTAACTGATGGTCCATTTGAGTACTTGGCCATCCAGAGTTAAAGGTCTTTCGCATACGGAGTGACTAAAAACAAATCATGTGTATCATCGGCGAAGAGAAGAAAAGGATTCTAAGTCGATTAGGTCATTTCTTGAAATCCGTGTCTTCATATCCAAGTTGCCCAAAAGGTCTAGTGTAGATCCTTATAATCTTTTCATACAATGGCAAACCATAAGGGGATATTGGTTTCTTTTCGAGAGAATCTAATCAGAGCCTGATTCTAACTCTTGTAGATTGATTGGAGATAAATTCCACTAGTTGGAAGATCGTTCAAAACAAAGAGTTTAGGAGAGAAAATCACCATGAAAGGAGTTGAAATCGATGAATGAGTCGACATAAAATGGACGACTATGTCGGTCGGGTTTCAACTGTTTTTGTCTGAAGCTTTCTTTTCTCCTTACTCTCCATCCTGAACAGTCCTCTTAACAGTCGATATCTATCTCATATCAATATGCAGCAGTTAGAATCAAGTACTCAGTTTTCACTAACCATATTAGTGAGTGATACCCATCCATTTTCACTAACCAATGGCATATCTTTCTAGTTTTTTTATAATTAAGCATTGAACGACCACTCATTTCCTGGCTGTTGGAGTCGTTCGAAGTTCAAACTGTTCCTTCTATAGGTCTATAGGAGTATAGGACGAAGCAAGGACCAAAATATCACCGATATATATCGTTTTTTTGGTACACCGACATCGATATTTCTGACATATATCTACCAAATATTGAACCTTTTTTTTCGATATATATCAGAATTTCCAATATAAAACTTTATATCACCGATATAATCGATATATACGATATATATATATCATTTGACTTTTTGACTATTTTTTAATATAAATATGATATTTCCGATATATTTCTGATATTATATTTTCGATATATATGATATTTCTGATATTTTAAATAGTTTGGACTGGTCACAAAAAAAAATGGTATATCCGATATATATCGGTTTTTGGGTACACCGATATATTCACCGATATCGATATTTTGGTCCTTGGGACAAAGTATCAAAATCAAAAATAAAAGGTCTATAGGAAACTTTCATTCTCTCAAGTTTGAATTCAAACAAGGGACCGTTCAAACAAAGTCCCTTGGTCATATGTCAGTCTCGCGGGCGCAGACCCCTCTTCTCTCCCTACCTCACCCCCACAACTTTTTCTATAAGAGCATTCCCAAGTCAAGATTTTCCCCCTCTCCCTCACCCTTCCTCTCATATCTAATGTCTTCGTCTTCGTCTTCTAATGCAAATGTGCCTGGTGCTGGTAGTAACGACCACCAAGAGGTGGCTGGTGAAGAGTCTCTCACCGCTGCCAATAAGAGATTGCTGGAAACAAATTGGATCAATGATGCATCAGTAAAAATGTTGAAGGATGCGGTGCAAAATACTCTAGCTACTCAACTCGCAACAAGTACCGTTACTATTGGGTTGCTCTTTTTTTTTCTTTCAAACTGCTGATTTTCCCTGCTCCTTGAAGCCTATGGCGTATACGGTTCTTTTTAGTGTTAAATTTATTTATTGTGTGTTGTTTCTTAGAAACTTGGTCTTAATGGTAGCTTAATGGTAGCTAAAGGGGAGCAACTTCTTGTGGAGCGCAAGAGGATAATAGCAGAATTCATTAGAAGGATTAATGAAGTTGCTGCTGGTGCTGGTGCCAGGGCCGGCTCAACCATATAGCAAAGTAGGCCTCCGCTTAGGGCCCCGTAGCCCAAGGCCCCCCCACAATATAATCCAGCCATTGAAATAAAGAAAAAAATTAAAACCAAAACCCACTATTGTTTTTCATTTATTTTTAACTGTTGGATAAACGTTTTTACATTGGCAAATTGGAAATCATAAAATCACGTTAAAGTAGTGTTAAACACTTAAATTCCTTCAGTTCCCTCGCCTTCTCAAACAAAAAATAGCACACCTCCATAACTAATTAAAGTTCTTCATCACCCCATGACAAATAATCAAGTATATATACGCCAACAATATGGTTTCTATATGGTTTTTCTCAATAATCTCGTTGTCTCTCTCTCAATATTATTTTTATTTGGTGTAGAATTATGCTGCATTCTCTCTCTCTATATTCGCAATTCTTTGTTAAATAAATCTATTGAAGTTTCAAATTTGTGCGAAGACTATTCAAGAAATAAAAAAGATAAAGTTTGGATCATATGAAATAACGTAAACAAATCAATTACATGTTGTGAGGAAAAAAAAATGTAACAATTTTTATTTGTTAAAGTAGTGTTAAACACTTAAACTCCTTCGGTTCCCTCGCCTTCTCCAACAGAAAATAGCACACCTCCACAACTAATATAATTAAAGTTCTTCATCACCCCATAACAAATAATTAAGTATAACACCAACAATTCAATCTTACATATATCATTTTTTTGTCTGGTTTTTCCGAATAATCTCTTTTTCTTCCTATATTTGTTTTATTTGGTGTAAAATTATTCTGCATTCTCTCTCTCTATTTGCAATTCTTTCTTAAATAAATCTATTAAAGTTTCAACTTTGTGCGAAGACTATTCAAGAAATAAAAAAGATAAACTTTGGATCATATGAAATAACGTAAACAAATCAATTACATGTTGTGAGGAAAAAAAAATGTAACAATTTTTATTTGTTAAAGTAGTGTTAAACACTTAAACTCCTTCGGTTCCCTCGCCTTCTCCAACAGAAAATAGCACACCTCCACAACTAATATAATTAAAGTTCTTCATCACCCCATAACAAATAATTAAGTATAACACCAACAATTCAATCTTACATATATCATTTTTTTGTCTGGTTTTTCCGAATAATCTCTTTTTCTTCCTATATTTGTTTTATTTGGTGTAAAATTATTCTGCATTCTCTCTCTCTATTTGCAATTCTTTCTTAAATAAATCTATTAAAGTTTCAACTTTGTGCGAAGACTATTCAAGAAAGAAAAAAGAAAAAGTTGGGATCATATGAAATAATGTATACAAATCAATAAGATGTTGTGAGAAAAAAAATTAAAAAAGATGTAACAATTTTTATTTGTTAAAGTAGTGTTAAACACTTAAACTCCTTCGGTTCTCTCGCCTTCTCCAACAAAAAGTAGCACGCTTCCATAATTTATTAAAGTTCTTCATCACCCTATAACAAATAATCAAGTATATATAACACCAACAATTCAATCTTACCTATATCATATTTTTGCCTTTTATGGTTTTTCCCTATAATCTCTCTTTCTTTCTATATTTGTTTTATTTGGTGTATAATTATTCTACATTCTTCTCTCTCTCTCTCTCTCTCTCTCTCTCTCTCTCTCTCTCTCTCTCTCTCTCTCTTCTATTTAATTTTTTGTTAAATAAATCAATTGAAGTTTCAAGTTTGTGTGAAGACTATTCAAGAAAGACAAAAAGAAAAAGTTGGGATCATATGAAATAACGTAAACAAATCAATAAGATGTTGTGAGAAAAAAAAATAAAAAAATGTAACAATTTTTATTAGTATATATTAATCATAGAAGATTCCTTATTCGAACTTTGCTTAGGGCCCTCGATTATCTTAAGCCGCCCCTGGCTGGTGCTGATATCACTGTTCAGAATTGCTTTGCTAACAAATGGAGGGCCTTGAAGATGATAAAAGGGTATGCAATTATTTCTTTTTTGTCATTTTGCTTCACCTTTGAATTTGGGATTATGTTATACTTATATCTTAGAGATAAGAATTGCGTCAAGTGAAGGTGGTGTGGACGTTGTCAAGTGAAGGTAGTGTGGACGTTGACGTTCCTTGACTCTTGTTGAAAACTTGAAATGTTGTTAAGTTGGTGCTTTTTTCTAATGTAAGTTCTTGAAATGTTGTTAAGTTGGTGCTTTTTTCTGAAAACTGGAAATGTTGTTAAGTTAGTGTTTTTTTTTCTAATGTAAGTTCTTGAAATGTTGTTAAGTTGGTGCTTTTTTCTAAGAAAAAATGACTAAAAAGGGTATCAAACTTTACACCTTACAATATGGGGACCAAACTTTTTTTTCTTGACAGTTTGGGGACCAAACTATTTGATTTTTGCAATGTAGGAACTTTCGTCAAATTTCTCTAACACAGTTTATAATTTTTATTTTATAAATTAATACAAATGAAAATTAATTTGTAATGTTGAAAAAAAATTAATATAAATTAATTTGTAATGTTGAAAAATATTAATATAAATTTTCTAATTTGCAATGTTGAAAAATAAAATACAAATTAATACAAATTAGAAACGGTGTTAGAGAAATTTAACAGAAGTTCTTACATTGTAAAAATCAAATAGTTTGGTCTCCAAACTGTTAGGAAAAAAAGTTTGGTCCCTATATTGTCAAAAGCTGTAAAGTTTGATACCCTTTTTAGTCGTTTTTCGTTTTTCTAATGTAAGTTTGTTAAGTTTGTTTTAAGTTTGTTAAGGAGTGTTTTAAGTTTACTACTCCACTGAAAAAAATGGTGTCACATCTCCTCACATTACTGAACTCAACTTTGGTTATGTCTCAGATTACTCCTCATTTCCACCTTGTTCTAGCACTTCTTCCTTTTCACCCTTTCACTCACTTCTTTAACTTACCTTCGTAAACTCTTATTCTACAAATGTTTCATTGATTCAACTACAAACGTTTCTCTCCCTGGGTACTTTTCAAACTTCAATACTTTAGAACAACTAGTTTTCATTGAAAACCCATCTTTGTTTGGTTCTCTTGATGGTATAATCAGTAGTTTCAAGGACATGAAGAGGTTGGTTTTTGTTGGAAGAAATGTTACTGGTGAAATACTTTATGGGGTTGGTGAGTTAAGAAACAAGTTACATTGACTAGAACAAGGTTCAAACACCTATTATGCACTAGCCATTTGGCCCGGCCTATGGCCGGACTTGCTACATAGATAGCTAATGACTCAAAAGCCTAAAGTCCACTTAAATAAATAATATATGTATATTGATAGCTAATGATTCATTGCATACTTTGTTTGAAGAGTTTATATTTTTCTATTTTTTGTTAAGAGATTGCAAGCTCTCAAATATCATGACATAGGTGACAATGAATGTTTGTTTGTATACTATATTGCACCATTTGCAATATTGAAGTATTGAGACAAATAATAGTTATCACAACAAAAATGTAATTTCTTTAGATTTCTAAGTTAATTTGATCATTCAGGTTACCTGCTTTGGAGATTGACATTTGCTTCATCAATTCCTTATACTTAGGACTACTTCAGTAAACTGTTATACATGATAGTTGAATTCTATAGTCTTTCAAAGTAGATGCAACTTGCTCATAGGCCTTTTTATTTTCATGGAATACAATTTTTTTGAGGACTACATGCCACCTTCACATCTTTAGTTGGTTTTATCTTATCATATTGAGAGCATTCCCAATGCAAATGGATCCCCCCCCCCCTCTTATCACCTCCACGTAGGCAGTTTTTCCCTCTCTTTTCACCGTTACGGTGAAAAGCAATGTGAAGCTGTGCAATGCAAAGGTGAAAAAAAAAATCTCGAACGGGATGTTGGATTCTGTCTAGAGGTTTTTTGATTGAGACAGAATGTAACATCCCGTCTGGTATTTTGTCTGAAGTTAAAAAAAAAAAACCCGAAAGAAATCGAAAATACACGCGAGACGGAATGAAACATTCCGTCCGGAAAAAAAAACTGATTTAAAAAAAAAAAAAAAAACACACGAGACGGAATCCAAAATCCCATTCGAAGATATCAAGTCAGCCACTATCTCGGTTGAAGGTTTCACCTTGGTTTCAACTTGGGAAAATAGTCACCAGTTATTCACCTTTGCATTGGGCACTGGTTTTCCACAAAATAGAGGTGACTATTTTCACAAACCCCCCATTTTCACCTGCATTGGGAATGCTATGAGGACCTCTGCATGAGATATATACTCGACATGATAACCCCCTATATATTCCTCTTACCACTATTGGTTTTCCTATTTAGAATAGCAAGGCCCAGCCAAACACATGCAACACTCCAAAATCACGAAATGTCGCGATATTTTGCAAACCCAATAAAAAGAAAAATCGAGAAAAGAATTGAGGAGCAGCCTCGTTTCTTCTTCTCCGTAAACCAAGAGATCATGTTTTACTCGTTTGTTTGAATGTGACACGTAATTAATTAGTTTGTTGTTTGTTCAATTTCCACTCGTTTTTAACAGTTGTGTTATTAGTGATCTGCGCTTGCACTTATGTTAAGATTCAGTTTCCAACCATTCTTCAACAGAAAACTGGGTATGCCTTTTTTTTTTATAAAATTTATAGGTTTTTATTGTAATTTTAGTTAGTTCCTGATTCGCATATGATTTATTTTGCCTGATTGGAATAATTTGATACATTATTTTCTACTATGAGACAATCACAGTTCATTTCAGTTCACAATCGTCTCGACTAGATAGTAGATGCCAATAAGATACATAATTGATACTTTCAAGTGTTTTAGTGTACCTCAATTGTTGTATACAATTGTTGATAACTTAGTATCCTTGATCACTTCATGCAACCATTTGTAAGCATTTAGCTTTTCACTTTTTTAGTTTTCAGAAAACCAGTAACTTGATTCAGACTAAGCTACAGATTATAGAGTATATATCAGCATTCCTAGCAATATAGGTCACTCTACAAATATCTAAACTGTTTACCCAGAGATTTTGAGCGTCCGAAAGTGGAGTAAGAAACCTCATAGCATCCACCAAGCTTTTGCTGTAGGAACTCAGAACCTACATAAGGTCTCTGTACGCCTAGTTCTTTAGCTATAGTTAATCCTTTCAACAAGGTGAGAGCTTCTGCCTATTCTGAACCCTCAGCATTTTCTTAAACATTCAGAGCCAGATTTTGATTAAAAAATAGAATATGATAGAAGATAGAAGTCCTCACAATCAGGAGTGTTAAGGGGAGCTGGATATGAATTCATACTCGAGATTTCTATTTTCACACAGATAAAAGTTTGCCTGATCACAATGACACAATCAGATATTTTGGGAGAATATAGTTCTACTTTAGAAATATTTAAACTCTTTACACACAACTTAAGTACTGATCATGAGCCTCAGGAGCTTCTAGGGTTCCAATGTTTGGTTTCGAGTGTTTCAATGTAATTTGTGTTCGATAATCTTATTTTCCTGGAAAGATCTTGCAAGCTTTGTGTCTTTTTAAATTATTCTTTGTTATAGAAGCATCTATATTTGTGCTGGATTGAATGATGATTTGGAGTGTTAGTCGTGCAATATGTTTAGTTTTGTGTGTTTCTTATTTTGTTTGGTAAAGAGGAAGCGTACTGATGTTCTTAGGACGCCTTGAGCTACGCTACCAAATTCTAATTTCCTGACTTGATACTACTTTAAAGAAATGATGATTTCCTTTCTTCTAGTGGTTCTGTATTAGAGTTGTTGGAGTAGATTTATGGATGAAAGCTTAGAGATCCATGTATCAGTATTTTTTGGATCTTAGGAACTGATATGAACTGTTTACAGACCCTTCACATAACCTCTACCATACGTTTCAGCTGTCTAAACTTCCTGGATTGCAAAGAACACTTCCTCCATGCATTGTGTGCATTCAGATTTTACACATTTCTTTCCCTGTGTGGTTTGTGTGTGTGATAGCCGGTAACTTCATTTAAATTTAGTAACTGTCAACAAAGCACCGGTTGTTTTGGTTAGCGGACAACAATAAATTATTAAAATATATCAATTTAGCTTTGAATCCCATCAGGTGATTTCCAATAAGTTTTAGCCTTCAATTGTGTGAACTGAAATCAAATACCCGATTCTTGCATAATACATTAATTGATATATTCCAACTTAAGTAATGCAGTTGGCCCTCTACACCTAGTTATATTTGAAGGAATTGCAAAGCAATTAGGAAACCTCGTAACAAAAGTATCAGCATTGACCAAAGATTTAACTGATGGTCCATTAGAGTACTTGGCCATCCAGAGTTAAAGGTCTTTTCTGCTTCGAGCTGACTGAAAAACAAATCATGTGTATCATCAGCAGAAGAGAAGAAAAGGATTCTGAGTCGATTGCGTCATTTACTGAAATCCAGGTCTTCATATCCAAGTTTGCCCAAAAAGGTCTAGTGTAGATCCTTATAATCTTTTCATACAATGGCAAACCATAAGGGGATATTGGTTTCTTTCGGGAGAATCTAATGCAGAGCCTGATTCTAACAACTGTAGATTGATTGGAGATAAATTCCACTAGTTGGAAGATTGTTCAAAACAAAGAGTTTAGGAGAGAAAATCACCATGAAAGGAGTTGAAATCTGATGAATGAGTCAGCATAAAAATGGACCTGACTATGTCGGTCGGGTTTCAACTGCTTTTGTCCAAGCTTTCTTTTCTCCTTACTCTCCATCCTGAACAGTCCTCTTAACAGTCGATATCTATCTCATATCGATATGCAGCAGTTAGAATCAAGTACTCAGTTTTCAATTCAGGTTCTTCAGAAACGCCCTACATCTTGGTACATAGGACAAACTGCATTTCGTGTAATAGTGGGTAGGTAATGAAGATCTAAAGCAACATTCCTAGGATTGTAAGCCACCTTTTAGAAACATTTTTAAACCGTTTACACATGACTTAATTACATATGACCAGTGTTGTCAAAATCATATGATTCACGAGTCGAATCGTACGATTCAAGTCGAGTCAAAGTACAATAGTTTGGAATCGCAGGTATGAATCGGATGATAGTGGAATCGCGATTCGAACCGATAAAATCGTAAAAATCGCACGATTCAACGACCAACGATTCAGTGAAAATGTCTTTTCTTCTTCATATTTCAGATCTTTTTCTTCTTGTACCTTTTTCTTTTTTTCTTGCTTGAACCGAGAAGAGAGAAAGAGACAGAAACAGAGGAGTTGCGGCGCCTTTTGTTTTGACGAAGATATTAGGTCTAGTTAGAAAGACACGTGACTACTTTAAAGAAATGGGTGATCTTTAAAAACTGGGCCAGTCTTAGTAAGTAAACTTATTTGGGCTTTTCTTTCATTTGGACCCCAACTTAAATTCTCAATCCGACAATTGCAAATGGCTCATTTAAACATTCTCCATCCTTGGACCTTAAAATTTCTGTAATTGGATACTTAATAATAATAATAATAATATAAAATATAAAAGAAAATATACATATTTATAAAATGATTTATTAATTTGTGAATCTTACGATTCGCGACTCGATTTGATTTTCGATTCACTGAAAATTAAAAACGAATTGCGATACGATTCGGGAGTTGACAACTATGCATATAAACTGTTTTCACTTGTTCTGGTTACTGATGAAAGTGGAAAATGCAAGCTAGCCTAATTACTTTGCATGTGGCATCTTAGTTGAATGACCCTATAGTGCTCTATGAGCAGGTGGACACTAGAATTCTTGGAGGTAGAGGTAGATAAGGAGACACAAAACCACTCGCTAATAAAAATTGGAATTAGGAGCCACAACAAAGATGAGGAGAATGGAAGTAATCAATAAGTAAAGAACAAGCTTTATAGTACTCTCTTTATGAGGAAAAACACCAGCTAATTAGTGGTCATATTTTTTTCCCACTACACTGATGGAAATGTGTGGGGTTTGTGTGGGGTTTTTCATAGAAAACTGTTAATTCCTTTCTTCTCTGAAACATCCATCGATGTGTTGTTGCATGAGATTGTCGACACTTTTCCTCCTTTTGTGTCTGTGGCTGTGTGATGTGTTGTTGTGTTTGGAAAGGTAATTCCATATTCATATATTCGAGAGTTGTTCATGAAAATGTGTCATAGAAAATAGAGTCTATCTGGTTTGTTTTTGTCATGTGCATCTTCTTGAAAATACATTATTTCGATGATGAACAGTTGGAAGAGATTGTTGGGAATGTAAAGAACAATGAGCCATTCTTGGATTCAGTGTTGCTGCATATGGGAACTATGTACACTAATTTCAGGAAGTATGAGGAGGCCATGGCGATGTATGAGAGAAGCCTTGAAATATTAGAAGGTTTATTTGGTAAGTTTCGAGCTGGTCTATGATTCATGTTCCACGCAATGCAGTTATAGTAATTTAAAAAGTGCAATATTTTTTTTATTTTCTGTGATTCTCTGAAGACATGCTTAGTTTAAAGCGTATCCTTGTGTAGGAAAGAGTGATCCTTTTCTATTACCATCACTTCTGGGAATGGCAAAAGTCTATACTTCTATTGGAAGGGCCTCAAAATCTGTAGAAATCTACCGCCGCACAGTCGATATTCTAGAAAAGAGCAGAGGTGCTGAAAGCCTGGATGTTGTGGTGCCTTTAATAGGTCTTGGAAATCTTTTTATCCGGGAAGGTAAGGCTGCTGATGCAGAAAACTGTTTTTACAGGTAATTTTTATATTCTTGCATGTTCTTTTGTTTGGGTCTAGGCATTATATCACATATTCTGATATACCTATGTGTGTTTTGCATTCTAGAATTTTAAGGACATGCAAAGTTATATGGAGACCATGATGGAAGAGTTGGAATAGCTATGTGTTCCCTTGCTAATGCTAAGTGTGCAAAAGGTAAGCGTTGTACTGCTATTCATAAACCTTTAGTTGTACTTGTTATTTCCATTGAGCTTGTTGCCAGTATTTCTGAACAAAATAAATCACATATTAAAATGAATATCAAAAGGAGTTGGAACCAGGTGGTCTGACCACTGAAAATTATAAAAACACGTCCCAGTATCCAAGCTCTTTCAAGATGCCGTGTCGGACGTTTTGTACCCGTGTCGGACACCAATTCATATATGTGTATCATATTCAGTTAGGCTGAAACTGATTTATACTCAAAACAGCTATTGTACCATATTTCGGTGTTTTCTGATGTGAAGATAGCCCCATTGGCAAACCTACCAGTTGTGCTATGGTGGCCAAAATATCTTTCAAATAGCAAAAGTGGCCAACCTTTGGGATTAAGCATGTTCCAACTTCCGAAGGCTGTGTCTGGTGCAGGGGGTTAGCATACCCTATCCCTTGGAAATAGAGATGTTTTAGTATAGTGTTTGGTCCGAATAAAAAGTTAATACAACATAATACAACATACAAGTCGGTAAAGAGCGTATTCACAAAAATGTAATGCGTTTTCGAGAAGTGAGGAATCCCACAAAAAAACGTTTGATGCTGAAAATCTTCTGTAAAATAATGTGTCGTAGGTTAAACCTTGGACTCTATGTTGTTATAAAGTTACTTTTCAATGAGTGGAATGTTCCCTTTCTACTGGATTGTATATAATATTTGGTGCTTCAAACACCGCCGAATGATAAAGTGGATCCATCTGAGTTTAGGTTTTGTTTTGATGTGACCTGTCACTAGTTAACAAAAGGTGATATCCTTCACTTTCTGCACCATGTGTGTCATGTGAAGCTCATATCAGGTATTAACTGAATAGTGTTAGTTATAGTTCACGTAACAGTTTTGGTTATTGTATTCTTGTCTTTCAGGTAGCTTGGATGAAGCTGTTGAATTATATAGGAAAGGCCTTCAAGTTATAAAGGATTCAAAATACATAGCTATGGATGATGAAGTCATGGAGAAGATTAGGATAGAGTTGGCAGATTTATATCACATTGCAGGAAGGTAGTGACTTCGCTTCCGATATGCCATGGGCTTTTGTAAAGAGTATTTGTACTTTGAAGTTAAAATCCATTATATTTTCCATTTTCCTATTATCTCATTGCTTCCTCAACAACAAAAACACTTTGTTAGGGACAAGTGAATCGCCCGTTATGAAAGGAAAAAAGGAATGTCTGAGATGTGTCTAACCAAATTGTTGTATCCTCAACTGTCTCAGAGAACACGAGGGCCGAGAGCTGTTGAAGGAGTGTTTGCTAACAACTGAGAAGTATAATGGAAACGAACACCCCAGTTCAGTGACCCACCTGTTAAACCTTGCTACCTCATATTCACGCTCAAAGAATTTTGTGGAGGCTGAACGCTTACAAAGGGAAGGTCTCCGGATCATGGAGACGGCTATGGGATCTGAGGATCCATCAATCACTGTCCCAATGTTAAGCCCTGCCGCAACACTTTACCATTTGAAACGGGACGTAGAGGCGGAGCAATTTGCCTTGGAGGCCGTGTGCATCCGTGAAAGGGCAGTCGGGAATAAATCTCTGATATATGGTAAGGGCTTTCCAACTTAGTCCATGACAGAACTTAGTCTTAACCATGACACAAGTTAAGTAGTTAGTTAGTTTATTATTCTTGTTCCTTCACAGAGGATTTTAATCTGTAAAGTCATTCTAACCATTTTATATTTACGCGAGATGAAACGTAAAAGAGTATACACAAGATTTGTTTGAGTTACTTTTAGGCTAATGACTAGCTGATTTTAGTTTACCTTTACAGTTTGAATCTATTTTCTAACATTTTTGGGAGTTTTAGTGTATACACTCTTAGCTAATCTTGTAATGCCACTCCTTTTTGTTTGGGTCGGTGTGTGACTCTGTTTTTGTATTTTTTTCTTGCTGGGGCGGGTATGATATCTGTACCATGGCCCAAATGTCAATGATTTCACTTGTCAATTTGAACTTCCCGAAGTTAAAACATGAAAGCCTGTGTACAAATTTAAGTGTTCTCTAACACATGGACGTCATGGGTTTCAGAGGAAAACATTTGAATGACACACAGTAACGAAGACCTTTCAGATAAAGAGTCCAAGTAGTTGAGACTACCAATAGCGCAAGTGCTCAATATGAGGTGTATTATACACTGTATAGCAGAACCTGACAACAATATTATCTAGTGTTGAGATTGAATGCTAGCTATGGTTATAAACTTATAATGGTGCTTAAATCAGTTTCTTGACCAATGCTGATGGGTATCCTTGGCCATTAAGTACCCCCTCCCCTCCGCCTTTTTGTTTAATAATGTGAAATTGTGAATGATGTGTTGATTGTGCAGCGGAAGCTCTCGACTGTTTGATTTCCATTCAAGTAAGAATAGGGAATGATGATGCTGACGTACTGGCCTTGCTGAAGAGGGTTTTGAGCATTCAAGAGAAAGAGTTGGGTTACGAGAGCGAAGAGGTGGTGACTATGCTGAAAAAAATTGTGTTCTACTTGGAAAAGATGGGAAAGAAGGAGGAGAAATTGCTTCTACAAAGGAGATTGTCTATGCTCAGAACCAAGTACAAAAAGAAGGTTCACTATTAGGGATGTTGGCTCATATCTCTTATGACTTCTTTTTGGATGACGGCAGCTGGGACTGAATCCTATTGGAGCTTCTTTATATGTGAGTTCAACTATTCTCACTTTTCTCCACCTGCACAATTTCATGGAAAGAAACTTTCTTCTACGGTCGGATTCAAGAGTTGCATATGGGATTAGAGGGCAAATCGCCAAATCCCAAATTTTCTCGATGACTACCAGATGAGGATTGAGGAAGTATGCAGTGACAGGTAGATCTTCTGGGATAAGCGTAACTTTGTTCAAAGTTGGAAGTCCAGCCCCTGGAGTGATGTTGGCACATACTCTAAAACCCTTCAAGGATCTTGGTTGCGCAGCAGAAAGGTACAATCTTCATGACAGTATTAGCTACTCATGCAACAAGTCCCCTCCAGTAAATGAGGAAGGGTTGTAAGAGACTAAAGGAGTCTAATGCAATGCTAGGCTGGAGCCAGTAAAGAAAGTAAAGGATACCCGTATTTGTTGTAATCGGTATCAATGGCTATAGGTTTACTAATGGTGAAGTTCTTTGCCATGTTTACTTGAGGGGCTTTGCTAGTTCCTTTTTAACTCTTATAGATTACGACTGACAAGAAGTGGGCTACTTCAGGTGAGATTCCACCACTGATTCACAAACCAATCACTGTCGACAAGTAGGTGGCATGCTACTTTAACCTTGAACTTGAACTTGAACTTAAGTTGGGCAAAATAATGCTGTTTCCTTACAAGCCATAGGTTAATTCTGTTTTCTGCTGCTTTAATAGTAAGGCATGTGTCCTTCTTGACATATCATATCAAATTTGACCTATAAGATTTGGAATCAACATGAGATACATATATGCTATGTTTTATTTGTTTGTCGAGCACTTTTATTATCCTTTCTGTCATTGTGTTTGATATGCCCTTTTGCTTCCTTAAATCTGCAAATACTGGTGCATATAGGAGGACAGACTGGGACAATTTGGCACCTCAACAACAAAATTTTGTATGGGAACTAAGCCAAGCTTTTGCAACTATTTCTATTGTTTCACTAGTAATATGGGTGACATATTTTCTTTCTTTATAAGTTTCAACAGTTGTCAGCAATCTGTGTTTATATATGAGTATCACATTCATAACTTGTAAATACATGTGCCTCAAAACTTATTGTCGTTGAAGATGATACGCCAAAAATAAACTCAACGATTAGTTATACATCTCTTTCTCATATTCTTGTGAGACCACAAACGGTTGTTCATCAACTATGTTTCTCAAACTCTTCATTACACCTTGTTCCTTATTCTTTATGCTAATTGTTAAATCATTTCGTTGATGAAAGGATTAAGAACCACTGATACGTTAGCTAAAAGTTTCAAAAAGTGGAGCATGTATGTTAATAATATGCAAATTATATACACAAAATTCAGTGTTCAATATGAGCCTAGGGATCTAGACGCTTTTGAAAGGTGCCTGCGCCCTTACAGAGAGCCTAGTAGTAGAAGATTATCAATCCTTTTCTGTGGTGATAAACTCGGTATTAGAACAAGGGTGCGAGTGATGTTACCTTTTCAATTTGTTCTCTCTTGTACGGTTATACCTATGCGCTTGATGTCTAATGGCTAACAGAACAACAGAACTCGATTTTCTGGGCAAAGTTGTGAGGCAAAAGGAATCAAAGAGTGTATAAATTGGTTCCAAAAACAATTAGTAATTAGAATTTTTATCGGTAAGAACCTCGAAGTACCTGCACGTGTGTGTAGGTGGCCATTGTTTTGGGTTGTTTTGAATTTGATAAAAGATAAACAATTTTTTTGTAATACACTAAATCATGAATACTGTACAGATTAGTCGGTTACCTATTACCTATTCAAGCTTCAAAATTTTGATTTTAACTAGCAAGTTATGTTCTCATTCATTTATCTTTTTACTACTTAGTTTACAATTAAACCGATGTTAATTCCGGACCAGACTTTGTACAATATTTACACCATTCATAAAGAATTCACACTGATCACATTTGTAATGAAATTTAAATTTTTTATGTCGGCAAAAACAGAAAATTGGATGATCAAAAATTCAAATGAAGTTACGTAGGAAGCAAGTCAACAACAGTCCAGGAAGCATCTTACGATCTTAGCAAAGTACCAAGCATAACATTCAAATGATGACCCACCACCATGCACAAAGGAAGAAGACATTAAGTAAAGAGAAGAGACCGAGTAATAATACACTGTAAAATATGATATTTGTGGCTCCCACATTCTCTCTTTCTTATCACCATTGTCATATACAAACAGCGGAGAGAGTTTTCCATAACTTCTTTGTGGTGGTCTGCTTAGCTTGGTCGATCTTGGACTAGTACTGAGTTTAACATCACTCGATCAATTATATTATATATAAGGTCAGTTTATTACAAATTTTCTTCCTTGTTAGTTGCTATTATACACTTGATTATTACTCTTGTTTTTTAATCGCCATTCTTTGTTAAAGGTTAACAACATAACCATGTTCTGCAAACTTAAACTCTTGATCCATCACTTATTTGAAATGTCCAATGATGACTATCTCTTAAAACTGATTTGTATTTTTAGCTGCTAATTCTCCACCTTTACCTGATTTTAAATGTGTAGATATCCCGTTACGTTTTCCTTTGCTTCTTGTTATTAGAGGTTCAGAGAACAACCAACTGCCCAAACAAACAAGTGAGATTATACATATTCTCTATTTACTTAATGTTATGTATTTTACATATATCCTACTGGAATAGCTATCATGTCTCGTCACTTTAATTAACAACCAATGTGTTGTAATGACAGGTATGGAAGTTGTTGGAGCAGCAGTTGGAAGCGTACTGACTTGTGCGCTTAATCAGTTGGGTGTCAAAAGTCTGAGTGAAGAAATTCAGACATTGAGAAACAAAAAAGGAGATCTGATTGCCAGAGTAAAGGAGGTGGACGAAACATTGCGAATTTCAGAGGTAGAACAAGGAAAGAAGCGCACAAGTGAAGCACAAAATTGGTTGACTAATGCCAACAATGTTATAAATAAGGCGGATGATGTGGACAAGGAAGCCAACGTGGGAAGAAGATGCCTAAGTGGAGTTTTACCTAATTGTTGTTCGCCTAGTTGTTCACGACTGAAATTGCTAAAACAAATTTTGGAGTTCACTGAAGAGATGGTTGGTCTATTAGATGAGGCTAGTCGATTCTCAGAAGAGTCTTTGACGTTTTTGGGAATGGAGATGCCGACTACAAGACTGATTGGTAGTACTGCTAATAAGAACTTCAAGATGGTTTGGGAATATATAGTAGGTGATGAGTTTGAGAAAATTGGTGTCTACGGCATGGGTGGCGTGGGAAAAACCACCATTATGAAGACAATCGATGGCAGCTTTCGTGCAAGAACGTGACGCGTTTTGAAAACGTTTTGTGGGTTACTGTATCTAGAGATGTTGATGCTCAAAAACTTCAACAGCAGATTGCGAACGTAGTTGATTTGGATCTTTCTGCTAGACAAGATGAAGCTAGTAGATCGCCATCACTATTTTGTGCATTGCAAAGAAAGGGAAAGTTTGTACTTTTCTTGGACGACATATGGGAGGCATTTGATCTACATGAGCTAGGAGTTCCCGAACCTTCAAAAGACAATGGGTGCAAGATAGTATTAACTACTAGATCATTGGAAGTGTGCAGAGGGATGTTGTGCCAGAAAGATGTCAAAGTTGAACCGCTTTCTAAGGACGAAGGATGGGAACTGTTCTTGGTAAATGTCGGCGAGGAGCTTGTTCCCGACGTGAAAGAGATTGCAAAAGAAGTTGTTGCGGAGTGTTGTGGTTTGCCGCTTGCAATCCTCACAATTGGGCGAGCTATGAGAAGCAAAGATGTTGGTGATGTTGATGAGTGGCGAGTTGCATTATCAGATCTACAAGAATGTACAAGTTTGAACATGGCCATGGAGGAGAAAGTCATTCAGCGTCTAAAATTCAGTTACGATCAATTGAGGGAAAACCACCAGAAGTGTTTCTTATATTGTGCATTGTATCCTGAAGATTATAAAATCAACACAAGTGAGTTGATTGAGTATTGGGTTATGGAAGGGTTAGTCAAGGGATCGAGCAAAGAAGATGAAATGCGTCGTGGCCGTGTTATACTGAATAAACTGAAAGGTTGTTGCATGCTAGATGAAGTTTCTTTAGAAGGTCCTCTTCATTTTGAAGTTGATAGGGACTTTGTTAAAGTGCATGATTTGATTAGGGATATGGCTCTTTACATCACAAAATCTAAATCTAAATTCATGGTCAGAACTGGGCTTTCATCAACAGAAATACCGCATGAAGATGATTGGTCGGAAGATCTTGAGAGGGTTTCGTTTATGGATAGTAAAATAGAAAATATTCCAATTATTCCGAAATGCCGAAAACTCTTGACATTGATCCTTGGTCAGAAGTATCCTGCTGCACTGAAACACATTGCACATAGTATTCCTGGTGCACTGAAACACGTTGCACCTGGTTTTTTTATGCACATGAATAGTCTGACGGTTCTCGATTTATCTGGGACTTGTATTGAGTCGTTACCAGATTCACTTTCTGATTTGGTGAATCTTCGTGGTTTACTCTTACTTGATTGTCGGAAATTAGTTAGAGTGCCTTCTCTATCCAAGCTTGAGTCACTGAGAGTGTTGAAGCTCACATATTCGGCCATAGAAGAACTGCCTCATGGGATGGAAATGTTGGCCAACCTCAGAAGCCTTGATCTCAGCGGCAATTCTAAATTGAAAAAGAAATGATCCCTTCAGTTGATATCCAAGTTTTCTTTACTTGAAGAGTTACAATTGAGAGGAATAAATCGGGAATATGTGTATCTTGTGAGAAAGAGGGAGAGATTTAGATGCGGGAACTCTCAAGCTTGACACACTTGGAGAATCTTACAATCCAATTTCACGAGCTGTCGGACTTTATTTCCTATGGTGAATTTACAAACTTTGAAAAGTTAAAAAAGTATTTTATTCTAATGGAAAGAGAAGCATATTATTTGGAAAGTCAGCACGAGGGAATTCTATGTTTGTCCAACTCAAAGGGTATTCCTTGTAATGCCCTCCGACTTCCGAAAAGCATTCAATTTCTTCAAGTTCAACATTTCGCAAGATTATCAGAGTTTCCCTTCCTACAATGGGTGGAGAACATGGGTATCGCATCGTGTCAGAGTCTAAGCAAGATATATGAGAAGGTCCCAGCACACGGAGTTTTTCCTTGTTTGAAGAGGTTAGAGATCTGGAGTTGTCGTAATATCAAAGTTTTCTTGTCGTCTAGGTTGCTTCAACAGCTTCTTAACCTTGAAGAGATCATCGTGGGGGATTGTAAGCAATTGGAGGAGCTAGTGGTAGCGGATGGAGATGAGAGTGGTGCCATTCCAGTACTCCCGAGGTTAAATTATCTTGATTTAATAAGATTACCAAAACTGAAGAGCACTTGGAGTCAACTATTCATGTACAGCAACTCTTGGCAGTCTGTTAGAATTGACACTGTCAAACTGGACCGCCTGTTTTCAACTAGGTTATTACAACACTTTCAATACCTGGAAGTGATCAGCGTGGGAAATTGTGCGGAATTGGAGGAACTAATTGTAGAAGAAGAAGAACCATGTGAAATTGACTATACTGTCGCACTCCGAAGGTTGAAGTCATTCTACTTCGACAGCCTACCGAAACTGAAGAGCATTTGGAAGGGCATGATGGTTTGTGACTCTCTTGAAACAGTTTTTGTAACCAATTGCCCTGAATTGAAAAGGCTCCCTCTGTTCAACCGAGAATATCTGTTAGCCCCACCTTCTCTCGAAGTAATTTATGGAAGAAGAGAGTGGTGGGATTCACTCGAGTGGGATTACCCACGTCCTGAACATCTCTTTCGAAGGGTGGGTTGAAATGATCTTTTTCTCGAAAATCTTCGCTTTTAGGCTTCAATCGGTTTTCCTTTCTGCTTCGATAACCTGCTTCTACACTGAAAACCCTTTTGATCAAGGTATGTGTCATGTTTGTTCGTAGTTTCAAGCTTTTCATCAGAAACTTTGTTTCTTTTTAGGATTTTGTTTGATTGAATGTTAATCCTGTGATTAAATTATTGAAATGATATGAAAATTTTGTTCAAGAATATACAAAATCAACAAGTCAATTGTATACAGGTCGCCACAAGTCAATTGTATACAGGTCGCCACAAGTCAATTGTAACTTCTTACAGAACATTTTTAACTGTAATAGCTCAGAGTGTGCATCAACTGCATGCAACTATGCAAGTGCGCCCGACATGCAGAGATCACCGAGCATGGAAGGCCAACTTTTATCGAACTTAATTCAGTGACAGAGAGTGCATCGCAGAACTTAATAAGAAACACAGTATAGATGCATAAATTCCCTAGTGTAAGTGGGCAATCTCAAATCCCACATATGATGATATGATATGAGTGTACAAAATGAGTAAAAGAAAAAATGATGAGACCAATTATAGGCTGATGGACAAATGACATTTAACAATGCATACTAGATACAAAATTTTATAATAAACAAGAGAAATAAAAAGGGAAAGGGGAAAAAAAAAAGGTGGAGGGACATTGAGCCCGCTTTACCATCAGGAGGTGGTACAGACTCCAAATCTTGTCATCCAACAAACTCTTAGGTGTTATCCACTCCAACCCAGGACATCGATCAACTGACTGGCTCCATGGACGAGAGACCACTGCATCCCAATGCACACAAGAGCGTTTTAGTCAGGAAACCAGTTGATTGGATCAACTCGTCAGAAAATAGCTCCACTCCCAACAATCGGGGCCCTACGAGAGGACCTGCATCTCCTCTAGAGAGTAGTAGCAGCAGGTGGTCGTACAAGCCAGCCAAGTTGGGTACAATGGATGGGATGTGCCTAGTAACAATGAAACTCAGCAGAGCATACTTTCAACATGTGTGATATGTTTGGATGCTCCAATAGAGGGGGCTTGCATCCCTTGTGGTCATTTGTCTGGTTGCATGTTATGCTTGAATGAGATCCAAGGTAAAAAGTGGGGGTGCCCAGTTTGCCGTGCCAAGATAAAGCAGGTTGTAAAGATCTATGCTGTTTGAGTGTCAGTGAAAGGTGCTCTATTGCTTTTATGGCCTTGTGTAATTGTTTGTCATGTCCTCAAAATACATTCGTGATTGCTCACATTCTCCCAGATGAAGTTTAAAAACTACTGCTACGTGCTGCTCAGTCAATGTTAGCGAGTGGTCATATTTATCTTCTTTCTACGATAGTATTTGGCACTTGCAAAGTTCTATTGGACGATGTTTTGCCGGTATGGAAATGGCTTCGTTTCACAGAAATTGGTTCCAATTGTTTGTTGCTCCTTCAAACAAGTGCTCGACTCATATACTTCAGTAATGTATTTCCACACGAAAACTGTAGAAAGAAGATAATTAGATACTACCTAAATGGACCCATATCCAAATATCCACGGCATGCATGTTTGCATGTACCCACACGACACTGTTGTCTCATAAACTCTATAAATTGCGCAGTTGTTTAAAGTTGTAGTGTTCTATGGAAGGTAGCCTCAATAATTCAATTTACAAAATTGATCAATTTAACGAGTTTATTTAGACATTTTCTGTCAATTTATTGATTTTGTTTTGACATATCAATTATCAGAAACTTCGTCGAAATTCACATGGACTATAAAAAACTTCTCTACTTTGAACACTGTTAAGCATTTCTCCGATGTTTTTACAGCTTGTGGTTATAAATGGTATCATGCTACTATTAATATCCTCTTATTAATATTTGTTTGTTGTTGAGTACCCTTTGGTATAAACTATCACTGATTATTGATCGTTGTTTTTGGGTAGGCGGCTGCTGATTTTCCCCAAGGGGAACAACGTAAAATTTTTGTCAGTGTACGTAGATGTTGCAGATTCAGCTAATCTACCTTACGGTTGGGGTAGATTTGCAGAGTTCGATTTGTCAGTGGTTAATCAAATGAATGGTCGAGACACTGCGAAAATGTTTGTTATGAGTTCGCCCATTATCTTTTTCTCAGATTGAAAAGTCTGTATATGTGTGTATAAGTTCCACTAGTATACTAGGACAATATAGGCATATTTATTTGTAATAAGTTGAATCCGATCCTTACTCTTCTTGCAGTCTCAGAACACAAATTTAATGAACAAAAATATGATTGGGGATACAAGTCATTTGTGTCTCGGGGAGCCAAGGGACCCTGGGAAAGGGTTTCTTTTGAATGACACGTTAATTGTCGAGATGCATTTTCAATGTTTTGATTTGCTGTTGATTGTTGATTACTGAGAGATGCATTTTCAATGTTTTGATTTGCTGTTGATTGTTGATTACTGATAGGTCAAGAGTGCTGTGGTACTATGCAGAATCATCCTGCTGTTGATCTTCCATTATCGAAATTCACTTGGACTATTAGAAACTTCTCTAGGTTGAACATGAAGAAGCATTATTCTGAGTCTTTTCAAGTCGGCGGTTATAAATGGTATACTAACTGCTCTCCTTTGTTTGATTTCTTTTGCAATCCTAGAGCTATTTGATATAATCAGCTCTTTTTAGTCTCTGACCATTGTGTGTTTTTGATAGGCGACTGTTGATTTATCCTAAGGCGAATAATGTAGATTATTTGTCAATGTACTTAGAAGTAGCACATGCACCTGATTTGCCTTGTGGTTGCAAATCAACGGGGCCTTGGATACGGGCCTCTATCTCCAGATTTAACAGACCTTAGCGAAAAACTTCCAACGCGCCTCTAAATGGGTCTCCAATGTAACCATCTTGGATATATATCTTTATTTCTATGGATATTTATAAAGAACCTGAACCTGAAGCCCAAAGCCTAATTAAAACTTTGCACATGACTTCACTTAAGTCAGCACGTGACTGATTTTTCGGTCATCTTCTCCGTTGGAACACCCATCGATATAGAATTTTAGCTCGTCCTCAAAAAAAAATGAGAAAAACTATGCTAAGAATGGTAATGGGGATGAAGCTATGAAGCTTTTCCAGAGAATGAAGGATGAAGGGTTCGAATCCGATGAGGTTACTTATGGGGTTATTCCGTTATTGTTAACAGTTTATGCAAGACTGGGAAGTTAGACAATGCGGTGGAGTATTTCAATTTCTGTAAAGAGAGCAGTGTGCTGATTAATGCCATGTTTTATTCTAGTTTAATTGATGGTCTTGGTAAAGCTGGGAGAGTGGATGAAACGGAGAAGCTTTTTGATGAGATGGTTGACAAAGGATGCACACGAGATTCTTATTGCTACAATGCACTTATCGACACTTTTGCTAAGTGTGGAAAGATGGATGAAGCATTAATGTTGTTTAAGAGAATGGAGGAGGAGGGTTGTGATCAGACTGTTTACACGTGCACCATACTCATTAGTGGATTGTTCAAAGAACACAGAAATGAAGAAGCATTGAAGAGTTGGCTGATGGAATTGTCGATAGGGGGCGTGAGATACCACGGTTTTCATCAATGCCTCGAGAAAATCAGGTAATATTAACTTGGCCATCAAATTAATGCAGAGTAAGATAGGAATAGGCTATGACAGATGGCATAGTATCAAAACCCGAGTCAAGTTTCGAGTTCTCTTAGATAATTGAACTTGAAGTTTCTATATGTATGTATTTGTATATTACGTTTCTAAAAGTGAAATTTGGTTCTTTCTTATTATCTGTGTTTATGCTCCAGTTGTTTTACCTTTTTAAATGCATATTTTTTTTACAAGTGATTTTTATTACCTAGAAAAAACTAAAATAGACAAACAAACTACCCAACAAAGAACACCAGCATCACTCTGCTGCTAAGACATTCGACCAATCGAAAACAAGGTCTTTGAATCTATAATTCCTTCTTTGATATGTAGTGGACATCCAATGCCACAATAGCCCGTCTGAACTGATAACCCTTTGCCCCTGAAGGTATGGTTGTTTCTTGTTTTCCACGGCATCCAAATAGTTGCATACGGTAATAGACGGCATAACGGCATATCTTGTCCGTATCTTCTCCTTGGCCATAGTTATAGAAAATTTTGTAAAGACTCAGCTTGAGCAAGTAGTGGGAAAGCTATTACCCTTGGTTGTGTCAGCTCTGCCCACACCTCTAAAGAAAAAGAACAGGAAAGATGATAAATATTCTTATCAAATGTGTCACACATTGTACATACTTGAGACACCATAGTTCCCCTGTGTCTGAGTACATCAACAGTGAGAATGCAACCCGAAACGGCCTACCAAAATAAAATTTTCACCTTCAAAGAGATGGGAACCTGCCACACCAGTTTAGTGGGAAAAGAGGGGGGGTTGGTACTCTCTTGGTCTCTACCTTCAGCAGTTAGAATACCATAGAAAGTGCTCACCGAGAAGATACCATCCTTTGTTGAGCGCCACAAACACCTGTCTTCCTGGTCAGTTATCTCCACCGTATCCAAAACCATGGCCAAGTTGGCATATTTCTATTTCTATTTCTTCCCCTACTTTAAATATTTTGACATCTATTCCTATTTCTTCCCCTACTTTAAATATTTTCAGTTCCAAGTTTACATACTTGGGTCTTCTACAGTGAAAACACTATCTCAGTCACTCATCTCATTAATAAAATTGTTCCAAACCAATGGTTCACCCAGCAAGACATAGAACTTAGCGTTGTTTCTGAAATCATCTTTTGTACCACATAAATAGTAAACTATCCAAATTTCTCAAATTTCTAAGAGAGTTCGTGTGCTGGATAGTATAGGATGGCGATTGCTCACAAGGCTTAGGAGAGAAGTTTCCCGCCCAACATAGAAACTTTACTGACCAAGTTGTCTAGTGCCGGTACAGTCTCAAATCTAACATCTTTCTGGTTTTAATTTCCCCTTTACTTGTAAGTGAATTAGTAGGAATGAAAATGATGAGGCTCATCTTGTAACCCAGTGGACAGGAAAATTTTCAGGTGTGGAGCATCCACCTTGATTATTTTGAAGTTAAAAAAAATAAAAAAACTCACATAGATTTGAATACGCCGTAGAATTAGTATTTCACAGGCATTTGGAGTCATTAGACATATCTTAGAGCAGCTTTCTGGTAGATTATAATTGCCGTGGAGTATTAAATTTCAGGGTGCCCTTATTCCTAACTAGTTTTCGTTTTTGGCTGCCAAGCAAGCAAATTCTACTGAAAGTCTGAAATGCTGGAAAAGTATACAATGTACTATGCCCATTTTTACACATTATGTGTACAAGGGAAGGACTACCACCATCGTATAGGATATGCCTCCTACTACGTAGGCACTACTATATACTTTTACCAATCACGTGCACAATGCCCCAAAATTATTTTACAAATCTATAACATTGCCTGAGATATTTAAATCATTAGGTGTGCTTCTCTTCTGGTGATCAGTTGGGCCTCCCTTCAAACAAAAGAATAGGCTATTACAAGGCACAGAAGAAGCAAAGTTCGTTACTGTGCAGAGGGCCTGCTGAAGTTTTCACTAGCTGTCCACGTAGTACAATCTCCAGTTCTTGTATTTTCTGGCTGGACTGTCTTCATTTCTGTTTAATGTGCCAGGGTAATGTGTTTGAATTCAGTGCTTGGACTACTGCACAGGCCAGAGTCAGATTTAACCCAAAGTTTCCTCCATCCTACCACTGCTTTTTCTGGAATTTCGAGTATTGCTATACATTTTCCAAGTAATTAGAAAGTGGTTATGGATCGGAATTTTTGAATGTTAGGCGGTCGATGTGTATCCACACTTCCACAGCACTGCCGCGCTGGCATGAGAAGCAATGCATATGAACAACGTTTTGAGCACTGACCGCGGCTAACTTCCATTAAGTTTCTCATTCGCTTCCTACCATTCTCTACTAAATAGAAGGTGAAATTCATTTGTTGCAGAATCTCTACCCAAACCTTCTTGAAGAATTGACAGTTAAACAGTAGATTGTTTGTGTTTTCTGTGGAGTTATTGGACAAGATACAACTAAAGTTTGTTATAACAAATTGATGTCAACAAGCTGCAGGCCCCAGAGAACAAACTTGCTATGCCACAAAAGCCTGGTAATCTCTGACCTGGACAGTGTATTTCCCTGTTGCACTGCTCTTAACACAATCTTATTGACCACATGTAATTCATTATCCTGTATTTTCTGTCTCCAGTTCTCACGCAAGTTCATATTTGAGATGTTACATGATCCTTGAGTGAGTAATTAGTTAAGGACTCCTTTCACAACCAATTTTAGCTATTTTATCATGTAGCATCACTAAGCCATATCTATTATGTCAGAATAGAGGTGCAATTTCAGTCGACCCAGTAGCGAATTTTCTGAAAAAAATATTCTCCATGACAATGAGGAATCATTGCTGATTTTCAAGGTACAGAAATGGTTCCTATTCGTCTTGTTTGTTATATTCACTCAACCAACGAACTTTCTTGCTTTACTCTGAAATCTTAGACCTGTGCCTTCTGCAGTAGTTTATAACGACGTTGGACTACCCTTGAACAGAATTTATCCCAAGTATTCCGATGACAGAAATGGCATCTCAAATAACTACTATTGCAACAAACTATAATGTGAAATTACTGGGAGTTCAGAATAGCAATATAGGTGCCAAACAGATTATACATACATAACCCACCATGACTCTCTAGTCTCTACCAATTATATTGGTGCTTAACCCCTAGTTTGTAAACTTTTTATTATATATAATATATTCACATTTTGCCTGCAAAAAAAAATATTGACTGCATAATTGACCAACAAAACTCATTGGCAGAGAGCCCAACATCTAGAGCTATTGCTGTTTCATTTTCCTTTATTTGGTATTTACAACTTCATTTCTATTAGCACCTAGGCCCTCCCCCTCCTTCACCCTGGTGGAGGTGGAAGTCAGTCCCGCGACCTTCAGGGCCAACCCTCAAGCTATAGGCTTGACCAGTGAATTGTCTTATCGTTAAAATAATTTACAACTCTTTAATGGTATCAGGGGAAGTAGAAAACTTACAAGTTCCTTCTGTGATAGTTCTAGACAAGGCTACCCTAAAACACATAACAATGTCAAGTAAGCGAGATGATAAACGATCAACAGGAACCCCTCTTCTCCCGGGTGGAGGTGGTAATCGCAGTCCCGAGACCTTTGGGGCCAACCCTCAAGGCTTGACCAGTGAGTCATAAGTACCTCATGACTCTTTAATGGTATATATACCAGGCGAAGTAGAAAACCTACAAATTCCTTCTGTAATAGTTGTAGACAATGCTACCCCACCCCACAACACATAACATGGTTCCAGCAGGCGTGCTGCTGAACTATTTACAGGAAGAAGCTGGGCTAGGAAGTATATTCTGAAGCTTCACTACCTGATTCCTTTAATCCCTTTGTTGTTTTTATAATATCCACAAGTCTTTGAACTCAGAAAGTGAACTAAAAACAATGTTAACACGTAAAATCCAATGATAACTCGGTAACACATAATAGCTAAAATATAGCCTGGTATGCTTATAACCCTGGGCAACCCTTGAACGCACTGTGTATCTGGTTGTGTGAAGGGAATCTGAAATGCAGTTTCGCCATATGGTCTAGCTAGTGAACCACTCAGAGCAGATTTCATGAAACCCGAGTGACCATGACCAAAACTAGCTCATAGATGTTTTCCCATACTCGGTAAAGAATGTAGAAGTGTTCTTTACAGCAAGCTTCTGTGAAAAGGAGTTATAGACAAGTTATTAACAATATATAACCCACCCAGGGTCCCTATTACCATATCGCCTTAGTTTCTTCCTGATATATTAAATTCTGACTAGTGCTCTAAAGTTCATTTTCTGGTGTCGCGTCCTGGATTATGAAACGCAAATAAGATGTGTACACCTAATCATATAGCCTGTATTTATTAATCAGTACAATCTAGTTTGTGACATGATTAATCTCCTTTTCTTGTGAACATGCATGGTTGGTTGTGGTGTCAAGTCCAACCACAGGACAGAAGTTAGTTTCGGGTGTGGGTGTTTTAGTTCTTCATAAACTCTACTTCAAGGAGCTCTCAAAATGAGGAACTCGAGATTTAAGGAGTTTGGCACATACTATGATTCTTGTTCGGTAGTTACCTAACAAGTTTAATTTGTTTGCTGGTTGATTGCTTGCCAAGTCAGTGCAACTCGGTTAGCTGCTTCTTTTACGTTTCATACATATTGAAATTTTGCTATATAGAATTTAGATTCATAAACTAAAGATGTTATAACCAAAGTTGACATTCATTGATGGACCTAAAACCTTAAATCATAGAATATATTTTTCTCATTACACAAAAACAATCTTGATTACACGTTTATATAGTCATTAGCTGACATGAGTTAGTTAATTACAACAGAATGACGTGAGTTAGTTAGTTACAACAGAATGTTCTAGAACTATCTTTGATGAGCTGCAACCGTAAAACCATAATAACTATCCGTTATATAACAGCCATAAAAAGGTTTGCCCCCAGTAGCTTAAGTCATGATGTCAAACTTTGGTTATAACATCTTTTGGCTTTCTCACATGTAGTTCTCACATGTAGTTGAAACTCCTCTAGAGTTGCTTGGGGGACTAGGGGCAAGGGATTAACTGATGATGTTTGTGGTGGTGCCAAAATGAAATTCGGGAGAACCCGTCTCCTAAAATTACATCCACGCAGGCGAATTGACAATTCTCTAAACCGCCTCACGAGTTTTGCTCCAATCAAACTTGCTTTAACCAAAGTCATAAGAACAATAATATTCCCAAACTAATTCTAACTAAAGATAAAACCTTTGTTAGACGTGTCCAAAGCAAAGACCCACGGGAGGATTCTAAGCCAGGGTGCGAGATTATGTGCACAACCCATCCCAAAAAACAAAAGTATGCAATAATTTTTATTTTATTTTTTTTTCCAGAAGGGCTAAACAATAAAGATAAACAAAATTATGCATTTATTTCAATTCACAAAACTAGAGTGGCGTTGACTACTAAGAATTTAATATAGATTGATGAAGTTAACTACTTAAGCACTTAAGTCATTAATTGATCGATACACTATGTTTATATATATATATATCTACATAATCTAGTCCACAAGGGGCAACAATTCAACAAATTGTTAACTTCCTATAATGTTATAAGCAGTCTATATAACTCTACTATCATGTGGAGAAAACTATAAAAGATTAACATTTATATCTACATAATAATCTAGTCAACAAGCCTACAACAATTCAACAAATTGTTAACTTCCTATAATGTTATAAGCAGTCTATATAACCGTACTATAATGTGGAGAAAACTATAAAAGATTAACATTGAAAGTAAAAAATTACATTGTTGTTGTTTTTTTTTTAAAGTGAAAATTTTATTGATAATGATAACGAGTTTTACAAATAATATAATTAGGACAAATGTAACTTCTTATAATGTTATAAGCAGTCTATATAATCCTACTATTATGTGGAGAAAACTATAAAAGATTAACATTGAAAGTAAAAAATTACATTGTTGTTGTTGTTGTTGTTTTATTTAAAGTGAAAATTTTATTGATAATGATAACGAGTTTTACAAAGAATTATAACAAGCATGCAACAAGCTACGCCGCAAATCCTTTTTGAATTTGTTTTTTTGTTTGGGTTGAGGTCTGACCCTTGTTTAAGTATTGAAAGTGAAAGAAATGAGGAAGAGCTTACGGGTTTGTTATGAGTGATTAGAATTATATAAAATGACTGGTTGGGTTTTGGGTCTTTGACTATTTGTTTTAGTCTCATTAACTCATCAAACATTCAAAAACACATTTGTCACTCTTTAATGGTTTTGGACTCAAAATAAATAATAAATGATAATTTTATAAGGGCAAAAAGAGAAGAAGAAAAAAAACGTTGGTTTATTGGAATGTTTTTATTAGTCTTTTTTTTCATACTATTTTTTTTGTTGATTATATTTTCACTATAGTTGTGAAAATTTTGGGAGTGCGGTAGTAGAAGTTTTCTAAAATAATTGGGGGTGCGAGTCGTTATAGTTTGAAGATTTTTCAAGACTTAGTTATGTGGTAGTGGAGCTTTTCTAATCTCAGGGGGTGTGACCGCCCCCACACGCAACCCCTATATCCATCTATATATATCACATCCCACTAAAACAAGAATCCCTATATTCTCTATCCAGTGCAACCATTCTTTCATATTGAACCAAAAACATACTAGACTTGTTAGGGCAAATATGCAACTGAAAGTGAGACTGACGATTTTGCCCCAAATTGCAAACTTTTCGAAATGATAAAACCCAAGAGGGACACAAACGCTAACATGAGTTGAATAAGAGGACTGTAAACTAACCAGGTTTTGATTGTATTAGCCATGAAGTAGAAGAAAGGTTAGGAATGAAGAAGAAAGGTTGAGAGGTAGTGAAGAAAGTGGTGATGGGAAAGATTATGCCAAAGAGAGAGCTATTTAAAAAACAGCGTTCAATCTGTGTGGTCTCTCTATATACAGTCTCTGTATTATAGTCTTCATTGGTCTTGGAATAGGGCTAGGTTGAAGTTTTGGCTTATTGAGAACCTAATTTCTGCTCATGTACCAGGCACTGGAGGTCTTTAACAGCTGTAAATCCATTTTTTTAAAGAGCGCAAACAAAAAATGTTTACATTATACGTTGCTATTTTGGTTTCGGCTACTACTTCCTTTTATATTTGGATTAGCAAAATAGAAACCAAGCTTTGTATTGGTGAATAGTTTCTATAGTTTATGTGCTTTGCAGACCATGCAGTTACACTAAAGAGGAAGAAGAAAGGGCAAAGAATAAAAAAACGGATGGTCAACTAAACCTATCTACGGTCACATGGAGAACTCGACTAAATAGTACACAATTAGAATCTATACAATAAGAACTACGTTTTCATTGTGTGCATTCTCTCTTTTAATGGAGTTTGATAATTACACTAACAATCTCTTGATGAATGAAGAGCCCGAATACCTATGAGCCAAATTACACTAACAATCTCTTAATGAAGAGCCCGAATACCTATGAGCCTGTAAAACCATGGTCTATATAATGATCACTTTGATAAATAAGACACGTCTTTTATTGAAAATCCCATATGCCAATGAACCTTATAGTCTAATACAACTCGTAGATTAACTAGTATGGCGCTATGGACACCATAGTTAGCAATTGGTAAAAGTTCGGTTCGTAAGTAATTCGAGTATATATAATAATGAAGCTAAAAAAAAATTTTAAAAAAAAATAAGAGAAAATTTGACAGCATACTCAGTAGACTTTTAGTGAAAATACAAATAATTAGCGAATAACTCGAAAATTAATAATTTCCTACCGAATTAACAAATTATTCCGTATCATTGAAAAATACGATATTTTTAAACCTTTTCCGAATTAAACGAATTATTTGCGAATAATTCGCCGAATCGCTAACTATGACCGTCATCAAACTCTTCCAATACAAACTAAAATCCTAGAACTGGTGATCCTTAAGGACATTTAAAGGTCATGCACTAGGTCATTCTAAGAATATATTAATTAGTTGGAAACTTGGGATGAACTGTAAGTCTTTTTTTTAGTCTAAAAAAGAAAAGATATATATATATATATGTGTGTGTGTGTGTGTGTGTGAAAAATCATTTAGTGGCTAGATGAATTTCAATCAAACTGGCTACATGGATGAACCTAATTTCAATCGCAAACTGGCCACATTTTTCTTAATTTATTTACCTAGCTATGGGGATGTGAGTACGAATGATTGTGCAAGTATACCAGACCTGTCTTGCGAAACCGGATAAAAATAGTGTCCACGCATTTTAAAGTCAGCTAAATTGACAGAAATCAGATTTGAAATTTTCGCAAAACTCAAATTGTCACCAAAACCCTTAAATTGTCACCAGAAAATCAAAAGTGGAACCAAATCTCTAAAAAGTCTAATTTGCTTGAACCCAAATTATCAAAATCTAAATATAAAATGGTGAGATTTTATTTATTTCATTGCGCCTAAAATAAATAAAAATGATGAGAGAATATTTGGTTAACTGGAAAGACATGATCTTATATTATTATATTCCTTGTTAGGTTAATCCGACTCATCTCTTATCATTTTACAGTTACCAAAAAATCTCTTATCATTTTACCGGATTATCTACATATATTCTTTAGTAATCTTCCATTTTGAGACATCCTTTGCCACCTCATTGTTCTACACTCAATTCATACCATAAGATACAAATCTCAAACTATATATAGAAAATAATGATGTATTGAAATGTCACTTACCAAACAACGTACGAGCATAGGAATTATTATTTCTACCATGACACATAACATCGATGAATGGTTTGTAGTTTGTAGTACTAACTGTGTAATACACTTAACCCTTCATAATTTAAACACTAGGAATCTTGCGACCTTTCCTCTTTTAAATAGATAGCCAATAAACCTAATAAGGAAACTAGAATAGATAGCCAATTTATGATTATGATCTCCACTATTCTAGAGTGTCCTAATCTAGACCATTCTAGAATAATCATATATTCTCATATCATACATTTCTCCAATAAGTCGATTTTGTAAGACAACACAACAAGAGTGTAAATATGATTGTAAAACTCATGAAGTAGATGATGACTTCAGACCGGAGCGAGATATTGGAGGTCTTTTTAATTGGTATTACACAAGATCTAGTCAGACACCTAAAATACATGATAACCAAAGCGGACCAACGACTATTAGGACATCTAGTTACAGTTGCCAGGTCGAGCAAGGGACCATGGCGTGTCCTGTGGCGCTTGAGTATACTAACAATGAGGTACTCAGACTTTTTAAGTGGAAGCATAACTTTTCTACTGAAAAGGTCTCCCAATCTAATGCCCTTGTTTGGTTTAGATTTCCAGGATTGAGTTTGGAGTTTTGGGAGGTCCGTACACTCATGGCGATGGGTAGAGCAGTTGGTAGGCCTATTCATCTTGACGCAACCACTGCCTCAAGAGATATGGTGTACTATGCAATTCAAGCGTGTTGTGCGACATCAACTTAGCCAAGTTAGTCCCAGATTAGATTTGGGTGGAGGCTGAAGGCTGAAGGCCATGACTGCACATTCTGGCAATAAATAAAGCTAGGTAAATTGCCAAAGTTCTGTAATCACTGCAAGAGTGTGGGGCACATTGACTGATTGTCGGTTTCTCAAGGAAGACCTTCAGAAATCCAAGGAAAAACTAGTTTACGTCACTGACAAAATGGAGACCAGCCTAGAAGGGATGACAAAAGAAGAGGAGAATCCTTCCAAGAGCAAAGAAGTGGTAGTGGACACTACTCCCTTAGGGATGAACAACGTGACTGTAGTGGTGGACTACCCCTAGAATGGTGGATAACACAACGGTAGTGGTGACAGACAATGTGGACTCAGTCACTCAGTAGAAGTACAAGCGGAGGTTGTGAATGTGGAAACTAATGCTGCATCTGAAGCACACAACCATGAGCTTTTTCAAAAACAAATGTCGGCTGAACAAGCAGTTAATGTGGTTAATATTACTGCAGTTGTTGTTGAAGAACTAATTACTGGAGCTTGTAAAGAACAATCAGGGGATGCAGAGGAGAATTGTGAGGGTAATGACCAAGTTGATGGCTACTCGGAGTTAGAAGCAGCAATTGATGATCATAGTGAGGGATGCACCTGAGCATTTAAAGGAGGACTTAGTGGTTAATTATGATGAACTGCTTGGTGATCCTACAGGGTTTGAAGCTGATACCGTTCTAGACCATACTGTGGTGAACGAAATAGCTGGTAATAATACAATTTAGCTAGAGTAAAGGATGTTCAGCATCTTTCCAGCCATATATTTTGTGTGTAGCTAGAGTAAAGGACGTTTTAGCATCTTTCCAGCCATATATTTTGTGTGTAGCAGAACCACTAATAAAAACTAGGGTTGATCGATTCCACTCTTACCCTAGGTCTCACCTACTTTGATTACCATTTTCTGCACAAGGATACAACTGAGAGAATTGGTAATCTATAGGTGCTGTGGAGGAAGGGATTGGTAGTTAGCATGGTTCAAGCATCCGCCCAGCAGATTTCAGTGTTCGTAGAAGATTGCGTTGTTACTGGATGCCAGTGTATGCAAGCTCCCTAATGGCATATAGAAGATGACTTTTGAATGAATTGGAAGCTCTTAATCCTATATCTCCCTGGGTAGTGATTGGAGATTTTAATGCAGTACTTCAATATGATGAAAAAAGAGGCGTTCTTGTACCTAGGAGGACAGCAATGCAAGATTTTGCGGACTGGTACAATGCTTGTAATAACTTGAAAGTGAATATGTGGGAATGAAGTTAATTTGCTGCCGACTAAGCGGCATTTTGCTGCCAACTAAGCGGCAAAATTTGCAACCACCCTACAACATCAGAATCCGGAAATTTTTGTAGGTAAACCACTTTGGTTATCAAAGTGGGAGTCTCCTGTAGCTCCATATTTCAGATTTGAATGAGATAGAGAGGTGCATGTACCACTCTAACAACACACCTTTGTAATCCTATAATTTACTTTAATACAATTTCGCTAATTCAGAAAACAACAACAACAACAACTAGTTAGAAGCCTAAAATTCATGATAACCAAAGTGGACCAACGACTATTAGGACATCTAGCACAGTTGCCAGGTCGAGCAAGGGAATATGGTGTGTCCTGCACTCCTGCGGCGCTTGAGTATACTACCAATAACACTCAGATAAGTTATCATATCTGAGTGTGCAGTCAATGCACACAAAAGCATGTAATATAATATTGAGGAGCAGTGAACATTATCCGAGTAACTGGTTGCTGTCCAATGATGAGCTGCAACAAACTACCAATGTGTGAACTGTGAAATTACTCTCACGGTTTATCCAAAACCGCGTCATTTGATGTCGAAAATTTGATGTTCCTCTTAAAGTTGGTTGGTGTTTTTTTGATTTGGTGTTTGGTTTGGTTCAAAATTTTAGTGTTTTTTTTGTTTCTCTCCTAAAGATGCTTTTAGATTTTGGTCTTCTTTGGTAATAGGGATATAGGGGTATTAGGTTTTGGTCCAGACTTTATCGTTTATTAGACTTTGATCCTCCTAACTGAGAATCAACTCCGTTGACTATTCTTCTAATACCCAGAGTGCCATTAACGTGCCACACACGTGAGTATTTTTTTTTGTTAACTCACATACGTGAGTATTTGAAAGAACACATAAATTAGTTTCGAAGTTTTACGAGCTGACCATTTCTCCAAAACCAAGAGATAAGAAGTGTTAACTAGTTTCTGTTATCTGTGGAATTACTATTGCAACAAACTATAATGTGAAATTACTGGGAGTTCAGAATAGCAATATAGGTGCCAAACAGATTATACATACATAACCACCATGACTCTCTAGTCTCTACCAATTATATTGGTGCTTAACCCCTGGTTTGTAAACTTTTTATTATATATAACTAGTAAACGGGCACGTGCTAGGAAAGAAAATTGGGGCGGAGAAAATCAAATGAATGAACGCACGTAAATTAGAATAGTAAATTAAAAACTTCAATAAGAAAAAAAAAAACACTTCAATACGGTAGTTGTATTCTTTGTTTGATTCAATTTTTGATGCTCTGCCATGTTGCAAATAAATATATTCGAAGAGGTATTTAACTGCTTGTAATTTAATCAATATATAATTATTAGTGTATATGCCACAAACTAATTTAACAAAAAAAAATAGGTACTGGAAAAAATGCTAGTGTTCTACATAAAAAAAAAAAAAATTGTTGAATTGGTATTAAAAACTCTAATATTGCTTGCAATAGACAGAACTTCTGTACGTCAAAGGTGTCATGTTGAATAAAAACCTCATCTATAAAATTGGGGTGGAGACAATAAAAGGAATGAACGCATGTAAATTAGAATAGTACATATTACATTTGTTTGAATGGATTATGTGTAAAATGTTTTAGAATAATACAGGCTGAGGTCTAACAAAAAAACTTCAATACGCTAGTTGTATTCTTTGTTCGATTCGATTTTTGCTGCTCTGCCATGTTACGAATAAATATATTCGAAGAGGTATTTAACCGCCTATAATTTAGTCAATATACAATTATTAGTGCATATGCCACAAACTAATAATCTACCAAAAATATAGGTATTATGTTAATGAAGGTAACATTTGTGCTGCTAGTTGTGTAATTATCTTGTCGAGCATTTATATGTGATTGAGGAATATTGTTGGATTCATATGAGTGTACTACCTGTAAGATATAAGAATATTATATCATGGTGTGCAACATAATTGTTATTCTACACTGGAGAATAAAATATCTAAAAAAAATGCAAGAAGAATAACTTTTTTTTTCATCATTGTCTTCAAAATGATCTAGCGAATCCATCATCTTTTTTTTTTGTCGGTATAAGTAGGTAGCTTGGACAGAGAGAATTTGTAGCTAGCTAACAAAAGTAATTTATTTATTTATTTATTAATTTAGAAACAATCATATTGGGAAACAATTAGAAAAAATGCACTGGATACTGTTAATATTTGTTCAATAGATCTATTAAGTCGGATATAATATGTGGAATGAATTGAATGTGTAAATAATAGCTTTCCGAAAGATGGCTATGTGGCAATATTACAATTTAAAATCTTTCAATATAATGTGGATCTTATTTCATGTGTATGGAGATTGAATGATTAAAATGATGGAGTGTTGATTTTTTCAAACCATCTGTATGGATGCGACAAAAGGAAGAAATTATGGATGCTAGCTAGTTGTATCGCTGAATATATGACATCTGTTTCACCCTGTTGTTAGTCGCAAATTCCTTTGATCAATTATTACATTGGTTATTGGTCCCCATTTTAAAAATGTTATTAGCACCCAACTCCGCAGGTTTCGGGCTTCCACTTGATTAACATAATGCAATGGAATGTTGGTTATTTGAGAGTCAAATAAAGTGTAATGATCGAGTAGTTAGCAGCAGGTGCAGAGTGCATGGTGAAGGAGTGCAGATGTATTATAAGCGTGATCCATTGTGCATACTCACTGTGCTATGCCTAGATGATTATAGAAACATTTTGTCAAGCGGCAACAATTTTGATTATATATAGAAACATCCATAATACATACTGGTGTACTGGGAAAAATGCTAGTGTTCTTCATAAAAAATAAAAAAAAATTGTTGGACTGGTATTAAAAACTCTAACACTATAAAATCCGTTTTTTGCCTTGCACGTGATTGACAAAAAAAAAAGTGTAAGATCCTTATAGATTGTAATTTTGCAAAGGAACACTTTTAGTTGTTTAGTATGGGAGGAGTATGCAAGGCTTGCAAATGAAATTTTACATATAATTGTTGTAGTGAGCTGTGAGCCATTGTAGATGGGTAGCTACCAATCCATTTATTTTAATTAGCTACCAATCCATTTACTTAGGGTAGTTCCAATGGGGGTGTAAACCGTATAGAGTGTAAAGTTTACACTCCAAGTGTCAAAAAACTATTTCCAATGGGGGTAGTATACCGTAGGTAATAGACTATTAGTTGATAGAGGAGATGGGGAATCTCGCTATTAGTTGATAAATAGCTCGAACGACACTTTAACCAACATCCGAAGGAGGTATGTATGTAACTCTTTGAAGTTTAATGCACAGGTAGGGGTCCTTAACCCCATCACCTTATTAAAGAAAAAAAAGGATCTGTTGACCGAAGTATGTGTGAGTTCTGGCTGCTTTGTGCACCATCATTAGGCTTTTGTTTGTGGATTAGATGTAATGTGTTTAGGCTGTGGTGGGGTTTTGTGGCAGGGGAAGGCGGTAGATGATACAGGTTCAGCCGTTTCATACAATATTTTTTAGGTTTTCCTTAGAAGGCTGAATTTAAAGTCGATGTACTGTTGAATTTTACCTTTTGGATAGGAGTTTTATTTGTGTTGGTTGGAGCAAAAATTGAAAGGAGACTTAGTTATTTCAGTCATGGGTACCAGTGTAGACTGTAGAGGATGTTATGCTATCCGGCTAACGGATATTCTGACATGGCCCAGCCCAGCTATCCCAAGGCAATCAGATTGAGTAGTGTGTTTCCACCTTATGTAAAAAAAAAACCCTATGTAAAGTAATTCCTCTTTCTAACAAATGGGATGAAGAAGACACATGAAACTGAATTGTTTTAATAGGTTCAGTGATGGCACGGTCAGAATCTTTTTGCAACTTGTACTATCGGTTATATATAGGAATGTAGAACATTAAGTTGAGAAGAGTGACACAACAACTGTTTTCCTTTACATGGTTAATCAGATCAAATCCCTTTTTGTAATCCCGAAAGCACTCTAATTTGTGCCCACATTAAGAAAGAAATGTGATTTTACTGTGTTTTGACTTTTGAGTGTTGCAAAAAAAATTTATTCTTACTCTACACTCAATTATGAGTTCATAAATTCTATAATGACACGGTGGTTTTGTTTTAGCAATGTCAGAGTCTGCTTCGACTTCGATTTTTTTTTTAGACTACGACCTGTGCAGCCCTTTCCCAAGCTCCTTTGTTGTAGTAAGTATTTTTTAAGAATAAATTGTGCATAAATTTCCATAAACATTAGAAATGGATATTGTTATATGCTGTTAAGCATCCGATCTGATGGGAAGCTCCCAATCAAATTTTTGATAGTTGGAGAACTGAGATGAAACTAAGCCTAAGCAATATTTACTTAGCATGCAAATGTTGGATTGATCAACTATAAGTCTCAAGAGCTAATAAATTGAAGGCTTTATATATGATGAGTTTCCATGCATGCAGAGTTTTATATATGTTAATTGCAATGACAATACGATTTGAATTACCCTTCTTGCAGTTATACAAATAGTCCTCCAACAAATTTAGTTAAATCCAGATAAATAAATAAAAATAAAAAAAAAAAACTCCAAAGGTTTGCAATATTATTTATACTAAACGTGGTGTGGAAACACCCATAGAGTCTAAGTACAGGTTTTTTACAAAGGAAATCTGGCAGTCTACTATGCCAACACGGCAACACATATTTGTGGCTATCACAATAACATAAGAGGCTAGAATGTCCGCTGTAGAGTTTTTCTCTCTGTAGATGTGTATGAGAGATACATCTTCAAAGAAGGAAAAGAGATGCCTTATGTCGTCAATAATGTCTCCTGCCTCCCAAGGTTGGTTTTTGTCTTCTCCTCTGATGCATTGTATCAATGCTTTTGGATCGCATTGAATGTGTATGTATATGATCTTGTAGTAGATGGCTAAGTGTAGAGTCTCAAACTTAGTGCTTATGCTAGAAATGAGTTGCAGATTGGGACAAAATCTAATCCAGATAAATGGGCATGATCGTTTCTTTTTTTATGCCCCAATCCATCTTTAACAGTAACTGTGTTTCTTTCTCTCTTTCGTTCATAGGCTCAAAATACACGAGGGACACGTCCAAAACTGTAATATGTACTCGTGTTTCAGGTTGGAAAATTTGTAGATGTTTCCTCGAGGAAGCGAGGCTCTCTCTCTGCTCATCCATAACTCCCATGCCCTTTTCCAAGTTTGACATACTAATAATAACATGAAGTGCTTGACAAACTGAATCACTCAAACAGATCCTAGTAAATAAAGATTCATTGCTTCAACTTCATTTTACTGATTACCACTCCTTGTGGTTTTGCTTTCGAAGTCGTACCATGTACAACAACACACCACCACCACCCCGGATGAAAAAAAAAGAAAGAACGTTGGTTCTTTGAAACTATGTATTGAAAACTCAATAAGCGAGAATCTTAACAAAGTAATCAATATTTTGGGGAGGAAACCCTTATTGTTACTCAAGAAGTGGACTAATGGCGTTCTATTAAGTAAGATTCAAGAAAGATTACGAGTAGAGTTTACTATTAACTTAGTATAAAATTCTGACCTTGATGCATCGCTTTGCTATTAACTTAGTATACGTAACTCTCAAAATCGGCCATCTTCACTTGTGCACATAGAGCACCAAAGCTCCTCTAGAATTTGACATGCTAAAGGCACCATCAAAGAGTATTTTCGCCAATCATTACGAGATCGAGACTGATTTACAGTTTGAGTTGCAACAACATTACCATTCTCTAGCCAATGGTCTTGTTCAACAAAAGGCATGTCCAATTGACTTCCCAAGCATAATCTGCATGTTTCCACAAAGTGTGCATAGAAGCTTGAGCTCCTTCCATCTTGACTTGGTTTATGTGATTCCAAAGTTCAAAGAGAAAACGACGCTTAAAAAAACAGGCCCCTAAGGTGTGTGTCATCACATGCAAGAGTTCAAACTAAGATTCCCCAGGTTTGTTTAAAAAACAGAGCAAACTAACCACTAATAAAGTAATAAGCAATTACTTTGGAATGTATAGTGCTAAAATTACGAAGCAAAAACTTCACTATAGAACTAACATTTAGATCTACATGCATTCAAGATACCCCATAAAAATTTGAACAATGAAGAAGCAAAGGACAACTTAGACTAATAAATCTAGCTAGTGACAAAGTCTAATAAATCTGAACAACAACTAAAAGGTGTGGCTCTCTATAACATCGATATGTTTAGGAAAGCACTTTGAAACCTGAATAAAACATGTTCAGTATGAGAACATCATATCACATAACAAACATAATACAAAATTAAATTTACATGTCATGGATCGAAGGCTGGAACACTACAACTTGACACATAAATTTTGAGATTTGATAGGTCCAAAAATCACTTAAAGGAACATGACTCTATACAGATTTTCTTGGCAAATTAAAATTTATCACCAAGGTGTGAAAAATAAACTATGGAAAAGAACCAACATAAGATGTTCACATGTTATATGAAAACCAACCAAGCACATGTCAAAACAAAATGTTCTCCGGGCATTCTAATTCGGCACGAGATGTCTTTGAATTTTCTTGATTTGCATAGGAAAAAAATGCTTCAATATGCAAAGGAAGCAGCCATAAGACTGAGCAAAATTATTATATTAGTATATTACTTACAAAATGAATATTATGCATTGCAATGTTTCAGTAAGAAGGTTAATCTAGCACCCTAAAAAAAACCAAAAGAAACAACTCTTACCCTTTCTAGTTGCAATTTGCTAGGATACTCCGGAAAGTTCTTTGAAACCAGCAGACAAATTTTCAGACGATTTGGAATGACACCCGCTTTCAAAACTATTCCGAGCGCACATGTGAAACAGGGTTAGCATAACCAGAATCAGGTTCAACCTATACGTCTTAGCCAAACAAACCTTTTGCGACAGTCAGTACTATTGAATGCATATTCAAACCTCAACTTTTCGGGATCACGCCAATCTCCGTGGCTATACTTCGAACTTACAGGGCTTCCAAGACAACGACGTGAATCAATTTAATTCATTTCAGAAGTCAAGTATTCAAACCATCTAGTTGGTCTATCCCATTCCCTCGATCTTGCGTAAGTCGGGGAGGCAAGGCAAGTTGTCTTGATTTCGCCCGATCTTTCAAACCTATACTATAAAATTGGTCCAAATCAATAATCGTTATTCGACAAACTATCAATATAAAAAATTTCAATATGATGCTCATAAGCCAGTTCAATATTATATTTTCTACAAATGAGCACAACTACCGAAGGAAAATTCAATGAGCAAAAGGATTACAATCTTACATGAAGCATTTACTTCAGAACAAAGGTTTTCCATTGGGCATAGATCTGACTACTTTCAGACAAAGAACAACTCTTGAACCTCCGCAAAAGCTCCATTCATTGCTTATCACAGTTCTCATCATTGCCACTCTTCAAGCGAAAACTTCGGCTCCTGCACCTCGAAGATTAGAAATGGATCTCTGTTCTTGCCAAAGAGTAAAATCAGCCGGCATAGCCTTCCATGACTGACCAACTTACATATAGAAAAGTTTTACTATAGGAACCATAAGGCCATACACCTTAAGTGCTAACATGTTACAGTAACAACGTCATGACTCACGAACTACCATGCTCATGTAAAACTAAATCAAATACAAAGGAAGTGCCCAACAAAGTCTAGATTTTCCGGTCGCATGTGATTCTATAAATATTCTGAAACTAAAAATAAAAAATAAGTAAATAAATAACATGGACACCATTTATGAAAAAAACAATTAGAAAAAAGAAAACCTGGATTATATGAACCAATGAGAATACTCGTAAATGAAATGAAGACCCAAGTATGTTTAGAATGGTAAACGTGCGTCAGGGATGAAGGGCAGTAAGCAAATTTAAAATTAGAAGAATAGAAGACATGGAAAAAGTAAAAAGTTTTTCAAAATAACCTCATCCATTGCATCAGTGCAATTCCTACAAATAGAAGGAGGGAGACAGAATATTGGAGGTTGGGGATATAGAGATACTAAAAGGAAGAGAAGAGAATATAAAAATCATTCAAAGGAGAAGAGAAAAAATTGGAGTTCGGAATAGAAGGAAATCGAGATGGAGAAGTCAGAGATGGAGAAGACAGAGATGGAAAATGGGGTCGAAACGGTGTCTTTTGGCTATATTATCTGTTAAAGCAGAATTTCCCATAATTTTCCATTTTTTTTCCCATTTTTTTTTTCGTTGTTTGTTGAATGACAAATTTACCCTTGCACATAAGGGTTGTGAAAATTTTGTGGGTGAAACTTTTGGGTACCCTTTTGATTTAAAAGTTTGTATTATTTCAACTTGTTCAAATTGTGGGTGAGTTAGACTGATCACGTCGTAAGAGAACTTTATTTTTTATAAACGTATACGAAAGTCGCAATTACATTTTCTCAAATAACTAATCGGTAAAAACGCCTATATTACACAATGAAAATGAACAATAAAGAACGAAGAAATTAATTGGTTTCAAAAAAGCATACCTGATACAAAATTGTTATGTTTCTGGAAAAAGGCTCCCAAGATTTTAATACGGCTATAATTGCTACAAAGTAGAAATCCCCAACATACCAATGCTCTGAACCAAGATTCACCACTTAGAAATCTACAAATCAGAAACCATTGATTAATAAAATGTTCAAAACTATAATTTCTATGAAGCTGATCCTAAGAAAAGCTATGGAGAAGTGTCTGACTGTAACAAACTTGAGCTGTACAATCCATTGAGGTTAAACCTTAACTGTCTATTGTTTAAATATAGAAAGTATGGTATGGAGAAAGCATAACATGTGCTAGTGGTTAAACCAGAAGAAAAGTGTGACATTAACCAACGTAGCACATAAGTTTACAAAATCCCAACTATAAGTGTCAAACCATTTGTGTATGGATTCTGACTGATTATCTTATTAGGCGATATCAATAATATATATCACATTAAAAGAAAGCCATCAAATAAAATAAAAACAAAAAGACATTTGTCTAAACTAAGAACACTATTAGTTACATGTAAATCAAAGTTCAACGCATGTTAATTGTCAATAAAAGTTCTCACAATGAAAGCAATCAATCTCTGTCATTGTATTTCTTGATCATTGATTGACTCGGTCGGCCTTAAGGATAGTACACCTTTGAATTGTTTAGCAAATGACAAAACCAAGAACTGAAACAGGAGAATAATGTGAGAGTTCTTGAAATTGCTCATTGGCAATGTATTGCACCTACTTAAAGGAATATATAAGTTAAAAAGTATGAGTATTGAACATTATGTAGAAACAATCTACCATGAAAGACAGAGAATAAAATAGAAAATAGAAAATAGAAAATAAAAGCATAACTGAAGGGAAAAAAAATCATTTATGAATCACCAAAAGTACTGGGTTAGAGATTTTATTTTTCTTCACTTTGGCGGATACTCACTTGATTTTGTATTATTTCCACTGACAATAACACAATGAAGCAAAGGATAATACCCTTAAGTCTTCTTGATGCTCGCTGAATGAAAAATAAAAGCGAAAATTCAAACAGTAAGCAATGACCAACCTGTTATTGAATCCAGTGTGTTTCTCCCAATCCAAATAATCCACTTCCTTTCATTTCTAAGAGAAAAACCTGTAATACAAAGCAATTTATTAAAAACGAATAAACTTGAAACCAGACAATTCTTAGAGTGACAACTAAGCGATGTCGAAAAATGAAGACAACGAAATTTAACTAAAAATAAGTCATCCTAAAATTTGAGAATGACGGGTTAGATAAAACTTTGGTAAAATTTTCAATCAGTTAGATAAAACACTGAAATTAGAAAGAGGAAAATTGAAGACACATCTTCAGTGGTGAACCAATGGTCATTGACGGTTGGAAGCCTTAATCTGGATAAAGTGAAAAGCCTTAAAACTTTTCGTCAAGTTTTATTGGGAAGAAAGTGAAAAGTATCTACCAAATCAAAGTGTTGTTTACCCAAATCAAAGTGAGTCTACCAAATCAAGGCGATCACGTTACGTTCAGCGGTAGTACTCTTCATTACCAAAGGGTCGAGAACCCATCTATCACCAAGAACTGCATTCATAGTCCCGGCAGATCATCCGGTATCCATTGTCACAACAGATAATCAAGATTTGCAGATTGTTGCATTTAAGATCAATGTTGAGAATAACCAAAGAAACTACCAATGTTGCGGTATGTGTATATATGTACAATACCAAAGAGTCCGCGTAAGTAGTAAATCCAGCGTAAAGACAATGTATTGAATCAACTGGAAAGGGAAGGAGGAACTCGCTGTCCTTCAACGTGGTCGCCGTAAAGGGGAGGTGGAAGCCATTCTCAACAACCAAAGGGAATCAGTCTTCCCGTCCTAACCCGGCGCCAACAGAGAGAGGAGCAAGAGCAACGCCATGGCGGCTTGTCCATAATGGATGCATTGTGGGTGTTTAGAACACACATGCAGTGTAGCATGTTTGTTTATGTAAACAATGGATGAGAAGAGATCATGGAGAGAGTATCTGAGAGGGGATTTGGGAATGGGGATAGGGAAGTTATAGAGTCGGAACGGTTTCCCCTTTTTTTTCTTATATTTTCTTTCGGGAGGCGAAACGGTGTCTTCTAAATGACGAATATACCCTTCAACTTAAAACTGGTATGAGGATTTCGTGGATGAAACTTTCGGGTACCCTTTTGATTTAAAAGATTGGGTTAAAATCGAGAATACGGGGACTAATAAACGGCGGCAAGTTTTCCCATTATATATAAGATAAGATGAATCATATCCAGTGAAGGCTTAACAAACGAAAAAACAAACTAATTCCAGCCATTTTACCATGCAATGTGCCGAACTTTTGTCTAGGTTTTTAACCATTTCTTGAACGTTTTTCAAATCCGATAACAAAGGCTTAGGGGTCGTTTGTTTTTCTGAGCCTATGAATCTTTGAATCTTTGAATCTTTGGATGGCTCATCCTCCGAATGCTAAATGCCGATTCTTTGAAATCTAAAAACATGTTTGTTTTCTGTTTAGAATAACACGCTCACGAAAATTTGAATATAAATCATTCGGACAATTTTACTCATGCTATCTATTTCAAACACTAACTTGATTTTTGGTAAACAAAATATATATTATATTTGAGGAGAAGAGATGGATTATCGAAAAAAATAAATGATAAATAAATTTATTTAAAATATGCTTTCACAAATATATTTTAACGGTTTATTTTCATATTTTGTTTACTTTCAAAATATATATATGTAATTCTATTTTTTAACAAAGTGGATATCATTCACCCAAAAAAATGAAAAAACCCGTGACGCCAACATCAAATTTTGAAGAACCTATTTTGAAGCCATAAAAGTCAAGGTAGGAAAGTAGATGGGTTTTTGAGATTGGGTTCTTAAGAAAGGGCAAGAAGTGACTTTCTTGTTTCAAGTATTAGAATTCAAAGATTCGGAAGAAATTTTGGTCTTTGAATCTTTGAATGCTAAAAAGTACAAGCCCAATGTTTAAACTACTTGAAAAAAACAAACAAGTTTTGAGCCTCTGAATGCTTAAAACTTAAGTTTAAAAAGGCTCTGAATGCTGAATTCAAAAAAAAAAACAACCCCTTAGACTTGCCTTCAATATCCAGAATATCAACAAGATAACCACTAAAATTCAATGTTTTACCACATTCAACTGCTTCACCCTTCTTCAAGAACCTACTATCTATCACCATCCCATTCTCATCGTAGAGATAAAACTGCAAACACCAAATTCCAAAAATTTATTCCAGTCTCAAATAAAAAATATCGAGAAACAAAACAATTAGACATACCTTGTGAGTGCCGTTAGAGCAGTGAAGTTGTAAAACACCGTCATGATAAAGTTTCCTCTTTTGTTTTAAGTGTTTTAGGTGTATGTCACTTGTCCATTTCTTCAATTCTTCTATCGTAAAATGCCGTTTTTGAAGTGCATTTGTTTTGAAGGAAAGACTATGGAAAGGAAAGGAAAATAGGTGTGGTCCACCTTTTCTATAGTTTTTTGGCTGTTTGTTTGGCCCATGGAAAGGAATAGGTCATTCTGGAAACAAAACTAGGGAAACGGAAATGGTTTTGTGTCTGTGCCCTACCCCTAAAAAAATCACGGAAAGGAAAAGAAACAATAAAAAAGGGGGCAAACCACTTCAAAAAAAAAAAAAAAAAATGCGACATCTCAAGCCACCACACCCTTTTTTTTTCTCTTTTCATCTCATCTTACACCACTCAAACGTCATACTCTATCTTAGGTATTTTCTTCCTCTCCTGTATTTCTCTTTGTGGGATAAGCATATTTTTTAAATATACAATTTTTTTTTCTTATTATTAGTAATTAATTAACTTGATAGGACCAACATATTGTCTCTTATAATTCGTTAATAAGTCAAATGCCTCGTTTTTCATTTTACAGCTAAAACAAACTGGTTTCTGACTTTCGACTTTAAAAAATCAATGAATTATAGTATGAGCATGAACGTGCTATGAGAACCTTTTTTTCTATGACCAACACATGAACTACTTTCTATAATGTCATGGTGTGTACTCTAAGAATTATGACATCCTACGAAGTATACAATTTTGCACACAATGAACGTGGTACCGTACACATGGATAAGAAGATTCTTAAAAAATCGTGCTTGAAAAATCGTACACATGCCTCGTCGAATTTGTTGGTTTAATTTCTGGTGTTGGTTAAGAAGATTCTTGAAAAATCGTGCTTGAGAATTTGGTCTCGGGACTTGAATGAGATTTTTAGATCTGCAAGTCTGCTTTCCAATACAATTGGATTCATCTTGTTTCGATATTTGCACAGTAAGTTACGACTGTTTTAGTACATAATGGTCAGCCTGGATTTTTCTGACGAAGTTCTGTGTTTGGTGGCGTTCTGTGCATTTTCTGTTAGGAACCTCATTTTATGGCCTGAAAGTTAGTTGTAGACAATCTAGTGTAGTTTTATACCCAATTTATCTTGTACTAATCAGAGTTATACAAATAAAGTTATGACAGTTTTAGTGCAGATAGGTCAACCAGAATTTTTCTGACAAAGTTCTGTGTTTAGTGGTGTTCTGTGCATTTTCTGTTGGGAATCTCCTTTCATGGCATGAGAGTTAGTTGTAGACAATCAAGTGTAGTTTCATACCCAATTTACCTTGTACTAATCCGAGTTATACAAATAAAGTTATGACAGTTTTAGTGCAGATAGGTCAACCAAGATTTTTCTGACAAAGTTCTGTGTTTTGGTGGCGTTCTGTGTATTTTCTGTTGGGAACCTCCTTTCATGGCCTGAAAGTTAGTTGTAGACAATTTAGTATAGTTTCATACCAAATTTACCTTGTACTAATCCGAGTTATACAAATAAAGTTATGACAGTTTTAGTGCAGATTGGTTCAATATTTTTTTTATTGAAATCCAACAAATATTTTTTTTATGTCGCAAGCAAACCCGAAAAAAAAGACCTATAAAGGTAAGCAAATACCTAGGTTGTTGGAATGGGTTGAAGTGCTTGGAGACAATATTGCTTATGGTAACATACAAAAAACTGGTCTTACGGTGGATGAGGACGCTACAGTGGCAAGTGAGATGGACATGATGTTATAGAAGGCATGAGGCTTGTTATGCAGAATGTGGCAGATTCTTTGTGTGTGAGGAGTGAAATTGAGCATGAGAGGATTGCAGCTGAGGCTCGTAAGAACAATGCTCTAGCCCTCACTTGGGACCAAATTTGTTTAGCCATTGATGAAATTGATGTGTTGGATGAGGAACAAAAGATTGCAGCTATGGAGTTGTTTTCACAAGATGGTGCTGAAAACCTAAAAATGTTTTTTCTCAAGATGAATACCAACAAGTGTGCTAGTTGGTTATTGAAGAAGCTTAGTGATAATTGAGTGGATGGGTTCTCAAGTCTTTTGTGGTTGTTTTAGATACACTTTGGATATGCTTTCATGTGTTTTTTTTTTCTTTTTATGATAGAGTGTTAAAGTCTTTTGTAGTATTTAAGATCCATTAACTATTTTGGATGTTTTCAAGATTATTGTAGTATTTTATTATTGTTTTAGTGAATGCAACAATAGTTTATGTGTTTGAAGGAGTTCTCTATTATTATTGTTAGACAATATTATATATGAGTTTGAAAGTGTCATACAAGTGTTCATACTCCTAAAACAGGGTAGTTTTTTTTTTTTTTTTTTTTTTTTGGTTCTATATGCTAAATTCATTTTAATTTACAAGATTCATGTATATATCTGCAAAATGAAAAAGGTCATGCCATTTGTTTTTTATTTTATTTTTCTAGGAGTAATGAGTTTTGGAGAAAAATGATAAGTAATATGGATGAATTATTCATATTTCCAGCTTTCTTTTCCTTTCCACAGCTTTTGCATAACAAACAGGATTATTTCTTTCCTCAGTTTTACTTTCCTTTCCACAGTTTACCAAATAGACATATATTTGAAACTCTTTCCATTCTATTCCTTTCCACAGTGAACTACTTTCTTTATTTTCTTTCCTTTCCATTAGTAAAATTTTAACAAACACACCCTTCGTGTAGGGAAAGTTTAAGAAATTATTAATTGAATTTTATCTGAAAAAATAATTCTACTTCTGGCGGGAAACATTTTCCCTCCATCGATTACGATAGATTTAGCCCAAACAAATCAAATAAATTGACCGATAATTTCGGTTTTAGGAGGCCGGGTTGACGAATAATTATGGTTTTAGGACAAAAACGGAATGACATCAGGGCAGTATAAGAACATTTTCAGGGTTGACTCCGGCCTAAATTATTTTTTATTAATATCAATTATGACTTTCTCTAATATACATGCAAACACTACTATCACTACTATGCTATGATATATATGCACTAATGCACTACTACATGTGTATACCAACATGCCCCACACACCATTATGTATGTATGTGTATAACACACATGCAAACATTATTATAGCTTTGGAGTGCCATACTCAAACACTTATGGAATGCAGCTATCATGGGTGGCATGGTCGTTCTTTGGAAACACAGAAACCAGATCAACTTTGAGGGAAAGAAGCCAAACCTCATTGAATGTAAGCACTCGATACAGTATCACATCCTCACCACCTCTCATCTGTCGAAAGCAAGCAACAATTCTTCTAACAGGGATGTGGCTACAATGCGAGCATGGAACTTAATAAACAGGCTGAGAGATGCGCCCACAACAAAGCAATGTTCATGGGTGCCACCGGAGCAAACTGTTATGAAGTTAAATACCGACGGTGCTGCCTTTGGCAATCCAGGACCGTCTGGTATTGGGGTTACATTCAGAGATTCGGAAGGTGTTTTTAAGCTGTCTTTATGCAAGAATATCGGGATTGGATCCAACTTTAGGGCTGAATGTCGGGCTATCATTGAAGGCATAGAGCTGGCTATTAGTAAGGGATGGTTTCGGTTATGGGTTGAATCTGATTCTGAACCGGCAATCAAAGCCTACATTAGTGGGAGAGTGCCATGGGACTTGCAGCCGAGATGGAGGAATAGCTGTACCAAAATTCAGTCTATTTTGTTCACCTCGATTTTTAGAGAGGGCAACTTCTCTGCCGACGTCATAGCCAAAACTGGTGTAACCCTCCAGTTGAATGAAGTCCAAATTTTTGAGGGTAAACCACCGTGGTTACTACATTGGGAAGCTCCTTTCCAGATTTTCTTTAGATATGAGATGTGAAGTGAGGTATGAAGCCATGTAAAAGTTGTTTCAATGTACCTAGTTTGAGAATGGTTAGACTATATGTCCAAACCACACAATTTTGTAATGTTTTCTTTTTTATATAATTTCTACTTAACAAGCAAAAAAAAAAAGCAAACATTATTATATATGTGTATAGCGCGCATGCAAACACTATTATATATGTGTATAATGTATACCACACATGCACACATCATTATGCATATGTGTAGGTTTTTTTTTTTAATTGAAGACTCCAAATACTTACTTTAGATATTAGAATTGAAGTATGTGAATATATTAGTAAAGTTAAATTGAAGTATTTTTTTTTAATTGAAGACTCCAAATGCTTGCTTTAGAGATCACAATTGAAGTCTGTGAATATATATATTAGTATCTCTTGTGTGGCTACAAATTTTGACCGCATGGTTTGAAATAAGAAACCCATCTAGTTAAGTCTGATCGTGTGTCTTGCATGTGACCATGACATTTTCTCACATTGCGATTAATCAATCAAATAATACTATACATTTTCTTAAAACCAAAAACAAAATAGGAGATTTCACTAGAGATTTGAAGTACAACAATCCCCAAATCAATAATCAGTCAAAAAGAGTTTTTCTAGTTGGAACGATATTAACTTATAATGAAAATACTATAAAACAAGTATGTGTCGAAAAAACAACATGATGCTCATGTTTTAGGTAATTATCACTATAATTTTTCATTGTACATTGCCCTAAAACTTAAAGTTTTCGTACATATAAAACTTATAAATCGTGACAAAATTTCAAATCCCGAGCATTTATTTATAGACAAAATTAAAAAAGTTGTATTATTTGTTCGAAACAACTTCTATACCAGACTATATCCGATCCGCTCTTCATGTATGAACAAGTGAGGGTGGACAACTGGACGATGTCCTGATTTAGGTAAATATGGTTTAGTCTTTAGTGTACGTGATTTGCGATTCAGTAGCGCACACAATACCACTTTTTATCCGGTACGCAAAGAGAATCGTACCCATATCAGAGGGACACTGACACGTGGTTTAGTCTTTGACCATTGAGATATATTTAATACGCTTTTACCATATTTTTTTGTTTCAGCTCTTCTTCTTCCTCTTTGGTTTAAGTCTTAACCGGTGTATCTCTATCCAATCACAGGGAACTAAGGATGAAGACTTTTGTCCAATGTACAAAGAGAGACTACATTATATTAAATCCTCAACTATTTTTTGTCATTCACAAACGACTCTCATTCTTCCTCAACCCTTTCTTCTTCGTTTTCAGAACACCATGCCTCTATCACTTCAAACATTTTTTTGCTTTTAACACTCTTTTTCAAATTCTATTATGGTTTATCTCACTCATTATTCACCTTGTCATCTATCATTTAGAAAAAGTAGCTTTATGGGGTAAAATATTGAGTTTATTAGTGAGTAGTGTATTTGCACTGGTCTCTCTTATATATTTTGTCTTTAATTGGCGAGAGTGGTACCAATGGATTGAAAATGCAGGGATTCTTGTTTTGATAAGTTGTGAAATATGAGTTTTTACTTTAGATGAAAATAATGATGAGCGAATTTCAAAAGTTTTTGGTTGGGTTAGGATATGTTTAGGCTTGTTTATAGTTTTTATGACTTTATTCAAAACTACTTGGGTTATTGTGGAACTCATGCTAAGGTTTCAAGAACTGGAGAGGTGCACTCCTGCAACATACACTCTTAAGTATATTTTAGGAGACCAAGCTCTTCCAACGTTTGTTGTAGAGAATCCACCAGCACCAGCACCAGGTAACAAACTTCATTTTTACTTAGTTTCATTTTCAAATTCGTTTCATGATTCTAATTTTATTTACCAACACCAACACCAGCACATAATACCGCTTTTTATCCAGTACGCAAAGAGAATCGTACCCATATCAGATTCCCATTATGGGTGCTACAAAAAAAAATTGCAAAAGATTAACTGACCGACCACAAAATTACTATTATTACTAGTTTAACTCAGACAACCAATCAATTAACAAACTATCAAAAAAAAAAAAAAGGTAACAAGCTGCAAAATCCATGTTATCAAAAATCCTACACACACTACCCCCACATTACCTCAAAATAAGTAAAATCCATCATGGCGAAAACTAAACCAATCAAAAATGTGTTTCATGGAAAGCCCCGGATACAAAAATATGCTTGAACATGTTGTAACAAACCAAAGATAAACCTCATAACAAGCAAAACCCATTTTGCAAAAATTCAAACAAACAACTCTCACACTATCAAAACCCCATGTCACATTAATTGCAATTACATAGAACAATTTTGCGAAAAACAAAATAGACAATTGCAAAGAACCCATGTTGCACAAATAAAAAAATTTGGAGCGTTTGGTGTTAAGAATCTTTGGTCTCTATTTAATTGAAATGACCTAGATTTTTGGAATGGCAAATACGGTTGAAGGATCACTCGTGAAAAAATTACCAAGCAAAAAAAAAAAAAAAGTTTTTTTGTGCACCAAACATCGAACAACAATTTGTTTGTTTGTTTGTTTTTTATTTTTTTTGCCGCCAACATCAAAGAGCTACTTATCTCATTTAAAACAGGTATGCTAATAAAAAATAAATAAAACATCAAATCCGACTCAAACTCCTTTGTTTATGTACCCCTTTTACTCTACTAATATCAATAAAACTACCGAACTTCATGAGAAGAGTTTAAAGTGTATTTCTTCTTTTAACAAATGGTGGAAGAAGAAGAATGTGAGAGTTAGTGAAAAAAACCAACTAGTCAGTGCATTCTCTTAGATATATATATATATATACTCATACAATATTGTAGTAATAGCCTTTTCGCACAACAATAAGTCAGTGCATATATATATATATATATATATATACTCATACAATATTGTAGTAATAGCCTTTTCGCACAACAATAAATATAGCACTTTTCAGGCGATGCATTATGGTGTGTACCAAATATCACCACTGTAGATTACAACATTCCCCATTGGACTTGCTCAGAGGCCTTTTTATTTTCATGGAATACAATTTTTTTGAGGACTACATGCCACCTTCACATCTTTAGTTGGTTTTATCTTATCATATTGAGGACCCTCTACATAAGATATATTCTCGACAAGATAACCCTCTGGCCACTATTGGTTTTCCTATTTAGAAGCCCATATATAGCAAGGCCCAGCCCAACACACACAACACTCCAAAATCACGAAATGTCGCGATATTTTGCAAACCAATAAAAAGAAAAATCGAGAAAAGAATTGAGGAGCAGCTTCGTTTCTTCTTCTCCGCAAACCAAGAAAGATATAAATTAAGTGTTTCGAACATTTGATATCAACTGTTTACATGCTATTCACTTCAAATAACTGAAAAAAGTTGGATATTCGAATTAAACCTTTATTATGTGTTTCACCTGTATTGGAGCATCTTGCCACACAGATAGTTGTATACAATTGTTGATAACTTAGTATCCTTGATCACTTCATGCAACCATTTGTAAGCATTTAGTTTTTCACTTTTTTAGTTTTCAGAAAACCAGTAACTTTATTCAAACTAAGATATAGACTATAGAGTATATATCAACATTCCTAGCAATATAGGTCACTCTAGAAATATCTAAACTGTTTACCCTGAGATTCTGAGATTCTGTAGTAGATATAGTTAATCCTTTCAACAAGGTGAGAGCTTCTTATTCTGAACTCTCAGCATTTTCCTAAACATTCAGAGCCAGATTTTGATTAAAAAAATAGAATATGATAGAAGATAGAAGTCCTCACAATCAGGAGTGTTAAGGGGAGTTGGATATGAATTCATACTCGAGATTTCTATTTTCACATAGATAAAAGTTTCACAATGACACAATCAGATATTTTGGGAGAATATAGTTCTACTTTAGAAATATTTGAACTCTTTACACACAACTTAAGCACTGATCATGAGCCTCTGGAGCTTCTAGGGTTCCAATGTTTTGTTTCGAGTGTTTCAATGTAATTTGTGTTCGATAATCTTATTTTCCTGTAAAGATCTTGCATGCTTTGTGTCTTTTTAAATTGTTCTTTGTTATAGAAGCATCTATATTTGTGCTGGATTGAATGATGATTTGGAGTGTTAGTCGTGCAATATGTTTAGTTTTGTGTGTTTCTGATTTTGTTTGGTAAAGAGGAAGCGTACTGATGTTCTTAGGACGCCTTGAGCTACGCTACCAAATTCTAATTTTCTGACTTGATACTACTTTAAAGAAATGATGATTTCCTTTCTTCTAGTGGTTCAGTATTAGAGTCGTTGGAGTAGATTTATGGATGAAAGCTTAGAGATCCATGTATCAGTATTTTTTGGATCTTAGGAACTGATATGAACTGTTTACAGACCCTTCACATAACCTCTACCATACGTTTCAGCTGTCTAAACTTCCTGGATTGCAAAGAACACTTCCTCCATGCAACCATTTGTGTGCATTCAGATTTTACACATTTCTTTCCCTGTGTGGTTTGTGTGTGTGATAGCCGGTAACTTCATTTAAATGTAGTACGGTCAACAAAGCACCGGTTGTTTTGGTTAGCGGACAACAATAAATTATTAAAATATATCAATTTAGCTTTGAATCCCATCAGGTGATTTCCAATAAGTTTTAGCCTTCAATTGTGTGAACTGAAAACAAATACCCAATTCTTGCATAATACATTAATTGATATATTCCAACTTAAGTAATGCAGTTGGCCCTCTACACCTAGTTATATTTGAAGGAATTGCAAAGCAATTAGGAAACCTCGTAACAAAAGTATCAGCATTGACCAAAGATTTAACTGATGGTCCATTAGAGTACTTGGCCATTCAGAGTTAAAGGTCTTTCTGCTTCTGGAGCTGACTGAAAAACAAATCATGTGTATCATCAGCAGAAGAGAAGAAAAGGATTCTGAGTTGATTGCGTCATTTACTGAAATCCAGGTCTTCATATCCAAGTTGCCCAAAAAGGTCTAGTGTAGATCCTTATAATCTTTTCATACAATGGCAAACCATAAGGGGATATTGGTTTCTTTCGGGAGAATCTAATGCAGAGCTTCTAACTCTATCAGATTGATTGGAGATAAATTCCACTAGTTGGAAGATCGTTCAAAACAAAGAGTTTAGGAGAGAAAATCACCATGAAAGGAGTTGAAATCTGATGAATGAGTCAGCATAAAAATGGACCTGACTATGTCAGTCAGGTTTCAACTGTTTTTGTCTGAAGCTTTATTTTCTCCTTACTCTCCATCCTGAACAGTCCTCTTAACAGTCGATATCTATCTCATATCAATATGCAGCAGTTAGAATCAAGTACTCAGTTTTCAATTCAGGTTCTTCAGAAACGCCCTACATCTTGGTACATAGGACAAACTGCATTTCGTGTAATAGTGGGTAGGTAATGAAGATCTAAAGCAACATTCCTAGGATTGTAAATCACCTTTTAGAAACATTTTTAAACCGTTTACACATGACTTAATTACATATGAGTATATGACACCTGGGGAATGAAAAAGTGGAGTCAGAGTCCTTTAAGGTATAGTATCAACAAAGCTTTTGAAGTCACTCCCAACAAAAGTCATTGTAGACCTAGTTCTCGAGATTTATTAAATTTTCATTTTTTCCACAAGTTGAAAGCTTCTGCGTGACTGCTTCTTGTGAGCCCAGTCATTGAGTTTTTAATGTCCTGCAAAAGAAAATGAACTAGACCATCTACAAAGTACTATTACTCCACTGGCTCTCTTTGCTGGTGAGAATTATCAATTAGGAAGAAGTGGAATGTTTGTTTATTTTGGGGAAATAAGATAATAATATAATTTTTTTATAGCAATGGTTGAGATTTTTAAAAATGTCTCAATTTGTTGCGTATAGTAGTATTTTTGAATCTATAAGAGCATCCTTAGAACGAAAAGTTACAGATTTCATGTCAATCCAAATGTCTCAGCCTCTCAGGCGATAGAAGGTACAACATAAAGAAAAATGATTAGGTTATGTTTGGTGTTCGTTACATGTTGCAGTATTTTGATTGTTGCAAATAAATTTGAATTTTTTGTTCAATTTTCAGTCAAGCTTTTGACAAGAAACACACTAGACATGCCTATAGTAGGAAGACTGTCGGTGGCTTCCACAGTTCTATAGCAAGAGTTAATTTTACGAATGATGTCGACTTGCCATACAGAAGTCCAATTGGGAGAAGGCTGGATGAAAATCTCCCTTAATATGGATATATGGTCCCATCAAGATTTAATAGACAAGGGTTGAAGCCCATCTGACCAGGGGATTTAAAGGGATCCGTAGAGAAAAATGCATCTTAATTCTCATTCTCAACTATGGTAAGTTTATTTGTGACAATCAAGTTGCTGTCTCAGTAATAGTGGAACACTCAATCAGAATGTGAGTTGGATTCTAATTGGAACACATATTATGACGGGGTATAAAAGTCCTTGTGATCAGGAGTGTTAATAGATGGGTATGAATTGGCATTCGATGTTTCTATTTTCTTAGTCGGGTATGAGTTCACACTTGAGATTTCTATTGTGGTGCTAGCAGGTTTTTAACCCGAGTCTGTTGCAACAAGTCTCAAAAACTTTACCAACCAAATGTTGGTCTAATCGTATTCGATCCGTGATTTATTGTAGTGGTGGCCTATGCTCAATAATATTAGTAACATGAGGTACCAAATTTGTAGCTGTGTCTGTAGGCAAAACTCAAGAATATTTTTCGGTTTGCTTTGGTAATTCATCAAATCTTGGAGGTGTCAGTGCTTGTTAGTTTGTCTAAATATTTGTGAAGGGACATTTTTTATGTTTCGTTGATCATGTTTGCGCTCGGGAACGATCATCTATGCATAAGGGTGATATTCTTCTGATAACTTTGCTCTGCTAATGACAATGAAGAATAATGTTTTTGATGATGTTTGTTAGGTAACTATTTTTATTTGTGAAATGCTATTTGCTTTTATTTGTTTTTTTGGGTTTGCTTTCTTGGTTGACACCTTTTATCAATTTTTAGGATCACAGTTCCTTGCAACTAATATCATTACGGTTGACACCCAAACTCTCCCCTTTTCAAGCTTTACAAGGTGCCCCTCAGAGTTGTCTATGAACCTCGTAACATAAGATGTTTTGCAACTAAAAGCACAGCAGCATTACCCGGAACTCAAAAGGAAGATGACATTTTCCGTACTGTATCAGCTCCAAAAAACTTAAGCAGGTCAAGTAATTCCATGAATGAGTTCGAGAGAGAGTTACAGGAGATTTTTCTTCAAGTCAAAACTATGCTTAAAAAGGGGAATATAGATGGTGCAATGAATTTACTTCAAGCAAACTATGAAGCAGTGAAAGAGCAGATTGCTGGAGGAGATAATGGCATGGAACAAGCTGCCATACTCGATGTCATAGCCTTGGGATATATGGGCGTCGGGGACTTTGAGTTTGTCGAGTGCTTGTTGGACATGGTAATTACTCTATTCCATCATTTAATTATTTTTTGATCTGGTAATCTTGAATGTTTGGAGACATATAAACTGTTTTCACTTGTTCTGGTTACTGATGAAAGTGGAAAATGCAAGCTAGCCTAATTACTTTGCATGTGGCATCTTAGTTGAATGACCCTATAGTGCTCTATCTATGAGCAGGTGGACACTAGAATTCTTGGAGGTAGAGGTAGATAAGGAGACACAAAACCACTCGCTAATAAAAATTGGAATTAGGAGCCACAACAAAGATGAGGAGAATGGAAGTAATCAATAAGTAAAGAACAAGCTTTATAGTACTCTCTTTATGAGGAAAAACACCAGCTAATTAGTGGTCATATTTCTTTCCCACTACACTGATGGAAATGTGTGGGGTTTGTGTGGGGTTTTTCATAGAAAACTGTTAATTCCTTTCTTCTCTGAAACATCCATCGATGTGTTGTTGCATGAGATTGTCGACACTTTCCCTCCTTTTGTGTCTGTGGCTGTGTGATGTGTTGTTGTGTTTGGAAAGGTAATTCCATATTCATATATTTGAGAGTTGTTCATGAAAATGTGTCAAAGAAAATAGAGTCTATCTGGTTTGTTTTTGTCATGTGCATCTTCTTGAAAATACATTATTTCGATAATGAACAGTTGGTAGAGATTGTTGGGAATGTAAAGAACAATGAGCCATTCTTGGATTCAGTGTTGCTGCATATGGGAACTATGTACACTAATTTCAGGAAGTATGAGGAGGCCATGGCGATGTATGAGAGAAGCCTTGAAATATTAGAAGGTTTATTTGGTAAGTTTCGAGCTGGTCTATGATTCATGTTCCACGCAATGCAGTTATAGTAATTTGAAAAGTGCAGTCTTTTTTTTATTTTCTGTGATTCTCTGAAGACATGCTTAGTTTAAAGCGTATCCTTGTATAGGAAAGAGTGATCCTTTTGTAGTACCATCACTTCTGGGAATGGCAAAAGTCTATACTTCTATTGGAAGAGTCTCAAAATCTGTAGAAATCTACCGCCGCACAGTCGATATTCTAGAAATGAGCAGAGGTGCTGAAAGCCTGGATGTTGTGGTGCCTTTAATAGGTCTTGGAAATCTTTTTATCCGGGAAGGTAAGGCTGCTGATGCAGAAAACTGTTTTTACAGGTAATTTTTATATTCTTGCATGTTCTTTTGTTTGGGTCTAGGCATTATATCACATATTCTGATATACCTATGTGTGTTTTGCATTCTAGAATTTTAAGGACATGCAAAGTTATATGGAGACCATTATGGAAGAGTTGGAATAGCTATGTGTTCCCTTGCTAATGCTAAGTGTGCAAAAGGTAAGCGTTGTACTGCTATTCATAAACCTTTAGTTGTACTTGTTATTTCCATTGAGCTTGTTGCCAGTATTTCTGAACAAAATAAATAACATATTAAAATGAATATCAAAAGGAGTTGGAACCAGGTGGTCTGACCACTGAAAATTATAAAAACACGTCCCAGTATCCAAGCTCTTTCAAGATGCCGTGTCAGACGTTTTGTACCCGTGTCGGACACCAATTCATATATATGTATCATATTCAGTTACGCTGAAACTGATTTATACTCAAAACAGCTATTGTACCATATTTCGGTGTTTTCTGATGTGAAGATAGCCCCATTGGCAAACCTACCAGTTGTGCTATGTGGCCAAAATATATTTCAAATAGCAAAAGTGGCCAACCTTTGGGATTAAGCATGTTCCGACTTCCGAAGGCTGTGTCTGGTGCAGGGGGTTAGCATACCCTATCCCTTGGAAATAGAGACGTTTTAGTATAGTGTTTGGTCCGAATAAAAAGTTAATACAACATAATACAACATACAAGTCGGTAAAGAGCGTATTCACAAAAATGTACGTTTTCCGAGAAGTGAGGAATCCCACAAAAAACGTTTGATGCTGAAAATCTTCTGTAAAATAATGTGTCGTAGACTCGTAGGTTAAACCTTGGACTCTATGTTGTTATAAAGTTACTTTTCAATGAGTGGAATGTTCCCTTTCTACTGGATTGTATATAATATTTGGTGCTTCAAACACCACCGAATGATAAAGTGGATCCATCTGAGTTTAGGTTTTGTTTTGATGTGACCTGTCACTAGTTAACAAAGGGTGATATCCTTCACTTTCTGCACCATGTGTGTCATGTGAAGCTCGTATCAGGTATTAACTGAATAGTGTTAGTTATAGTTACGTAACAGTTTTGGTTATCGTATTCTTGTCTTTCAGGTAGCTTGGATGAAGCTGTTGAATTATATAGGAAAGGCCTTCAAGTTATAAAGGATTCAAAATACATAGCTATGGATGATGAAGTCATGGAGAAGATTAGGATAGAGTTGGCAGATTTATATCACATTGCAGGAAGGTAGTGACTCGCTTCCGATATGCCATGGGCTTTTTGTAAAGAGTATTTGTACTTTGAAAGTTTGAAGTTAAAATCCATTATATTTTCCACCTTGTTCTTTTTACACCTTGTTCTTTTTACTACTTAGTTTACAATTAAACCGATGTTAATTCCGGACCAGACTTTGTACAATATTTACACCATTCATAAAGAATTCACTCTGATCACATTTGTAATGAAATTTGCATTTTTTATGTCGGCAAAAACAGAAAATCGGATGATCAAAAATTCAAATGAAGTTACGTAGGAAGCAAGTCAACAACAGAAGTGGTCTTACCAAAATATCAAACATAGCATTCAATAATGGAAGACCCACCAGTCCCACCACCACGCGCAAAGACATTCTCTCTTTATTGACTGGAGGAAGAAACAGAGTTGTTGGTTTTTTTCATTTCATCACAAACAGCAGAGAGAGTTTTCCATAACTTCTTTGTCGATCTTGGACTAGTACTCAGCTTAACATCACTCGATCAATTATTATATTACAAGGTGAGTTCATTACAATTTTTTTCTTCCTTGTTAGTTGCTATTATACACTTGATTGTTACTCTTGTTTTTTAATTGTCATTCATTGTTAAAGGTTAACAACATAACCATGTTCTGCAAACTTAAACTCTTGATCCATCACTTATTTGAAATCTGAGCTAACCAATTCTACTGATAAAGTCCAATGATGACTATCTCTTAAAACTGATTTGTATTTTTAGCTGCTAATTCTCCACCTTTACATGATTTTAAATGTGCAGATATCGAACGTTTTCCTTTGGTTCTTGTTATTAGAGGTTCAGAGAACAACCAACTGCCCCAAACAAGTGAGATTATACATATTCTCTATTTACTTAATGTTATGTATTTTATATATATCCTACTGGAGTACTTCTATTATGTCTCATCACTTTAATTAACCACCAATGTGTTGTAATGACAGGTATGGAAGTTGTTGGAGCAGCAGTTGGAAGCGTACTGACTTGTGCGCTTAATCAGTTGGGTGTCAAAAGTCTGAGTGAAGAAATTCAGGCATTGAGAAACAAAAAAGGAGATCTGATTGCCAGAGTAAAGGAGGTGGAAGAAACATTGCAGTGCAGAGGTAGAACAAGGAAAGAAGCGCAAAGTGAAGCACAGAATTGGTTGACTAATGCCAACAATGTTATATATAAAGGCGGATGATGTGGACAAGGAAGCCAGCGTGGGAAGTAGATGCCTAAGTGGAGTTTTACCTAATTGTTGTTAAGCCTAGTTGTTGTTCCACGACTGAAATTACTAAAACAAATTTTGGAGTTCATTGAAGAGATGGTTGGTCTATTAGATGAGGCTAGTCGATTCTCGGAAGAGTGTTTGACGTTTTTGGGAATGGAGATGCCCACTACAAGACTGATTGGTAGTACTGCTGATAAGAACTTCAAGATGGTTTGGGAATATATAGTAGGTGATGAGTTTGAGAAAATTGGTGTCTCTGGCATGGGTGGCGGGGAAAAACCACCATTATGAAGACAATCAATAAGCAGCTTCGTGAAAAGAACGTGACGCGTTTTGAAAATGTTTTGTGGGTTCTTGTATCCGAGAGATGTTGATGCTCAAAAACTTCAACAGCCGAGGTTCGAAAGTAGTCGATTTGGATCTTTCGCTAGACAAGATGAAGCTAGTAGATCGTCATCACTGTTGAGTGCATTGCAAAGAAAGGGAAAATTTGTACTTTTCTTGGACGACATATGGGAGGCATTTGATCTACATAAGCTAGGAGTTCCCGAACCTTCAAAAGACAATGGGTGCAAGATAGTATTGACTACTAGGTCACTGCATGTGTGCCAAAGGATGTGCCAAAAAGAGGTCAAAGTTGAACTTCTTTTAGAGGACCGAAGCATGGGAATTGTTAAGTGAAAAATGTTGAGGAGGTTGGTCACGAAAGTGGAAGAGATTGCAAAAGCAATTGTTGCGGAATGTGGTAGTTTGCCCCTTGCAATCATCACAGTTGGTAAAGCTATGAGAAGAAAGACTAATGTTAAAGAGTGGCAACTTGCACTTATAGATTTGCAGGAGAGGAGTTTGAACATGGCCATGGGGGAAGAGGTCATTCCGAGTCTAAGGTTCAGTTACGATCAATTGAAGGAAAATGACCAGAAGTGTTTCTTATATTGTGCACTATATCCGGAAGATTCTGAAATCAACACTAGTGAGTTGATTGAGTATTGGGTTTTGGAAGGGTTGGTCAAAGGAAGGAGCAAGGAAGAAGAGATTCTCCGAGGCGATGTCATATTGGATTCTCTAAAAGGTTGTTGCATGCTTGAAGACGGATCAGCTGAGGGTTATGTGAAGATGCATGATTTGATCAGAGCTATGGCGCTTTACGTCACCAAATCAAATCCTAAATTTATGGTCAGAACTGGGCTTTCAGAAATACCGCATGAAGATGATTGGTCGGAAGATCTTGAGAGGGTTTCGTTTATGGAAAGTGGAATAGAAAATATTCCAATTATTCCAAAATGTCCAAAACTCTTGACATTGATCTTTGCTAAGACGTATTATCTTGTTGGATTGAAACACATTGCACCTGATTTTTTTAGGCACATGAATAGTCTGACGGTTCTCGATTTATCTGGGACTCGTATTGAGTCATTACCAAATTCAGCCTCTGATTTGGTGAATCTTCATGGTTTACTCTTAAGTTATTGTGAGAAATTAGTTAGAGTGCCTTCTTTATCCAAGCTTCAGTCACTGAGAATGTTGAAGCTCACACGTTCGGCCATAGAAGAACTGCCTCATGGGATGGAAATGTTGGTAAACCTCAGAAGCCTTGATCTCACTGAGAATTCTGAATTGAAAGAAATGATCCCTTCAGGATTGATATCCAAGTTTTCCTTACTTCAAGAGTTACAATTGCGAGGAATAAAACCGGAATATGTGTATGCGTAAGAAAGAAGGGGAGATTTCGTGCAGGAACTCTCAAGCTTGACACACTTGGAGAATCTTGAAATCCAATTTCACGAGCTGTCGGACTTTATTGCCTATTATGGTGAATTTACAAACTTTGAAAAGTTAAAAAAGTATTTTATTCAAACGGAAAGTATTTTATATACCAAGTGGGTCAGTGAGAGAAATGATATGTTTGTCCAACCCAAAGGGTATTCCTTACAATGCCCTCGGACTTCCGAAAAGCATTCAATGTCTTCAAATTCAACATTTCCATGAAATCGCAAAATTATCAGAGTTGCCCTTCCTAAGGAGGATATATGAGAAGGTCCCAGCACACATAGCTTTTCCTTGTTTGAAGAGGTTAGAGATCTGGAGTTGTGATAATATCAAAGTTTTATTCTCGTCTAGGTTGCTTCAACAGCTTCTTAACCTTGAAGTGATCGAAGTTGGGAATTGCTCACAATTAGAGGAGCTAGTGGTAGCGGATGGAGATGAGAGTGGTGCCATTCCAGTACTCCCGAGGTTACGTAAGCTGATGTTAATAAGATTACCAAAACTGAAGAGCAATTGGAGTCAGCTATTCATGTACAGCAACTCTTGGCAGTTTGTTGAAATTTCCAGTGTCAAACTGGACCGCCTGTTTTCAACTAGGTTATTACAACACTTTCAATACCTGGAAAAGATGGAAGTGGGGAATTGTGCAGAATTGGAGGAACTAATTGTAAGAAGAAGAACCATGTGAAATTGATTATACTGTCGCACTCCCAAGGTTGCAGGCGTTGTGGTTCTTCCATCTACCAAACTGAAGAGCATCTGGAAGGGCATGATGGTTTGTGACTCTCTTCAAACAGTTGGGTATACAATTGTCCTGAATTGAAAAGGCTCCCTCTGTTCAACCGAGAACATCAGTCAGCCCCACCTTCTCTCAAAAAAATTTATGGAAGGAGAGAGTGGTGGGATTCACTCGAGTGGGATTACCCACGTCCTGAACATCTCTTTCGAAGGTGGAATTGAAATGATCTTTTTCTCGAAAATCTTCACTTTTTGGCTTCAATCGGTTTTCCTTTCTGCTTCGATAATCGGTTTCTACACTGAAAACCCTTTCGATCAAGGTATGTGTCATGTTCATCCGTAGTTTCAAGCTTTTCAACAGAAACTTTTTTCTTTTAGGAGGATTTTGTTTGATTTGTTGCCATTTTTAAAGATTTTCAAATAATTTGATAGATAATAGGTCATGCTGATGTTGTTGTTTAATTTATCAACCGATAAATTCAAATTGATTTAGTGGAGAATCAGAAATTCTAGTCTTGTTTTGGTTTCAATTGATTGAAATATTGAATTTGTTTGTTTTGGTTTTTGCAGGGATTGTCACAAATAGTATTGGAACTTCTTTTGGTAAGGGTAAAACTCAGCGGTGGAGTCTAATGTGTCAACAATGTCAGCGTAACCCGACAACACCCGGTGCTGTTGTCTTTTGTTCCAATTGCACAAAAACGTTACTGCCATCCTTGCACCAACAACTGGTATTTAGAACTGTAAATAATTAATGATATCTATTAACTAGAAATCTATTTTTAATATACAGTAGTTGAAATTTTCGTGAATTATGCGTGATGTGTTGTTTTGATGAATTGATAACAATTGTGCTCTCGATCGTTACTCATTTCAGTTTCAGTTGTAACTCCCTAAATGTAATTTGTTAGGACCTAAAAGATCAAGAGTTTCAAATGGGAATTTCCACAGTTCAAAAGTGTATATAAAGATTGTCACTTTTCTGAATTTTATGGCTAAATAATAATTTTGTGTACAACTATATAATGAGTTTATTTGAAAATTTGGTTTCTGTATGGAATATAACAGGTGGTATGGGCATTTGCTTTATTGTTTGGATCTGTTACTTTTACTTTCTTGTATTTTTTTTTTGTAGAATACCAACATAATATTTGTGTACAGTCTGCGAGGAACCCAATCCAAATGACAAACTTCAGCAGCTCCTCTACTTGCTACACGGAGTGTTTCCTCTCCTCCGACAAGTTGTTTCGGAGCAGGATTCTGAGATAGAAGTGAAAGCCAAATCACAGGGTTGAGCATGCGGAAATGAACATCAGAATCAAAAGAATTAAACTTGATGAAGATGGAGGTCAGTATTGGTATGCTCAAATACCCTCATGTTTGTATTGGCTTCTTCTTTCTTTCTTTCGTAGTTTTTTTGTTACTTCCAAATATTGTAGTTGCAACTGAAATTGCTTTTTATTTTTATCTTTACTTTTTGTTTTTTTCGATTTGTTTGTGGTTGGGGGGAGGGGATCATGTCTTTTTACTTGTTCCCTTCTTTGCATGTGACCATACAACTTTTTTTTTATGGTGATATAACTCTGAGTCATTTACATCTTAGTTGGAGATAGATTAGATATATTTTTGTGGTTTGATCAGTAGCAAGTCCTGTATACATGTGTTTTTGTTGTTCACTTACCAAAAAGGGGAAAAAGAAAACATGAAGTTCGCCATTTCGTAATAAGCAGATTCATTTTATTAGACAGAAGATCAATACAAGAAACCGGGTAGGAAGGACATCTATATATTCTAGTACTCATTATACAACTAATGCATCTTATGTTCCTCACTAGTATGGCGTTTTTAAAGATTTTTAAATAATTTGTTGTTCAATTTATCCACAGATAAATTCGAATTTGTGTTGATTTTTCGTGGAGATTCAGAAATTCTAGTCTTGTTTTGGTTTCAATTGATTGGAATTTTGAATTTGGTTGTTTTGTTTTTTCAGTTGATTTGGATTTTATTTGCATCTTCTGATTCTATATATGCATTAGGGAGGAGCTGTATAAAGAATGTGTTGCAACATTACAAGATGGGATGTTGCTAAGTAGCAAAGATTCAAGTGTAGTAAAGAAGGCATTGGAGGAGGCTTTTATAAATGCCGATACGAAGTTATTGAACTGGTATGAGCATTAGTTCTCGATAGTTGCCAATGTTTTTTAAAAGACCAATTTCGAGCATTGCCATTTTTTCCCCAAGCACGGCCTTAATCACACCAGGGTACGCACACTTATTTGCAAAATATATGTTATTGTGTTAAATTTATTGTTATTTGGTCTCTCTTTTGCTAAGGCTTGAAAAGACAGGGAAGCAAACTGAATCTGGTTCTACAGCAACAGCTATATTTCTTAGAAATGATATGCTAATTGTTTCTCATGTTGGTGACTCAAGTGTGGTACAAATCTTGCTTTCTCAATACTTAACAGACATATATGACTTCCTTAAAAACTGATGAAGTTTAAAAAGTACCTTCAATAAATTCCTTCATGCTTAATTGGCTCGATAATGTAGGTTCTCTCCCGTTCTGGCAAAGCAGAAGTACTGACCAACCCTCATCGCCCTTATGGAAACAACAAGGTTTCTCTTCAAGAGATCAGGAGAATCAGAGATATTGCTACTTAAACGGTTTCACTACAACTTCATAAAATTCTGCAGGATCAACGGTCACAAGATAATGTTAGCATCATCATAGCCGATTTGGGGTATGTCCTCATTTCTCAATTGCATTTATAGAATTTCACTCGCTTGTTATGGTCACCTTATATATAATTCTTTTTACAACGAATTAAGGCATCCTTTTCTGAAATGGAGAAGTAATAGAGAAGGACAGGATTTACAATATTTTACTGAGTAATTAAACCGAGGTCACTACAACTCAATTGTTGTTCTTGTGGACGATTCAACTGTGATAGCTTAAGAGGTAAATAACCCTCTCAGGTTTGTAAACCTAGCTGCTTGCAACTGCAACACGGACATGGCAAAATGCGGTTTGCAGAAGTATCCCCCTCGCCTTCACCTACTGGTTTGAGTTCAGCGGTACCCATGCACTCATGCAGGGTCAACTTTTAATGAGATCTAACGCAATGCTAGGCTGGAGCCAGTAAAGAAAGTAGAGGGTACCCGTATTTGTTGTAATCGGTATCAATGGCTATAGGTTTACTAGTGGTGAAGTTCTTTGCCATGTTTACTTGATGGGCTTTGCTAGTTCCCTTTTAACTCTTAGAGATAGATTACCACTGACAAGAAATGAACTACTTCAGGTGAGATTCCACTACTGATTCACAAACCATAGGGTAAATAATTCCTTTCTCACATTTTGTAATTATGAAAATTTATTATACCCGAGCGGTTCAATGAACAAGTGTTTGACCTATATTTTCCATGTACACCGTGAATCAGGTCTTTAACTTTCGATCCCCTTTTTGTATATCTGTCATTGTTTTAAGTTTTAAATTACAGGTTTTGGATTTGTTTGATGTGAAGCGCAATGGTGTTATTGAATCCAGGGAATTTATTAGGTCATTGGGCATCTTTCATCCCAACACTCCACTGGAGGAGAAAGTTGCATGTAAGAATTGATTCTCATTACTTACACGTATATTCATGATCTCATATTAACGTACTAGATTCTACTGGTAATCAGTTACTCAAAAAACTGCCCACCTTTCCACTGTATCCTTTAATTTGCTGATCACACTTTGGTAAATTCTTTGTGTAGTTGCATTTCGACTATATGATCTAAACGAGACTGGCTTAATTGAACGTGAGGAGGTGATTTAGTATATATATCATTCAGGTTCTCTCCATTTATTCCGTATGTATGTGCTTGACTTATCAAGAAGCATGTTATAGTACACAAGACACATGTTATCATGCAGAATATTGAACTAGAGATATGGATTTAGAGATGGGAATATGTGATCTTAAAATCTAGTAAATATCATATCATGTTATCGACTATGTTTAACACAGTTTTGATCCCACTGACTTTGGGGAGCCATACATTATATTTCTGACTGATTGGTAAATAATCAATTGAAAATTTTAAGCATTTCATTTCGGGTGTTCAAGACCAAATTTATATGCTTAGAAAAGTCCGTGATTGAACAAATGTCTCAACTTATAATGAAATGATGAGAAGTCTTCGACCAATACTTTTCAATTTTGTATGTGCAACAAAGGGTCATTCATAATGAGTCACAAAGGGCATACCACATGACTGAATATAAGAAGACATCAGACGTTCAGACCAAATTATACAAGGCATACAACATTTCAATGTGTAAGAATCTGATTCTAAACCAGTTTGTATGTAACTTTTGTTGTATGTTTCAGTTAAAGGAGATGGTGTTGGCTCTTTTGATCGAGTCTGATCTGGCCCTCACTGAGGATGTTGTCGAAACAATCGTGGATAAGGTCATCTGCTCTCTGGAATTGTACACTTACCTTATATCTGTTTGTTATATATTCTCATTGCTGTCTTGCTACAGACATTTACTGACGCAGATTCAAAAGGCGATGGAAGGACAAATATGCATCAAATGGCTGCACGGTTATTATCATCTCAGACAATTAAAGGTGGTGGTATATGGTAGGACAAAAAAACACCATTTCTGCATTGGTGCTGGGAATGCGCGCAATGTTGAGAAATGAAGAGCCTTGTCTCACAAAGACTCTGGAGGATTGGAGGAGGACATCAAAGTTGATAGCGTAGGACTGCAACAGCTTGGATCCATGGAACAAGAAGCAGAAAAGTGTAAGACTTGTTGGTAAACGAACCTGGTGTGGGGCATGCAATCCATGAAAAGGTTAAGGTGCAAGTTTTGAGTAATGGAAAATCATTGGATAAGAGTATAAGACGGAGTTCCCAACTATGGTGGAAGCAGATTCAGATCTCCTTCTTTTATAGTATATGAAAATGTAGTTGGAAAAAGAGAATTTTAGATTATGTTGCACCCGAGGTTATAAAATTCGATTTAACATATTATATTTTCCAATTTGGTCTATATTGTATTACAAATTATGTGATTGATGCTATAGTATAACGGATATGAACTCAAGTATGCTGCTCATGCTGAGTAGATGTCAAACAGTGAGTTATCAACACGTATTATAAGTTTATATTTGGAGATGGTGTACAAGCGCTTTGCTTGTTTGGGGAGCACAAGAGGCGGGTTGTTCAAAAGATGTGTTCCAAGAGAGCTAGAAAAGACTAGGATAATAGATAGAGGTTTTTGCTTCCTCAGACCTGCTATTTATAGCTGACTCCTCCAATGAAAATCACATGTGGCTTGTATGATGAGGATTGGTAAAAGGTTTGCTGGCAAAACCTTCCATGAAGTCCTTGTAGGTCCCACGCTCGACCTTGTCACTTTTTTGTCAGACGACGTGTCAGTCTGCTGAGTCTCCCCTCTTCAATTTAGGTTAGATCAGACCAGTTGCACCTAGGAGGAAGTGGCTGCAGGGCTTGGATTTTGCTCATAAAGTGGCCCTTCAAGTAGCCTTCAGAGTTCAGACCACATTTCTTATATCTATTCGCATTGTTCTGAATTCGCAGAGTACCACCTGTCATGCCGCAAGGTTGGGCTCATACTTTGGCTTCTACAAAACTTTTTGCGATCACATAAGGCATCTGATGAGGAGCATTCTATGATGATAATTGAGGCAGGATCCAGAAAAGAGCAAAGACTAAGAAAGACAATACTAGCGATAGGACGATACATGAAATTCTAGAAATCTAGAACCATTTCCTTTAAAATTGATGTAGTTATAGGCATAGGAGATGTGAGTGAGCCTAGGGGCCGGCACAAACTTAAGTGACAGTAGGCACCGTACGCGCCTCTAGGCTTCAGGGCCAAGGGTATGTTGAGCTCAGAGCTAGGCAAGCCTTTGATCCTGTGAAATATTTCCAGGAGTTCTGCATAAGAGCGCGACCAACGACTCTCTGTTACTTATGACGCTTGCAAAAGACTTGTTTTGGTTTTTGAACTTAGAGGTGCCCTAGGTTATCTATCCATCATTCTGCTGGCTTAAATCAGTTAAGTGTATGCTTCAACTGAGAGTTTGTTGTTGTATTTTTGATGCAAAGCTGATAAGTTATGAACCATGAAATTTAGTTGTTTCTAGTAACATATATATTCCACTGCTTGCACTCCGTGGTCGGGTTTTTTTTTCTTTTTCCTCTCAATTTTAGTCATTATTCAGAATCATTGTTAAAGGTTTATCTTTCTTTTTTAAAACAGAATATCTATCATTTATGTTTGAAACTGAACAAGTGATATCTTTTATATAGTAAGGCTTTAATTGCTTTTTATTAAATTATTGATGATCTTATATTAGTATCTATCATTTCATAGAAGTCAATGGCATCCCAACTGATACGCGAATGGACCGGCATTCAACAGTTCCCGGCAGCCACCCAAACAAAATTACTTGAATTACTCTTTGTAAAGATGCATGGATTATGGATATGAAATTGTACTTTCTTTGCGTATAGGGAGACTGGTGTGAATCTGTTGATATACACGTCCTATACAGGAACCGTCAACCACGCCTTATTTTATTGTCACAGCATATTAAATTCCTCATTTCAACTGTCATGTTTCTGTGCTTGTTTTCTTACTACTCAATTTGTACTAACATTATATATTCATACTGAATTTCAGGTCTTAATGATGGGAGTATGCCTCCCAATGTACGCAATTCATTCAGTTGAAAAACCATGGAACACTTGGGATACTATTGCTACAATCATTTGTAGTTGTGGAATAGCTCTAGCTTACTTCGCAGACACAGCTCCATGAATTCGTTAGTAGGAACATTATACTGAAAGAACAAGGAAAGCCAACAGAGATCGTTCTCAAGAAGGGTTTGTGGCAATACTCTCGACATCCAAATTATTTTGGGGAGCAATTGTGGTGGTGGGGATTGGCAGTTTTTGGTTGGAACGTTGGATATGGTTGGACCTTCATTGGATCTCTTGTGAATAGTCTGTGCTTAGCCTATGTCACTGGTCTTGTAGAGCAAAGGATGTTGCAACATGATCACAGAGCCAATGAATACATTGCGTACCAGAAAACAACATCAGTGTGGATTCCATGGTTCAAGTTGTCATTTAAAGGAGAAAAAGTGAAGAACACGTAATGCAAATTTGTCCCTTCTTGTGTTGCACTCTTAACGAGCAACCTTTTCTTGCTCTTTGTTCATTTTCTCTGCCTCTGTGTGGGATGCAGAATGTAGGAAATGTGTTCTGTACTTCTGTTCTAGTTTGAGTGTTTTGATGGAAGTACGTTATCCTATTTATTTATGTTGATAAAACATTTTAATCCGTAAATTCAGATCTACAGAGGGCATGATGAGTAATGGTAGCTACCTTCATTTGATCATTTACTTAAATTGATAATCTCAAGTTCAATGGATTAGAATTCTGGTCATTCCAATGCTCCCCAGAACTTGAAAAATGCAATTAGAACCTTTCAGTGATGCACACAATTTTAGAGACTCTCACGCTACGATGAATTCCAACTTATACTTATTACTAAACCCACTATTTAAAGCAGCATGCACCCACCTACTCAATAAACCCACCAAAGACTTCACCTCTCGATCTCATCCTCTGGTACATGGAATCCTAAAATAAAATTGGGAGTGTTAATTACATTGCATTTTAAATCAAAAGTTTATTGATTCATTTAAATTAATTAATTTTTAATAATTACTTCCAATTGATTTTAGAGAGAAACAAATGAACATTGAGCATTAAATATTTGAAGAAAATAAATTATTAACACATGATAGCAATAAATTAATTATCGTCATCAACTTATTACGCAATCGCTACTGATGACGATGCAATTTGATTTGTGTATGAGAGAAACCTAAAACTTTTTATTCACTTAAATACAATTTGACATTTCAAATTCTCAAACTTGAAAATCTCACACCTCAAGTAAGCTCCTCTAAACTATGAGAATGACATAAACTCAAATAGGATTACAAAGAGAAAGATGCTAAAAGGAAAAAAAGAAATTTAGCATGAAACCCTCCCTTTTTATTTTTCGCTAAAATCCCTTTTTATTACTTTTAAAGAAGGAAAAACTTTTTTTGTTTGAAATGTGTGGGTGTAGTCAACAAATAAAGAAAACTCTTATATGTCCAACAAAATAAAAAATCTTTAAGTGGTTAGTGTCAATATCACTGCTCAATAACTGTGGATATACCACAAGACTGCTCATGGTCATGGCGATCTATCCTCAAAAGCAGAAAATATGCTCAACTCTATATCAAATATATCATTGCTAAAGGTAAATGATACCTTGCTCCGCATGATATTTGGTGTCTTAAGGAGCCTCTTCTATGTAATGTTGAAGCAAAACATATCCTTCATCTACCTGAAAATGCTATGGTCAGTGAACTCATTGAGGATGGTAAATGGAACGCTCTGGTTCATGACTTGCCTGAAGGACACATAAAAAATAGCATTCTAAAGGTAGACATCTTTTCTGAACTTGCTAAGGATCAAGTGGTGTGGATAGATACCCCTTCAGGTGATTTCTCTATCAAATCTGCCTACAATTCTTTAAGAAGGAAAATGAATAAAATGATCTGGTCTAATCTTGTTTGGGGAAGATTGGTGATGCCCAAATACTCATTCAATGCCTAAGCTAGCAATTTTTCTTGGGAAGTTTGCCAACACAAGATAGATTAGTGTATGTATAAGAAAGTTTTGCAGGCTTCTTCATGTTGTTTCTATGAAACAACAGTGAAAACTCTAAACACTTATTCTTTAATTGCAACTATACAAAATAGGTTTGGTCAAAGGTAAAAGTTGCTATTGGATTGGGGCGGCAAGTCGAACATTCAAACAAGGAGTGGTGCAATCTCATCAATATGGTTTGAGGCAAAATACCATGGGCAGAAGTAATCAAGTTATATATTTGTGCTACTATTGGGTACTTATGGACTGAACGCAATAATAGAAGATTTAATGGAATGTCCTTGAGTCCAATAGTCATCAGTTCAATGTTGCTTAGAGATATGAAGCAATACTTGGAAGTACAAGTAGAGGAGATACAAGATTCTGTCAAACTGAGAGTTCTGGCTGACAGGATAGGTCTGAATTTTAAGTATAAAAAGACTACAATCTAGTAGGTTAGATGGCTTTTTTCACCTTTTGGTTATGTCAAACTTAACTGTGATGGTTCAATGAATCTAGAGCATGTTGGCTATGGTGGAATGGCTCGAGATGAGCATGGACATGTCGTGTTTGCTTTCACTGGAGGAGGAAATGTCCAGTCCATTTTGTTTCAAGAATTGAAAGCTGTCGAGATTGGGATTAGCTTGTGTATTGCTCAGGATTACACAAAGGTGGTAGTAGCTTCAGATTCTTTGAGAGCAATACAGATTCTAAAGGAAATAGAGCAACCTCCATGGACATGTTGGAACCTTGTAACTACAATTAAAAGTCTCTTACTAAGGCTTCATGAAGTGAATTTAATTCATGTTTACAGAGAGGAAAACCGAGCAGCAGATCATCTGGCAAAACTTTCAATAGGAGAACCTTTGCAACCTCATGTATTTACACCCCCTTTATGTAATAGACTATTCTATAGTAGAGGAAGATGTAACTAAAATTTGTGAGAGGTTATAATACAGATGGGGATCTGCAAAATCCCAGCATCATTTAAAAAAAAAAAAAAAAAACTGTGGATATACCATATGCCATTGGGTCAAATTTCTGCACTATCCATTTAATTTTACTACCATATCTTGCCTAAATGCCAATATCGCTAAGTAAATATAGGACTCGTGGAGCCATAACCTAGCTAGCCCGAAGGGTATATATAAATGTGGCTTATAAGCAGTGGGGGTTGTGGGGTTATCACTCAAACAAACCGCTACCCCCATTCCCCTGATCTCAAACTCAAGGCCTCGTGGTCTAAGAGCAAAACCTCCATAAAACTGCGCTCTCTAAATTTGAAAATCGCGCTCCGTAATTTGCAAAACCGCGCTCTCTACTTTAGTGCAAAACCGTGTCAAATTTCCTCCACAAACATGTCTATGCAGCCTTGAAATGATGAATTCAACACAAAAGATGAAAGAAATGAAATAGAATTTGTTGATTACCAGGGAAAAAGATAAAACATTAAACCACCCCATTATTTTAAGGTAGATGGATTTCACATAAAACTAAAATTCAAGCTTTGACAAAGTTGTAGGTCCTTGAAACTGTGAATGACTTTGAGTTAAATCCTTTCATAGAATGATTTGATAAATAAATCGAAGACGAAGTTGTTTAATGGTTGAGAAATGGTTTGAGCTAAAAGAATGGTTTAGAAAGTGGTTTGGTTTCAGTGGACTGTGTTTTGGTTTCTGGTTTTGGATACTTCCTTTCAAGTTTCAATACAATTACTTTTGATTGGTAACATACAACATGGCATCCTTAACTAATGTGCTACCCATCCACACTTTTAAGATTAAATTATATGTTTATTTTCTTTTTCTTTTTTTGTAACTATATTTCTTTTCATTTTGAATATCTAAGCTTTACTTTGTTTGAATTTTTTTTTTTTTACTATGTTTTTTTGTGTATTATTTATATGTTATATACGCCGCTCTGAAACACAGAGCTTCTCAAGTTAGGCGCTCTTACGCTCCCGCTCAACATTCTGGTGACTAAGGTCCCATGATACACCCTAGCGTACCCTCACTTTCCCAAAAAAAAAAAATTATTCATCCTATTCACATACTATTCCCTCTCTCTCCTGTAACTAAAACCCAAGCAAATAGGAAAAGAAAAAGGAAACCAAACCCACCCAAAAAGAGTAACCCACTAACCCCTGATGTACTCTCTCTCTGCTTGTTGTTTCAAACCAATGGATCAAAGAACCACTAGTTCTAGTTTCTTGCTCGCTACAGTGTAAATTCAATTCAACACTCTTATTCTTACTAGTACCTTCGGCGTTGGACTGACCACCTCTAAAGCCACAAGATAATGACGATTTTGGTCGACTTTCCACGTTCTTTATTTGAAGTGTGTCATCATTGCTAGGCAAACGAACACATGGATCACATCCTTGTTCATTCTCAATATTAATTTTTTGTTAAATACATGTGATCTAATTCTAGAACTGGATTCCTCCAAATAAAAAAAAATCACATGGAGACTGTAATACCATGAACTCTAGCATTTTCAAAATCTTAGCATTTCCTTATTTAAATTATTACATGAAGGCTTTTATAGAATTTTCTTGTGCTAGTTTTAATATATCATATCTAATGAGTGCATATAATTTACCCTTTAAACTTGATAAGAACAGTGAGTACACAGGTGGTTTGGGTAAGGTGAGAGAAGTGTTGTTAAAGAGAGTTGAACTAGTCAAGACTATGACTAGAGTCTTAACAACTTAGGACTCTCAGAACTTAACTCAAAAAGTGGGATAACTGTAAAGGGTCGTGCATACAGGGAGTGGTTAGAGGAAATATAGAGTGAGAGAATATTTAAGGAAGAACAAAATGTTGTCGATGATTGAGAGGGTCGATATTCAAATGACTCACAACAAAAATAGGTGTTAGGAAGCACTTATTGGAACAAAATCTTGGGTGTTGATTGGCGATTATTGGAAGTACACAAGGACGTACTGCTAGTGGGGTATTCACTGGAAGGTTTGAATTACTCAAGCTACCATTGTCAGCACTACTTATAGGCGTCTGAAGTCGTCTTTCTAGTGTTATTGTATCAATTGCTTGTGCTAAGAGATGAGTTCTACCTTTTTCTAATTTAAATTGTTAAGTTTGCAATTCTAGTTTTTGGTACAAGAACTCTAACTTTTGGAAGAAATAAGTATACATATCTTGTCTTACACCCCCATTATATTACTTTGCAATTCTGAAGGATTTATTTTGAAATACTATTATGAATAAATTATGAGTTCCAATGTTTCAATTTTAAGGAAATAACCATTATATCATCTTAGTTTGATCAAAGATTTTGTGAATAGTATGTATTATATTTGGAACTCATGGTTTATGTATATATTTCTTGATATGTGACACGTATTTGAGTTTTGACTCGGAACTTAAGAAGGGAATTGTTATCCCTAGGGTGAAAGACCCGAAAGGAACACTGGATCCATGTGTATTGACGTTAGTGCACACGTCAAGGAATGTTTGGTTGAGCAAATGCGAAAGTCAACCCAATAGTAACGTGGTTGTCGAGCGGTTAAGTCGACATGGTGTTCACATTTTTAGAATAAAGATCTCATATAATAATTGTATGGTTTCTACATATTATATGTTTTAAGGAAAATTGGCGATTTCAATGTATTGTTATCCTTTCAATCCATATTTTCTTTAGTAGTGATTCATTGGGCTTCTTGGAAGCTCACTCTTTTTTTCTTCTCCCTTTTTATTCTGTTTTTCATATTAGTACGCTTTCACGTTACGCTCGTGGGATTGTGGGATTCGTGGATAGAGGGAATTCAGAGTTGGACTTAGTAGGAATAGTAGTAGGTTTTTCTATTGATTCATTCATAGTTGGTTGTAAGAATAAACAATTATTTATTTGGAGTTTATTTGGGTAATAATATCAATGTTTTAGGAATTTAAGTTATGTTGAACCGTCATTATTTGAATTATGATATTTGGAATAAATTATTAGACTTCGAGAATATTATTTGTGAAATGTCATGTCTCTTTATTTTATGGATAGTGCATCTTGGGTCTAAAATGATCTATTTTAAGATATGGGGTGGTATAGAGACTCTATCTCAAAACCAATCTTATCACATATAAGAATATTAAACAACGCCATCATATTTGAAAACCAAGAAATACCAAACGCATATATAGTTACACTCTACAAAAGCATCCCACCTTTTTATTTTTTATTTTTTTTATAAGACATTTATTGCTATTATTTCATATGAATTTTGATATTTATCTCATACTTGTTTTGGAATTGAGTTTGAAATATTAGTTTTAAAAAAAATAATTTTTTTTTTGGGGTATGTTTGGTTGTCTAGGTGGCTCACCCTCACTTAATTTTTTGGCTCCGCCAATATAAGGGCTATAGGTTAATAATAAATAAATATTAACACTTCTAGAACACCCCTATGGGATGCCATCTAGTGGGTTTTAGGCTTTTTAACCCATAAAAATAGTCACACAAATCTTTGATTATTTCAATAAAATGTAAAAAGTCTTCAAATTGAAAAAAATATAACAAAATATAAGACAAGAACCTGAATAAAAGCAAAATATTTTCGTTGAATACTTGAAATTTCAACAACTTGAAAAAATCCCATTCAACAACTTGAATAAATCCCACACAACGTACAACTTGGTGCACAACCAAATCTTTAAGTTTGGTGTTTACCACACATGTATTTAAGCTTTCGAAGGTTGGAATACCAATTCGAGTTTGACCGGTACTATCCGGTGGTCAGTTGTCGTTGACTCTTACCCAAAAACATCATGGAAGATGGGGAGATTGCAGATCCACCTGACTTACGAGATTCTCCTTTGATTGTAACGGATCTACCTTCTCATCATACACATCAAAGTTTGAGCTCACCAAGCATTGGAATTCGCTCCCTCTCTATGGAGACATTATTTGTATTTTCTAAGATGAAAAAAACTAAAAATACAAGGTAACACCATAATTGAAAATTACCAAATTTAATGGTTTAATTGAACATTACAATATTAAACCTCTAATGGGTTTCTAGAATATATCCTTAGGTACTACTGCATTCAAAATTTAGTGTTAGTAAGTGAATCAGAAACAAAACCATGGGAACAAGTTTTGCAACAAGTATCAAATATTGGTAAGTAGCTAGGTTCTCTGAAGCTGCTATCACAGAAAGTTCATAGCAAATGCACAACGATGTAATAGGTATGGTTGACCTGACTTAACCATCAATTGACTTAACCATCAATTCACAGAGCACGTTCATTAGTAAACATTCATATTAGAGTTCAACATGACACAAACAACAGAGACAAATCTCCAAGGATCCATATCCTTACCGACCATTTCACTACATACTAAGTAGTACGTACTAAGTACCACACTCCATGCTGAAATCTCATGCATTCACAAGCACATTAAAAGTGTGCTTTGTTTGTTTATACGAGTCTTTTGCACATAATTTTTCATAGATCTATGTCTCTATCTTTCTCCCACACATACACTCAAATTGGAAAAGTCATTGAACTTAATTTTTAACTGTTGAAACTATTTTCTTAGAATATTTGACAAAAACCCATTTATTTATAATTTTCATTTTAATTAATAGTGGAACCTGCTGCCCAATTCACATTTTCTATAAAAAAAGTTATTTACTAATTATTTTCTGCTTTATTTTTAAAAATTATTCACAAGGTACATAAAAACGGCACCCGTTCAGTGAATTGAACCTATAACCTATAAAATGGATAGAACTTATATGCAGTCAATTTTAATTAGACTTATAGTTAGTGTCTATTGGTTTGAGTTTGGGAAAATAATTTAATAGGTTAGTGCCTATTGGTTTGAGTTTGAGTTAGTGCCTATTCACAATTTCCTGATTTTCGTTTTGGATGTATTACTTCATTTTTTTTAATCTATGTAACATGAACACGCCATATTTCAAAAACAGCCTTAATCAGATTCTTCCTCTATGATTTTTTTGCTAGGGAGGAACAACCCCATCAAAAAAGACTGAATTTAATTTTGTGAATAGTATAGTATGCAGCAAAATCAATTTTTGATATTGTTTTGGCAAAAGCAAGTGAACTAAGTATTTATTTGTTTGGTTCCAAGAGCAGCGAAGGAGAATATGAACCAAATTGTAGAAATGAACCAAATATATTTTTTTAATTTTTTAAGAAATGAACCAATCCATCGTAAGAAATTTAAAAAAAAAAATTATTTCTACGATATAAGAAATGAAGCAAATATATTTTTTAATTTTTTAAGAAATGAATCAATCCATCATAAGAAATTAAAAAAAAAATTATTTCTACGATATATATATATATATATATATATATATATATATATATATATAATGTTTTTTTTTTTTAATTTTTACGATATATAATTTTTTAAAAAAATAATAATTTGTTAATATATATACATAGAATTTTTATTTTTATTTTTTATTTTTTATTTTTTATTTTTTAATTTCTTATGATGGATTGGTTCATTTCTAAAAAAATTAAAAAATATATTTGGTTCATTTCTACGATATATATATATACAGTTAACCTAAAATAAGTAGCTACTTAAGTTATATATATATATACACACACAGAGTTAACCTAAAATAAGTAGTTACTTATCTGTATACCGAGCATCCACACCAGTTTCAGGGTGGATGGCATGCCAGGGTAGTTGGGCTTAGTGTAGGTATGTATCTTACTGTGACTACGTACCTTGGGTCTGCTCTGACCCAGGGTATTGTAGAAGCAGTAGAATTTGTTACTACCGCGATGACATGGTTAGTTATCATGTACATCAGCGAGAGGGAGGTGGAGGGATGCATGCATATATCTACAAAGATCGTGACTTCACGCTTGTGTTTGTAGTGTTTGTTGTTGTTTTTTGTGTTACCCGTAGGAGGGTGACAGCCTGAGTTTTTTGTGCTCTACTTAGAGTTTCTTATTATAGATTTACATTGTATTAACTATTTATGTTGATAAATTTGTTGAAGATAGTACTTGAATACGATTTTACATGAAATTATATATATCGTAGAAATTAATATTTTTTAAAAAACATTAATGAACCAAATACAGTCATTTCTAAAACAATTAACCAAATATAATGAACCAAATACAGTCATTTCTAAAAAAATTAACCAAATATAATTAACCAAATACGGTCATTTCTAAAAAAAATAAAATAAATAAATAAATAAAATATATATATATATATATATATAGTCCTTATCTAAAAAGTTACTACTTAAGTTAACTTAAAATAAGTAGGTAAGTAAAACTTTACCTATAAAATAAATTCAAAGCTATTTTTTTGTGATTGTGAAACACTCATCATAAAGATCATCCCCACAAAATTTTAGCTAATCTGGAAATCTCTAACATAGATAAAAATTATTGTCATCTTTAAAAAGTTATCTAACAGTCTAGAAATGTTGAGTTTTTACGATAAATTTTTGCTAATGTTAGAAGTTTCCAAATGAGTTGAAATTTTATGGAGATAATCTTTACAGTAAGTATATCATATCTACAAAACATTAATTCATTTTATAGGTGAAGTTTTACCTATATACTTATTTTAAGTTAACTTAAGTAGCTATTTATTTGGTTTATATATATATTTTTAATTTTCTAAGAAATGAACCAATCCATCATAAGAAATTTTAAAAAAATTATTTCTACGATATATATAATGTTTTTTTTTTAATTTTTACGATATATAATTTTTTTTTAAAAATAATTTGTTAATATATATACGTAGAATTTTTTTTTTTTTTTAATTTCTTATGATGGATTGGTTCATTTCTAAAAAAATTAAAAAATATATTTGGTTCATTTCTACGATATATATATATACAATTAACCTAAAATAATAGCTACTTAAGTTATATATATAACGTCGTATTGTCCAGGTATACGAGTATGCGATTTGTATCGCGAAACTGGCATTTGATTTATTGATTGCTATTTCGGTTACTTATCTGTATACCCAGCATCCACACCTGCTTCAGGGTGGATGGCATGCCAGGGTAGTTGGGCTTAGTGTAGGTATGTATCTTACTGTGACTACGTACCTTGGGTCTGCTCTGACCCAGGGTATTGTAGAAGTAGTAGAATTTGTTACTACCGCGATGACATGGTTAGTTATCATGTACATCAGCGAGAGGAGGTGGAGGGCGATGCATATATCTACAACATCGTACTTCACGTTTGTGTTTGTAGTGTTTGTTGTTGTTTTTTGTGTTACCCCGTAGGAGGGTGACAGCCTGAGTTTCTTGTGCTCTACTTAGAGTTTCTTAATATAGATTTACATTGTATTAACTAGGGTGATAGCCTCAGTTTCTTGTCCTCTACTTAGAGTTTCTTATTATAGATTTCCATTGTATTAACTATTTATGTTGATAAATTTGTTGAAGATAGTACTTGAATACGATTTTACATGAAATTATATATATCGTAGAAATTAATATTTTTTAAAAAACATTAATGAACCAAATACAGTCATTTCTAAAACAATTAACCAAATATAATGAACCAAATACAATCATTTCTAAAAAAATTAACCAAATACGGTCATTTCTAAAAAAATAAAATAAATAAATAAATAAAAATTATATATATATATATATATATATATATATATATATATATATATATATCGTCCTTATCTAAAAAGTTACTACTTAAGTTAACTTAAAATAAGTAGGCAAGTAAAACTTTACCTATAAAATGAATTCAAAACTAATTTTTTGTGGTTGTGAAACACTCACCATAAAGATCATCCCCACAAAATTTTAGCTAATTTGGAAATCTCTAACATAGATAAAAATTATTGTCATCTTTAAAAAGTTATCTAACAGTCTAGAAATGTTGAGTTTTTACGATAAATTTTTGCTAATGTTAGAGGTTTCCAAATGAGTTGAAATTTTATGGAGATAATCTTTACAGTAAGCATATCATATCCACAAAACATTAATTCATTTTATAGGTGAAGTTTTACCTATATACTTATTTTAAGTTAACTTAAGTAGCTATTTATTTGGTTTATATATATATATTATAGAAATGAACCAAATATATATTTTTAATTTTTTAAGAAATGAACCAATCCATCATAAGAAATTTTAAAAAAATTATTTCTACGATATATATAATGTTTTTTTAATTTTTACGATATATGATTTTTTTTTAAAAATAATTTGTTAATATATATACGTAGATTTTTTTTTTTTTTTTTTTTTTTTTTTTCTTATGATGGATTGGTTCATTTCTAAAAAAATTAAAAAATATATTTGGTTCATTTTTACGATATATATATACAGTTAACCTAAAATAATAGCTACTTAAGTTATATATATAACGTCGTATTGTCCAGGTATACGAGTATGCGATTTGTATCGCGAAACTGGCATTTGATTTATTGATTGCTATTTCGGTTACTTATCTGTATACCCAGCATCCACACCTGCTTCAGGATGGATGGCATGCCAGGGTAGTTAGGCTTAGTGTAGGTATGTATCTTCATCAGGATTCTCACGCACTTTGGGTCCGCCTCACCCGGTATTGTAGAAGTAGTAGAATTTGTTACTACCGCGATGACATGGTTAGTTATCATGTACATCAGTGAGAGGAGGTGGAGGGCGATGCATATATCTACAACATCGTACTTCACGTTTGTGTTTGTTGTTGTTTTTTGTGTTACCCCGTAGGAGGGTGACAGCCTGAGTTTCTTGTGCTCTACTTAGAGTTTCTTATTATAGATTTACATTGTATTAACTAGGGTGATAGCCTGAGTTTCTTGTGCTCTACTTAGAGTTTCTTATTATAGATTTACATTGTATTAACTATTTGTGTTGATAAATTTGTTGAAGATAGTACTTGAATACGATTTTACATGAAATTATATATATCGTAGAAATTAATATTTTTTAAAAAACATTAATGAACCAAATACAGTCATTTCTAAAACAATTAACCAAATATAATGAACCAAATACAGTCATTTCTAAAAAAATTAACCAAATACGGTCATTTCTAAAAAAATAAAATAAATAAATAAATAAAAATTATATATATATATCGTCCTTATCTAAAAAGTTACTACTTAAGTTAACTTAAAATAAGTAGGCAAGTAAAACTTTACCTATAAAATGAATTCAAAACTAATTTTTGTGGTTGTGAAACACTCACCATAGAGATCATCCCCATTGGTTTTTTAGCTAATTTGGAAATCTCTAACATAGATAAAAATTATTGTCATCTTTAAAAAGTTATCTAACAAATCTAGAAATGTTGAGTTTTTACGATAAGTTTTTGCTAATGTTAGAGGTTTCCAAATGAGCTGAAATTTTATGGAGATAATCTTTACAAAGAAGTATATCATATCCACAAAACATTAATTCATTTTATAGGTGAAATTTTACCTATATACTTATTTTAAGTTAACTTAAGTAGCTATTTATTTGGTTTATATATATATATATATATATATATATATATATATATATATATATATATATATATATATATTGTAGAAATGAACCAAATATATATTTTTAATTTTTGAAGAAATGAACCAATCCATCATAAGAAATTTTTTAAAAAAAAAAATCTACGATATATATAATGTTTTTTTTAATTTTTACGATATATAATTTTTTTTAAAAATAATTTGTTAATATATATATGTAGAAATTAATTTTTTTTTTTTTTAAATTTCTTATGATGGATTGGTTCATTTCTAAAAAAATTAAAAAATATATTTGGTTCATTTCTACGATATATATATACAGTTAACCTAAAATAAGTAGCTACTTAAGTTATATATATAATGTCGTATTGTCTAGGTATACGAGTATGCGATTTGTATCGCGAAACTGGCATTTGATTTATTGATTGCTATTTCGGTTACTTATCTCAGATACCCAAAGATCCACACCGCCAGGTGGATGGCATGCCAGGGTAGTTGGGTTTAGTGTAGGTATGTATCTTACTGTGACTACGTACCTTGGGTCTGCTCTGACCCAGGGTATTGTAGAAGTAGTAGAATTTGTTACTACCGCGATGACATGGTTAGTTATCATGTACATCAGCGAGAGGAGGTGGAGGGCGATGCATATATCTACAACATCGTACTTCACGTTTGTGTTTGTAGTGTTTGTTGTTGTTTTTTGTGTTACCCCGTAGGAGGGTGACAACCTGAGTTTCTTGTGCTCTACTTAGAGTTTCTTATTATAGATTTACATTGTATTAACTAGGGTGACAGCCTAAGTTTCTTGTGCTCTACTTAAAGTTTCTTATTATAGTTTTACATTGTATTAACTATTTATGTTGATAAATTTGTTGAAGATAGTACTTGAATACGATTTTACATGAAAGTATATATATCGTAGAAATTAATATTTTTTAAAAAACATTAATGAACCAAATACAGTCATTTCTAAAACAATTAACCAAATATAATGAACCAAATACAGTCATTTCTAAAAAAATTAACCAAATATAATTAACCAAATACAGTCATTTCTAAAAAAAATAAAAAAAATAAAAAAATAAAAGTTATATATATAGTCCTTGTCTAAAAAGTTACTACTTAAGTTAACCTAAAATAAGTAGGTAAGTAAAACTTTACCTATAAAATGAATTCAAAGCTAATTTTTTGTGGTTGTGAAACACTCACCATAAAGATCATCCCCACAAAATTTTAGCTAATTTGGAAATATCTAACATAGATAAAAATTATTGTCATCTTTAAAAAGTTATCTAACAGTCTAGAAATGTTAAGTTTTTACGATAATTTTTTGCTAATGTTAGAGATTTCCAAATGAGCTGAAATTTTATAGAGATAATCTTTACAGTAAGTATATCATATCCGCAAAACATTAATTCATTTTATAGGTGAAGTTTTACTTATATACTTATTTTAAGTTAACTTAAGTAGCTATTTATTTGGTTTTTTTTTCTTTATATATTATTGTAGAAATGAACCAAATATATTTTTTTAATTTTTTAAGAAATGAACCAATCCATCATAAGAAATTTAAAAAAAAAAATTATTTCTACGATATATATAATGTTTTTTTTTTTTTTTTTTTTACAATAAATATTTTTTTAAAAAAAATAGTTTGTTAATATATAAACGTAGATTTTTTTTTTTTTTTTTTTTAATTTCTTATGATGGATTGGTTCATTTCTAAAAAAATTAAAAAATATATTTGGTTCATTTCTACGATATATATATACAGTTAACCTAAAATAAGTAGCTACTTAATATATATATATATATATATATATATATATATATATATATATATATATATATATATAAGTCGTCTTTGTCGGTATACTGAGTATGAGATTTGTATCGCGAAACTAGCATTTGATTTATCGATTGCTATTTCGGTTACTTATCTGCATACCGAGCATCCACACCTGCTTCAGGGTGGATGGCATGCCAGGGTAGTTGGGCTTAGTGTAGGTATGTATCTTACTGTGACTACGTACCTTGGGTCTGCTCTAACCCAGAGTATTGCATTGTAGAAGCAGTAGAATTTGTTACTACCGCGATGACATGGTTAGTTATCATGTACATCAGCGAGAGGAGGTGGAGGGCGATACATATATCTACAGCATCGTACTTCACGTTTGTGTTTGTAGTGTTTGTTGTTGTTTTTTGTGTTACCCGTAGGAGGGTGACAGCCTGAGTTTCTTGTGCTCTAGTTAGAGTTTCTTATTATAGATTTACATTGTATTAACTATTTATGTTGATAAATTATTAAAGATAGTACTTGAATACGATTTTACATGAAATTATATATATCGTAGAAATTAATATTTTTTAAAAAACATTAATGAACCAAATACAGTCATTTCTAAAACAATTAACCAAATATAATGAACCAAATATAGTCATTTCTAAAAAAATTAACCAAATATGGTCATTTCTAAAAAAATAAAATAAATAAATAAATAAAAATTATATATATATATATATATATATATATATATATATATATATATATATATATATCGGGTTTCGCCTTCACGTCGACATACTAAATTGACATAATTTTCCAAAAGCAGATTTTCACATTGAACTAAGGGCTGATTTTTGGTAGAGATGACTTACCTACTATGGATAGTATCTCCACAAAAAATCAGCTCAATTGGATGTCTTTAGTCTCGTCAAAAAGGTATTTAAAATATATATATATCGGGCTCGCTACTATATATATATATATACTATTCCAGAATTTAAACACCTTTTTGACAAGACTAGAGACATCCAATTGAGCTGATTTTTTGTGGAGATACTATCTATAGTAGGTAAGTCATCTCTACCAAAAATCAGCCCTTAGTTTAATGTAAAAATCTGCTTTTGGAATGCGTATGTCAATTTAGTATGTCAATTTAGTATGTCGACGTAGCGAGCCCGATATTATATATATATATAATCCTTCTCTAAAAAGTTACTACTTAAGTTAACCTAAAATAAGTAGGTAAGTAAAACTTCACCTATAAAATGAATTCAAAGCTAATTTTTTGTGGTTGGGAAACACTCACCATAAAGATCATCCCCACAAAATTTTAGCTAATTTGGAAATCTCTAACATAGATAAAAATTATTGTCATCTTTAAAAAGAAATCTAACGGTCTAGAAATGTTAAGTTTTTGCGATAATTTTTTGCTAATGTTAGAGGTTTCCAAATGAGCTAAAATTTTATGGAGATAATCTTTACAGTAAGTATATCATATCCACAAAACATTAATTCATTTTATAGGTGAAGTTTTACCTACATACTTATTTTAAGTTAACTTAAGTAGCTACTTAAGTTAACCTAAAATAAGTATGTAAGTAAAACTTCACTTACAAAATGAATTCAAACCTTTTTTTTTTAATTTTTTTTTGTGGATATGATATAATCAATATTAAGATCATCTCCACAAAATTTCAACTCATTTGGAATCCTCTAACATTGGCAAAAAACGATTATAAAAACTCGACATTTCTTGACTGTTAGATTTATTTTTAAAAATGACAACAATTTTTCTCTATATTAGAGATTTCCAAATAAGCTAAATTTTTTGAAAGATAATCATTATAGTGAGTGCTTCATAACCACCAAAAAAAATTAGGTTTGAATTCATTTTGTAGGTAAAGTTTTACTTTCGTACTTATTTTAAGTTAACTTAAGTAGCTACTTTTTAGAGAATTATATATATATAAGGTCAACGTACGGTCAAACCTAGTCAAATATGTTGACTAACAGCGTAAGACAGACTTGTTGACGGAGTGTGACTAAAATCAAAATTTTGAACTTCGTATGACTAAACTCAAAAGCACGCTAATATAGTGTGATGTACTACAAAAAGACCCTTTTTCGATTGCTGTTTCGGTTACTTATATGTATACTCAGCATCCACACCTGCTTCAGGGTGGATAGCATGCTAGGGTACTTGGGATTAGTGTGGGTACGTATCTTACTGTGACTACGTACCTTGGGTCTGCTCTGATCTAGGGTATTGTAGACGCAGTAGGATTTGTTACTACCACGATGACAAGGTTATCATGTACTTCAGCTAGAGGAGGTGGAAGGCGATGCATATATCTATAGCATCGTACTTCATGTTTGTGGTTGTAGTGTTTGTTGTTGTTTTCTGTGTTAATTACCCGTAGGAGGATGACAACCTGAGTTTCTTGCGCTATACTTAGCGTTTCTTAGTATAGATTTACATTGTATTAACTATTTATGTTGATAAATTTGTTGAAGATAGTACTTGAATACGATTTTACATGAATATGTGCAAACTGTATTGAATATATATTTATCATAATCTGTATTATTCACTAGTTAAATTGATTAATTTCATTTCCCTATTCGTAGCAGGATGCGTTGTATTGAAATATGATCTATCTGTTTGGTTATATGTTTTTGTAAGTTATCTTACTATCTTTGCAATGTAAACGGATTCTTCATCTTCAGCCTGTACCAATCTATCTTTATTTCTCTACCCTAGCTAGTTTTTCAACTTTGTTTTGATGGTTTGAGATCTGTTTTAGAATTGGAATCTTTGGAGGTACCATGTAGCATTTTTCTTCAAGAGTATGGAGTATGATTGAATAGGATGGAGTGCGTGCTGGCACTGGGTTATAAATTTCTGACATCAAGGATGAACTAGAAAGGAAATCCAAGGAAGCTCCCTTCCATGATGAATTAGAGGAACGACCTCCACTCAAAAGATTGTGTTTGAGGAAACAGGGAGATCAAGCTTCTCCTTCAAAGCAACATCACCAAGATGCCAAATATAGAGGAGGTCAATCATGGGTTCAATTTCCCCATTAAGAAAGAGCGGAGCCACTATCGTCTTCACATTGAGGCAGGAGAGATGAACACAAACCAATTTCATTACATGATAAGGAAAAAAAGAAGTTACTTGCTCCACCTTGTGCTCTTTCCAGGCCGAACAATAGAGAGCCATCTCAGTTGCATTTTGGAGACAAACAAGTAGACCACGAGCCTGCTTCACCTCAGAATCATTCTAGAGGGAAGGTACCTATTTTCTCAAACTTTGTCATGAACGAACAATTGGCCTCTAAAGACAAATGTGATGGTGTATCCAATAGAGCATGTGAAAGTGTGAAACCAGTTCTATCCTTAGCTTATGAATTTCCAGGGACATCGACAAGTTCTGAATTTGATTCTTCTAACTTGGGGGATGTCAAGATTCTCTTAGCTGTAAGTTGTAACCAGGTCTCTGAACGACCACAATTCCGGATTCCACATCTTGATGCAGTTCCAATGGCCATTGAAAATAAATGTCTCAGATCATACAAAATCTCTCCAGCCAAGTTTTTCTTTGATGAAACTGATGTGCAAATGTTTTCTAGACCTAGCCACTGAATCAACAAAATCTAAAGAGGAAAGCTTTCATCTTACATCAGACCTCAATTTCCTGAAGATATCTAGTTTGCAAAATGCTAGCACAAGAGGGGATCATCAGTAAATTTTTGAATGGCAGAAAGTTTGTCAGTTGATTTTTTGAGCTTACATTCTTCCAACACGGCGGTATCTCATCGAGGCAATATTTGAAAGTTTGTCAGTTGAATTTTGGAACTTGCATTCTTCCAACAAGGTCGTCAAGCCAATTTCGAATGCCAGAAAGTTTGTCAGTTGAGTTTTCGAACTTACATTCTTCCAACTAGGTGGTATCACCCGGAAGTTCGAAAACACCGGTTCTTAGTGGCCCAGATAGTCATCTTAACTAGAGAGGCCTTGGGAGCACTTGGTGGAAGGAATACAGAGGCAAATGGTCTTGTTTTCGCCACTAGACTCCTCGGCTGATTAGGTGAGGCCAATCCATGATGTCTATGACATCCCAAAGGAGAAGAAAGATTAAGCATATCATTGGTGAGTGAATTCAGTAGAGCTCTTTATCCGCCATTGTTTTTCTACATTCCACGTAACCTTTCTTGTTCTTAAGATTTGTTCGAATCAGGATCCTCGACCCATGTAAAGGGTACCAAGTGAGGAAATTTATTAAAGAAGGTTGGAGTAAATGTGGATGCAGTAAACGATGTGGAGACTGGAGACCATAGTACCCTGTGGCATCCCTTGCAATTTAGAGGTGTTTCTGGCATCTGAGGGAAAATGTGGGGCTTTCGAACACTTCAAGATTTGTCGAGAGGTACTTTTGTTTGTGAATATGTTGGTGATACTAACAAACATTGATCTGCATGAGCGGGATTTGCGAAGCACTGGTAATGAGAAACATGCGTATCAGGTGTTTTTTTCTTTGTTCCCTTTTTGATAAAATTGCATTCCAGGTGTTACTTGACGCTGATTGGGAATCAGCTTTGTTCAGACGTAACTTATTATGGAAATGTTGCAAGGTTTATAAATCACAGGTGTGATGATATAATATTGGTTAAATCCCAGTTGAAGTTGAAACACCAGATCGCCAATATTATCATCTTCAATTTTTCACGAGTAGAGTCATATATGCTTTGAAAGAATCAACCTAGGACTATGGGAGTGACTTTAACGATAACACTGTGTGATAGGTGTTGAAGTATGTAGAGTATCCCACGTTTCTATAAGTGTGGATACATAATTAGTAATTAGTAGTTGCTGTTTTGAGTAGCTTAACACCCAAATAAGTCAAGTATGAATATATTAACTAAGGTGTAGAGATTTAACTCTCCAACCCAATTATTCTAGCCTCCACTCTTCTCTATTATTCTCCTTCTTGGTTTCTCCTATTACAATCATGTTTAAACTCTCTTAGTATCACCACTAATATGGTATCAGAGCATCAGGTTCAAATCTAAGTTCAGTGGTATGCTAGGAAAGGTATCCCCTAAAATTAGTATATAAGAAAAAAAAAATCAATTTCTTTTTCAGTTTTCAGTATAGTATTCAATTCAAGTTTTAATCTTTCTCATAAGAAGTTTCCGCTGGTGTTTAAAGTTTGTTTGAAGAATGCTAGGAGAGAGATCCGAAGTTTCTCAGTATTGGTTTCTTAGTATTGTTTTGCTTCCGCAATCTCTCTGTCTTAGTATTGATAAAGGGGCGCACTATTTAAGGTTTCGCAATCTCTCTATCTTAGTATTGATAAAGGGGCACACTATTCCAGATTCCGTAATCTCTCTGTCTTAGTATTGATAAGAGTGGCACAACCTCTCTGTATCTCGCAGTCTCTGAAGTTAGTATTGGTATAGAAGGCGCCAAGACGCAGCGACGCCAAGATTGCCTTTGTAAAGGCGCGCCCGCCTTCCTCTCTATATCTCGCAGTCACTGTTCAGTATTGGTATAGGCGCGCACGCGCTCAAGATTGCCTTCGTCAAAGGGCGCATGCGCTCTAGTGTATATCGCGAAGAATTATCTTTCCTCTGTTTCCAGTACTGTTTCAGAAGTTCTCCACCTTGATATCTTGATTGGAGGCTTCTGTTTCATCTTGGTTTTCTCGACAACTTGCACGTTTTAGAAACTTTATTGCAATCGTTGGGTTTCTTGATTGAAAGTATTGGTTCGCTTCCGCAGTTGGTGTATGGTGAAAATATGGAGATATGAGCTTGTTGAGTAATTTCAAGTATTAATTGTTGGTATGTCAAATTTGAGGAATATAAAGTTTGATGTCAATCTTGTAATGGATGTTTGAGTTTCTAGCTTCCGCGCAGTTGGTATTGATGACCAAAGTATTTATTATATGTTTCAAGTTGTTTGTTTGAAGTATTATAGGGGCACACGACCTCTATCTCGCGAGGAATTATTCTTTCTATCTTCTTCTGTTTCTGGAACTGCTCCAGAAGTTTGCAGTCATAACAAGGAGCGCGACCCGCCCTCTTAATTGCCTTACTAAAAGCGTGACTCGCCCTCCACCCTCTATAGTGAGTATTGTTTGATACATATTCTGTTAGAATTTTTTTTTTTGTGTATTGGAGTATGAAGTATTGTTTTTTGGAGTGGGCATTGGTTGATCTTTGGTCGTATAACTTCGTCTTTGCTTTGTTATTTGAAGTGGGTATTGGTTGGTTGTATAATTTCAAGTTTTCAGTTTAGTATTGGTGGGGTGGTCAGTTTATTTATTGAGTTGGTATTTGGTCTCCTCTGTTTCAAGTTCAAGTCGGAATAGACAAGCCTTTATATGTTTCAACTTACACTTGTATATTCCAACATGAGGGGGAGAATATGGAGATATGACGACATTAAGTAGTATATGAGGCAAAGAGAATATGGAGATATGAGGAAGAGTACTCATGTCTCCATATTCCATCATGCATTGGCAAACTCACTTCATGAGGGCATGTGCTCCCCTCATACAAGGCATATCAACATTCAAGTATCTACAGTCTAGCCTAAACTGCGCTCATCAGTATTCAGGTAGCAGTCACTCCTAAACTGCACTCATCAGTGTTCAGGTAGCAATCACGCCTAAATTGCACTCATCAGTATTCAGGTAGCAGTCATGCCTAAACTGCGCTCATCAGTATTCAGGTAACAGTCAAGCCTTAATTGCACCAGTATTAAGTATTCAGGAGTACCCGGCCCATAATAGTATTTTGTTGACGTCAACAGTGATATTGATAGTACCAGCCAAGAAGCGCACATCAAATCAGTGTTATTGTTTTCAATTTATATTTTTACAGCCATAATAGCGAATGGAGTGAGTAGTAGCCAAGCAGCGTGCCACTAAACTGGTGTTATGGTTTCAGTATGTGACTGTAGTACACCTTCAGTATTCAGGTTAGGCCATTGCCTACACCGACAGTTTCACTTTCCAGAATGTCTCAACAGTTGTTCGAGTTCTTCAACTAAAAACAATTCTATGAGCACTATTCTTATCTTTTATTTTTGCAATCCAAGCTAAAATTTGCATAGTTTGCATAATTACAGTTTGAGGGGGAGTGCTGAAGTATGTAGCGTATCCCACGTTTCTATAAGTGTGGATACATAATTAGTAGTTGCTGTTCTAAGTAGCTTGACACCCAAGTAAGTCAAGTATAAATATATGAACTAAGGTGTAGAGATATAAGTCTCTAACCCTATTATTCTAGCCTCCAGTCTTCTCCATTATTCTCCTTCTTGGTTTCTCCTATTACAATCATGCTTAAACTCTCCTAGCATCACCACTAACAAAAGGGTTCAGGAGTCTCTACGGAAGCAAACGATGTCGTGATATGAAGCGCTCAATTCAAATAGAACCATATCTAGGCGTTAGTTTTGTAGACTAGATAATACATCAGCAACCATTACCAACGGATTGAGACTGCAAAGTGATTCTCTGTTGTATTAGGTATTTTTTGGATGTAGATAGTCTCGATTGTGTTGTTTCAATACATGGAACACAGTCTGCAGAATAATTCCTGGTAGCAGAAGTTATGTAGTACACGTGGTCCCTTGTCTTTTGAAGTTAATACACTTCAACTCAAAATATAATCATATCGTTGAATAAAATAGTATAAAAGTCTAAGTGGTCGTTTGTTTTTCTGAGCCTCTGAATGCTGAATGTTGGATGTTAAATGACCCATCCTTTGAATGCTAAATGTTGATTGCTGAATTATGAAAAACATGTTTGTTTTCTGTTAGAATAACCTGGCTCTGAAGGCTGAATATAAATCATTCGGACACTTTTACTCATGCTATATATTTTAAACACTAACTTGATTTCTTGTAAAACAAAATATATATTATATTTGAGGAGGAGAGATGGATTATCGAATAAAAGAAATGATAAATAAATTTATTTAAGATATGTTTTCACAAATATATTTTAACAGTTTATTTTCATATTTTGTTTACTTTCAGAAAATATATATGTAATTCTATTTTTAACAAAGTGGATATCATTCACCCAAAAAAATGAAAAAACCCGTGACGCCAACATCAAATTTTGAAGAACCTATTTTGAAGCCATAAAGGTCAAGATAAGAAAGTAGATGGGTTCTTGAGATTGGGTTCTTAAGAAAGGGCAAGAAGGGACTTCCTCGTTTCAAGTATTAGAATTCAGCATTAAGGAGAAACTTTGGTGCTGAATGTTGAATGCTGAAAGTACCACTGAATGCTTAAACTATTTAAAAAAACAAACAAGTTTTGAGCCTCTGAATGCTTAAAACTTAAGTTTAAGAAGCTTTGAATGCTGAATTCAAAAAAAACAAACAACCCCTAAGAGTATCTTGACTACTAGTACTAGCAATATCCTTCGTCTCATCTACTATTGATTTCAATCTCATATTTGTAATTATCCAATGTTCTATATTGTTAAACCGTAATCCAACTTTCAAAATTTCTGTATGAAGTTCTGAAGTTTTTCGTGATGAAGTTAGTTAGGTAGTTCAGTAGTTATTCTGGAGGAAGTTTTGTAGTTGATCAGCAATCCAACGCCAACACATTAAATACCAACAGAAGATCAAGTTAATCAGAAATTGGGCATCTTTTTCCAATCAGTGGCTTAAATTGTGATCTTCACTTCAATACGTATCAGAGGACCCCGGAGATTCTTTAGGTCTTTAAAAGTTTTCACAAGTAAGCCGTTGGTTTGATATTTTCAAAGAAAATTTTGAAATTCTTCGAGGAAGATCTGGTTTTGCCTACACACCTCTTTGCCATATCCTTGACTTTATTTGCCCTCGATCGTATCTGTTCATCACTATAAATTTTTTGCACTTTCACCTTTATCTCGTCTCTCGTAATGATCCCATTTTTATCTTTGTGTAATCTTAAGCCGACGTTCAAAGTATCACATATAAAGTTCTGGTTATGAAACTGATCAGCACTGTAAGGCCAACATAAAAGTGGAACCCCCAAACTAAGACCCTCAATAGTCAAATTCCAACCACAATGAGTTAAGAAACAAGCGATGGAACGATGAGCCAACCCCTTCTGTTGAGGTGCCCAGGCCACTAACTTTCCTAGGTGAGTTACTCCATCTCTAAATCCATCTGGAAATGATGTAATGAGTTCACGAGTGAGGTCTGGCCAAACCCATAAATAAGGTTGATCCACCAGTTCAAGACCGTGTGCAATTTCATTGAACTGGCATTCTGTGAAGATTGTCGTGCTTCCAAAGGCAACATAGGTGACTGAATGGACAGGTTGCTGATCAAGCCAGGCCAAGCAAGTGGAATCCTCCGGCCAAAAGTGTCCAGTGGGTTGGCCAAGACGGTCACTAGCAAGCAATGGGCATATAGTCAGGCTGCTAGGAACCAAATCAGGACTAATAGGCTCAAGCTCGTCGAATGAATTGCAGATGAGCTGATAACTGAAAAATGAATAGTTTACCTACGAAATGAACGATGAATTCAACTACGTAAGTAAACTAAAACTAATCTTTTACTCTTAATTATCAAAACTTCTACTCTCGATGCGAATTGCACTAAGTGGAGTAGGAAGTTCGTTCCACTCCTAGTTCCCTAGCATGCTGTGTTTTCTAAGTATGAGTATCTTCTTGAAGTCTATGAGAGATTTACGAAAAGGCAACTAAACTACGATGCAACTACCCACAAATGCAACTAGTCGGTTATCAAAACAACTAAGGGAATGCTACGTTGATTCTATGATAAGGAGTTAGAGGGGGATTGATTCCACCTTAACTCAACTTAATCCACTAGCGACGAGTCGTCGTAATCCGAATTGAGCTGCTATGCAGAACAATCGGTTCTTCCTAATCCCTAATTACACATGGCATTTCTACCAATTAATAATTAGCATGTTAACGATTAAACCCATTCTCATGGTGAACTAAACGTTTCTAGAGTGGAAAGGAAATTACGACAATCTCCGATAATCGGAATCAAGCTTTCATCAAGGCTTCTCAACCCCCTCTAATGGAGGTTTAGCCTTGAATCATTCCTCAATCATTTCCATTTAGATTAAAACTAAACATAATATAAAGCATTGAAATTTACTTAATTAAAACAATAATGGAATCTAATTAATAACTAAGAATTGAATGATAACAAGAATTGAAATTAGATCTAATAAATTGTAAATGACAAGAACGAAATTGAATAATAATAACTATTTATTTATCTAATGAAATGAAGAACAAAGATTCAAAGGTTTAATCTAAACAAGGATTTGAAACTATACTTAATAAAAACAATTAAATCTAGATCTAGAAGCTATTTTAATGGCTACTTTTTATTCTAAGCTACCTACCATTAACTATCTACCATTAACAAAGAGCTAAGCTTTTGTTTTTATACATTCAGATCCAAAAATCGTGCATGGGCTTGGAGCCATGTTTTGGGCCAGAGAATCAGGCCCAAAACCCAATTCTTTCAGTCCAAAAAGGCCTCTTCAGCTGCAGTTGGCTTCCACAGACTTTTCATCCACTTCTGCTTCTCTGATTGGGTCAAGGCTTGGACCATTGCAAAGCTCTTTCCGAGCCGGTCGTTTTGACATAAGGTATGCCCAATTCCGAGGTCTGAGTCCAAAGATATGGCATTTGGGAATTTCGGCTGACTTTTGCTCCTTTATCTCGCTAAAGTGGCACATTTCTGCACATAATGGACTTTGAAGCCTGAAATGCATAAAAACATGTAATCAGTATTAACTCTTACTTATTATTCACATAATTGGTCTAACAGTATGATTATTAAGGGGTTAAAACTACAGTTTTGGGCTCTTATCAAACCACCCCAAAACAAAGATTTTGCTTGTCCTCCGAAGCAAATATGAGAAATTAGAATGAGTGACCAAAAATGGAGTTCTAACTACTCTCGTTTATTTGAGTCGCGATTGCATTGACCATATGCAACAAGGCCTTAAACCACTAGGAATTCCCTAGTGGGCCGAAGTTATAACCCCTCGTGAGAGTTTTCCATGAAGGTACTCACAAACTTCATCTATAATTTGCGAACGACTAAGAAATAAAACTATTGTTTCCTTATTCATGCTCCAAACTATCTATACATCTCACTAGCTATGAACAAGAATAACCAAGTCAAAAACCTAAGCTAATATATGCATAATAATCTATCATCTACAATAAACATATACACCATGAGTAGTACTATAAAATGTTTAGCGAGGTTTGTTTCGAGAACTTCGGAATAAGCGTCCTTAAGTAGGTTCTCACAATAATAGTCAAGAAACAACACTCTGATTTTTCCACTCAAGTTTAAGCTACTCCGATTAATGCAGTGGGCACACTTTACCTTACAATCTCAATGACACCAAAGAAGCCCGGAGTCGATCAAACACATCCGCCACTTACTATCACACTAACCTATTCCTAATTGAGCTAGAGGTCTTTATTAGGTGTTACGGGGATTAGGAGATGGTTTAAGAAGGAAGGAAATGGATATTCAAAAAGGACAAGTCTGAGATAATAGAGTTTTCTTATTATGTAACTTAGAGAAAACCTTGTTATTTTCTTTTGCTTCTATACTTTGTTTCCATCCTTAGCCATATTTATTTATTTATTTATTTATTTTTTTCTTTGGCTTTTGACTCCTTTTATTCTATTTTTTTGGAGTTTTTTTTATTTATTTATTTTTATTTTTATTTTTCTTTTCTTTGGATGGAAACTTCTTTTCTTTATTTTCTGAAGCAACTAACTAATTTTTGTTTACATAGGTTTTTCTCTTCTTCTTTCTTCATTCATTCTATTCTCAGACTTATTCTAAATTGGGTAGGTTGATTTATATTTTTTTTTATTTTGTTTTGTTTTTGTAACAGGGTAAAAGAATTGTGGTTTATGGAAGGGCTAATGAAAGGCTCAGAGGGGCGACTAGCGGAAAATAATTCATAGGTTTGAATTTCTTACTATATCGATCCAAAGAGGGCCTAAATTCTCGCTTAGGATATGGCATAGTGATCAAGCAAGTGGACGTGTGATTTCTCTATCCGGATTTTACTTCTCCCTTGTGTCATTTCTCAAATGTTTAAATTCATATAAAGGCTTTTAGCTATATTCTCACAGATTTGTAGAATAAGTACTCTAGCCTAGATTTCGTAAACTTCATCGCTAACAATCATAGATACTCATGTAATAAATTTATAGATAGATGCAAAGATTATTACCTACATATTAACCTAAGTTTCTAACAATTATTCTGATGCAAAAGCTATGTGAGACTTCTAGATTGTTAAGAGCATAGAGAAAGAAAACAATACCAATATTCCTAAGTGTATAGCATGGACTTATTTATTTAAATTTTTAAATTTTTTAAATTTTAACTAGAAACAAATGCATATTATATATATTTATATCCTAGCAGATGTCTTAATTACACGTGTTTCTATGCCCCCCCCCCCAAACAAGAAGCATGCTTTGTCCTCAAAGCATTTAAATAAAGAGGGTAGGAAAAATACCATTGAAGCGTGAAAATTCGAAACATCCGCAAAACAAAGTTAGAACGCGTGCTAATATAGGAAATAAAACTGACACAACTCTATCTGAGTTCTACCCATTATGGGGTTAACGAATTAAATTGCTTGGGACATAAGCGGACACTAACAATGAAACTAAAACTTACCTCCACTCCCTTGTTATTCGTCATCTTCGCCATCCTCTACTTCTATAAAGAAGTGAGGCTCCTTCGCGATCTGCCATGCTATGATAATTTGCCGGGCTTCACGCCATTTATCATCTATGGTTGCTAACCTATTAAGTGCCACTTGGTCCGATGGGGTGTAGGGTGCAACCTCGTGAGGTTAGATCCCCACCCTTGCCAAGTCATTGCGGAAAAGATCGAATAATACTATTGGTGGGTCGCGACCGTGTCTACCCTAATCCAATCCGTGAAACGCGTGTACAAAAAACAGGAAAGAAACATAGCATAATACGTGAAATTAGAACGGGCATAAGAAGGTACTTATGCCTCATGGTATAGGCTCGTGCTAAACTAGACATCAAAGTTACGGGAAGGTCATAGAACCCGTCCGTGGCTAAAGCAAGGAAAAAAGCGCTGCAAGTGGCGCCATTCACGTAAGAAAAACGCCATTCCCCTAAAATGTTTAGCATAATCCAAAACATAACAGTTCCTATGTTCATGGACAAAGCTACCAAGGGCAACGCGTTATAGTCCCCTTTGTCCTCAATACGGAAAATGCCTGCCCCATAAGCCTCGTGCAAAAACTCATAAGTGTAGACATGCATATTATCGACCCAATAGCACCATGGGTCTTGTATCTCACCGGCATAGCAAGTCCAAGAACAAATGCTAGCAAGAACACGGTAATTTCCATTGGTTCATCGTCAATATTGATGGAGAACACTTGTTCTCCATCCGGTCTCTCAAAGAAAATGCGGTTATTATAAAAATAAGATGCAAGTCTTTGGAGAATAAAGTTCACCGGTCTTACCATAAGAGGTTCCCAGCCAACTTATGTGATCACCTCACAAAACCAAGCACCGTAAGTAGTGCTTTGGAACAAATCTTCGAAAGACTGTTCCGGTATTATTATAGGAGATGTCATCTCAAAACTACGCCTCGAAACAGGTACCAAATGATCCGGATACTACGCTGCGAAAAACTAGAAGTCGAGTCGCTCTTTTTGTATTTTGGAATTCCGGTGTTTGGCCGAAGTCGCTGGCTTGACCTTGGGCTGGCCTTCGAAAAAAATTCTCATCGAAGGCGTAAAGCGGCCGCTTCCTGCGGAAGGCCCGAAGTTGCATTTTGCGAAAATGAAGTCGAAAAACGGGAATCGCGGGTGTGAAAGGTGAGTGATGGAGTTTAGGTGTAGTGTGAGTTGTGAGGATAGATTGTATCAAGTTTATATAGGTTTAAAGTTGCTAAAATGGATCGGAAAGTTGCCAAAACTAATTCGGCAGCTTCCGGAAATCCTAAAATTTCCAAACTCAAAAACGGAAACAACTCATATCCCGGATTCTAATTCAAACCCAAGATCTTTTAGGTTGATTTTATGATAGAATGTACCTATTTAATCTAGATTTCATCCTACAATGATACTTAATCATATTTCTGCCTAAACAACCATATTTTCACCTTGACTCCGCAATTAATTCTAATACGAGGGTTATACAAAAATAATGCTTGAATTGATAAAACCACCCCCAAACAAGTTGGGAAGGTGGGGTCAATATGAAACAACCATGCATAATGAAAATAAGCCCTTATATTAAAATTTCATTCGGAGTACCACTCACTACAAAATTCAAATTACGAAAATAAAAGTTACATTACAATAAAAACAACAAAAGTAAATAAAACAACAACCACTATCAATCCTCACACTCTCTAAATACCTCGCCACTGGTGCCGGAGGGGCACACTCTATAGTGGTGGCTCACGGGCTCTCGAAGGTCCAGCCCAGCAGTAAATCGCCGTCGGACGCGCTCATGCCTCGTAATAGTTGTGTCCTCGAGGCGAGTCGTATGAGGTGGGAAGCGTGCAAGCATATCCACTCTAAACCGGCGGCTGGGCTTCCATCTCGACCCTCGCTGTTCCCATCTCTCATCCTCTCTTTGGGTGCGGGAGCTCGAAGTTGAATGAATAATTAAGCTGTCGAGTCCGGAGGTCTGCACAGATAGTGTTTAGTGAACGATGCCCCTATGAAGCACAGCCATGCGTTGACATCTAACCAACACCGCCGAGGGGCATCTCAAAAACAAAGCAGTCAAGTCGCCTCATCCTCGGAGGCATCCCGATGTCCCCGACCTCCTCTTCATTCTCGGCTCCACCATCCTCTTCTTCTTCTTCTTTCTATCCTCATACTCCTCCAAACTTGTTGGACACACTCCCTATAGATACAGCGTGTTACGGTGCGGGGTAATGTAAATCCTATCGGGCGGAAACGCTTTCATCTTCGGATGATCTTGGTAATTAACACGGGGAAGAGGTGCCAAAGACTTTCCGACCCCTAATCATGCTTCGGCAAAACTCCAAGATCTGACGAATTCGTGACTTCTCGCTCTGGAGTACCCATAAGAGGTGGAGGCAGGTCGACCGATGTCACCGACCTTGTCCTTCCCTAGGACATTCCGACCAATCCACCGAGTAGCGGTTGGTTGGTCCCGGAGGATGCTGGCGAACACAATGGGAGTTTGTATTGTAGCTCCCATTGATGACGATCCGCCCATCAAAGGCTCTACCCGTCAAAACCGGGGCTCTGTAAAGTGGCATCGGATGGATTCTAAAGGCGGAATGCCTAGAATCTCAACAACAAATCCGATGGTCAACTCCTTCCTCTTCTTCTTTACCAACACAAAATCCTACTCCCCCAACTCCCTCGGTGTTGTAGAACCGTCGGACCAAGTCTTCATGGTAGAAGGCTTCGATCGAAAGTACCACAAACTACCCCGATCTCTACTAGCCATTTCGTCACCGTAAAACGGCGCGAAGTGGTCGGCAGTGAAAACTTGCTCCGGTATAATTCGGCGTTGTTGAGCCATTTGAAGTTTGAATACGGAGTGAGGGTTTATAGAAGGTGTAGGAGTAATGAGGAAAGACCTTACTGATAAAAAACGATGGTGGTGGTGATGTGGTGGCGTGGCAGCACCAATTTTTGATTTTTTCGGTGGTTTTTGTTGGGTTAAATTGTTGGAGGTGGTGTGGTTTTAGTTTTAGAGGAGATTTGAATTGGATGTTTGATGGTTGGCGTGAGTTATTTTGGTTTTCTTTTTAATTTTTATTTTTGTTAGGGTTTTGAAGCTTTGTTAATGGCGGTGGAAGATGAAAACGATGAACTGATGTTGAGAAGGTAAGGGCGCGGTCGCGCTGTCGGTGGGCGCGGGTTGGGCCCAAGCCCAAAATTGAAATTTTTGATTTTTTCGATTTTTTCGCGAACTTCAAATCAAAATTGCCGCTTCGTTACCGGTCCGATTTTTGCGAATGAGATATGGAAATGATCAGGAGAGAATTTCCTATCCAATGATCCATAAAACACTCTCTTCCGACTTCGGATGACATACGAGATAGTGGAAAACGCCTCGAAGCGTGCATGGCGTAAGTTATCGCGAACGAATGAACTCTAAATTAATAGATTATGTCAATCCGAATCGTAATACAATAAAACGGCCTAAGCAACTGTAATGGGACATAAAACATTTTAGTATGCGAACATTTAACACCCCACCCCAAAACAAATTTTTTACAACGAAGCTTAGAAAATTTGTTTTAGCGATAGGGTCTTTTAAAGTCGATTCGAGACTTCCTAGATTACTATGTTTATTCTTTTTTTTTTTTTTTTATTTTTTTTTATTTTTTATTTTTTTAGAAGGAAAAAGCGATAAGCAATAAAGACATAATTCACACCATAGAGAAACATGACTCAAAAAAATCCGAAAAACATGCAAGAGTGGAAAACGTGAACTATGTGAACCGTGGACTTAGGATCCGGTACTTCACACCACACACTCCATAGGGAGGGCCGGTTACCTTAATGGTGCACTCACCAATATATTAAAATGAAAGGAAGTGCACCAAACACGAAATTGAGTCGTTTATAGTCGGATACTTTCGAGACTTTATCTAAAACATATGTATGAACATGTAGTTGATCATATATCAACAACCCGAAATAGTTGTGGATCATTCCATAAATAAATATCACAGAAAACATATCCAAACACAATCAAGCACCAAGATTTCCCTCGACGACCTAGTGGAATGAAAAAGAAGTCGGATAACCCTATTGTGTAACCCTATCATGCACCTTATTTTTCATTTTGAATGAGTGGGTGTTCTAGTAAATAAGTGTGGCAAAGTGAATGGTTGTGGAGAATATGGTGGATATGGATAAGTTGTAGAAAGACACTTGCATTATAATGAGGATGTGGTTTTAGCACCGAACTCATTCATTGTGTGTGTAGGGTCCGCTCCTCAATTCTGAAAATGAAGGTGTCAAATAGTTTGTCCTTCCAAGTATCTGTTTGCTAGGAGGATTTAAAAATTATGAAGCACGGGAGAAACAAAAAGGATCGAGTGCAAACTTCGAGATTCCTTTAAAAGGGTGGAAGGAGGGGAATCGAGGTGGATGTTGTGCAAGTTAGTTCTTGATAGGGTGAATTGTCACCTACTCGAAGAAACTCATCGAATTCCTCATCTAGATTGGTCATATCCACATTACTATGGTAGTCCTCTACATCTTTGAGAAAGTCATCTATCCCGAGTCCTCATCAATAATATGTGTATCGACTAGTGTAGGAATGAAAATGTTGAGTCGACTTTCCAAAGGAAAGAATTTTAGGCATATGATTATCATGGAACGTGTTGTTGAAATAATTTCGAAAACGCTCGATCATGTAACCTCTCCATCCATAGACGAATCGGGTAACGTGTCCTTGTTTTAAAAACATTGACTTCAACAAAGAAGATGGCCAAAAGACATGGACATTGAACCATCACGGCAATTAATGAGCGCGTTGGCGGTTGCCGAAAGGGCGCCCCTAAAATGATCGGACAGAGTCGTTAGCGACTTACGTATCGAGGACTACAAAAAATCAGCCGGATAGTAGAAATCCCGAACTTTACCGGCCACATTTTCGACTACACCCTTAGGATACTTAATAGACCGATCGACTAATTGCAACGCCATTTTAGTGGGTTGCATCTTGTCTAGACCTATTTGTCTATACAAATAAAATGGGAGTAAGTTAACACTAGCCCCCGTGTCTAATAACGCGATCGTCAGATAGGAATCTCCTAAGGTGCATTGATGCGGATCGACCCGGGGTCCTTGTACTTAACAATTCCATTATGTTCGGATAAGGTTGGGAATTGTTACGTTAAAAGGCGTCTTTTGGTATATTTGTCTTCGCCTAGTAGTACACAATTCCTTAAGAAACTTAGCATGATGTGGTAGCTTTTAATAGCTTCGAGGAAGGGAAGGTTTATAGTTAGATTCTTGAAAACGTCCCTAATCTCCTCGTAATTTGTATCCCTAGTTAACATGGCTAATTTTTGTGGAAAACGGTGGTTTCGTCTATATTTAGCAATGGTATCACCGGATGTTTAACCATGGCTTTTGTTTCTTAGGTTGTGTTGTAACGGGTACCTCTACGGTGGTAGGCTCTTGGGTTTCTATTTCGTATCTAGTAAAAAATAGTAGGTGTAGGGTTATCGGTGGGGGTAACTATAGGCATAGTTACCTTGTTATCAACCACTCTGCCGTAATCCAGAGTGGTGATGGCATTTATCTCACCTACATTTTCATATTCATTACTAGTATTATCGGTTACCTCAAAGGTGTGTTTGTTGTTTTAGGATTAGGTATTATGTGACTGGCAACACACCTTTGGTTTGGGCTTTATCTTGAGCCAACCGTTGGGTTAAATTATTAACGGATTGTAGAAGGTTGGTTGGTTAGATTGAGCCATAGTTTGGAAAAGTTTTTGGCTCACTTGTATGAAGGTGTCAAAGGCGATCCGGTTGTGTGGGTGTAGTAGTCACGGGTGGTGTGGTTGGAACTATTTCACGTGAATTATTTATGGGTGGATTTTGATAATTATTATTGACCGGACGATACCTCTATTAGTATTATAATTATTATAATTACCTTGACCTTGTGCTTGACCTTGTCGAGGTTGCACTTGGTTGTTATAATTATTAAAATTACCACGACCACGTCCTTGTCGTAGTGGAGCTTGGTTAAAGCTATCGTTGGCCTAACATATTGATTATTGTACCCTCGAGGGTGTGACTTGTTGGTTATTTCTCCAACCGGAGTTTGGGATTTTGTCTCCAAAGGGCGTTAGGTTCACTATTAATGGAACAAGCCCGTTCATAGGCTATAGGGACGATGGAAGTCGGGATGCTCGGGACTCCAACGAAACTACATGGGTTTGAATTTACATTCATGACGGGGATAGGCTTTTGTTGTACAGAAATGGCCTCTACCTTTTTAGTGAGTGATTCGATTAGAGTTTTAAGCTCGAATCGTGTTTAATTTCAAACATACCGGGACCTTAATCAGATTAGTAGAACTAGCGGAGCGGGAGTAATCGTCGATTACCCCCAATTATTATTTAAACTTAGTTTGGTCCTCTAAAATTTATAAGCCTCAGAGGCTCCTTTACTTAAGAAGCTACCCCATTCATTATGTCAAGGACTTCTTTATGGTGATGTTGAAGTCCTTTGAAAAAGGCACGAACTAACGTGTCTTTTGCTAGGTTATGGTGTGGACACTCTATAAAGCGGTCGGTGAAATGATTCCAAGCCTCCTCAAAATGATTCATGAGGATTTTTGTCGAAAAGAAATGAATCTTGGAAAGCATCTCATCCGTCTTTAAGGGTGGGTAAAATGTTCCATAAACAATTGAACAAGTTTAGCCCACGAGTCCACACGAATTAAGGCTTTGGGCGTTAACCAAGACGCCTTTATCGGCTAAGGTGAAAGGGAATACCCTTAATTTAATTTGTTCCGCATCCAACCGTAGGATGGTGGAATGTTGTTAGGACTTGTTCAATCCTACGTAATGCTGATAAGGTTTTCATGGTCTAAACCATGAAAAAGCGGGTAACAAATTAAAAATATTTGGAGGGATTCTCAAATCCCATTGGTCTGCTAGAGCGATGCAAGATTTGGGGCTATCGCTCGAGGCTTTGTAGAAGTCCGAGAGAGGAGTCTCTCTTTCTTCCCCATTATATCGGTGGTGTGTGTGAAATAGTAGCTAGAGGTGTAGTGTGTGGTATACTAGATAGATTTGTTTGTTCTTTGTTGTTGTGTATTTACGTTAGGTGTTTTGTTCGACCGGACCTTTATCTCATGCAAGACTAAGTCGAGCTTAACTAAACATGCAACACTCCAAACAATTCGATATACTAGTATAAACCTCTAACGAGAGATCGCGAGGTGTGGAAGAAAGGAATACGATTAGGCCCTTGCCCGATTATGAATAGCGTCTTGTTTACGGCTTGTTCGTGTATAGAGCGTAGGTTAGAACACCGAAAAATATGAAAGATCAAAGTTCGAATCAAAACCGCCGAAATCCGAAAAATTTAACATAGAAAAAAGCGCCGCCGTAGAAGCGGCCTTCGTGCTCGAAGTAATTTTCAAATTACAGTGTTATAGGCCCGGTCGCTCCACATATGGGGCGGTCGCTCGATTAATCGATGAGTTAGAGGCGTCAGCCTCCGAGGAGGCGCCTTGCATCTCGGTAAATTTTGCCCGGAATTTTTCAACTCTGAAATGGACAACCACAGTATGAATCAAACAAGGGTGGGTGGGTGAAATGGGACTTTAAGAATGACTACTTCTACTATGAAAACAATGCTAAAGTGCAACTAAGATGGCAGCGGCGCCATTTGATAACTGAAAAATGAATAGTTTACCTACGAAATGAACGATGAATTCAACTACGTAAGTAAACTAAAACTAATCTTTTACTCTTAATTATCAAAGCTTCTACTCTCGATGCGAATTGCACTAAGTGGAGTAGGAAGTTCGTTCCACTCCTAGTTCCCTAGCATGCTGTGTTTTCTAAGTATGAGTATCTTCTTGAAGTCTATGAGAGATTTACGAAAAGGCAACTAAACTACGATGCAACTACCCACAAATGCAACTAGTCGGTTATCAAAACAACTAAGGGAATGCTACGTTGATTCTATGATAAGGAGTTAGAGGGGATTGATTCCACCTTAACTCAACTTAATCCACTAGCGGCGAATTAAAATTAAAGTAATCCGAATTGAATCTTCTGGCGAGAACAATCGGTTCTTCCTAATCCCTAATTACACATGGCATTTCTACCAATTAATAATTAGCATGTGAACGATTAAACCCATTCTCATGGTGAACTAAACGTTTCTAGAGTGGAAAGGAAATTACAACAATCTCCGATAATCGGAATCAAGTTTTCATCAAGGCTTCTCAACCCCCTCTAATGGAGGTTTAGCCTTGAATCATTCCGCAATCATTTCCATTTAGATTAAAACTAAACATAATATAAAGCATTGAAATTTACTTAATTAAAACAATAATGGAATCTAATTAATAACTAAGAATTGAATGATAACAAGAATTGAAATTAGATCTAATAAATTGTAAATGACAAGAACGAAATTGAATAATAATAACTATTTATTTATCTAATGAAATGAAGAACAAAGATTCAAAGGTTTAATCTAAACAAGGATTTGAAACTATACTTAATAAAAACAATTAAATCTAGATCTAGAAGCTATTTTAATGGCTACTTTTTATTCTAAGCTACCTACCATTAACTATCTACCATTAACAAAGAGCTAAGCTTTTGTTTTTATACATTCAGATCCAAAAATCGTGCATGGGCTTGGAGCCATGTTTTGGGCCAGAGAATCAGGCCCAAAACCCAATTCTTTCGATCGAAAAGGCCTCTTCAGCTGCAGTTGGCTTCCACAGACTTTTCATCCACTTCTGCTTCTCTGATTGGGTCAAGGCTTGGACCATTGCAAAGCTCTTTCCGAGCGGTCGTTTTGACATAAGGTATGCCCAATTCCGAGGTCTGAGTCCAAAGATATGGCATTCGGAAGTTCTCACGACTTTTGCTCCTTTATCTCGCTAAAGCGGCACATTTACGCACATAATGGACTTTGAAGCCTGAAATGCATAAAACACATAATCAATTAACTCTTACTTATTATTCACATAATTGGTCTAACAGTATGATTATTAAGGGGTTAAAACTACAGTTTTGGGCTCTTATCATGAGCCAATTAGCAACCGTAGTAGCTTTGCTGATATTACGTACAAATTTTAAGATAATTTCACGCATTTGTGGATTGCTAGAGGACTCCCACATTAGTTTTAAGGTGTTCATGTCTGGCATGCCATGAGGTAGCCTGATAACTTCCTTTTTCATTGGAGTACCTAGCAGAAGTAACTAAAAATGTTAAAATAAATATTGGCAAATAGCGCCATCCAAGAACTATTAGGAAACTACCTTGAAAAAGCTAGGGGCTTCTCTTGTGGAGCTCAAAACAGTGAGTCTTCAAGATCAAACCTAAAACAACGAAAATGTTACCTTTGAGAGGGTTGGTCCTCAAAGAACTTTGCTTTAGTAGTAAAACAATTTGATTTATGAGAAATGCGGAGTATGTGTTAGGTTAATGGTTGAGACAAAAAGATAGATTTTTCACTCTCAGAATACTCTCTCTTACTTCTATTCACTCTCAAAATAGTCCCTTATATATTGGGTACAACTTACGAATAGATATGACACTATAACTGTCATACTTACATGTTATATCACTTCTTACAACATACATTTGCAGACTACTCAAAACCTTTTGTTCAGAGCCATAGAGCCGAACAATACCATTTATGCATATGACAACTTAAGTTACATATCTCTAACACTAACATTACATTAGTTAACGTTCTCCCCCTTAATGGAATGTTCATGGACTCCTAAGAGTTCCCTTAATTGCTGGAATTTCTCCCTTGACAAAGCCTTTGTAAATTAAGATGTCTGCAATTTGCTTTTCGGACTTGCAATACTCAAGTTGGATTTCGCCTTTCTCCACAACTTCCCTTATGAAGTGGTACTTGATCGCTATATGCCTTGTCCTGCTGTGATAGAGTGAGGTCTTTGCCATTGTTATGGCTGATTTGTTATCACAAAACAACTCCGTGCCTTCCTCTTGCTTCTCTTTGAGATCCTCCATTATTCTTCTCAACCAAGTGACGATAGAAGTCGTCATTGCTGCTTTAATGTACTCCGCTTCAGATGATGATTGAGCCACCGTTTCTTGCTTCTTTGAACACCATGAAAATATACCCGAACCAAGAGAAAATGCATTACCGGAAGTACTCCTCATATCATCAATGCAACCTCCCCAATCACTATCACAATAGCCAATCAACTTGACATCTATATCTCTATCATACTTGATGCCAAAATTCAGACTTCCTTGTATGTATCGTAATACTCTCTTTGCTGCCCCAAGATGAAAGTGACTAGGAGAACTCATAAACCTTGACAACAAACTTGAAGCATATGCAATATCCGGCCTTGTCGCTGCAAGGTACAACGAGTTTCCAACCAAACTTCTATAGAAAGTCTCATCTACCTTCTTCCCCCTGTCTTCCTTCATGAGTTTCTCATTGACAACAAGTGGTGTTGGTGTTGGCTTGCAACCCGCCATACCAAACTTCTTCACAATATTTTCAGCATACCTTTTTTTACAAATGAACACGCCATCATCTTCTTAGTATATCTCAATTCCAAGAAAGTGATGTAGCAAACCCATTTCACTCATCTCATACTTCTTCATCATATCAATCTTAAATTCATCAATCATTCTAGCATAATTTCCAGTAAAAATCAGGTCATCTACATACAATGCAACAACCAAAATAGACATTTACGTACAAAGTAGCCTCACTCTTGCTTTTCTTGAACCCCCTTTCAATGAAATAGCCATCAATTTGACTATACCATATCCTTGGTGCTTGCTTCAACCCATACAAAGCTTTCTTCAACTTGTACACTTTGTCTTTTTCTCTATTCACCATAAAGCCTTGAGGTTGTTCAACATACACCTCTTCTTTCAATTCCCCATTCAAGAATGCTGATTTTACATCAAGTTGGTACAACAACCAACCTTTTTGTGCCGCCATAGCTATAATAGCTCTAATAGTGTCAAGATGTGAAATTGGAGCAAATGTTTCATCATAATCCACACCGGGCTCTTGAAAATAACCCTTGGCAACCAATCTTGCTTTGTTTCTTTGCACGGTACCATTAGGATTATACTTCACCCTAAAAACCCATTTCATATCAATAACATCTTTATGCATCGACCTTTCAACTAGCACTCATGTTAGGGTTTGGTAATTTTTCAGTTTAATTAATTAATTTCTCTCTCTCTCTCTCTCTCTCTCTCTCTCTCTCTAGTTGGATTAATTCTTCAGTGAGGGATTTGCTCGGTTTGTTTCAGTCCAAGTTCGATTTGAGTTGCTACAAAAGGTACGATTTTTTATTTTCATTTGTGCGTGTTCTTTGAGCGAAACTACTATCTTGTAGTCTGATTGTTCTTCTCTGCAAGGGATATGATTTTAGGGCTTATGATTTTTACTTTTACATAACAATCAGGCATCAAAATTAATTGTTTTTGGGAGTTGTTAGTTCTCTATTTTAGTTTGTTGGTTTAATCAGACATGTAATGGGTATGCTCTATTATAGCATCCACGACACGGCGGTGACTTCGTCCGTAGACATTTTACGCTTTATGGACGTCCTAAAACTATCTATACCACATGATGTGTATGCTTATCTTATAAAAGAATGCACCCATTTACCTGACGCTGAAACTGGTGAACAAGTTCACACTCACATGACCAAAAGTGGTCATGGGATGACTTTACTATTAGCCAACAAGTTATTATTCATGTATGTTTCTTGTGGTAGTCTGGATTTGGCACGAGAACTCTTTGATAAAATAATTGTTAAGGATTCTATCTCGCGAGCGATTATGATTGCGGGTTGTGTTGAGAATGAGGAGCATTTAGAAGCACTTACTTTGTTTAGATTTAAGCAGATGGGATACCAATATATGAATGCTATGCAGTTTGAACTCTTCTTTTGAGTTTCTAGATTGTTTGTGGAAATGTATTTTTGTGGTTATTATTTGTTTACATGTTATTATCGTTAGTTTATCTCTATGGTTTTTTTTCAAGTAAAATGATTGTGATAAGTAAACTAATCGATGGTGTTAAAACGGATTTTGATTTGAGAGATCTTTTCTTACATGTCATTATTTGGACAAATATTATCTTGTCGTCATTGTTATGAGTGAACTCAAGTGTTTGTATTTTTCTTTAGTGTTTCCTTGTCAAATTTGTTTGGTGGCTTTGGTAGATCTCACTAGTGCTGGATCCAGCATAAGAGTCAAGGTAAATAGAATAAGTTACTTACATTGTGTTATAACATATAGAAATTGTTTCAAATTTACAAGCCTAGTACTGGTTTGATGCGGGCTTAATTTAATTAAATACTTAGTTATGGGGAGAATATTCTCGTCTGCTTCAGAATTGCCTGGCTGATTTATATGGATGTCACAAAAATGGATTTTGGCTTATGTTTTTTTGTCATTCTACAACTTCATTTATCTGAGGTGGTCCAACTTCATCAGATAGTGGTGTTCACCTTACCTTGCAGTTATTATAGCCTACTTCTCTTCCAATTCGCCATCAACTCAATTACATTCATCTTTAATTGCAAAAACACAATCCTTTCATTTTTTTTTATTTTTTTCTCCTTGTCCCTGTCCATGTTGTCACAGTATCATCTTTCTTCCAGAATGCTAGGTGTTCCATTAACGTAATATGGTTTGCTGGGCATTATTAAGATAGGTTCTTTCTTTTAAATTCTCCACAAATGTACTGTGACAATGAAACTGGTGGCGTGTGGAAAATCGTTAGGTATGAATATGTTACTTTAACTGAGCCAGGAGATGCCAAGGCAAATGAATGAAAAAAAGGTTGGGAAATGTCCATCATAATAAAAAAAATCCCCCACTCCGCTCATGTTCCCATTGCAATGTAGTATACTAGTGTATTTGAATTACGATGCCGCAAAACAATCTACTCAAAACTAACACTGCTATTATTTTCTTTCTTATTTTTTTCATGTCTTAAGGGGATTACAAGAAGGCTATTCATTTGTGGGAGCCTTTGTATAGTGCAACATGGAAAGTAGAATCTACTCCTTTTGTTGGGCATGCCGGAAGTGTTGAGGATCTCCAGGTACACTCTAACTTAATTAACAAAACTTATTCGTTTTTTTGTGTGGGTGTTTTAATGCGGTAAACCTTCAATTTGTAGTCTATTCCGTTCTAAAAGTTGTCTAAATTCTTTCATGCTGTCTATTCATGAGTTTTGTTTTGGAAGATGGGTTCTTACATATGAGTAGTGTGAATGGTGTGTATATATTCGAAGTGTGGTATCTCGGGTTGGAACTAATAGAGGTGTATAACACTGATATAAGTGGAAGTGATGTATATGTTGTTTTCATTTTAATTTTGGTATATAATTTATAGTGTCTTTTTGATTCGAGGATTGGTTATTTGACTTAACTGGCATTGGTCGAGATGGTTAAGTAGCTGGCTCTACGAATCAATATATATTTGAGTAGCTAGTTCTACGAATCAATATATTATCTGATTTTCAGGTTATGACAGGATTTATGTATATGAAATGTTGAAAATAAAGAGGAGACTGCTGAAATTTTTATGTCTTTCGTCAAGGTGTCTGACAAGGTTATAGGATTTTGGGGTGTTACATAAACTTTCATGTCTATACTATGCTTCTATTGCTACTAGCATGTGAATTCTGTAGTTTGAGTATAAGGAGCTACTACTTAAGAATAGGATATAAGTATATATCTATACATATTTGTTTTCTACTGCCTAACTCATTTTTATATATTTCTATTGGTGTATAGGATGAAAGGGACTTTTCTGATGATACCATCCCAAAATCATCCCTTGATGCTTACAACTACTGAAGGTGCTAGTTCTATACAAATGACGTGAGAGTTTGAGTTTATGGACAAGTCTCATTGATTTGGAAAATAGTGTGTATTTCATTCGTGGCAAGTCCTATTTATGAAAGATGTTTTGGTGATGTTATTTTAATAAAAGATTATATGATTGGATGTACTTGTGAGATTAATTTCTTGTTTATGTTATGGACGATTGTAGAATACCCAATAAGTTGGGGCATCTTTATGCAGGTTCAGTAGTCTTCCAAAAAAGGTGGTTTTGGGGGAAATTATTTTTTTTACATATGAAATAGTTTTGTAATGGTGGAAAACCGTAACTAAGCTTTGCAATGAGTAACACTTACGAAGCAACAAAACCGTTACCAAAAGAAAATTAACCGTTACAAATTTTATAAATCAGTAACATAAAAAAGCGTTACTTACTTAATAAAACCATTACTGATGTTAGAAAAGAATAACACAAAAAAGTGTTACTAATTTTATAAAACCGTTATTAATGTTAGAAAAGAGTAACAAAAAAAAAAACGTTACTAACTTTATAAAACCGTTACTGAAGAGTAATACAATTGAACAAAGAAAACCGTTAACAAATATTTTCAATTACGGAAAAAACCGTTAGCAAAATAATACTTTGTAACGCTTTTAAACCGTTACAAATATTTGTAACAGATTACCCATGCCCAAACTGTTTCGATAAAAAGCGTTACAAATATTTTTTGTAACGGTTTTTTACTGTTAGTAATAGCCTATTATGGTATAGTGTAAAGCCAAAGGTCTAATATTTCTCCAAAAATTCTATAACAACACACACTTTTGAACCGAATTTGTGAACAAACTGACGTGGCACTCATCAGGCAGGGTGCGTGTGTATTGCTCAAAGAAGTACTGCAAATCAAGGTCTCTCTGCTTGCCACGTCAGTGTGTTCACAAATTCGGTTCAAAAGTGTGTGTTGCTGTAGAAAGACTCAATGTTTCTCCACCAAATACTAGTTCCAAGTCTTGTTGCAGCAAGAACATGGCAGCAGATAATGGAGCAGTATGACATGGAGCTAGTGCACCAGCTATGACCACTGAGTTAATAGACGGAAGTCCTCATTGTCAGAAAACGGGAGTTTCCCAATGCTGATCGAACATTCGGAAGTGCGACTGTATCTTCCCTAGATTTCACAGTCTATTTGTATATTCCCCTCCCTCTTCCTTTTTTATTTTTAAATTAAAATTAATATTGCTGACTTAGCAAAACAAAGTAGAACGAATGTACTTGTAGACATTGTTTTTCTTTGATCTTCATATAGTAAAAAAAAAATATTTGGTGATTTATAGACAACCATATTCAAGAGGGTTTGGCTATTAGAGATTCTGCAGCAATTAAGTTTTAAACTTAAAGATATATAATATCATGTTCCTATCAAGTATTAACCTACTATTCTAGAATATTTGAGGTTTTTTCCGCTTGAAATGGAACTATGAATATTGATGATTTCAGAACGAAGATAATTACATACAAAGCAAGTGTTTCTGATTCCACGAGCACAATAGACATCCAAGAGTAAGTAGTCAACAAGGCAAAAGCTTCAATGAGAGAGAGCAAACCAATTGCTAGCGAGTATAAGCATTAAGCAAATAGCAAAAAAGAATCGTCTGAACAGTTTTACGTTCTTAAAATTCAATTTAGCTTTCCCTTCAACCTACCCAGCCCGAAGCAGATGCCTTGTTGTCCATATAGTAGGAAAAAGCAAACCTACCAAGCTAAAACATTCGAAACAACGGTGAAGAGTGATAATATCCAGACACCATGATTCATCACAGGTTAAGCTCATGGCATAATAAACCTTCACAATATTGTTAGCAGAAGAAAAGATAACTAAATTCAATGGTAATTTCATTTTGCACACCACAGTTTATTTCGTACAATATCAAAGTCGATATTTCGGCAATGGCTCAGGAGCAGCTGATCAATGTAACTGAGTAGTGGAGCTGGAGAAGGAACCAAGCCTTCTTTCTACTGTGGGCAGAGACGCCAAAGTCCACCAGCAAGACCCCAACCAGGTATTGACTTTTTTGTAACTAGAAATCGACTTATTTTAGTAGAAGAACTGTTTATAAGTATATGAAAATGTAGTTAGAAAAAGAGAATTGTAGATTATGTTGCACCCGAGGTTATAAAATTCGATTTAACATATTAGTATACTGCATGGCAGTGGGGAGTGAGCGGAGCTGCGGGGAGAGAGAGAGTTGGGTGAAGGAGAAAGGGTATTGGGGGCGAAGAAAAAATGAGAGAGAAGTGGAAGGGTATTGGGGGCGAAGGAAAAATGAGAGAGAAGTTGAGGACAGACAGACAGAAACCAACCAACTTGGTTTTTGTCCGCATACCCCCCCTTCTGCCAAGATCGTTCGCTCTGCTCACTCGATTATATTTTCCAATTTGGTCTATATTGTATTACAAATTATGTGATTGATGCTATAGTATAACGGATATGAACTCAAGTATGCTGCTCATGCTGAGCAGATGTCAAACAGTGAGTTATACAACACTTATTATAAGTTTATATTTGGAGATGGTGTACAAGCGCTTTGCTTGTTTGGGGAGCACAAGAGGCGGGTTGTTCAAAAGATGTGTTCCAAGAGAGCTAGAAAAGACTAGGATAATAGATAGAGGTTTTTGCTTCCTCAGACCTGCTATTTATAGCTGACTCCTCCAATGAAAATCACATGTGGCTTGTATGATGAGGATTGGTAAAAGGTTTGCTGGCAAAACCTTCCGTGAAGTCCTTGTTGGTCCTACGCTCGACCTTGTAACTTTTTTGTCAGACAACATGTCAGTCTGCTGAGTCTCCCCTCTTCAATTTAGGTTAGATCAGACCAGTTGCACCTAGGAGGAAGTGGCTGCAGGGCTTGGATTTTGCTCATAAAGTGGCCCTTAACTTCAAGTAGCCTTCAGAGTCCAGACCACATTTCTTATATCTATTCGCATTGTTCTGAATTCGCAGAGTACTACCACCTGTCATGCCGCAAGGTTGGGCTCATACTCTGGCTTCTACAAAACTTTTTGCGATCACATAAGGCATCTGATGAGGAGCATTCTATGATGATAATTGAGGCAGGATCCAGAAAAGAGCAAAGACTGAGAAAGACAATACTAGTGATAGGACGATACATGAAATTCTAGAAATCTAGAACCATTTCCTTTAAAATTGATGTAGTTATAGGCATAGCAGATGTGAGTGAGCCTAGGGGCCGGCACAAACTTAAGTGACAGTAGGCACCCGTATGCGCCTCTAGGCTTCAGGGACAAGGGTACGTTGAGCTCAGAGCTAGGCAAGCCTTTGATCCTGTGAAATATTTCCAGGAGTTCTGCATAAGAGCGCAACCAATGACACTCTGTTACTTATGACGCTTGCAAAAGACTTGTTTTGGTTTGTGAACTTAGAGGTGCCCTAGGTTATCTATCCATCATTCTGCTGGCTTAAATCAGTTAAGTGTATGCTTCAACTGAGAGTTTGTTGTTGTATTTTTGATGCAAAGCTGATAAGCTATGAACCATGAAATTTAGTTGTTTCTAGTAACATATATATTCCACTGCTTGCACTCCGTGGTCGGGTTTTTTTTTCTTTTTCCTCTCAATTTTAGTCATTATTTAGAATCATTGTTAAAGGTTTATCTTTCTTTTTTAAAACAGAATATCTATCATTTATGTTTGAAACTGAACAAGTGATATCTTTTATATAGTAAGGCTTTAATTGCTTTTTATTAAATTATTGATGATCTTATATTAGTATCTATCATTTCATAGAAGTCAATGGCATCCCAACTGATATCTTGAATGAACCGCATTCAACAGTTCCCCGCAGCCACCCAAACAAAATTACTTGAATTACTCTTTGTAAAGATGCATGGATTATGGATATGAAATTGTACTTTCTTTGCGTATAGGGAGACTGGTGTGAATCTGTTGATATACACGTCCTATACAGGAACCGTCAACCACGCCTTATTTTATTGTCACAGCATATTAAATTCCTCATTTCAACTGTCATGTTTCTGTGCTTGTTTTCTTACTACTCAATTTGTACTAACATTATATATTCATACTGAATTTCAGGTCTTAATGATGGGAGTATGCCTCCCAATGTACGCAATTCATTCAGTTGAAAAACCATGGAACACTTGGGATACTATTGCTACAATCATTTGTAGTTGTGGAATAACTCTAGCTTACTTTGCAGACACACAGCTCCATGCATTCGTTAGTAGGAACATTATACTGAAAGAACAAGGAAAGCCAGCAGAGATCGTTCTCAAGAAGGGTTTGTGGCAATACTCTCGACATCCAAATTATTTTGGGGAGCAATTGTGGTGGTGGGGATTGGCAGTTTTTGGTTGGAACGTTGGATATGGTTGGACCTTCATTGGATCTCTTGTGAATAGTCTGTGCTTAGCCTATGTCACTGGTCTTGTAGAGCAAAGGATGTTGCAACATGATCTCAGAGCCAATGAATACATTGCGTACCAGAAAACAACATCAGTGTGGATTCCATGGTTCAAGTTGTCATTTAAAGGAGAAAAAGTGAAGAACACCTTATGCAAATTTGTCCCTTCTTGTGTTGCACTCTTAACGAGCAACCTTTTCTTGCTCTTTGTTCATTTTATCTGCCTCTGTGTGGGATGCAGAATGTAGGAAATGTGTTCTGTACTTCTGTTCTAGTTTGAGTGTTTGACGGAAGTACGTCATCCTATTTATTTATCTTGATAAAACATTTTAATCCGTAAATTTAGATCTACATAGAGCATGTTGAGTAACCAGAATTTAACCCGTGGCTATGCCACTCGAGTCATTATGGGTGAATCTAGCAAAATAAAATAGTGTCAATTTATTATTTTAACCCCAATTTTATTGGGAAAAAATCCAGAGTGTTTCTACTAATTTTTTATATTTAATTAAATTAAACTATTGTGCGTCATACATATTCAATTTCACACGGCAATATGCCCATAAGTGATGCATCCACAAGTGCTTCAAATCTCATGTTATTGCAACAGACTAATGTGTTTCACACAGTTGCGAAACCTCAATCCAAGAAAAAACAACATGCCTCACACGATCCAAGAATAAACATGATGCATGATCATTCTAATAAAACCAATTACTCAACAATTAGTAAGCTATATCTTTGAGGTCATGCAATCATTTTTTTAAGTTTAACGGCAGCAGAGCATGTACAAACCTTCAGTTTCAATATTGATAATGTGGATTTTCACTTGCAACAATTAGTCTCATGGATCCCATAAATTCCATAAGTAACTAAAACATATCCACCTAATTCAATAGAAAAAACTTGGAAAAATTGAGTTAACATTTTGATTAAAACATGAGCAGATATTCTGACACATACAACACTTTTAGAAAATGTAAGAACTAAATATGTGAGAAAGAAAATAAAATAAAAAATACATTCAATAGGAGTATCTTCTAGGTTTCATAATATCTATTATAACAAAATATAGTTATTGTCTCAATATATGACCAAAAAATCAAGTTGTCATCGTTGGCAGAATTGGCATGATGTGTGCATTTGGTTTTCTTTCATAAAAATCTATCACTCAAGTGCCTGTGACAAAAACGAACTATATATTAGAAATCAATGATACAACACTATCATTGCAACAAATAAGAAAATATCATATAATTGCAACTATAGTATGTAACCATTATCAAACAATTTCAAACAGTCGAAGTCAAGACTCTTGGGAAAGCAAATATCAAGTGATTGATTGAGCACTATGGTATATCAATGTACATAGTCATATGCATGTGTCTCCATGGGTCTGTTGTTGCCCCCTGTTGGTCGGGCTAGCAAATTCGAGTTTGTGGGCCTAGAAGGGATGAGACGTGAGCTACATATTCTTCATCCGCCACAGCCTGTTTACAACCCACAACTTCCGAATATATATCATCCAGCTCCTGTGTCTGCCAGTAATCCTCAGATGTTTGTCGTGTGTGGACCTAATGGGGAGGCTACTTATATTTCCATTCCTGAGGTGCCTGATGCTAGTTTCTATAAGTTAGAGCCGCAGATTGATCAGTATACCACAGTGAGTTTATTTGTTTTATTTATCTTCTTCATTATATATATAATATGTACTCACACTGTATTTTATTGGATTTTTAGGCTGAGGTTCGGAAAATATATGAAAACAAGGTTCGTATGTTTGATGGGATGAGGACTGTCGTGTATCATTATAGCCAATAAAGAGAGGAGGCATATTCTCAAACATATCAGCAATCCTAATGTGCGTATGACGAGACTCAAAAAGTGTATGAGGATATTCAGCAGGTGTACACGCAACAACATCAGGGATATGAAGAACTTCAGGCTGAGGTAGTTAGTTAACATTCGTGCAGACAGAGAAGATCTTGGTTCTCAAGTTAGGAACTTAGATGAGCAGCTTCGAAACATCCAAATGGAGATATGAGAGGCATCGAGTGGTAAGGGGCGTAAGAAGAGAGCTAAATAATTTTTATGTAATATAATAGGTTTTGGATCATTTGGGATATTGGATCATAATCATAGATTTTGGATTATTTTTATCAATCGTTTTGGATACATAATCATAATCATAGGTTTTGAACCATTTTTATCATTTTTACATACAATTGCACAATTCATAATTTCTTCAATTGCACAATTATTAATTTCTTCATTTGCACAGTTCCAAATTTTTAGAAAAAACGCACGCGGTATTGGTAAAACTGCACCAATAGAAGCCTAAGCCCAGGCGGTGTTGGCAAAACCGCACCATAGAAGCCCACTTAGCAGGCCAAGGCCATGCGGTGTTAGAAAAATCGCGCGGTTTTTCCAAAATTGCGAAAGAGATTTGATACAGCACCAAAGCTGGAACCAAATTTTGGGCGATTTGGTGTTTGGTTTGGTGTTTTCATCAACATGTGACTCTCCTTAAGATAAAAAAACACCAAATTGTTGGAAATTTGGTGTTTGATGCTAGGAAAGTATCTCACCTAAAGATGCTCTACGCATTTTCTCACCAACCTTTAATTCAATCGGCCTTTGTCTTCATTCGCCTATCTATTGGACTTATCCAAACAAGCTTGTCTTGTGCCTCTTCCAACATTTCTTGCGGGAGAATCTGTGTGTTGCTGGACAACATTTCCCATAAGCTAGTAAATTCGCGTTTAATACCCGTTTTATACATTTTTACATATAATATGAATAATAAGGCGAACGTTTCAAACCTAGGGATTAATACACGAATTTTATGATCCAGATTTATAATTGCTGAATAATAAGGTGCGTATTTATTAAATGAAAAAAAACGTACTATAAAAAGTATGATGCAACTTCAAAATGGAAGGTTTAATTTTGAAAATCCACTTAAGTTAGAATCTTCCATACTTAAAGAATATCGAAGAACTAAAGTGTTAGCAAATAAATATAAATGAAAAATTGAGTTATGCATGTGTAGTTAATGAACAATTCTAACAAATTATTACATTCTAAATTTGTAGTGCAACAAAATATATCTTATTTTTTTCCGTATTATACCCGTATAAAAGACGAATTGTATGTTTGTATTGGCGTTTATTTCGTATTTTTTGGCCGAATTTTTAAACGTATTATTATTCAAAATTTCAAATTTTTGGCGAGTAATTTCCATATCAAATTTTTTCCGTCCGCGAATTTACTAGCTATAATCCCTCATGCTGCCTTGGCACTTCGTGGGGTTATTACCTTACTGTAATGATGACAGACAATTCGAGATTTGTAACATGAAATTCTTTTAATGTGGGTTTGTATTTGTTTTGGTAGAAGAAGAGACGGAGAAAATTCCTTATTTTAATTTTAGAGGAAAAATCGTGGGAAGATTTTATATGTTCACGTACTGGAGTTACAGTGTTCTAATTAACTAAATAGTTTGGGGTGGTTGATATGGCCGGAGATGCCACATCTTTTAACACATTAGTAGATTTAAATAGTAGGTCAAATAAGTGGGTCGGTAGCATTACTCTTGTTTATGTCGATATATAAGAGGTAATTACAGTTTAATTAGGCTAAAGCAGACAAAAACAAATGAACAAAAAAAAATGCTAAAATCAAAATTAATAACTCGATTTAATGGGATTTGGGCTTTTAATTCAAAATCCCATACATATAATTATTTATTCAAGAAGACTTTGAGCTATTAAATTATTAACTATCAATATACACATATTATATATTTTAAGTGGAGTTTGGACATAAAGCTTATCGGAAAAAAATGGAGTTTGGACATTGGGCCTTTGGACATTTGGACATTTGGACATTTGAATAGTTAACTATCAAGTAGCAGGCCCGGGCTTAGTATATATCAACAAGCCAGCTAGTCATAGTTTTCGTGTACGTATTTATTCCTTTTGTAGTAAATAGTCGTGTACGCACTTATTCTCTTCCCGCTCAAAATAGGTACCTACACTGATATAAAAACGATGAGATCATTTCGTTCCTCGATCATATCATACCGATAAAAACATACATATATATCGTTCCGCGATCACTTGAGCTGGATGGCTTCTGCAGATGTTGAATACCGTTGTTTCGTTGGTGGACTTGCATGGGCTACTGATGCTGTTTCTCTCGTTAAAGCTTTTGGTGTTTATGGCAGCATTCCTGAGTGTAAGATTATTATCGACCGTGAGACTGGAAGATCGAGGGGATTTGGATTTGTGACGTTCTTGAGTGAGCAAGTGATGAGGGAAGCTATTGAGGGCATGAATGGACAAGAGCTTGATGGAAGAAACATTACTGTGAATGAAGCTCAGTCTAGAGATAGCGGTGGTGGTGGAGGTGGCTGTCTTGAAGACGGAGGTGGTGGTGGGTACAGCCGTGGTGGAGGCGGTGGTGACCGTGGATATGGTGGAGGTGACTCTGATGGTAATTAATTTGATGAGTTATTAAATTTTGTTTTATGTTCATTTGGTTCTTGTTTTTAGGCGTGTGATTTCAAATAATTTATCTCAAAAGAATCCACATACGGAAGAGCTGAGGGCAATAGCACCATCTAGCTACTATATCAAACCCAAGCATAAAAGCATGGACGAAATCAGCACATTTTTGTAGGTTGATTACTTATATCAGGTGTGTCTGACTTAGTCTTCAGTTCAACCTTCCGAGCCTTGAGGTTCATACGAATGTCAATCTTCATCTGCTCATAGACAGGAGTGTAGATCTCCATCCAAGCTATATCTTTAAGGGTGTGTATAGCGATGAGGAGGCCGGTACAGCGACTTTATGGAATTTGAACATGGCCTTCAGATATCTCCTGAGCTTTCAGAGGCTCGAATTTAGGCTTTGTTGCATGAAAAACAGATACTGATTTGGGTTCAGTAGAAATCCCTTTTGATATATCCATCTCCATAGAAGATGCAGCTTGATTAATTGGATTCCATGATTAAAAAAATTTATAGCTAGTTCAACAGTTCCAAGACTTCTAGCAAACAAAAACCTTGAGAGAAGTGTGGCTGTTGGCTGGTTGGGAGTAGCTGAAGAGCCGAGAAACTCTCCTTAGAGTCTGCGTGAAGGTTTGCTTAGGTCGGGGAGAGAAAGGTGGTTATGTTTGAGACTTTGAGTCTTGTTCATGGACTATAAGGTTTTTGACCTCTGGTTCTCTATGTTAGTTTTAGTTTGGTTCTGGTTCTATCGCGAGTGTTTGATGATTCCCTGTGTTCTCATGTGAAAAAGGGGTTGCTGAAGGAAGAAGGAGGTTTGGGTTGTAAGCACATTTAGACATAAAACATTTGGTTAACACTGAACACTAGAGTACTCTGATCATACAAAGTAATAAAAACTTAAGGGTGTAAATGTTGTGCTTTGTGTGGTTGTGTGAAGCAGTACTGTTAATTATTATTAGATCATATCGACACAAAAATTAGTTGCATTTATATATTTGTTAAATTAACATCATTGAAGTAATATCTTTCAGAGATAAAGGAGATCGAGGAGGAGGAGGTGCCCAGGGAGGAGGGGAGGATCACAGCCCCGTTTGGTAAGTATGTTAATTAAAGCAATATTATTCTGGCTAGAGTTTCTCTTGATTAAAAAGTATTTACTATAGGCAATGTAATTAAAAGTAACTGGTATTGCATAAATGCATAATGAACGTATGGTTTAGTTTTAACTGTTGTGCTTTCTTAGATAGATAGAAGATCAAAAAGGTGACAAGAAATAGCGTGTGGGGAGTTGCAAAGGTGACAAGAAATAGCATGTGGGGAGTTGAACCTAGCACCTAAACAAGATAATACAAACTCCAAACCAACATGCTACTATGTATTTCTTAAATTAGAAATTTATTTTGATATATAATATCAATTAATATTGAATTAAAACATGTATTTATTCATTTTATTATTGAAATTATTAAAAAATTTGCTAAATAAACCTCAATCGGTCCGACCGAGTCGAACCATAGTTGAACCATTTTAATAAAAAATCGGTTCGATCATCGGTTCGGTTTTCAAAACATTGGTCTTGCGTCTATTTTCGATTTTTTTCCGTTTTTTTTTTCCAAACGGGATGTTTCATTCCGTCCCGTGAGTTTATTTGACTTTTTTTGTTTTTATTTTCTTCAGACGGGATATTTCATTCTGTCTGACATTTTTTTCGATATTTTTTCATTTTTTACATTCAGACGGAGTTCTATCTAAGTTTTAAAGTCACCTCTGTATTAAGCAAGCTTTTCACCTCAAAGGTAACCTTGGGAAATAGTTCAACAGTTCCAAGACTTCTAGCAAACAAAAAACATGAGAGAAGTGTGGCTGTTGGCTGGTTGGGAATAGCTGAAGAGCCGAGAAACTCTCCCTAGAGTCTGCCTGAAGGTTTGCTTAGGCCGGGGAGAGAAAGGTGGTTATGTTTGAGACTTTGAGTCTTGTTCACGGACTATAAGGTTTTTGACCTCTGGTTCTCTATGTTAGTTTTAGTTTGGTTATGGTTCTCTCGCGAGTGTTTGATGATTTATATTCCCTGTGTTCTCATGTGAAAAAGGGGAAGAAACTAGTTGCTGAAGGAAGAAGGAGGTTTGGGTTGTAAGCACATTTAGACATAAAACATTTGGTTAACACTGAACACTAGACTCTGATCATACAAAGTAATAAAAACTTAAGGGTGTAACGGTTGTGCTTTGTGTGGTTATGTGCAGTAGTACTGTTAATTATTATTAGATCATATCGACACAAAAATTAGTTGCATTTATATATTTGTTAAATTAACATCATCGAAGTAATATCTTTCAGAGATAAATGAGATCGAGGAAGAGGAGGAGGTGCCCAGGGAGGAGGGGAGGATCACAGCCCCGTTTGGTAAGTATATATGCTAATTAAAGCAATATTATTCTGGCTAGAGTTTCTCTTGATTAAAAAGTATTTACTTTAGGCAATGTAATTAAAAGTAACTGGTATTGCATAAATGCATAATGAACATATGGTTTAGTTTTAACTGTTGTGCTTTCTTAGATATTAGATAGATAGAATATCAAAATGTTGTATATACCTTCTAAGAGCATTCTCAATGCAAGTCACTATGAGGGGAATTAGGGACTTGTGATTGAGATATGATGGAGGTAAAAACCCTTGCCCAACGCAAAGGTGACAAAGCCACGGACTATGTATTTCTTGTATAAGAAATTTATTTTAATATATAATATCAATTAATATTGAATTAAAACATGTATTTATTCATTTTATTATTGTAATTATTAAAAAATTTGCTAAATAAACCTTAATTGGTCCGACCGAGTCGTACCATGGTTGAACCTGGTTGAACCATTTTAACAAAAAATCGGTTTGATCATTAGTTCGGTTTTCAAAACATTCTATTTTCAATTTTTTTTCATATTTTTTTCTAAATGGGATGTTTCATTCCGTCCTGTGAGTTTATTCGACTTTTTTCGTTTTTTTTTTCTTTCAGACGGGATATTTCATTCCGTCCGATATTTTTTTTCGATAATTTTTCATTTTTTACATTCAACGGAGGTGACCTCTGCATTAAAGTCACCTCTGCATTATGCAACCCTTCACAGCGTTTCACCTCAAAAGTTTTGTCATGGAGGTGAAAACTTGCTGTTTGCATTGGGAATGCTATAAGGGAATGACATGGATCATTAGGCCCAGCCCACGGCATTGAAAATTTGAATGGTTAAATGCCGTGGTGAACAAGATAATATTTCTAAAAAGAAGATGAGAAAAACCCTTCCATCAATCTCAAAACAGCTACGACTCCTTAAATTACTTATCGATGGCGAAGAAAAAAGCTGATTCACTGACTTCTTCCTTGTTATCACATCAGATAAGTCTCAAAAAATCATGCATCATTGTTTCCTTTACTGTTTGCCGCAATTTCTTTTGAGACTCTGCTTGCTTACAAATATGTTACTTCAAATCATCTTCAAAAATTCAGTGAATCAGGATTTTTTTAATACCCCAATACATAATGTCACTCATCTACATTTTTATGTCACTCTGCTAATTGTTTGTACTTCGTTTTACCATCCATGCTTTCTGTCTCCTAAATCCTATTGTATACTTGGAACTAGCTTAATCCTATATGACCCAGTCATAAGTTACCAATTTCATACAGGGGCTTAATATGTAAGTTACCAATTCATACAGTTTTTTTATTTGACCAAGGATTACAACCAATGTTCTAAAAAGCGCTAGGTTGTCGTACCGTAGTGGGGTGGTAGGAGAGCGCCTAGGCCTCAAACACACCCACACTATAATAAATGAAGAAGTCAAACTTCAAATACATGTCGAAGTTGCATATGAGTTAACCAACCACATAGTTCCAGCAGAAGTATAAGTCATCATTTAGACATTTAGTACTAGGCGTTTTTTTCTCTAATTGGTCTAGGTCTTTAGTCTTTTAAACACACATTCAAATCTTAAGCCTTCTTGTACCTTTTCTTTTGGACAAGTTGTCATTTTTCAGAAAAATAAAAATAGAAATAGAAAATAAATAAATAAAAATTGAGCCCGACTAGTCCGCGTAGAGGCTGATTACTTTGATTAGATTTTATGCCTAAGCAAGTCGGCTAGGCACCACGTAGGCCATTTTTAGAACACTGATTACAACTTACGCCACATGCCCAAGCCCAAATTAAGCTTCACAGTTCACACTCTTACTGTTACACTTCCACTTGTTATGATATTTATACTTACATGCCTGGCTTTCCTGCATCAGTTCAATATCATGTCCACCCCATTGACAGTCGTAAGTCCAAGTTCACCCCTTCCTGGATTCCCACAAGATTGACTTTATCCCACATATATAAGGTAGTCAAAGATATCATTTAAATGTTTTGCAAAGGTCTAATAAGCCTACATCACTTGTTAAGAAAATTACACTAGTGTCTTAAAAACATGGTCTAGGCTTGCATCTAATCTCCACAAGTTAAGAACATTTCAATCAACAAGGTTTTAGACATATGTCCTTAGGTTGGGAGAATAAGCCACTTTCAGATCTCTTCTAAAAGTCACCATAACACTAGCAGGGTGGAACGTGAGCTCACAAAAAGACTATTTTTTCCAAATATTTTCACTTTTAAGTGTTGGCTATTGTGAACTTATTAGGGATATCTAGTTGTTAACGTCTCTCTCTCTCTCTGAGATTGATGTAGCAACAGGAAAATATTATAATGATACGTAAAGTGAAAAGATGAGGAGAATAATCTTGTAGTATTACGTCATTCCCTTTTACAAGAAATGAGTGATGACTATATATGTCGTTAACCACTGTGTTTATTTCATCTTTTGTCTTTTTCAAGTTTTAATCATGCACACTTTTTCTTCTTTATAATCAACAGGCATATATGTGGTAGGTAAACTCCATATTTATTTATTTCTTTGTATTTACATCTTCTAAGAACCTTAAATATATCAGATATAGAGAAGGGGATAGAGCTTCAGAGGAGGACCAGAACATCGCATGGTATGTATGTCTTTGCATTGATTAATTTGTTGAATAGTCTTACAGGGAAAAGGAAAATTTTGATCACAAAGACCATGTTATGCAAAACTCTAGAATATTAAAAATGATAAGATCATAAGATAATGATTGACAAAGATCGGTGAAGCAAAGAATGTTACAATCATACAAGAGTTACCTTAATCTATTTTGGAGGGGGTGGTCAAAGAGTCGTTTTTTTCTCGGAACTAAGAGCATTGAAATTGGTTTTAAAGGGTGTCATTTCAAATGATGAATGTTCACAAGATCAAAGTAGCCTCAGATTATTTAAGGGCTATTATAGTTATTACTGTGTTGAAGGTGAACGATGGTAATGTAATACAGTAGATGGTACTGTAGTACAGTTGTTGCTGCAAATCAAGAACTTAATGTCTGTCTTTTGTTTCAATTCAGCACGTGTTTAGAATGTGTAATAGGATAGCTGACCAGCTAGCCTCTGTATAGGTAAAACACTAGGTGAGTTATTTGTGCCTCCTCCTAGTGAATGTCAATCAACTATTACAAAGGAGGACGAGGATGGAAAGATCTATAAAAGATGTAAGAATCAAATACACATAGTGGTCTGCATAACCCCAAATTACTTTGGTCACAAATAAAGTATACAACTATACGTGTTTACACTAGATTGTCTACTTATTTATTTATTTTTCTAATGTGATTTTCTTTTATTTTCTTTTTATTTTTCTATTTCTTTTGAAGTGAACTTTATTTATAATAGAGGTTGAAGTTTACAACCGAAGCAACTAGGTGGAAAGAAATGAAAACCCCAAGGTGTAAGTGAGAATCAAAGGGATACTGCCACCAGGGCCTTGCCCAGCTGAGTTGCTGGACACTTACAAAAAAAATATGCTGCATTAAAAACTATGTTTAGTCAATAGTTTCAAAACTCTGAAATGTCCAGTGATCTAAAACGCTTTGCGGAAGGAGGGGGCGGAGCGAGGATGTCTAATCAGGCTAAGCGTTAGGCGGTCAATATTTTTTTTATTAAGATATATTAATTTAATACTATGAGAATTGAAGAAAACAAACCTTAATTCTTTTTATATGCATGAGTTCCCTATTCAAACATTTTCCATAGTCCAAAGTTCAAACACAGGGAAAAATACTTCATAGAATAGCTTAATAGTTTTCCACTTTTCCCAACCAGACAAGTCCTTGATTCAGACAAACTAAAAAAATGAACAAGTCAATTAGGTCCGAACCCGTCTTCTTTATATCCTTCCAAGACTATCTTTACCCGACTCAAACTTGTGTGAATGCCTGATACAGAATTTTCTCCAGGAAGTTCTCTTACATCTACATTTGTAGTACTTCTCCTAGGCTCTGGGACCTTATCAACTCCAGACGCTTCTTTATTCACTGCCAATGTAAGCCTTAAACCGGACTCAACATCTTCATCATGACCACCATCAAGAATCTATCCTTGCGCCCTATTAGCTTCAGTAGCAAGTTATATACCTACTGGTCAAGATATGTGAGGTTGGCCCAAGGTCTTGGTTCGCTTCCCACCTTCTTGGGAAAAAAGGAATAAAGTTTTACTATAAAAGAAAAGTTTCACTAGCAAGTAGTATACCCACCTTTCTCTGATTCCTTCTCTTCTTGCTGAAAAAGCTTGATTTAATTGAAGATAGACAAATTGTACCCGTTGCTAGTTTGCCTAGTTGGATTAAATCGGTCTAGTCATGCACCTGGTTGGCATAGCCAAATTCCCAAACAGCTAGAGGTCTAGGTGAGTCAGTGAGGCACTGCCTAGCTCCTAATGACCGCCTAAAAAAGCTGCCTTCTAATCCGATTTTTAGAACATTGTACATATCTAAATAGTAGTAATGCATCAACATGTTATGAAATGAATTTGGGTTTGGCTTGACACTTTAACCTACTCATTCATTTGCCTTCAAGTATATTCACTTTCATAACCAAAAGCTAAAATGGAGTACTCCTTAGAGAATAAATGGTATTCTTAAACATGATGAGCATCCAACTTAAAGTTAATTGGTGATAAGTGGAGATCCTCATAAAAATTTACAATATACTACAAGGCTTCACACATCTTATCTAGGACTTTCATCGAATATATATATATATATATATATATATATATATATATATATATATATGACATGTTTACTCCAAATCGTCACCCGAGTGTGTTGTCCACGTATTAGGCTCAAGTATTGCAAAATGTGAAGGGCCATGTTGAGATGTTTGTTACACACTCGGGTGATGTGGAGTAAACATGTCATTTTGGGTCAAACACAATAGTATATTCTAATACTATCTTTAACATGTTGATCATCCAACTTCAAACCGATTAATGATAAGTGGAGAGGCCCAGGAACATTTGCACTATACTACAAGGCTTCATACATGACAACACACTCGGGTGACGTGGAGTAAACATGCCCTTTGGGTCAAACACAATAGTCTGCTCTGATAATCTTAAACATGTTGATCATCCAACTTCAAACCAATTAATGTTAAGTGGAGAGGTCCAAGAACATTTATACTATACTACAAGGCTAAAGGCTTCACACATCCTATGTGAGTGTGACAAACATCTCAATAGATAATTTAGTAATTGTTGTTGTTGGCTTTATATTTGTTTAGATACCGTTTTCTAAGTTTTCATGGTATTAGAGCTGTGGTCCTAGGATATATGTTATACGACCATTGTAACGTATCATGATGATGTTTAGATTTTGGCAAATAACGTGACGTAAAAGCGACATTGTTGTACTTTTTTTTTTCCAGGTACAGAGGAGGTTCTGAGGGAGGAGAGGAGGACCACCGCACTGTCTGGTATGTTTGTATGTATAAACTAGTTTTAATTCCGGTTTTCATAAACTACTCCCCAATTTTCTTATATTATCAAAACAATAATATTACTAGTAAAATTTTTCCTCACTAATAGATATTCTCTTTAAAAAGACAGCGAAACTAATTGCAGTTAGTCTTTGTATAATTTAGTTTTAAGTGTTGCTATACGCATGGGTATTGATGCAAGTTTCCCTCGAGGAAGGGTTCCCGGACATATACAAATTTGTCATGCAAACAAACTCCTGATATTAATGACATTCAGAAATCTTAGATTCTGCTAGCATTTTTATAACTAGGATCTTCTAACTACACTAAACATTCCACAAAAAGCTACTCAAATGGAAAATACATAAACTCATCATTGGCTCAATACACCTATTTGTGGTGTGTGGAGTTTTTTTCCCTTTGGGTTCTTGGCTAACTCCCTGATACAATTTGGGACGATGAACTTCACCTCAACCTACATTGAAAGCCCCCACTTACTTGCATCATCTACCTACAGCGATTCATTATATACTCGCCGTCATTAAGTAGGATAAACTAACATGACAGGAGGATTCATTTTATTTTTTGGGCTGTGCTTCATGCCTTCATTTATGTCCTTCTTCATGAATTACAAGCCCTTAACTAGGGTTTTACGTTGCTAGTAAAGGAAAGCAATTAGAACATGCCATGTGGCTGCTAGTAACCAGCGTTAATAAATTATAAACAATAAAACAAATGGGGACACATATTATGTGTGCCTTTGGGGTTATTTAACTCGATGTACACATCGAACTCCGCAAGTTGAATGAACTTGTCCACGAGCTTATCTCCATGCATTCTTGCCAACATTTAAGAAGAATCTCTTTAATTGGTGACAAGTATTGCCTAGGTTTATTCTTTCTTTGCAACTTACAAAAAAATGAATGCACAACACTAGATTGATGTAATGTACTTACACGTGAACTTGCAAAAGAAGGAATGCACAACACTAGATCGATCTAATGCATTTTCAAGTGAACATACAAAGGAATGAATGCACAACACTAGATTGATCTAATGAATTTATAAGTGAACATACAAAAGAATGAATGCACAACACTAGATTGATCTAGTACATTTTAAAACAAACTTCATTATTTAGTTGGGTTACTTACATGTTTGCCAATGACCAAAACCCTTCAATTTGATAAAATCAGTTTCTGATTTGACCTCCATCAATTCCTTCAATGGTCGTTTTCATTATGGGAGGGAAGTGTTTATTTTATAATTGGGGATGATTTTGTGTGTGTGTATGGGGTGTTCATGGCACGTGATAACCATGTGTATGGTTATTTATAGTCGACTCATGTGGAAATGCTAAAATGACATGTTATTTTTTCTTTAGGAATTTAACCATATAAGGTAGAGAAAAAAAGGTGTCACATAGGTCTTCCTTGACTGACTTTGGGTCATGTATGAATTGAAAAGGATCCATAAGTAAGCGGTTAAATTGGTAGAAAAAGTTCATGTATGAAATTGAAAACCATCCAAAAAGACGTAGTTAAATTGTACGCTGGTTATATTGGCAGGAAAAAACAAGTTATCTACTAAATTGAATCATACGGACAAGTACACTAGGCACTTTGATAGTTAGGTCAAGTTTTAAATATACCAACTACAAAGTAGAAACAATATCCCATCCCATTCCCCAAGATACACACACACATCAACTCTGTAACGCATTACATCCCGTTATTAAAACTTTGAAAGTACCAGAACATATTGTGATATGTTGTGGCATTTAGTACTATGATGGTGCCCGTTCTAGAATGTGGGTGACTATCACTCCCCTAGATTTTAATTTATTTATTTATTTCTTTTTCCAGAGCTGTCTACTTTGTTGTATTAACATAATCCAATTTTCTAAAGAACCTTAAATCTTTCAGGTATAGAGGAGCAGCCTGTGGAGGAGAGGAGGAGCACTGCACCGTCTGGTATGTTTGTTCATATATCAAATAGTTTACATATCTTATGTGTGCCCTGTACTCTTATATTTCCAAAGCAATATTAATAGGAGTAAAGTCCCTTCTTTTTTATACAGCACAATTCCTCTACGCAAAAAAGTATATAATTTAAATAAATAGTGAATGCTAATAGTTATTTCTCTATATGATTTAGTTTTAACCGTTGTAGTACGCATGGGTTATTTTGAAAATTTGCTCAATGGCGAATCTTTGTTTTGGTTATATTAAACACTGATTGGAAAGAGTAAAGCTTCCTTCACTACATGTCATGCATTAGATGGTGTCAAAGAACTTTGAATGATTCTTACATACTAAATATCCAGTAGATACCATTGCCTAGTTAAGCTCGATCTAGTTTTTTCTTTTGCTTGCAATTTTTTTTTTAATATGTACATCTCAGTGTCTCATGATGCTTGAAAAACAAAGATATTACATTCGACATCCGACTCAAAACCATTTTGCAATGCGTGGAGTGGCCCCAAGATCTATATACTATTGTGCGAGACTTTACATACCCGATATGGGATTATAGCAATTAGATACATGAAAAGCTTAAGGAAAATGAGCATCAACGCATAGTGACAAACATCAAACTCCACACATGCAATACCCTTTTAGTGGACATATAACAACCATCTACATTGGAAGTACGATGGCCAAGCCTTTGACTGATTGTTGTTCAAGGTTGACCGAGACCCTGGAAGACTCATTTTGACTGCTGACCAGGGTAGAGTAAGACCCTTGGTAACTCAGTCTTACTGCCCATCAACCAAGCTATCTTCCAAGTCCATTCAATCTTGACCAAAAAACATTTAGGCACCCTTCACCCAATTTGACTAGGAGTTGTCCTGATTTGTACTAGACTTTGGTATGCTGGTCCAGAAAGCAGTTTTGGTAACCCTGGAGCTACTTGGGGACTAGGGTAAAGCTTTGGGGCTAAAAGATGACATATGCGGAGTTTACTTAAGTGTTCAAATTTGAAACTTAAGTTTATTGATAATAGTGAGGAATTGATTACAATTTGTCCTAGAAACTCTTTATATAGAGAACTATTTCAAATTATCTTGGAAATCTTCTAAAACACCTAAAAACACTTTCCCCTATCTATATCACAATAGTAACCTTCTAAGACTACTAGAACTCATAAACAAGACTTCTACATGATTCTAAATTGTGCTTAAATAATGAAAACTGGAATTACTTGTTTTTAGTAAACTTGGATTTACTAAAAACAATTAGACCATAACCATAGACTCTATGTTCTACATTAAAAGCCCGGGAAGGGTAGGGTTTTTATAATTTATAATTGTGTATAAACTTCGACTGTTAGCTAGCGGTTGAACCTGGACTCAACTAGTCATTCATTACGATATATTCTGGTTTTTTAGGAAATACATTGTTGCCACTGCCCACGATATTACCAGAATATAGAAACACATTTTATATTTTTCAGAAGTAATTGCGGAGCTTGACTTTTTATTTTTAGAAATCCTATATTACTATAAAACTATTTTAACATAATGTTTTTTGAAACATTCTAAAATTTTCAGAAATAAGTGTGGAATGTTTTTTTAAGAAAAAATTTCCTCCATCTAAAACCTTTGCATGTCAGGGTAAGATTTCAAATATATCGTGATAATGTGAATATTGTACTAGACACTGGTTAACTTTTGTTTTCCAAACAAATGCACGTTATCATGATTGTTATTAGGGATATCCAGTTATCACCAATTCATTGTAACTTTTTTATTTTCAGTTTACTTTATATTATGATTATCTCTGCGTTATTTGATCTGCTTCAATTCCTAATCATAGACATTCTTACATTCTGTAGAGGTATATATGTATTTTTTTTCTTGTTTTTAACATATGGTTAGAATAAGTTGCAAAATATAGGTTTATTTAGTGAGTTCTATGTTTGTGGGTGCATTTGTTTATTATTGGTAAATTACAATTTCTTTGCAGGTTCTGTGCTAGTTACCCAGTGGCTATGGCGAGGTGCGTGCTTCTTGAGTTGCACGTATCTCACAAGCGTCTACGGTCTGATCGTCATAGACTTTTTACAGCGATCTGTGCACGAGTCTGTCGACGGAGAGGACTTCCACTCGAGCACTTCGCTTGCTGCTTTTGTACTCATGTCTTTCTTTGGTGGGGTGACACTGTACACGGGTGTGTACAGTATTTTTGAGTCTGAGAGTGTACGTCATACTGTCCAGGTATACGAGTCTGTCATCTGTATCCTGAAACACGCTTTTGATTTGTCAGCCGCTGTTTCAGTTACTTTTCTGGGTATTCAGTACCCACACACACTTCAGGGTGGATGGCATGCCCGGGTAATAGGGCTTAGTGTAGGTGTGTACCTTCTTGTGAGCACGCATCTTTGGGTCCGCTTTGACCCAAGGTATTGTAGACGATGAGGGTTTTGTTACTACCGCGATGACAGGGTTAGTTATCCCGTACATCAGCGAGAAGAGGTGGAGGGCGATGCATATATCTATAGCATCGTACTTCACGTTTGTAGTTATAGTTGTTTTTGTTGTTTTTTGTGTTACCCGTAGGAGGGTGACAGCCTGAGTTTCTTGTGTTACTATTTATGTTGATAAATTTGTTGAAGATAGTACTTGAATACGATTTTACATGAATATGTGCAAACTGTATTGAATATTTGTCATAATTTGTACTATTCACTAGTTAAATTGATAAATTTCATTTTCACTATTCGTAGCAGGATGCATTGTATTGAAATACGATCTATCTGTTTGGTTATCTGTTTTTGTAAGTTATTTTACCATCTTTGCAATGTAAACGGATTCTTCATCTTCAGCCTGTACCAATCTATCTTTATTTCTCTGCCCTAGTTTTTCAACTTTGTTTTGATGGTTTGAGATCCGATGTAGCATTTTTCTTCAAGAGTATGGAGTATGATTGAATAGGAAGGAGTGCTGGCACTGGGTTATAAATTTCTGACATCAAGGATGAACTAGAAAGGAAATCCAAGGAAGCTCCCTTGCATGATTCATTAGAGGAACGACCTCCACTCAAAAGATTGTGTTTGAGGAAACAGGGAGATCAAGCTTCTCCTTCAGGTGCAACATCAGTCAGTATGTCAAATATAGAGGAGGTCAATCATGCGTTCAATTTCCTCATTAAGAAAGAGCAGAGCTACTATCATCTTCACATTGAGGCAGGAGAGATGAACACAAACCAATTTCATTGCATGATAAGGAAAAACAGAAACAACCTGCTCCACCTCGTGCTTTTTCCAGGCCGAACAATAGAGAGCCATCTCAGTTGCATTTTGGAGACAAACAAGTAGACCACGAGCCTGCTTCACCTGAGAATCATTCTAGAGGGAAGGTACCTATTTTCTCAAACTTTGTCATGAACAGTTGGCCGCTAAAGACAAATGCAATAGAGCATGTGAAAGTGTGAAACCAGTACTATCCTTGAGCTTATGAATTTCCAGGGACATCGACAACTTCTGAATTTGATTCTTCTAACTTGGGGGATGTCAAGATTCTCTTAGTTGTAAGTTGTAACCAGGTCTCTGAACGACCACACTTCCGTATTCCACATCTTGATGCAGTTCCAATGGCTGTTGAAAATAAATGTCTCAGATCATACAAAGTCCTCGAGCCAAGTTTTTCTTTGATGAAACTGATGTGCCAATGTTTTCTAGACCTAGCTACTGAATCAACAAAATCTAAAGGGGAAAGCTTTCATCTTACAGCGGACCTTAATTTCCTGAAGATATCTAGTTTGCGAAATGCTGGCACAAAAGGGGATCATCAGGAAATTTTCGAATGCCAGAAAGTTTGTCAGTTGATTGTTTTGAGCTTACATTCTTCAACACGGTAGTATCTCATCGAGGCGATATTTGAAAGTTTGTCAGTTGAATTTTGGGACTTGCATTCTTCCAACAAGGTAGTCAAGCCAATTTTCGAATGTCAGAAAGTTTGTCAGTTGAATTTTCGAACTTACATTCACGAGCAGAGTCATATATGCTTTGAAAGAATCAACCTGGGACTATGGGATTGACTCTAACGATCACACTGTGTGACATGAAGCGCTCAAATAGAACCATATCTAGGCGTTAGTTTTGCAGACTAGATAATACATCAGCAGCCATTACCAACGGATTGAGACTACAAAGTGATTCTCTGTTGTATTAGGTATTTTTTGTATGTAGATGGTCTCGATTGTGTTGTTTCAATACACTGAACACAGTCTGTGGTCCCTTGTTTTGTGAACTAGTAGTACTAGCCATATCCTTCGTCTCATCTACTATTGATTTCAATCTCATAATTGTAATTACCCGTAAGCCAACTTTCAAAATTTCTGTATGAAGTTCTGAAGTTTTTGGTGATGAAGGAAGTTAGGTAGTTGTTTTGGAGGAAGTTTCGTAGTTGATCAGCAATCCAACACCAACACATTAAATACCAACAGAACTTGGGCATCTTTTCCAATCAGTGGCTTAAATTGTGATCTTCACTTCAATACGTATCAAAGGACCCGGAGATTCTTTGGGTCTTTAAAAGATGTCACAAGTAAGACGTTGGCTTGATATTTTCAAAGAAGATTTTGAAATTCTTCGAGGAAGATCCGGTTTTGCCTACACTCCTTTTTGCATGTCCTTGACTTTATTTGCCCTCGATCGTATCTGTTCATCACTATAAATTTTTTGTACTTTCACCTTTATCTCGTCTCTCGTAATGATCCCATTTTCATCTTTGTTTAATCTTAAGCCGACGTTCAAAGTATCACATATAAAGTTCTGGTTATGAAACTGATCAGCACTGTAAGGCCAACATAAAAGTGGAACCCCCAAACTAAGACCCTCAATAGTCGAATTCCAACCACAATGAGTTAAGAAACAAGCCATGGAACGATGAGCCAACACCTTCTGTTGAGGTGCCCAGGCCACTAACTTTCCTAGGTGAGTTACTCCATCTCTAAATCCATCTGGAAATGATGGAATGAGTTCATGAGTGATGTCTGGCCGAACTACCCATAAATAAGGTTTACCCACCAGTTCAAGACCGTGTGCAATTTCATTGAACTGGCATTCTGTGAAGATTGTCGTGCTTCCAAAGGCGACATAAATGACTGAATGGACAGGTTGCTGATCAAGCCAGGCCAAGCAAGTGGAATCCTCCGGCCAAAAGTGTCCAGTGGGTTGGCCAAGACGGTCACTAGCAAGCAATGGGCCTATATTCAGGCTGCTAGGAACCAAATCACGACTAATAGGCTCAAGCTCGTCTATTGAATTGCAGATGAGCCAATTAGCAACCGTAGCAGCTTTGCTGATAGTACGTATAAATTTTAAGATAATTTCACGCATTTGTGGAATGCTAGAGGACTCCCACATTAGTTTAAAGGCGTTCATGTCCGGCATGCCATGAGGTAGCCTGATAACTTCCTCTTTCATTGGAGTACCTAGCAGAAGTAACTGAAAATGTTAAAATAAATATTGGTAAATAGCGCCATCAAAGAACTGTTAGGAAACTACCTTGAAAAAGCCAGGGGCTTCTCTTGTGGAGCTCAAAACAGTGAGTCTTCAAGATCAAACCCAAAACAACGAAAATGTTACCTTTGAGAGGGTTGGTCCTCAAAGAACTCTGCTTTATTAAATAAGTAAAACAGTTTGATTTATGAGAAATGCGGAGTATGATCTGATAGTCGTTTAGAGATGTGCATTTTAACCCATGAAATCCCAAAACTGACACATTTTAACGAGACGTCTGGAAACTGGGAGTACACAAAGTTGTCTACTTAAGAAGAGTAATTCGATGCATGATGCTTGTCTAGCAAGTATAGACTCTTGATATTTATCTTTAATTGATTAGTGCTTCAAAAGCAATGGATCTTGTCCAGTAGGCCAGTATGCTAAAAATATATCATATCTACGATTTTGTTTGTGACAGACCGAAGAGGAGGGAATGCCGAAAGTTAATCCGAGTTTGCGTTGGGAGTTGATGTTTCTCCCAAACAAACTGCTGATATCGTTAAAGACTTTTAATCCAGCTGTTGGGAGGCCACATGGACCAACAACAACGCTGGTAGGATCTACCAGCAGCCATATGCACGCAGAGCTGGTAAACCGAGTCAAATCATATAAAAGCTTCCATGTTAGAATTTGCCACTATATATGTATGTACTAGTGACAAGAAAAAAAAACATGTGCAATTATTATTACTGCCATACCATTTTCATCAATGACTCCGGCCTCAATGAGTTTGGGGACATGGAGAGTTAAGGCCAAAACAGCAAGGGAAGCAGGCCAAAATGCAGCTCGTTTTGTTCCAAACTTGTCAGCAACATCAAAAATCCATCCCACTGTTGCATCTGCTACAACACAATCTATCTTTTGGTCATCTGATTCACTTTTCTTAAACAGATCCTCCAAATGACGAGGCATGGTATTCATCATAGAATAAATAAGATTTTTGGAAAGTTTACGATCCTCCTCAATATCCAATCCATCTGGAACTGAGACTAAATGGATCCCACTTCTACGTTGTTGTCCATCCTTCGGATCTACCAAAGAGGAAAGTAGCATATTGTGTATGTACTCAGTGTTTACAAAGGTGACTTTGGCACCATGATCCACTAATTGGTGGGAGAATTCCATGAGTGGCATAACGTGTCCTTGTGCTGGGAATGGCACAACTAGAAAGTGCGGCAGCTTAGCCATATTGACAGTTACAGGCTCAGGGAATTAAAGTATTTTTCTAAAAGCTAGACTGAAGAATGAACCAGGAGTTGTTTTCATTTCGAATAAGTATTTTATAGATGAGGCCAGATCTTCTCCGTCCCACTTATTTAACACCCAAACCGACCGCAGGTAGTAAGGTGTTAGATAGATAGAGCAGTAAATTCAAAACAAAATCCTGGAAGATTTCGTGCGTGGAAAATGGTAAAAAATATCCCCACAATCGAGGGAAAAAAAATTGTATTCATACTCCAAAGAAAAAAAAAAAATCTCTTGAGCTAACAATGAAAATTTTGGATAGACATTATTATATTGTCTTGGGCTGTTACTAGCTAATCAGTGTTTTTTTAGCACTAAAGCTGTTATACAACATTGTCTGGGAGGAATGAAAGCTGGGGGGTGGAACACACATCGTTCCTTATGTATGTGTGGAACCTTCATTAATTTAGAGCCTTAGACAAACTCGTCTCAAATATATAAAACTAACTAAAAAGGTGTTAAGTGAACTACTCTGATTTGGCCTCATATTTGCTAGTGTTGTGGCGCAAGACATATGAGAATAAGAGTGCGGGATTGGCAGCCTAATGCATTCAAGTTTTCTTTCCATTTTTAGTTTTGAGAGTTTTATGTACACACGCACGGAATCTTCCTAACATATAGGGATTTCGTTTTGAATTTATCGTTCTCTCTATCTAACACCAATATATAGGGATTTCGTTTTGAATTTATTGTTCTCTCTATGTAACACCCGTCCCGAATTCTGGTATTCCTTTTTTCGATAATTCAATTCTGGTACACACTGTCAGGCAGAATATGATCTCCTATCTGCCAACATATATTTTATACGCGTGTAGCCAGATTCGCCATCATGTGCCACATTTTCGTGTTAAATGATAGGAATTTTGGGTGTATTCCATTCTAAATTTCGTTACCTTATTTGTAGTAATAAAATTAAAATCCTTGATCGAAGGGATCTCAATGTAAATAAAAATTTAACGCAAACGGTTGGGATGGCATCTTGGTATTAATATTTTGGCAATCATATGCCAAAATGAACGGAAATTTTATATCTCACCGAAATTTCAACTATACTATATAAACAAAATTAGGGTTTAGAAATTGTTAAGGGAGACAAAATTAGTTGCTAGGGTTTGAGATTTGGTGCTTCTATTGAGAGCTTTGTTTATGCCCAAATTCATTTGTAGTTGTCTATACAATTAGGTGTTTATTGTATATATGAGAAATTTGTAAGGTCATAAGAAAGTGGAATTTTGGGGTTCTATTGAACTAAAGTGAGTGTGTAATACTATTTGATTCTCTTTCAATTAGGGGTAGAACTTGGGCAGGTTGAGGCATAACCCGAGCCCAACCCGAGTTTCAAAGGCTTCAGCCCAAGCCCTAGTCGGTCCTTAAATTTTTAACCTAATTTGAGGAAGAACTTGATTTTTGTGGGGAATAAGTTGACGGATAAAGATTATGTGACAACCTTTACTGGTGATGCTTGGAGGGTCTTCAGGGATTCTATAACAGTGGCAAAAGGAAAGAAGAATGATACTCTCTATAGGACCATAGATGCATGTGGTTCAGTTGTAGCGTATAGCAAAGAAAATCCAGATGTGTGGCACTGCAGACTTGGTCACGTGAGTGAGAAAGGAATGCAGGTCTTCACTCAGTTGGAAAACTACCCATGTTACAGTCGACTAAGTTTGGCTTCTATGAGAACTGCGTTGAAGAATGGAAGCGGGTGAGTTTTCAGAATGTGGGCGGAACTCTGAAAGCAGAAAAGCTTGAGTTAGTCCATATAGATGTCTGGCGGCCAGCTACAGTCTCCTCCCATGGCAAAAATTCATATGTTGTGACTTTCATTGATGACCATACGAGAAATGTGTCGGAATATAATTTCTTGAGACATAAATCTAAGGATTATGGAGTGTTCAGGATGTGGAATGCCAAGGTTGAGAATGAGACAGGCTTGAAAGCTAAGTAAAAGAGTTTAGATCCAGTAATAGAGGAGAGTACGTTGATGTAGGTTTGAGGAATGATTGTGCAGATAATGGAATGGAGATGGAATATACTTTGCAAGGGACACCTCAACTGAACGAGGTGGCAAAGTGTATGAACAGATCACTGACAGAAAGAGCTAAGTGTAAACGTACACTAGTAGGGATGCCCAAGCAGTTCTGGGCAGATGTCATTAGCACAGTAGCGTACTTGATCAATAGAGAACCGCCAGTATCATTGCTACATACTGATGGCGGTATACCCCAATGTTATGATAAAGCATTGGAGGTTGATGATGCAAGCCAGTGGGAGCTTGCACTGAACACTGAGATGAAGTCCCTCGTCTTTAATTACACAGAGATATTCTTTCCAGTTGTGAAACTAAATACTACGATGTCAGTGTCGAGTATTGTTGCAACAGAAGATTTACACCTTAAGAAATTAGATGTGAAAACTGTCTTCCTCCATGGTGACCAAGAGGAAGAGATGTGTGTGCAGCAATGTGAGTGTTTCATTGAATTGGGTAAAGAGAATATTATATGCAAGTTGGGAAAGAGCTTGTGTAGTTTGACACAATCCTTTAGGCAGTGGTGCATGGTTTGCATGTGTCCAGCTGTTACACGTGAAGTGGGAGTTGTTAACAGGTTGATGACCAATATATCATGGCAAGCAGTACTGGGAAGCTGTGAAGTGGATACTGCGGTATCTAAGATGTACTACTAATGAATGCATATGTTATGTGAGGGGTGATGTGTACTTGCAAGGGTATATTGATACAGACTTTGCAGGTGAAGTTGATCGCAGAAAATGCACTACTAGTTATGTCTTTATAGAGGGAGCTACTGTTGGGACTCACAATGGACAAAGACAGTGATTATTGAGAAGTTGAAGCTGTGTCTAACTTTAGTTGGTCTTCTAGCTTGAAAATCGTGGATGAAGCGCACTATGATTCATTGGAAATGTATAGAGTTAATTTACAGTGGTTATCAATCTCCAAGTGGGAGATTGTTAAGATGTGGAGCCCAATCACTATATGGGTTTCCTAATTAGAATTGGAAACCAAGCACTTGTCCGCATAACTTTGGAATTGGTTTTGGAAACCAATACCAAATTGGTTCTTTATACGCTTTTGGCAATTGGGAGTCTATAAATATATACCCCATGAGACTAGTGAATTATTGAGACACAACTAAGAGAGCTCATAATGTATGGGGCGCGTAGCGAGTACTTTATTGGAGCAATATGTGTAAGGCAATAGCCAAATTTGTGAGTGCATTATGATAATATAATAACATAAATTTGTGATTGTCAAAATTGTGTGTGAGAGAGAGAGATTGGTGTTTGTGTGAGGCTCGTGACAATGTAAGCAGTCTTTGATTATAGTGGATTTTTGTGCGCTTGTGGACGTAGCCAATTGTCAAACCATGTAAGTTCCTTGTGTTCGTTTATTCTTTGTTTTTTCATTATTGTTTTAGTAATTGTATTGGATGGTGTTCTTGTTTTGTCATTGATTCCAAGATCTTGAGAATAATTATCGTTAGTCGGGATTAATTTGATCTCTAATTCCCAACACGAATTGTTGGGATGACGATTGAAACTCTTTCGATGTTGGCGACACTAATAGGATCAACTCTAGTGCAGGGTATTGTTGAAGGTTTTGGGTTCATTGCGACTGCTATGACGACAATATATGTCTTGTACGCTTATAAAGGAAAGTGGAAGCATATGTGGATATCGTTTGTATCATTTCTTATCTTTTCCACCGTTATGATGGTAATAACACGTGGAGTCATTTGCTGGAAGAAGAGTGCCCAAAATATTCCACTCCTAGCATAACATCGTTGAAGAGTTTGAGTTTGTTTCCACATGGATAACCGCAACATCTGTGTTGTTTGCATCAAAAGAAAGATTTAAGCCGATGTGAATTTATGTCGGTACATTTGTTATTATCGTTGTTGTTCTCCCCTATATTTCTTTATGTTGAGAAGAATTGCACAGCAATCCCAACTCGTTAATGTGGCTCATCAGCACTAATGATATGAAAAATCTTTTATTTCCTTTGTTACTAAGGAGTAAGGACAACCCAAATAATAATAATAATAATAATAATAATAATAATAATAAATTTCCACTAAAAAAAAACTTGAAAAGATTTCAACAATGATCTCTTTTGGGAATAAGGCATTTTAATATGATACTCTCTTTCAAAGAAAAAATCTTTTGGCTATAGAGCTTGTTCTTTTTCGTATCTTAAAAAAAACAAAGCAGTCTTAAACAAACTCCCCCAAAAAAAAGAGATAAAATTAAGATTTTTTCTTCATTTTTAAAAAACAAAAAACAAAAAAAAAAAGATTTCGGATGATAAAATAAAGACTTTTTCTTTATCTTCCCCCCCCCCTCCCAAAAAAAAAAATAAAGACTTTTTCTTCATCTTTAAAAACAAAAATACAAACAAAAACGATTTCGATGATACCCCAAAAAAAAAAAAAAAATAAATAAAGATTTGTTTCTTCATCTTTAAAAAACAAAAACTGGTAACCCCCAAAACAAAAAAATAAAGACTTTTTCTTCATCTTTAAAAAACAAAAAACAAACAAAAAAGATTTCGGATGATACCCCCACAAAAAAAACAATAAAAAAAAATAAAGACTTTTTCTTCATCTTTAAAAACAAAAACAAACAAAAAGATTTCAGATGATAACCCCCACCCCCACCCCCAAAAAAAAACAAAAAAGATTTCGGATAATACTCCTCCCTATTAGGGGTGGGAATTTGGCCGTAACAACCCTAACCCGACCCGACCCTAAGCCCTCACAGAATTTAGGGCAGGGCCGACCCGACCCTAAGGCCTTCTAGGGCAGGGCTAGGGCTAAGGTTCTGAAACATAGGCCCGACTCTAATTCAGCCCTAACCAAGCCCTAGTTATAGTTTCACATTTTCACTATAAATACACGTACCATAATTGTCCAACTCTTTGTTAAATATTTTAAATTAAAATAATATTGTCCTTTGTAATTTATCACTTACACCCAAGGGTACTTCCAATAACTTGTCTTATATAACAAAAACTTGTCAACCTATCTAGCAGCCATGAAGAACAATGAGCACTAGCCTAATAAAAAAATAAGACTTTATTCCTTTGATCATCAAATCAAAGTCTAGAACTTATTATTCTCAATTTATTTTCCCACTTACTTCTTATAAATTATATTTTAAATTCACATCCAAGCCAAGTCTATAACTAAAGGTTTCCATCCACACCATTAAAGCGAAATACAGAGCAGACATTTGTAACACAGAAACCAAAAAAATAACCTTTGTCTGAAAAATGGCATTTATAAAAAGAAGAAAATATATAGGCCCGGCCCTAAAGCCTTTAAAAAGGGCTTAAGATAGGGTCAGGGTTTGAGATTTAGACTTGTGACCCGGCCCGACCCGACCCTATGCTGACTTTAGGGCCGGGCCGACCCAGCCTTAATATTTGAAGGGCTTTTAAATGTTTAGGGCCGGGCTAGCCCGACCTGGCCCATTGCCCACCCCTACTCCCTATTAGTTCAGAGTCTAGAGTTAGCAGCATAAACAAAGATGGATTTGTGAATGAGAAATACAAGTCTCCTAAATTCATTGGAATCAATTTTACAATGGTAAATTGCTTAAGTGGGCTCGGTACCTGCTCACCCGCTCAAATCCTAGTCATGCATCCTTGCTTGGCTTGTTGTGAAAGGCGGGATTAACAAAGTTCAGCTTAAGTGAGATTCATTACAAAGAGTTCCAAGGACATTCCCGAAAGGTGGATGGAATGGTTCAAAAACATTCTTTTGAATGGAGTAGATTCGTCACTATTCCTTACAGACATGTTAACTATACTGTTAACGCTTTAGCTACCTATGCTTCAAATGTAACTGTAGAATCACAATGGAAAAGGATTATCCTGCAGTCGTTTCCAACTTTCTTATGGAAGTCACAACTCACAACCATCAGAATTCTAACGCAATTCTATCACTCCTATCAGCATTATCACACTCTTCTTTGTTATGAAGCAATAAAAGTACTCAAAAAGTATTTCAGCAGTCACTACCAATGCATAACGGTGAGTTCAAAATTCACTACTCACTGAACTAGTAAACCAAAATTTTCATTTAATCATGCCTGCCTGGGAATTCCAGTGGATTAGTCTTTTTGAGGACTGCTCAAACTCTAGCTTCCAGTGCTTGAAGTAGGAGTGGTATGTTTAAATGCATATTGTGCTTCAAACAAGAATATGTGAAGATATATAAGCGCAAACTTGACTACAACACAAAAAGATGGTGAACCGTGAATACGATGGGCTACCACGAGAATATCCTAAGGAAATCTTTTATGCTTGTGCAATACGTACTGCAATCGGGTTTGGCAAAATATGTTGTGTGATCTTGAAAGATAAAACCAACCATACACAACCCATCTGCAATCATTCAAATCAATTCACTATTCTATATTGGCAAAATATGGTTCGTGAAATCAAAAGTGAAACTAACCATGCATACTAATACAACACACGTGAAACCAGATCAGTTCACTATTTTCTATTGGCAAAATATGGTTCATGAAATCAAAAGTTAAACTAACCATACTAAATTACTAATACAACACACGTGAATTTCATTAACATCTCACCCATAATAGTGGTCTATGTTGTAACTTAAAATCATAATAATGCTTAAAACCATTTGTTAGTTGTTACGTCCCATAATGCTTATGTAGTTTGCGTGTTGCTACCGCGAAACTGATGGAAAATGCGCAAGATACCATTCTTTCTGCTACTTCATGTCTCAAAATTTTCTGAAACTACTACAAACCAAAAGCCATTTTGTAATAGAGTAATATGGTTGTTACTCTTCAGTTGAGTCTCTTTCTGCATTTCCCACTGTCAAATCAATATAATCACGATTCCTATGAATATATGATTACTAGTCTAAAAATTTGTTAGTACGATCACCTATAATTTTCGATTATTATTTCTACTCGTACCAAATTACCAATATCAATATTTTGAGCACTTTAGATCAGTGTTATCGCATATGTTAGACTGTTTGTTATCTTATATATACTGGGAAACCTTGGCGCCGTTTATTAGTTCCGTATTTTCGGTTTTAACATAATCTTTTGGCCCAAAAGTTACTCAAAAATTTCACCCACGAAATTTTCTACATTTCACGTTTGAAGGGTAAATCGGTAATATAAATCATTTCCCAAGACTATAAAACTCAACGTTTTCAGAAAAAATAGACAAGTCCCAATTAAGAAAAAAGAAAACCGTTCGTCATCTTCGTTCCTGACCAATACCCCACACTCCCATTTCCAAATTAACATTAAAATCAAAATTCCTTAACATTAAAATCGAAATTCCTTATGTTCTCATTCTACTTTCTTCCCACCAAAACTCGATAAATACAGGCCGAATTTTTTTCAATAGCTAAGTAATGGTTTCTTTTTTCTATCTTATTTCCACCGAAACTTAATGCAACCAATTTAAAAATTCGGGTTTTCATTTCGTTCTTATCGTTTAAATTTCAAAGGTACATTTCTAATCTCTATTGGAAAAAATGAAAATCTTTTCTCTTGCTTCCTTCCAGTTTTGAAGAAAGGGAAAGGAGTGGGAGCGGTGAAAGCGCGAAACTTGAAGCGGTGTATTGGTCAAAATGGTTAGTTTTTTTTTTCATTTTGCAGTTACATTAAAGTTTTGGAGTGCTAGGTCTGATTTTGTTTTTTCATTTTGCAATTGAATTAGAGTTTTGGACTGCTTCGTCTGATTTCCTGATTTATATGGGGTTGTATGATGTTACTTTAAATAGGGTGAACATGATGGTTCTGTTAGGCACTCAGGTAGTTATAGGTTTTATATAGATTTAGAAGACCGTTTCTCTGCCCTTTGATCTTTTGATTTTTTTCTTTATAATTGGTTCTTTGGGGTGGCTCTTCAACTATTTTCTTGCGTCAAAGCAAAATTCGACTTTTCATCTAATTAGTTTAGAGGTGAGACCAATTCTTTTCTTATTTGATTTATATTTCAATTTAGTTGAATAGTGCATTTCTTAATTGTGAAAGTGGGTATTGAGAGAGATAGTATCAGCTTCATTAAATTAGATATAAGAAGCCATTATAGGGTCGCTCTTTTAGAGTTTTTTAATTACTGCTGAATTCCTTTAGTAATTAATGTTTTATTACTGAGTTATTTCAAAGTAAAATTAGGCAATTAGTAATGTTAGTGAACCGAAAATAAAGCTTTGTGAATCACCATTGATTTGGATTAATGCACACTAAGACTATCGATATATGTCATATATGCCGTTCTCTTTCAAAAAATTATAATTAATCTTAGTTGTTGCAGGCTTGCATTATAGAAACCACTGTTTGTTTAATGTTGAACAAAGAATTGTATTTAATTAGCATTTGCAATTTGTTCAAACTAAAGTTAGTTGTACAATGAGATCAAAACATGTAGCATTGTAGTAAAATTTTGTCCGAAAAATGTGGAATGAGGCATTTGAAGGAAACTAAAAATTCGTGGAATGCTTAGCTTAAGCCATGCGAAAGGGGGGGTTAAACTAATTAGATTTGAACATGTATTGATACTAGGGGTTAGAAAAATCAGAAATAGAATGTAATTGGTATTAATCTAAACACCTTTAAAGAGGCATGCCCGAAGTTGTTGAGCCACGCTTTATCCATCAGTAACATAGAGGCGACCAAGCTAGCCTTCTACCTATCCACTCTCTTACCAAGTTTTAACATCCATGCTTTTTAGTCCTCTAAGCCTCTCATCCTGTGCATCCAGCTTCTTATCCTACCGAATGCAACACGCTTTTTTCTTACTGCTGAAGCCTCTGCTGCCTTTAAATGCCGTTTTTATCTTCTGCTTTTCATTGTTTGCTTTCCATCGTTAGCTAGGAAGGAAACATCTCTTCTCACTAAACCTAAAAAATCCAACTATTCTTCTCTTCTCGCTAAACCCAAAATCTCCCCCACTCTTCCAACTCTGTAATCTCTCCATTGCCCATGTATTGATCGCCAATTGTTTTTTTTTTTGGCTCTACATCTAGCTGAACTATAGCTAAGTAGAGTTTTTTTTTGTTGTTTGACTCTTTCTTGGTTTTCTTTGAAGAAGAAGAAGAAACAAGGTTACACATCACAACTTGGGTGCTTTATTTAATTTGCTATCAAGATATGTGATGAAATGGGTGTGGAACGTTTATGTAAATGGTTTTAAGATTTGGGGCCTGTTTACTTAATTTGTTTAGATTTTTGGATTTTGTACAAATTGTTATGTGGGTATGTCAAGATGCTCTAATACAACTTCCAGCTTGAACACCATATGATCGAGTAGTCCTTTCACTATTTTTCTAATGAAATAAGGCTAGAGTAGAAAAGATTTTTTTTTGCCCTATTGTTGAGCTTCACCAAGTAATGGTCATAAAACTCAAGATAGTGAAATAAAATTTTCCTCAATTCGCGCATAATTCAAGTATGTGTGTGTCAAAAAGGCGTGGACTAGAATTTTTTCAATTGGCTTTGTTATGGATTTTAAGTTAAACACCTAATATTTTCAGTTCTAGATGGGTAGGTTTATTCAGTTCAAGTGTTGGCCACTCTATGGGTGTTTCTTTACTTCATGGTTGGTTAATGGGTATGTTTTAGTTTTTATTTCAGAGTACATTAGCCTCACTCCAAGCTTGACATGCTAAATCTGACTCTGAATTAGATGATTAAGAAATTGCACTAGAATTTGTTGTGCTCAAATGATCCAGTTGGATTAAATTCAACTCAATGAGTCATCTCTATCAAGTCAATACAATGAAGCAATTGGGTGGGTTTTCTTCTATAATGTTGTCCCTGTTTTCCATGCATTTTTTGTGTAGTTGAACCGCTAAAGATTCTCATGTATTTGGTTTTTCATGTATTCATTGTACTTTGTGTGCATGAAGCATCTGCATAACTTGGTTTCATTTTATGTTATGGGGAAGGGCACGCTACACTCCATTCATGTGTGACACAACACTCAAACTGCCTTGATCACTTCCGCAAATTATTTGCAGAAACCCCTTCAAATGTTCCAATTCAAGAAGAAACTGCTAATTAGGAATCACTCAAGAAATAAGGAGAGAAACCAGGTGGTCGAACCTGCCAGATGCAAGGCATGTAGAAAATGCCTTGAGTGTGCCCATTCCAGTCCCACATGCGCCATGTGAAAGCCAGGTGCATCAAAAACTGGTGTGCCTCCTTTTCAGAGGGCAGATCGGTGGTTGGGTGGTTGTAGAATCTGCTCGGAGGTTCATTAATCACAGAGCTAGGAACTGGCATGTGGACCCTATTTTCCTTCAATGTTATTTGGAGGGAAATTTCTCTCACTAAGGTGGATAACATACAATTCGTTGTGCAACAAGGTGTTGTTTGCTACAAGTGTTGGTTTGCATAAGTGTTTAGTTGATCTTCTTTTGAGGTTCCAATTATTTTATTGGTTATGGTATGAAGTCCTTATCTTTTGTACATAGATTTGTTTTCTTCTTCTTGGTCCTTTTTGTCAAATTCTCTAACTACATTTTTTTGAAGAATTTACTGGTTTAATATCGAGCTCTCACGCACTATGCTACCTCAGAATCTCCTCTTACTCTGTAATTGATTTGCCCGAGTTTGTTGACCTTACTCTTTTAGTGAGTTCCCCTCTTATTTTTATTGGTATTAGTGTTTTACTTGACAAAAAAATGGCGTCATTCATATCTGACTTATCAAAGTAGAAGTTCTTTAACTTTTTTCTATATTCTTAACTGTATGTTTAGATTATATGAACCTTATATATTAGTAATAAATGGGGTCAAGTAAATATTTTAATTGCTTCTATTCCTCTTTAGTTCCAGTGACAACAATCACTTAGCAAGAGCAGAGGCTTCGAAACCAGAAATGCCCATCAAGATATGATACAGGTTAGAAGATTCTATCTATAATTATTTATTCTTTATGAAGTCTTACTCAAATATATAACACTTTAATGTCTCAATACAAATCACTATTTATTTATGGATAGTATCAATCACAATGTAGAAAGCAGTTGGATAGAGGGCCTTTAATAGTTAATTGATTAGTGAGACCTTTTTTTTGAGATGTAAGTAAATTATAAGAAGATCAATTTGTTGTATTAGAAAGTAGTATATCGGTTACAGTAAAAGCTCCCTAAGACACATATGATTGTAAGACTTAAGAGATGAAATCCATTTAGTATCCTACGCCCATGAGCCTTTGATTAATGTCCTTCTGAATCACAACTATGTTACTCTCACAACTATGTTACTCTGTCTTTACGGCTTTCTGATTGGCTATAAAATTAATTAATCTTCTGTTTTAATTTTATAGCAGCAAACCAAGCAAGACTTGACAACACTTATGGTATAATTTGGTGTGTGTTAGGGCAAAACTTAGTTACTATTTAGCATTAATTGGTTCTGACTTCTATGAAGTATTTTACAATTTGAAATTAACTTGCCTGTGAACTAAGACCATTTAGCTTGGTATGTAGCTTGCAAATGATATGCTGATTATGTTAAGTTTGTACTGCAAGCTACTGTAGTTGACTTGGTGTGTTAATTACCGGAACTATACAACTGTTGGTTGGTTTTATTAGGTACCATAGCTGTTACAGTTGGAGCTCATTATGTATTAATTTTGTTTTCTTTATCCAGTTACTCAAAATTGAACTACGAAGGCCATCCTCCTAACTAGACTCAGATTGTTGTATGTCTCATTTTGGTTAAGTTTAACAATTCCCACAAAAAAGTTTTATTAGGTACCATAGCTGTTACAGTTGGAGCTCATTATGTATTAATTTTGTTTTCTTTATCCAGTTACCCAAAATTGAACTACGAAGGCCATCCTCCTAACTAGACTCAGATTGTTGTATGTCTCATTTTGGTTAAGTTTAACAATTCCCACAAAAAAGTTTGCTTTCTAATCGAACTTTTGTATGTGTTGCAGTCATTCGATGCACTATTGTAGAAACTTTTAGTTATATTTTCCTTCAATCGATGTATATGGATCTAAAATAATTACTTGATCTTTCTTATTTAAACAAGAAGGAATTGTATTACGCTTTGGAAGTTTTGAACTCAATCTATGATGATGGACAACTACATTCTCACTTTCTTATATTCTATTTACTAAAACGCATAACAATACTTGATATTCTTCACCTGCAGAACCAAGTATTAAACATGTATGTATCGATAAACAACTCATCATATGTACAAATTTTGAATGTTCATGTATTATAATGCATCTTTGTATGTATCTTTATGACAATCTATGACATTGTGTCTATGATGGGCAATATCAAAAAATCTTTTTCAATGTTTGCAACTGGCCGGACTTTAATGTGCATCTTGAGTTCTTTTTTATGTTTAGTGCTCGACTCATATGGTTTACGAGTTTTCCATGCTAAATATGATATCTAATTTTGTACGAATAATGATGTAGAAATTAAAGAACATGCACTAACGTATTGCATTGCTTACAGTTAACTCATATACAAGACACTATACTTTGACCATTTATCTAACATCGCACATTAATATTTCTTCTTTCTTTCTTTTTTTCCATTGTAAGAAAATACCATACAGATGATAAATGCGGCCCAACAAATCTTTTTACCTCATATCTTTGTTTTTTTTTCCTGGTAAACAATCCGTTGATACTTTGACTTAGGTACGTAGATATAGTGCAGGGATCGGGTCAAATTCGGGTCAGATATGGCTATATCCGAATCCGAATAGTTTCACAATATCCAAACCCGATTAAAACCAAAATTTAATATCCGAATCCGATTCAAACCTGACCGATCCGAGTTCGGGTTGGATATGGCTATATCCGAATCCGAATAGTTTCACAATATCCGAACCCAAACCCGATTAAAATCGAAATTTAATATCCGAACCCGACTCAAACCCGACCGACCCGATCGGATAACACTAAAAATTAAAAAAAAGCGCAAAAATTATATCCGAATCCAAACCCAAACCCGAACCGAATAAATAAACGATATGAAATTGCACCCAAATCCGATATATTCGGTAATCGGGTCGGGTCGGATCGGATTCGGGTCTACCCGACCCGATTCCCTGTCCTACGTAGATATAATAAATCACATGCAACTTTAAGAACGTGCATCCCTAAAACACTGAATTTACGTAGGTTCCCCAAAAAAACGATATGATGGTAAGTTTTTAAAACTACACTTCAAATTTCAATGTTTCAATTGTCTTCTCCCTTGCAATGACTAATCAGAGAGTATGCTACTATCTGCAAGGCTAGCCATTCTCCACTGGCAACTAACAGGTTTATGCTTTAGATCTCTTGGTTTCAAAGGTAAAATGTTATGGAACCATCAAACGATACGGTGCCTGAAACCTAGCAGAAGAGGGCATCTGAAGACCTAAGAAGGGAGGTATTAGATATGAAGACTGCACATGTCACCAAACATTTAGCTGGCTAATGCACATGAACAATATATATCAACTTCTCATGATCAGAATAGCCTGCACATCTTCATTGTGTGCGAGTCTGCGACTCATGCTTATTTTTGTATGCGTTCAAATATGTTTCAGAAATGTTTTTTTGGAAATGATAACATTATATTTTATTTCAAGTTTCCTTCCATATATAATTGTTGTAGTTCATATACACTATGGGAATTCAAATCTATGTTTTGCAATGTCTATGCATTGGTATATATCTAATTGATTTTACAGTTGTGGGATACCTTAGCTTTTTTCAAGAATTTTTTTCGAGAATCAATTGTGGGATACATTAGCATGTTAGCAAAAAGTGCTTATTGGTTGCCCATTCATGGTGGTAGCTTGCAATGAATACTATGTACAATTAAGTCTTTGCATGATTTACTTATTGCAAAACTATGTACTTATCTTTTTCCCCTTCTAAAAACCGGCTAGCTACCACATCTACATCTTTCAGACCATTCTAGCCATTGCAGGCAGGCGCAACGCGCGTGCCCATTTACTAGTTTTAAGTAAACCAAACTTGACCAATCAACATGTGACGTCAAAATCACACACACAAACCAAATGTATTGTATCATCATACTATAATTGGTAGCTTTGCTTATTCTGGCATGGAGAAAACTAAAGGCAAGCATGTTGGTCGCAGACTCACAAATTTCACTAAGGACGTGGCTCTTGATGTACATTGAGAGTGGATATCCACTTTTATCGAGCAACATGCTCCAATTCTTGCACCATGTTTTGCACGTATTGCAGTTTCTTTTGTGAACTTTTATCAATCGACAATGAATTGGAAAGAAGTGTCATCGTAGTTGATCATGTTTAATTAATATATAATTGCATGAAAATTGAACATTTCAGCACAAGGGGTTCTTACTTCTTCTTACACGCATTGTAAAAATAATGAAATAATTAAATTTGAAAGTTTGTTGTACATTTCATTAACCATATTATTAGACACGTAGAAACGTTTATAATCATGTATAAGTTACAGATGGTTTGTCCTTCTCTTCTAAGCTCCCAGCCTTCACTACTTTGGTTTCATCAGCTGTTTTTTGTGTTTCATGATCTTCCTTTGTTGGTGCATCCTCCTTGGTTTCATTTCCAGCTACGACACTATCTTCATTTTGCTTGGTAGTTTCGGTTTGCCCCCCTTCTGAGTTTTTGGTAGCGTCCACAATTGAAATAAGATCCGCTACAGGGTTGTTGGATTCGTTAGGAACATCTCCATCTGTTTTAGTGATAGGAGATGGCTCAGAAAGATCTACCAATGGCTCTTCCACCTTTTGTTGGCCTTCACCTCCCTCATTCTTGTTCTCCTACAAAAATTAAAGATATCAATTGATTAACATTCAATTGATACATTAGTATTGAAGACAAAATTACAAAATCTACCTATAAAAGAGTAAATGCAATAGTAACACATGCTCCCTGACGGCCTTATCGACCAACGATAGAGACTCATGCATTCCAAAATTTTATTTTGGAACAGAATTCAAGTCAATATTATTGACGAACCTTCTATTATATCTGGATAAGCTAGATATATCCTCAGCAGTATCTTGGATATCATAGACATAGAAGGTCGTCAATAAATATCACAATATGTATGATCTAATAAAAGAAGACTGTTTTGTTTTTCCAACTATGTGCAATATGCATAGAAATGCTGAATACATTAGTGAAATGGTGTGTGATACTTTAATGCCCAATCCAGAATATGAGGATGAATGCAACATATATTGTGATTGACTTAGCAAAATAGGTGGTCCGGTTCTGGGCTTACTTGGGCAGCTGCCTCGCCTTCGACGTTCGTAACTGTTGGTGCCTCTCTAGTCAGATTCTCTCCTGCAGGTAGCGTCGCAGGAGGGCAATCTGATTGTAGTGGTTTGGATCCGATGCACCCCATTGGATCCGGGCGAGGATTAAAGACTAGGGAAGCGGCTTTGGAAAATTACTTAGCTAGGAACTTAAATAGTACTTTTGAGGATGCCAATGGACAGAGAGGCGAGAGCTGGAAGGGGACTATTATTAAGGAGATGTTGGGAGGACAGGGAAAGATTTTTATGTTCTGAGGTGAGGAAAGATATTGGTTTGTGGCTGATAAATAAGTGACCCTTTCAAGGCACCATAATTGGTATAGCCGTTGCAGTTAGTTGCTGTGTTTGCCTAATATGAACTTGAAATAACAGTTTCAATGGTTGGATTTTGTTGGTTTATTTTGGTACTTTACTCGTTTGGGCACAATTATATTGTATGTCTCATCTCTGTGTCTAACCGGTCTATTCAGTGTATTGTACCTAGGAATCCCCCCTCCCCAAGTAAAAAAGAAAAAAATTCAAAAATATAAATCAAACTTGCCAACAAAATGGAATTTCTAGCTATGGCACATTGGCACTCAAGACATGCATTTGTTAAAAGTATAATAGGATCCAACACATACAAGGAAAAATGTTAGCAAGGGAGAATTGAAGTAAGTCTGCAGACCACATATTATCCTTATTATAGTTTTGGTATGAGACACTCCTTAAAGTCAACAAACTCACGATTTCGAACTAAAAGCCAGTATGTATGGGGACTAATGTCTCGTGCACAAAAGATCCAAACCACTCTTTGGGATATATTTGGTATATTTTTTGAAACACAGCTTATCTTCGCATTGAAGATTTATAACTATAAAATCTTCCATTCATTCAATATTGCCTGCGGAATTTTCTTGGTCCAAAATTCAACCCATCTTGACCTCATTCATGATTGAATTGCCAAGTAAACGCCCCATATACATGGGAACTACACACTGTGTTACATAAATCACCGAACACATACTAGTTCACCTTAACAGAAGTTCAAGATTAGATAACTTCACCTTCCATTTGAGAGATGGACTCAATAACAAAACTTTCACTTCACTTCTCTTTCCTCCTTTTGCTCCTTGCAGTTCTAGTTATCTCTGCTGCCAGTGCAACATCAAAGTCAGCAGCGCCCCCACCACTTAATTTTGGTAAAAATGGAGAGTTTAAGATCTTACAGGTGGCAGATATGCACTATGCCAACGGCAAGACAACTCCATGTGAAGACGTACTACCTGATCAATTTCCTACTTGCTCGGATTTCAACACCACAGCCTTCATTAATCGCTTGATTCTTGCGGAAAACCCAGACCTCATTGTCTTCACTGGTAAGTTATCAAACCATATTTTACATTTATTAATCGAGTTTTCATTGAGGAAATAATCCTTTCTTTTTGCTATAAATGCCTGGCGTGCCAGGTCCATACCTTGCGTACAATAACCGTCCTAGTGCATGCCTTGTGTGCATAGCTAGGCGTGGCCATGCCCGGCGTCCATGACAGCTTAAGTTAAATAATTGGATCCTAATAAGCTACTGATGTGAGGAGCATGCAAAAATGAGGGTACACACACAAAATTAGTGGATAGTTGATTTCTACAACATTAATGGTTACACATCATGCTCACAACATGAGGCTACAACACAAATTTAAACACAAAACGAGTGACTCCATAGTGAGGCAATATTCAGGCTACACGCAAAATGTTGCTACAAACCTACAACTATGTCTTTTTTCTATTTTCTTTTCCTGAGTTGACTTTAATTAGCAAGTTAAGTTTTAATTTGTAGGGGATAACATATTTGGGTTGGACACCTCGGACGCAAAGAAATCTCTAAATTTTGCATTTGCCCCTGCGGTTGAGACTAGTGTACCATGGGCAGCTGTACTAGGGAACCATGATCAAGAATCAACACTGTCTAGAGAAGGTTTGATGAAACATATTGTGACCATGAACCACACTTTATCTCAAGTTAATCCTTTAGAGGCACACGTTATTGATGGTTTTGGTAACTATAATTTGGAAGTTGGTGGAGTGAAGGGTTCGAGGATTGAGAACATGTCAGTTCTGAATTTGTATTTTTGGATAGTGGTGACTATTCCATGGGTTCCTTCGATACCAGGTTATGATTGGATTAAACCTTCTCAGCAATTCTGGTTTCAGAAAACTTCTCTTAAACTCAAGGTACTACTTCACGTTCCTGCTTTTGGAGTTTGGCAAATGGCAATGCTTTAGTATTGCAAAAATGGATTTCTGATTATTATGTTTTCTGCAGAAAGCCTACATGGAAAAACAAAAAGCTCAAACAGGATCTGCACCAGGGCTCGTTTACTTCCACATCCCACTGCCAGAATATGCTAGCCTTCATTCAACAAACTTCACAGGTGTGAAACTTGAAGCCGGCATTAGTTCCGCTTCCATCAACTCAGGCTTCTTTGCAACATTGTTAGAAGCAGGGGATGTTAAGGCCGTTTTCACTGGCCATGATCATCTAAACGACTTCTGTGGGGAGTTAAATGGTATACAACTTTGTTATGCTGGGGGGTTTGGGTACCATGCTTATGGAAAGGCTGGGTGGGATAGAAGGGCTAGAGTAGTCGTCGCGACACTGGAACAGACAGATAAGAAAGGTTGGGGAGCAGTGAAGTCAATCAGAACGTGGAAGCGCCTTGATGATCAAAACCTCACTACAATTGATCCTCAACTCCTCTGGCTCAAAAAGCTCAGTTGGTACTTGGTAGACGTCTCTATGTCATTTCTCCAATCAACTATCTGAAATCACTAAAATATACATAGAGTATATCAGGTCCGAGTAGTGTCTGACCCACACACCAATACACCATTCTCTCTAATTATAAATGGGACTAGATAGTTCTGTGACAAAAAGCTTGTGAAAGACCACATAGGAGAAGAGAAATGGATATGGTAGATTTCAAATTAGATGTGCATTTAACAATTAATTACGTCTCGGTATTTTGCATTTATCATCATTTCTAGTAAGAAAATTTGGAAAATTATGTAACCATCTTTTAAAGTTCTAAAAAAATATTAGGAATCTACCTAATAGTACTAAATCTTCCTTTGCAGAGTGATGAAGCATACTTCTATGGAACTTAACATTTCATCTATCATTCCAAAAGGGCGAAAAAGGGCCATGTTTCTGGTGATGGTGAAGAAGTAATTCTGTTTCGTGTATGTAAAAGTTCAAGTTTAATAATAGTTAGTACCATTAAAGTTGAGAATGATTATTGTATTGTGTTTAACTTAATACGATCAAAACATTGTTAAGATTTTGTTATCCAATACACTAATCTTGAATAGTCTGACGCTAGTCTAGTGAAAGCAGAGCTTAACGATCTTGCTTAAGGGTTGGTTTTGTGCATGGTCTCAATTTTTTCTCTCATTTTTTCTTCGCCTCCAATACTTTTTTTCCTTATCCCAATATTCTCTCTTCCCGCAGCTCCGCTCACTCCCCACTACGATACAGTATACTAATATATGGCTCGGAAAAGATTGACCTATATATACCATATATGGCTCGGAAAAGATTGACCTATGACAATTCTAGTTGCACGTGCGAAATGTTTCAACTAAAACCAACTTTGGGATATCAGGAACATTTGTCATTAACCTTTGGCTTTAATGGCTATCGATTCTATGGTCCGCATCACGATATTATTGGTTGCCCCAAATTCAAATTTCATCATTAAATAATCTATCTACTTTCTGTCTTTTCTCTACTAAATAGCCAAAAACACACACGTGTCAGCATGGCAGGAAGTCTTGGACAACTCACTGAACACACACTAGTCCACCTTAGTAAAAGTTGAACGAATTAGATAACTCTCTATTGAAGCAAGTGTTTAGAAACTTGGGAGAAAGAAAAGAAGATGATGGAATTTTTGCTCTCCTTTTTACTCTTTGGAAATCTAGTTAGCTTTGCTGCCACTGCTAAACCAAAGGCAGCTGCTGCACCATCACTTCATTTTAGTAAAAATGGAGACTTTAAGATTCTACAGGTGGCAGATATGCACTATGGCAACGGCAAAACAACTCAATGTGAAGACGTGCTACCTGATCAGTTCCCCACTTGCTCTGACCTCAACACTACTGCCTTTGTTCGTCGCATGATCCTTGCTGAAAGCCCAGACCTCATTGTCTTCACTGGTACGTTAATTACCAGTGTTCATCATTTAATTTACTACTTATTTTTCATAAGATGTAGTCCAGGTAACTTAATTTGGGGAATTCAGACATAGATTAATCTCATCAGTTGATGCAAGTTTTAATTTTTATGTTGACTTGGGCCAGTTTTTTTATTTTAGGGGATAACATATTTGGGTTTGATGCAACGGACGCAGAGAAATCATTAGACTCTGCATTTGCCCCTGCTATTGAGTCGGGTTTACCATGGGTAGCTGTACTAGGGAACCATGATCAAGAATCAACATTGTCAAGAGAAGGGGTGATGAAACATATTGTTACCATGAACGGTACGTTAGCAAGACTTAACCCTTTAGAGGCGCAGGTTATTGATGGTTTTGGGAACTACAATTTGGAAGTTGGTGGCGTTGAGGGTTCAAGGTTCGAGAACAAGTCAGTTCTGAATTTGTACTTTTTGGATAGTGGTGATTATTCAACAGTTCCTTCAATACCGGGTTATGGTTGGATTAAACCTTCTCAGCAATTCTGGTTTCAGCAAACTTCTCTCAAGCTCAAGGTACCGTTTCTTTGCCTGATTTTGGAATTTGGTTAATTTGACGATTTAGTATGCGGTATATTGTTAAGGATCATTATTAATGTATACGGTCGGTGACATGCTCTCGTGTTTATCACTAAACGTGAAGGTTTTGTTTATCCTAAGTTGGCATGAATATCATGTGCAGAGAGCAAATGGTTCCTTTAGTTCACCTCATATATTTCTTGATGACAAGCTTCTAGACCTAAGAGAAATAATATGCTGGCTTCTCTAGGCAGCTTCCCCTACATTCTAACAATCTTTGAGCAATCTACCTTTCTCAAAGCATTAATATGTTACACTGCATTTGTTGAAAGACTTTTTCCTTCAAACCACCCACTTTCATAATGTATATCGGGCTTTGGTGCACCCTGGGGAATGTTCTCTTCTATATTTCTTGTCTTTTCATATTTCGTATGAAATGTGTAATGATTCTCATGCTTATTATAAAAGGTCTAGACAATTTTTTTGATCAAAATTTATAACTGAAGAAACTCTGACATAGTAGTACACATCATTACAATCAACTTTTATATTTTGGTGAATGTGCCAGTGGCTACTGGTCATTCTTGGGAATTAGGTGGATGGTATTGGGATCAATTACCAGCGGAGAAATGGGGGATATATAGGGGTTTAGGGAAATAAAGTTGTAAGTAGAGGAAAATTAATTGGGTTAACTAGTATTAACCCCCACCCCCGGTCAACTTAACTTTCAGGTCAAGCAACTGAAAATGACACAAATTAATCAGGGGAGACATGCATACAAATAATTGGAACGGCATTAGTAGTGGACTTTCTCTTCAGTATATCGTGTTCAATGGGAACCTTGGCAAAAGTTTAATTGTTTAAAGCAATTTCCCTGTTGATTCGTGGCCAAAGGTTTAAATCAAGTTCACTGTTCACTCTTAAAGCAAAGCTGTCTACTGCAGTAAGCAGGCGCCGCCTAGCTTGGTGAAGTCAGTGGGAGTTGTTGTCAACTTGCCTAGGTTTTTCCATACGCGCCAGCACAGTAACCCAGATATAAAAAATGGTTTTAGGAAGCTGGACTGAATCATTTTATTTTTATGTTTTCTGCAGAAATCGCATACGATGGCTAAAACCAGAAGCTCAAACAGGATCTGCACCAGGGCTTGTTTACTTCCACATCCCACTGCCAGAATTTGCTAGCTTTGACTCAACAAACTTCACTGGTGTGAAACAGGAGGGCATTAGTTCGCCTTCCATCAACTCGGGCTTCTTTACAACCATGTTAGAAGCAGGAGATACAAAGGCTGTTTTCATTGGTCATGATCACGTTAATGACTTCTGTGGCAAGTTAACTGGTATACATCTTTGCTATGCTGGGGGGTTCGGGTACCATGCTTATGGTCAGGCTGGGTGGGATAGAAGGGCTAGAGTGGTCCTTGCGACACTGGAAAAGACAGAGACGAAGGGTTGGGGAACAGTGAAGTCCATCAGAACGTGGAAGCGCCTTGATGACGAACACCTCACGACAATCGATCCTCAAGTCCTCTGGACCAAGAGCTCTGCTGGTAAGCTTCTTTCTATCATTTCTCTTTCAGTTGACCATCTAAAAGACTAAAATGTAAAATGAATTGTAATGGCTAAATTATACTCCACTTGTCAGGATAAAGTGATAAACAGAACTAATTCTAGTTGTCCAACATGTAAATGTCATGATCATGTAGTAAAAACTGAAAAAGCTCTTTAGGCATAGGTTTGAGAGGTAATGTTATGGTACCGAGGCATATTATTATATGACAGATGACCATAGAGGAGAATTGTGGAAGGTGCAGAAAAGCATGTTAATAAGTTGCATCAGGGCACTTCAGAACATTATTGTTGAACAAAGGAAAAACTTGCATTACGTCAAGTCAGTTTAGCAAGATGCTAGAGGCTGCCTACAACACCCAGCTTCATGTACACACAGCAGCTGGCCTCATAAGCATATTATTATATCTACCTGGATTATGAATTTCATGTACAATCAACCTTACATCTGAATATTTTACATTGAACAGGGAGGCGTAGACGGAGTATTCCCAGTCACTTCTGAGTAGTCAACATGGAAGAAGTTGAGAATATCAGGCGCAAGAAGTACATTAGACACCAACAACCTGGCTGTGTGGAAGAATTAGCTCCTTTTTTGTATTAGCATTTTGGCTGTTTGCTACTGCTTCATACATGGATTAGGTAGAATCCTATACCAGTGAACATGAAACTCATTTATTAGTGTTGATATTCTGTTACACATACTAGGAAATTGATATCAAAAGAGCTTAATTTCCATTGGAATATATGTGCAACAATTATATTGACATTGTATCCTCAATGTTTCTCTCTTTATTTGGATAAATTGTTCTCAAAATTTAGCCTCGATTCCCAATTTGATGTCTAGTAGAGCATTTGCAATGCAGGGGGTTTCAAGGGGTTTGTGACTATAGTCACCAGCTTTGGCCAAAAACTGCTCTGCAATGCAGAGGTGATTATCTGGTGAATATTTTGTCCAGTTGATTTCAAGGTGAAACTCATCACCGAGATAGTGGCTGACTTGTTAACTTCGGATGGGATGTTGGATTCCGTCTGGATTACAAAACTCACCAGACGGAATCCAACATCCCGTCTTGCTATATTTCTTTTTTTTCAGACGGAATCAAACTTCCCGTCCGGAGTCCTAACGGCTAGTTCACCAACGGTCAAAAAGTCATAACGGTAAAAAACGGTCAAAATAAAAAACTTTGGTATATATACAACATTTCTTTCATTTTAACTCACACTTCCAACAATCATATATCATATTTCTTCTTCTTTAAAATCAGTTATTCTAAAAAACAAAATATCAAATGGCATCAACTCAAGAATCTCAAGCAAGTGGTAGCACTCAAGCAAAAACAAAAGCAAAAACTCACTTTAGCATGTCCGAAGATCAAACTCTATGTTTTGCTTGGATAAAAATTAGTGAAGACTCTATTGTTGGTGTTTTCCAAAATACAAAAGGATTTTGGAATTGTGTAACAAACGAGTTCAATCAAGCACGTGGGTCGGATAGGTCTTCTAATTCAATTAGTGGTAGATGGAAATATATTTCAAAAATAATGAACAAGTTCGTGGCAATTGTGAATGCGGTGGAGGCTCGACATGCAAGTGGTACAACAATACAAAGCGGGATAATTACAACGTTGTCAATTTGAAATTTATTGATTATCTTAGTCTTAGTCTAATTATTTCCGTCTTAGTCTAATTATCTTAGTATATTTATTATTTCCATTTTAGTTTTAGTCTAATTATTATTTTAATTTAATTATTTTAGTCTTATTTTAGTGATTATTTTAGTCTAATTATTTATATTTTATTTTTTAGTTGTCCGAGGCAAGAATGACGTACCAACTACAAGAAAAAACGGCTTTTTCACTTGATCATTGTTACGTTATACTCAAGGATAATCCAAAGTGGAGTAACGTTTTTGAGGCAAGGTCAAGTCGCCCCACAAAGGGAAAAGGTCGCAAAAATGATGGTGAAGATTCAACTTCTAATTCACCAAGTGTTAGTGGAGTTGAATTGGAGGGTTCTCAAGAAATAGAGCGTCCTCAAGAAATGGAGCGTCCTCTTGGATCGAAGAAAGCCAAGTCCAAGAGGAACCAAGAAAAATCAGTTGGTATGTTTGAGGGTTACTTTACACGTTTAGAGGATACATTTTCACAGGATACAAAACACAAAAATGTTTAGAACTTAGGGAAAAAGAACTTGCATATGGTCAAAAAACTGTGATGGCAAGAGAAGAAAAAAACCGGATTCAAATAAAAAAAAATCAAGTTTAGTTGGAAAAAAATCGGCTTCTAAAGATGCAATATGAAGCTAAGATTTTAAGCGACCGATACAAGTGTCATCCATCCCGATACCGCTTTTTTAATCGAGCAACAACAAGCTGAAATACGTGCTGAATGGGCAAGGGCTAGAGGTGGTTCTAGCTCTAACTAAGCGTATGTAATATCTAGTATTTTATTTTAATTAGAGCACTATGTATTTTAATTAATGCACTATCTATTTTAATTTCACTGTCTTTTTAATTAATGCACTATGTATTTTTATTTCATTGTATTTTTAATTAATGAATTATGTATTTTTATATCACTGTTGATTTTAATTAATGCACTATGTATGTTCTTTCCAATATAATTATTTTTATAGAAATACAATTAAAAACAGTGAGATAAAAATACAACTCATTAAACACATAAGAACTTATTGTAATTACATATAAAATACATTAGGAAATACATAGAAAATACGTTGGAACTTAATAGTTCATGTTAGGAAATACATAGGAAATACTTTAGAACTTCATAGTTCACGTTAGGAAATACATAGGAAATACACTTTCATTTCCATTTTAATTTTCGCCTCCTTCTCCCTCCTTGGATCATAAATTGGTACCGGATCTGCTGTTTTTGCAATGCCAGTCCAATTAAAAACATGCTCAACTAAATCCTTTTGAAGATTAGTATGTGTAACTTCATTTCTGATCTTATTTCTTGCTTCAATCATCTGATAGACAAAATAAAAACCATCCTCTTCCTGAAAGAGATCAGGTATTGTTTATTTCCTCTGACCTTTCCAATTCCAAACTCCACTTTCACGTTCATTCTTAACAATCATATTGTGCATTATAATGCATGCCTTCATTATGTCTCCAAGAATAACAACACTATGACAACGCGCAGAAACCTTAACAATATGCCATTGTGCCTGCAAAACTCCAAACGTCCTCTCAACATCCTTTCTTGCAGCTTCTTGATGTTGAGTAAAGATCTTTTCATGCTTATTTCTTGGATAACGAATGGCTTGAACAAATGTGCCCCATTTTGGGTAAATACCATCAGCAAGATAATATCCCATATCGTAGTCATTACCATTCATATTAAATGAAACAACAGGAGTCTCACCTGGCTCTAATGATTCAAAAACATGAGAACGATGAAGCACATTAATGTCATTATGCGAACCTGGTAATCTGAAGAAGCAATGCCAGATCCAACGGTGTTTGTCCGCGAACGGCTTCAAGTACCAAAGTTGGTTCCTTCTTGTACCCTACATGTGTTCCAAATTTCCATCCACTTGGACAATTCTTCCACACCCAAAGCATACAGTCGATTGATCCAAGCATTCTTGGAAAACCCCTTGCCACATTTTTCAGCTAATATCCTAGCGATTAATGCGCCTCGGTTAATCGCCTCAAGTACTCTTCCTCAAACGCCGTGATTATTGCCTTGCACCAACGCTTCATAGATACATTTGCTGTGAAATCTCCAATCTGTAAATACTCATCCGTTGAATCAGAAGAACAACCAGTTGCTAATTGTACACTGCAGCTAGTCCCTTCTATAACCCAGAAATTGCTTGCCGACCCAATCCATCCACCTTGTCTTTAAAGTAATCGTCGAATGATGCAACAGTTTTCAACAGATATATAAAAAGTTCTCTTGTCATCATGTACCTTTGTCTAAACTTATGAGGAGGCCACCTACACGGTGTTGTGAAGTAATCCCTCATTATCTTTTGTTTACTGAAATCACCACTATCTCTAAACGTGTACTCTCGCCCCTTCACGGATCCACAAGCGTTTGTGCGATCCACATCTTCAAGTTCAATGGTTGCTTGAGTCATTAATGGCCCAAATGAGAGATAATAACTGCAACCTCCTCCTCCTCCTTCGCCTCATCATATCATTATGCTCATCTCTTTACTCTTTCCATGTAGTCATCTTCGGAAGTACCGAAAACGACCGGTAAAACCCGTAAGCTGTCTACTTCATCGTAGCAGGCGCCGCCTAGCTTGGTGAAGTCAGTGGGAGTTGTTGTCAACTTGCCTAGGTTTTTCCATACGCGCCAGCACAGTAACCAAGATCTAAAAAATGGTTTTAGGAATATGGACTGAATCATTTTATTTTTATGTTTTCTGCAAAAATCGTACATGACGAAACCAGAAGCTCAAACAGGATCTGCACCAGGGCTTGTTTACTTCCACATCCCACTGCCAGAATTTGCTAGCTTTGATTCAACAAACTTCACTGGTGTGAAATAGGAGGGCATTAGTTCGCCTTCCATCAACTCGGGCTTCTTTACAACCATGTTAGAAGCAGGGGATACAGAGGCTGTTTTCATTGGCCGTGATCACGTTAATGACTTCTATGGCAAGTTAACTGATACACATCTTTCCTATGCTGGGGGGTTCGGGTACCATGCTTATGGTCAGGCTGGGTGGGATAGAAAGGCTAGAGTGGTCCTTGCAACACTGGAAAAGACAGACGAAGGGTTGGGGAATAGTGAAGTCCATCAGAACGTGGAAGCGCCTTGATGACGAACACCTCACGACAATCGATCCTCAAGTCCTCTGGACCAAGAGCTCTGCTGGTAAGCTTCACTCTATCATCTCTCTTTCAGTTGACCATCTAAAAGACTAAAATGAATTGTAATGGATAAATTCTGCTCCACTTGTCAGGATAAAGTGATAAACGGAACTAATTCTAGTTGTCCAACATGTAAATGTCATGATCATGTAGTAAAAACTGAAAAAGCTCCTTAGGCATAGGTTTGAGAGGTAATGCTATGGTACCGAGGCATATTATTATGTGACAGATCACAGATGACCATAGAGGAGAATTGTGGAAGGTGCAGAAAAGCATATGTTAATAAGTTGCATCAAGGCACTTCAGAACATTATTGTTGAACAAAGGAAACACTTGCATTACATCAAGTTAGTTTAGCAAGATGTTAGAGGCTGTCTACAACACCCAGCTTCATGTACACACAGCAGCCGGCCTCATAAGCATATTATTATATCTACCTGGATTACGAATTTCATGTACAATCAACTTTACATCTAAATATTTAAATTGAACAGGGAGGCGTAGATGGAGTATTCCCAATCACTTCTGAGTAGTCAACATGGAAGAAGTTGAGAATATCAGGCGCAAGAAGTACATTAGACACCAACAACCTGGCTGTGTGGAAGAATTAGCTCCTTTTTTGTATTAACATTTTGGCTGTTTGCTACTGCTTCATACATGGATTAGGTAGAATCCAATACCAGTGAACACGAAACTCATTTATTAGTGGTGATATTCTGTTAACACATACTAGGAAATTGATATCGAAGAGCTTAATTTCCATTGGAATATATGTGCAACAATTGTATTGACATTGTATCCTCAATGTTTCTCTCTTTATTTGGATATAAATTGTTCTCAAAATTCAGCCTCGTTCCCAGCAGGGAAATTATAATCAGTCTTGATAAGTTCTTTCAAGCATTACTACTCTGATGGCAGCCTAACCATGTATAAGTAGGGATGTCCAAATGGGTACCCGACCCAGCCCGAACCAGACTTTTCAGATTTTGAACGGGTATCGGGTTATTCGAACCCATGTTGGTTTTCAACGGGTCGGGTTTGAAATCAGGTATTTTGTTGAGAAGTGTGACCAAATCCAACCCTAATCCTATATTTCGGGTATCCATCGGGCTCGGGTTCGAATTTCAGATAGAATAAAGCCCAATATAAATGAAGAAAGAAGACAATAAAAAACTTTATTTGAAATATATTTTTACATTTTATTCCTTTTTCGGCTATCTACTAATCCTTCAAACAAAATAAAACTTCTAATAAACTTGGAAATAATTATCACATATACTCGGACATAATTATTTGATATGATTTAAAAATAGATGGACTCGGAATAAACTATAGACACATGATCACGTGCAATTACTGAAAAAATTGGAAATCCCGACATAATTTTTTTCATAATTCAATATTTATCTAACTCATTTTTTTATATGAGATTAGTAGTATGCAATTGGAATCGGATTTGGGGTTAGATTTCGGTCCGGATTCGGTTTCAGGTTTTTAGCTCTTTTAACGGGGTTAGGACTAAATTATCGGGTTGGGCTCGAGTCGGTCCGGGTTTAGAAAATGTGACCAAGTCCTATCCTATGTTCGGGTTCAGTGCGAGTATTTTGGGTGGGTTTCGGGCCTAGTATAAGGTAGCTCCAGTGCCCAAAATTGGCTTTGCCGTCTGCTTTTAGCCTTTGTGTTTTGTATCCACTAGACCAACAGTAAAATGCCAGACAAAGTCCAGCCACGAAATAAAACAAATTGGAATTAGTAACTGCCAGCATGCAATACAATTGGAACAAATAAAAAAGCAGTTGAACGAATCCACCACCGAACAAACAACAAGAAGAAACATTGTTCCACACGGGGTTTGAAAGCAAGCTTTGATTCTTTGATTCTTTTCAAAGCTTGCCCCAAAACTCTCTCTTCACACTTGACACTTGACACAAAAAAAAAAAAAAAAAAAAAGATGCAAACTTTAACCATTCTCCTCATATTTTTATTCATCTTAAGTCCCTACAATGTCTGCGTTCATTCACAGAAGGACTCGACGTATATTGAATTACCAACCAGCGGCGATGATCTCTGCCCATCGGGTTTAGAAAAGGCCCACGACCAATCTTGTCCGGTGAATTGTTTTACAACTGATCCGGTTTGTGGAATCGATGGGGTGACATATTGGTGTGGATGTGCTGATGCTTATTGTTCCGGTACACGTGTTGCCAAATTAGGATTTTGTGAAGTGGGGAATGGTGGGAATGGGAATGGTCCTGTTTCTGGTCAGGCCCTTCTTCTTGTTCACATTGTTTGGCTTATTATTTTAGGCTTTTCTGTTTTGTTTGGCCTTTTTTAATGTATTGTGTCATCAATTTGTTGTATTGCATTGTATTGTATGTAATAGAAAACAAAGAGAGAGAAATTCTTTTGATTTTAATTTCCTTGGAGATTGTAATTTGTTTTGAGAAATTGATTGATGGTTTTAGTTTTGCAGTTTACCATAATTGTCTTGTGTATATTGTGGACTTTTCATGTAATTCTCAACTCTTGCCTCACTGTTGCGAAAACGAATGTGCATAGAAAAGTACAATTTGAAGTAAATTTAAAGAGAAATATAAATAGCTAGATGAGTTTTGGATGTGTCCGAGCTGGTTACGTTTAGGGTTTCTTGTCTCATTAGCAAACCTTATATCAGATTGTACTCAGTTCGCAAGCTAGTTTTTCCTTTAGCTTTTGCATCAGCTTGCTTTCTTAGGCTTTGTCTTATGGAATTCAACTAAACACATTGAGGTAGCTACTCAGTTACCTTTGTTCGAGAAATCGTCATCTTGAGTCTATCAGTTGACAATAAAGATCATGGTTTAGCTATGTTCTTCTTGTCATATTCATATGTTTTTGGAAATGTAAATCGTGGATAGATTGTTCTAGTTTGCAGCTAATGTTACTGGTAGTGTGATACTTCTTTGGGCATGCGGTATCTGTTGAGCACCTAAAGTAGGAGCGCGAAATTTCTCTATCCTTAGTTCTATTTCTATTCTTGCTTCCTTAGCGTTCTTGTTCTGTGAGAATAGATGATAGAATGGTGTAGACGTTGGAGGCTGCTATAAGTTTGGTATTTTTCTTTTAACTCTCCTTCAAAATTTGTTATACACCATCAATTTGAATGTCAATGGCAGAGATCTGCTGAAGTGGTGCAAACGCATACAAAGCTTAGGATTTCTGGGACATAGTTTGTCTGGCCACGAACGTAAAATCATTTATGTTGAGGTGGGATGCTTGTGGCTCATTTTGCCACAAAGAACTACTTATATTTGCTATTTTGTCCCTAATGAGTAGGTTTTTGTTGTCCAGGCTGTAGATATATTTGCAGCTTCCTCGGCTTCTTGTGTAAATCGGTTGATCATAATGAAAGAAATTGCGAAAATCTGGGGAGTATCGGCCTTAGAAATAGAAACTTTACATCCCCCGTCCATAAGCCTTCAGTTCAGGTCTATATCTTGATTATCTGTTTTTGAGTTTATTGCTTCATCTTTCTGCTTCATTACTTTAGGTTTTACCTCTTTAAATCTGTAGGAGTTGCCATCTGGATTTCAGATTGGTCGAATTACCCTGAATTGGAGTAGAAATGTGGTATGTGTTATATTTAAGCTTTGAATTTGAACATGATTCCTTGGATTATTCTTATTCTTTTTCTGTTTGAATATCTTTATATGTTTCCCTCAGGTACATAACCAAACAAGACCTTTTGTAGATATTCCTAGTTCATTACATATTCTTGAGAAGATTGCATGTTCTGTTAAGCACAATGAGCCTGTTCATATGTTTTTGTTCTAGTCTGCAGCTAATGTTATTGGTAGTGTGATACTTCTTTGGGCATGCGGTGTCCATTGAACGCCTACAGTAGGAGCGCAAATTTTATGTACCTTATTTTTTTCCTTTCTTGCTTCCTTAGCGTTCTTGTTATGTGAGAATAGATAATAGAATGGCGTAGGTGTTGAGCAGAGCTGCTATAATATTTTTCTATTACAATGTGTATCAATTTCTTTGACAGTGCTGAAACTTCGTAAATTGATCAAAAATGATGGCAAACAGATTGTAAGAAGAGACACACTGTGTCCATGACTATTTGTAGGCAAATGATAATTCCAGTCAGGGCACTGGACTATCCTCGAAAATACTCAGGACATTGTTCTGAGTTACCTTTGCTGCAACATCTACCTGGCAGAAGTGCAAAACGTGTCCATGAGAATGTGTAGATTAATGACACTTTCCTGAACTTTCGTTTAAAGTTCTTAGGACATAGTTTTGAGTTACCTTTGCTGCAACATCTGCCTGGCAGAAGTGCAGAACGAGTCGATGACTATTGGTAGGTAAATGATACTCAGTCAGAACCCTGGACTTTTCTTTAAAGTTTTTAGGACATAGTTTTGAGTTACTTTTGCATGGCAGAAGAAGGGGGAGTTAAATTCTTTAGGTTTCCCAGCGAAGCATTAAAATCAATAATAAGGGTACGTTTGGCAACCCTTGGAATTCTCACATTAACTGATTTTCGTGGGTATTACCATTCTCATGGGCTGTTCGGTAAAAATAACGGCATGAATTAGAATTCCCGTGAGAATAGGACTACCACATTCGGCGGTACTCGAAGTCGCACCCATTTGCGTGAGAAACGGGAATAAGATTTTGGGAGAATTCTCGCAAAGTTAGTTGCCAAGAATAGTTGGGTTTGTTATGCTCAAATCTATTTAACAACTCCACTCCAAGCTTTATCATCTACCTCAAACATATTCTCTTTTGCAACAAGTTCAACAAGGTACAGTAAAGTCTTCTTCTTGTAATATTTTTTTCATTGTATGTCTTCTTATTTATTTTTCATTGTTTTCTCTTCGTTAATACGCAAAGTCTTCGTCTTGAAAATGCTAGGTGTGCAGGTTCGAAAATCGTTTTGTAGTAGCGGTGATACTCTCGCAGGTACTGCTACTTATCCTTTGGTATTTGTTTTCCTCTGTTTTCATGTTGGCGTGCTTAGAATAAGTGTGGTGCTGATTATAATTGCCGTCATTATAAGAACGATCACTGTAATGGTAGTTTTCATATTTTGTTTGATTCATAATTGTTGTGATTTGGACTTGGTGGAAACTATTCTTTTGTGTTTGTGTTGGTTGTCTGGAAGCCATTATGTGTTGTTTCTTGCATGTGGATTCTGAATTTGGGTTGGAAAATTCTAGCACCCTTGTTATTGTTATGTGAATACTTACCTAAAATAGCACGTGTGTGCTCCACTTCATCAAAATCTTGTCTAGTAATCTTCTTGATGTTTCTTGCCAAAGCTTACAACTTGTGGTTGTGTAGTTCACTTGTTTAAAAGTGCTGGTTTCTTCTCTTTCATGTGTTAAAGAGTATGACTCTTGCTCTAACCAAAAGAGAAGTCAATATATCAACTAAAGAAGAAACGATCAGTTAACTTGCTGGTGAGGAATCGCTTTCAAACGGCATTGGTCCAATTGGCTTATAGATGATTCTGCACTTGTGTAGTGTGAATACTTGGTCTTACTCTCTTACCTTGTAGACTTGTAGTGATAATGCATAGAAAATTAGGTTAATAAACAAGAGAAATTAATAACTCCCAGCTGGTGAAAGCAGCCTGCTGACAATATATAAACTGCTGAAATAAATAAATAGTATTCAGAAGACCTTCCAAGTTCGAAGTAGTAGAAGAGCCAGAGCTACAAAAATTCTAGTTGATCTAACTACTAATATGCCAAGTGCTGTAGACCAACTGTCTAAGCTCAGTGGCACTGTCTTTATATGCGATTGGTTTAATGACACATTATATGCGATTGGTTTAATGACACATTCAGTTTAAATACAACATGGTGTCGGCAATGTTAATGCACTCCCCATCACCCCTTTGAGAATTTTTTTACACACATCTATGGAGGCAATCCGCAAATTGATGATGTACTAATCCCAGGGATTATCATGTCTGGTCTACATTGGTAGTTGGGAAATTATATGTTTGTTTCTTTTCTGACGCGACTCTGGCAGCTGCTAATATCTTATTCTATTTCTGTTCGGTTTCAATCAGATCTCTGACGCAGAAAATCTGTTTTCCTTCATCGAATCTTATAGATTGGGTTTGGTAATGGTCAAAGGTGAATTCTTCTTTTGAACTAGTTCTATAAATCGATACTATATTGTGCAATGGTCTTACACTGTTGTCTTTCTATTGCCAGCCCGTCCAGCTTTATTACCGTGTAGCCTGGATGCTAAGATTGTGCCTGAGTACTTACTCTCTCTATGCTTGGGATATGAAGAAAAGTTTGGACAAATGCATCACCCAGCTCGGATCTACAATATTTATAAGGTTATCCACGTTACTTAGGATTTGCTTTGCATCTTGATTTTCTGTCGCAGAAAATTTCATGATATGCTTCTTCCTTTACAGGATTCAAATGCTCCTGTGATGGCTAAAATGGTAAATCCACTTATCACCATTCAGCAGCGGCTTCTCTTTCTTTTGATTGAGTGGCCTGATCATCCGGGTCTCCAGAAAGTTCTGGATATAACCAAGATGCTGTTAGCTATTCCGTTGACTACGCCTCTGCCGAAGGTAGTGAGTTTAGTGCCAGATCCCAGTTTTCTTCTGGCTACTGCTTCAATGAATTTCTCAGATACATATGACGAGGATACTTGTAGAGATTGATCTTGTCTATGCTACAGCTGTTCCTTACATTTTTATTTCTTTTGTGAAGGTTCTTTCTGCTCTTCAATTTTTACTTAACAAAGCTCATCAACTGGAAGAAAATGCTCCAAAATTATCTGTTCCTGGTTAGTTATTCCCCTTAAGAAAATTGGCATTGGTTTGCAGTATTTCTACTAATGTACTAATTTGTTGTTTACAGGTCAGATGCAGCCAATTCTTAACCTTGTTTTCACATGGCAAAAGATGGAGCTCGAGTCTTGGCCCGCTTTGCTTGATGGAGTTCAGGAACAGTATGAAGTTAATTCTGGGAAGGTAAATCACGGTGGCCCACCGACAATTCCCTTTTTTCAGTTTTCTCTGTAAAAATTGAACGGAGATTGTTCTCTATCTCAACCAAACTTTTGTGTTTCTGTTGGTTGTCTGGAAGCCATTATGTGTTGTTTCTTGCATGTGGATTCTGAATTTGGGTTGGAAAATTCTAGCACCCTTGTTATTGTTATGTGAATACTTACCTAAAATAGCACGTTTGTGTTCCACTTCATCAAAATCTTGTCTAGTAATCTTCTCGATGTTTCTTGCCAAAGCTTACAACTTGTGGTTGTGTAGTTCACTTGTTTAAAAGTGTGTGTTAAAGAGTATGACTTTTGCTCTAACCAAAAGAGAAGTCAATATATCAACTAAAGAAGAAACGGTCAGTTAACTTGCTGGTGAGGAATCGATTTCAAATGGCATTGGTCCAATTGGCTTATAGATGATTCTGCACTTGTGCAGTGTGAATACTTGGGCTGTGTTTGATAGCACCATTTTTCACGGCAAATTGTGGCAAATGCAAAAAATCACCCATTTGCCGCTGTTTGATACGTTTTTCAATCGGTGGCAAATTTTGATATTCTTTGATTTGCCACCATTTTCATGGCAAAATTTTCTCTGGGGGGAGGTATGTAAATTTTGCCACGCCAAAACAACACACAAATTTGCCACCAACAGAAAAAAGATAACAAAAAAGAGCCCGATAACATATTTCCAAAACCCAACCCACCTTCGCCAGTTCGCTTGCCTTCAACATCAAACCACTGAGCTGCAATTCTCTCACGATGAGAAAATCTCCCTGCCTCTCCTTTAACAGGTTCGTTCCTCGATTCTTCTCATCTCTTCTTGTATATAATTTTATAATAATAATTAAAAGTAAGAGTGAGGTTATGTGTTTCATCAAATTTCATTGTGTCACAACTCACTCGGAAGTTTAACATCACCCCATTTCAAAATTTGATATGTTTAGGGTTAGGGATTATCCAATTTGTTGAAATTGGGCTTTTAAATTTGTTGACTTTTTAGTTTGTGTGGAGAGGTAGATTTGTCTCAGTTTGGAATTGACCCAAGTAAATGTAAGTAACGAGCAATCTTTGGTCTTTCAAGTCAGGAGTATTGACTGCAATTAGATTTTATTGTGGATATAAGTTATTTTTCATTTCGCAATTCTTTTGTCGGGTTTGTTTCTTGCACAGTTTTGGACCAAATTTTCAAGTTGTTTTTGAGTTTTTTTTTTTTTCCCCCTATTAGAACCAATTTTTAAATGTTTTCGATAGCTCTGACACCTGCATTGCCTTGGGTCTTTAGAACTGTTTATTAAGCGAGATGCTGATATAACTTTTTTATTTGTCTGCAGACAAGCTAAGTGTACTATCCTTCCTTGAGGCTCTAGACGATTCTGTTGCAAAAGTATCTGATTCTGAAGATACGGAGTTGCCATCTCAAATGCCTAGTGGTAGTGATGCTATGGAAGCTGGGGGAAAAGGTAAAACATATTTGGCTAATGAATTCTGTTTTTCTTGGGAAGAGGAAATGTAGAATGAAGGGAAAAAGAAGATTCCATGGTGTTCTTTTTCACCAGAGTTATATATGTACACAAAACCAATACATTTCAGTTTTTCAGATTGTTTTACATCAACTAGGTAATTGCCCGATGGTTTGAAATTTTTGTAATACTCTGGGTTTTGTTGAAAACCAATTCAATGAAGTGAACTGAACTGAAAGCCAGAGACCTTGCACAATGGCATATTTGAACGGCCACGCTTTCTTCTTCCATTTTTAGATTACCTTCTAAATCTCCTTCTTCTTCGGTTATTAATTAGTAATCGTTATTTGACTTCTTCATTACGAGCTGTTTCTAGTTATTCTTCTTCTTCTTCTTTGAAATTGAATAATAATAATAGTCATTGGAGATTTCCGATTAGTATTAATTCTTTGATTAGAAATACTTTTGTTTCTTCTCCTTTGATTCATCAGTTTCGAAGGAAGATTGCTTCTATGGGTATAATTTAAATCTTCATTTGACTTTTTTTCATTTGTTAATAGATTAGTGAAAAATTAAATCTAATATACTTGTATACTGATTAAAATGATTTGTGAGCTCGTCATATTAAATCATATTGTGAATGTTAGTTCATAGTTCATAGTTATTTGATTATGGACGGTGATCTCTGTTTCCTTTAAATATTGCAAAATGAATTTTGAAATGCACTAGTGTTTACTTGTACTCTTTGTTGATCGATTCATGATTGTATTCAGCTCATTGTTTGGTTATTTAGTTTTGTTGAATGCTACGTTGAAAGAGATAAGTTATTGGGTTGTTGATCGAGTTCACTGTTCTTTGAGTGTAAAATGAATTATACATACAGATCTAAAAATGAATTCTAAATTGCACAAATATTTGCTTGGACACTGCATAAAGTGGTTATTGTTGTGAGGATTTTGGAACACTAGCAATATTACTTATGTATAAACTCTGCAGTTGTCACATGTTCTGTTTCTTAGTGGATTGCTTGAATGACTCTTTGTTCTGTTTAGTTTCTCGATTTATATATATTTGTTTGATTCTGGGTTGTCCTTTGTTCTCAGCTTCTGAGAATCCTTTCAAGGGAATCTTGACCAGTTTTCCCAAAAGTGGAGGTAGTGAGTTCGGAAAGTACTACAGTCTACCAATTAAGCAACAAATAATTTGTATACTTTCTTTAAAAATCATCCCTTACCAAGGTGCAAGGTGCATATAAGTATAGAATGGATGAGAGGTGTTGTTTCAGGGCTTTGGGCATTCATTATGGGCATTCATCTGGAGGAGCCACGCTGGTATAGCAGGTTGGTTGATGTGTATGTTTCTTGTGGATATTCTTCTTGATTATAAGAGAGAGAAGAGAATTGTAAGGTCTTCAATTATTATTTGATAAAAAGAATATTTAAAAGGGCCACACTGCTTCAATTCTACCCTTTTTGTATAGAAAAGTGGGCATACTAAATTTCTAATATTTAAAAAGTTTTTTTTTTTGCAATTTAAGCAGTATGTTTTTTTCTTGTATTTATTGTACATTAATTTATTCACCGTACCCACAAGTATCCAATACTCCCTTGCTGCAGGAATTTATGTTGGTGATGATAAAGTTGTCCATTTCACCAGAGGAAGAGGCCAAGAAGTGGGCACTGGTACAGTGTTGGATGTTCTTCTTGTCAGCTCAGGACCTGCTCGATCTCTAGTTCCTTGCACTGTCTACACAGCTCGAAGAAGGTAATGGCGTTGTGTCATCTTGCCTTAATTGCTTCCTTTCTGGTGGAATTCTGTACCATTTTGAGTATGAAGTCGGGCCTGCTCTCTTTCTAGCAAAAGCACGAGGTGGAACCTGCACTCTAGCAGTGTCAGACCCAGATAACATTGTACGTTCACCAAGCCACCTATTTACTTACAATGGATTTGGGTGCTACAATGTATTCACAAAAAATTGTGAGGACTTTGCTATCTACTGCAAGACGGGTCTGCTTGTTGTTGAACAAGGAATATTAGGCCAGAGCGGGCAGGTGGTGTCGATTGTAGGTGGACCTCTTGCAGCTGTTTTATCGACGCCATTACGCCTTGTTACCGCTAATGTGTATGGGATGGTGGCAATGGGTGTAGGGGTCTACTGTGCTAGTCGATATGCTGCTGACATTGGCAAGAGGAACGATGTGATTAAAGTTGAGGCAGAGGATCTGGTAACAAGGCTGGCAACAGGTAGGCTCCAAGTTGCTGAGACAATGGCCATTGTGCCTGCGGTTCAAGTACGGTAGTGATCCGGAACATGTGTATACTTGATGTGAGAGGGTTAATAATCTGTTGGAAGTTGCATGTTGGTGATTTGGTTTGTGAACTGTGTCATCATTATTTGGTGTAGTTGTTGTTCTTTGGGTATGTCGTTTGGGCTTTCTGTCCTTGGTGTAGTTGTTTTTCTTTTATTTGCTAGCCTGTAATCATGTATTATGGTGGCTGTCTCAGACGATTCTGTGTCGGAAGCCCTTGGTGTAGTTGGTTTTCTTTTATTTGTTTGCCTGTAATATCCAGACTACTATCTTGGGCCTTATATTACTGGTTCTGCAATTTCTGCACAATAAGATTGTTGGCAACATCCAAAGTATAAGTGAAGTACTGTTGATTTAAATTTTTGTTTAAGTATTCATTTAGATTTTATATGATCGGATTCTGAGTGTTGGAAATTACAGAGACAGTAAGCAACATTTTCCTTGCTTCGGAATAAATGATGAAATTTTTATAAAGATTGGAGTTTTCTCTTGTCTATCTATAGTTGAAACAAGACTGAGGTTGATCTGAATGGCCTCCTTGTTTTTTAAATGGTTAAGATAGTAGTTATGTTACGACATTTGTTTAGTTTATTTCATATGAACTCCTCAGTCCTCACTGTTGAGTACGTTTTAGTTCTCAGGCATCATAGTTTGGGCTAGGTGGAATGTTACCTAACCTTTTTGAATTTCGCTCGGAAATGTCTTGAATTTCAGGCTCAAGAAAATTGTTAAGAACGATTTTGATTGAGAGAGAGACTCTACCAGAATTGAGAGAGGGAGAGTGTTGAGGCGGGCTAACCTTGAGAGAGAGAGAGTGAGAGAAACGAATACAAATTTGCCTCTTAAGTGGGAATATTTATCAAGCACGCTTTAAGAGATTAACATCGTGTCTTTCATTCAATGGAATCGTATGCAAATAAAATAAATTTGAGTAGCTATAATTTTTAAATCTTAAATATTTTAAAAGCACAAAAAATGAAATATTTGCCGTGACAAATTTAGACAATCAAACAACAGTAAATGGTTGCAAATAAGGGCAAATGATATTTACCACAGTATCATCAAACAGTGGCAAATTAAATTTGCTATAAGTTATTTGCAATTGTTACATAGCAAATTTGTCAGTGGCAAATGGTGACAAAATTTGCATTTTCCACAGCTCCTATCAAACATAGCCTTGGTCTTACTCTCTTACCTTGTAGACTTGTAGTGATAATGCGTAGAAAATTAAGTTAATAAACAAGAGAAATTGATAACAACTCCCAGCTGGTGAAAGCAACCTGCTGACAATATATAAACTGCTGAAACAAATAAATAGTATTCAGAAGACCTTCCAAGTTCGAATCAGTAAAAGAGCCAGAGCTACAAAAATTCCAGTTGATCTAACTACTAATATGCCAAGTGCTGTAGACCAACTGTCTAAGTTCAGTGGCACTGTCTTTATATGCTTAGCGATTGGTTTAATGACACCTCCAGTTGGGATTAATGGGGCGTTTGAGTCATATGCAAACGTTACAACCTTTAGCATATTTGTGATTACTGTAATCGTCAATATTTGTATACAAATGGCCATAGGTGTGATTTACTGTTTCACTTTAGAACATTCCCTCGTCATGTTCTGCATGTTGTGATTGTTCATAAAGTTATGGATTAACAAGGTTGTTAGTATCCTGGAAAACAATAAGATAGCCTGTCAGAACTGATTTTTGGGCACTCTAAAGTGTAAAATGATATAAGGTTGTGGAACCTAAAAGACTTACTTATACAGACCTCAACAATTTTGCTAGCTTGATTGGAAGGCTTTTAAACTCCATTGCTGATAATCTTTATAAGCATCTAGCATCTATCATATGCATGTGATTTAAGTATTTAAGTTGCATTGCATTTAGAGTATTTAAGTCCATCTGCTAGGGCCACCTATGTACATCTACGTGCTTCCCCTCTGGAATCTCCCTGTTCTGATTCGAAACCCACAATCTCGTAGTTCTTCGTCACACAGTCAGGGTCATTAGATTCCCAAACCAAACGTTCTACTTGTGTTCACAACACAACATCACCAAGTATCAGGTTCCCTTGTAGGATATCCCACACTTGTCTCTGGATGTGTACTGTGAAATGACCACACAATGTGTAGTCCTGAACTCATATATCCCTTTAGCTAACACTAACAAAATATAAGTTAAACAAAAATAGAAGCATGTAGAAACGATAAATTTTAAAGTGGCTCTTTATACATGTGAAAACTTTCTCACGGCGTAAGATACAAGAATTACTCTATCTGCTTCTCACGGCATAAGATACAAGAATTACTCTATCATAGAACAGGTGTACTCCATCTCCATTCAGTGGCGGAGCCAGGATTTTGAGTGAGGGTGAGCCACAAAAAGGGAAACATTTGAGGCCTTGTATGGTACAAAACTAAGAGATTGCATTGCATACAATTATTTTGGTGTATGTTAAGACACTAATGTTTTAGTTTGATATAGTTCTGTTTTTGCTCCAATTATATGTCACCAAAGAGATATCGATTTCAATTCTTACAAAAGATATGTTGTAACAGTTTTGATGGACATACACCTCTATCATTTGATGAGAAAGGGAAGTCAAATTGTATTCTCTAATAAAACTTGTGTATAAAACATTACATTCCCACATCTTTTGTTTTGAATTTTTTTTGCTTTACACCAAACTGAGACTATTGCTAGTTGCTACTACTTTGGGATGGACTCAATGCGTACAGAAGATATTTCCTCAATATTTAGATGGTTGGTCCATAGGGAAAGGAGCTACTATGAGTTTACGTGGTTTTTTATGAATATAATATAAACTGATCCAACTTAAAATTTAAAACACCGAAAAGAAGTATAAACTGAAAAGAGAGGAACAACTTATTAGTACTTTGCTATACACAAAAAAGCTACAATGGAATTTGCTTGCCGAGGCACAAATTTGGCACTGACGAAGTATCTGAATAAGTCAAAATTCATGGGTTCTTTGCACAGCTTGGTTGTTGTACAACCCTCTATATGTCTTGAAGAACTGTCTAAAAATATCGATCGACATTTTTGCTGCATACAAAGCTTCCCAGAACTTCTAACAGATCTTAGGGCTAGGTGAAAACTTTCTCCGTCAAAGCAGTATATTATTTTATACTAAACACAGTGTATACTAAATTTAGAAATAAATTAGAGGTGATATACTCTTCATACGAGGAAGAGTGCATCCTATGATCCTAAATTCCTAATACATACGGACAAACCAACCCACGTAGAGTGAGTTATACCTACTTCCATGACTACTAAAACAGAACTACATGAGAAAGGTAATGCAACATTTAGAATTTTAGATACAATTTTTTTCAGTATATAGGCAGGGAGGGAGGGAGGGAGGAGGGAGAAGTCAAGAAGGTTGAGAGTAGAGAGAACGTGAGGGATTTTTGGGTTTCATTTCCTTTTTGTACGTGTCGTGGTTTTGTTTTGTGCGTGTTAATTATATTTTTTGCTTTTTTTGAGAAATCTGAGGGTGAGCCAGGGCGTACCCTGGGCCCCCCCTGGCTCCGCCACTGTCTCCATTCCCTCCTTGAGCATCACCCCTCCAGTTCTTAGAACCTCCTCCACTTGTTAGAAATTGCAGTGGATCGGACTGCAGTAGAACCTAATTCCTTTAACTGTCATTGCTACTTGAAGACAAATAGTGCACATACCTTTTGTCCAAATAAAGCAATAAAGCTTCGGCAACGGAAGTGGAATCGAATCGATTAAAGACACGCCTTGTCTCGTTTGTCGCACTTACAATTACTAGAATAGTGACTTTGTTTTCACACAAGAAAACCCTATTTAGCTTGCTAATGATTAATGGAGAGAAGAGATAATGAGCATAGAAATCAAAGAGAAAAACCTACGTTATTCCCAATATATAGGCATAAAAGGAGATATGATTGTTGTTTATCGGATCAATCTCTCTAAGTGTTTTAGATACACCGGAGACTTGAATTGAGTCCTTATCCAACACACATTGTGGACGTATACCCCAAGTCTTACATCTCCCACTCGTCCATCTTTGGTACTATTATACCATTCTCTTATCCAACTACAACATTGCAAACTTCATACAGAGAGATAAAGCGTGCGACCAATGAGAGCTTGCTTTCATGAGAGAGTTTCAAATCAAGTCATTCCCCACTGAAATGGCACATCACATCTCTAACAACTCATAATTGCCCTAGACTTATTTGGTCACATTTGGTTGAATATTTTCTAATCCCTCAAGAGTCTTAACTCAGATTAATATTCAACCCAATACGCATGTTTGAGTTCTCAAAAAATAAAAATAAATCATATAAATAATTATAGATATGGATATCATACTAGAATTAAAAATTATGGAAAAATCAAGTAGTTTTGCCGGCAGGAACTCAAAGTCAATGCGTACATATTGCCTCCAGAATGTGTTACCAAATAGTCATCCTCAATTCCTCGTGTCATTTAGTTTCAGATTAATTGCTTTCCCAGACATGTTCCATAGGCTTAAATTATGCTTAGCCATAGGTCACAAGCTAGAGTAGCATACATCAAAATCTACTTCATGACACAGTCATTAGTCACTGAGGGCATAAAACAAGAATATGCTCACACAGTAAGTAAACAAGGATCAATTACTTACTCATATTAGGTCGAATAAGCACATGTAGTATGATTACATGCTACGGTGGAGCTCTTAAAGAAGTCGTCAACTTCCACACCATACGAATCTTAGTCAAGTCGCTTACCAAGCGCCTCACTTGAGTTTTTCAATCCAATTCCTTACCAAAGGAATCGATTAAAGTCTCACATCCGGCTAACAGGCTTTCATTATAATTTGAAAAAATTAATAACTCATCTCAACTATTTGAGGTGATAATTTGTATGCACCAAGCTCACATCCATTGTGCCATTGGATTATTAAAATCTAATCAACCTTTCTAAGGTAAAAGATTTTAACTTATTCATACATATCTCATCTTGCTCACATTCCATGTGCCAAGGTGGTCTCCGTGTGAGTGAACGACCAAAGCCTTATGACGAATATCCATATAATCTAACAACAAAAAATATGGAAACAATATGTGCATAGAATAATTTCATGTAGTAAAGAATCTAACGATCTCAAAAAACATGAATAACTATCAAAGTTATAAGGTCATTACATACAAAATCATAACCTACAAAGTCCTAAGCTCCTAACATGAGCCATAAAGGAATCCCTTGGGATCGCCTTAGTAAAGGGATCTGCCACCATGTCCTTCGTAGATATATGTTTGAGGATCACCTTTTTATGCACAACCATATCACGAATGTAGTGGTAACGAATGTCTATGTGCTTGGATTTTCCATGGTACTTAGGATCTTTAGCGAATGCTAATGCTGCCATGTTATCACAATATACTGTGACAGGGTCTTTGGTATTTTGCACTACATTTAGTCGCTTAAAGATTCTTCTTAACCAAACTGCTTCCTGAACAGCAGCACAACAAGCAACATACTCGGACTCCATTGTGGACAATGCAATGCATGCTTGTTTCTTACTACTCCAAGAAATAGCACCTCCCTCGAAGTAAGAATGTATAGCGGGCGTGGATCTCACGCTCATCCAAGTCACTAGCCCAATCAGCATCATCACTGTACCCGTGAAGGTTTGCTCTTGCTCCTTGATAGCAAAGCATATAGTCTGAAAAATTTAGATCACTTCTTTTTGTACTTAGTTTGTTATTTGGTTTAACGTTAGAGCTCCACTTGGGCTGGCATGATTTGGTGCTTTAGGAGTAATTGCATTTTGAAGCGTCATTGAGCAGGAAAAATTCTGGATATACGTCTTATTTTGTTGGTTTACTTAGTTGAAGATAGCAGTATAGCACTTATGTTGGATAGATCTTATTTTATATTTGATTGTTCTCAAAAGGCTCGTTCTTGTAGGATTTCCTTGTACGGTAGTTGAATGTTCGTTTTGGTATATCCATTAGTGTGACCATCTGTTGTACAGCTTAGTAAGATTTACTGTTGTAACAGCAGAGCGATATTCATTCAGAGGATTCACAATTATCTCAATTGCAAACCTTTGGCTGGGATGCAATTGGAAGAAGCGAAGAAAGTATGTTGAATAATGTGGTGCAATCTGACAAGTATTTTGGTATTGCTCCATTCAATATAAGTAAAGGTAAAGATATATTTATTGTCATTTATTTAATTACTTCATATTAAATTTTATATTGTGTATTTTGAAGTGATACACTCGATGTAATTGTTGCACCAAACTTTGAAAATCTTAAATATAGGCTGGGATCATCAAATCAACAATACGAGCAACAATAAAAAGTCACAAGTTAGTAGGAATGGCCATTTCATAAGCAACATCACTGTCATGCAAGAAAGATTTAATATTTGTTTTTTGTGTGTTTATGTTTTTTTTTGCTAAGTTACATTGACATGGACACGTGTGTCTGTATTTGGTACGGATACGAGAGGTCTGACACGGCAAATTAAAAAAAACTGAGGTGTTACATACAATGTGTCCGTGTCGTGTCCGACAAGGATACATGGATATGTATCCGACACTGTTTATTTTTAAAATATGGCTTGTCGATGTAACATAGTTATTTTGCTTTGTTTTATTTGATACATTAGCTTTATTTATTCAATACCTAAACCGGGGAAAATTGTTATCGAGAACCTTGGCCCAACCTGCCAATGTTTGACCAGTAGGCCATGAGCCAAGTTCATATTCCTATTTCTTTAGTCCTAAAAAACATCATATCGTCTTTCTATGGTCAAAGATTTGGGAGGAGTGGACAGATACATTGTTCAGGGACTTTATGTTCTGATGTGGTTCCTTGCTCGGCTATGCATGATCACATTCTTTTGTTTTAGTTTTCTCTCACAGTTGTAGCTTTTTCTATTATCGCTCATGTATTTGTCTTTCCCTTTGTTGTGTCCAAGTGGGATATCTCACTCTACGAAGTTTGACTTTATGATTATATATACATACATCACATTTCACCGATAAAAAAAAAAACTTCCAAGATAAGTTAACATTGTCTTGAACAATTCTCAAAAAGGCTAAAAAGCACTAAAGCCAATAAGAAAAAGAATAATGAAGTCTGAACCAAGAAAGCATATTAAATCTCCCTCCATTTGCTTGTTGCCATCACTGTATGCATTATTGTTGTCATTCCCTAATTGTCTCCGGGGCTGCTTCTTTAATCATCATTTTCAAACCTCTCCACAATTTGTAAAGAAAACAAAGCCCATCGCGACAGTAAATTTTTCTTAAAAAGTGCCCACACACCACGGAGCGCACCATAAGAAAAAGGCTAGTATGTCGCAACATGGAGAGTGCCTTTGCCCATGCGCCTTATTTGTTAACGCTGTTTGTTTTCTTAACATAGCATGGCACTCTCTATGTCCAAGTGGTTGCAATAGGAGGACGAGTGGTGGACCATGTCCCTGTCTTGCTCATAATCAAATTTTCTTTTCTTGGTTGTATCTTTATAAGGTGATGATGATTGCAAGCCTGAAGGATTTGAATTCTTGGCACCAACCACCTGTAGAAATGCAATGCGGGTACTGCGAGCAATGCAACTTAGGAAGCCTGGTTTGTACCTATGACAGTATTGTTTCGCAGAAATATTTCTTTAAATATTGGTTTCTTGTTTACCATATTTTAAATGGTCTGTATGTTTTTCAGTCCTCTTGGAAGGTAGCCCAGGTGTCGGGAAAACAAGCTTAATCGTTGCAATAGGCAAATATTCTGGGCACAGGGTTGTGCGCATCAACCTTTCTGGGCAGGTGTCCGTTTTTTCCATGTTGCTCTTTTATGTCTCACACCGGTATTTACTTGCAATATACCTCTGACTCACAAATTTGAAATATAATATGTTTTTAGACTGACATCATGGATTTATTGGGGTCTGACTTACCTGTTGAGGATGCGGAGGGAATGAGGTTTGCTTGGTCTGATGGAATCCTTCTTCAGGTTAAATGCCTTACTGTTGCAGTTGATTTACATTTCTATTAAATTTGACGCGGTTATATCATTGTAGGCTCTTAAGAATGGTGATTGGGTACTGCTGGATGAACTTAATCTTGCCCCACAATCTGTCTTAGAGGTATGATTAGTCTTATTTCTGTGCTGCCTTTTCCTTCTTTAGCAATACACCTTTCTGCCATAATGCTGATAATGCTATTGGTAACAGGGTTTGAATGCTATTCTTGACCATCGTGCTGAGGTCTTCATTCCAGAGCTTGGTCAGACGTACAAGTGCCCGACATCTTTCCGAGTGTTTGCCTGCCAAAATCCTTCTTGTCAGGGTGGGGGGTGGAAATGGCTTCCGAAGTCCTTCCTCAATCGTTTCACTAAGGTTTGGGTTTTGCTTGATAAGAATTTCTTCAGTTTTTTTATAAGTGCTAGGAATTTGATCCTCTTCATTTTTTCAGGTTTATGTTGATGAGTTGGTGGATGATGACTAGTTTTACATATGTAATTCACTTCATCCGTCAATCCCAAAACCATTGCTTTCGAAGTTGATACTCTTCAATAAGAGATTGTATTCGGATACCATGATCTCTCACAACTATGGACGGGAGGGTTCCCGTGGGAGTTCAATCTGCGTGACATTATTCGATCTTGCCAGATCATAGAAGGTGTAATTTCCTTATCTTCAGTAGATCGGAGTCCTTTATGTGTTTGTTAATCATGTCTTTTTATAAGCAATCATTCTGTACTACAGGTGCACTGGAGAGCTCGAAGGAGGATGTCTTTCTCAACACTGTCTACATTCAGAGGATGCGTACAGCAGCTGACCGCCAAGAAGTTGTAAAACTATGTGCAGAGGTTTTTGGGGTGAAGCCATTCATAAACCCTTACCCAAGACTGCAGGTTAATCCACGTTACTTGATTGTGGGGAACACGGTTATTGAAAGAAATTGTTTCCAACCATCTGAAACTTTAAAGAGCCAACTTAGTATATTGCCAGGAATTCGTCATGGCTTGGAATCTGTTAGCACTGTGTGCAGCATCAGTGGCTGTGCATATTGGTAGGTCCATCAGCATCTGGGAAGTCTTCAGTGGTTAGATTACTTGCTGATTTGACTGGTAATGTGCTCAACGAACTAAATCTTTCATCTGCAACGGACATTTCTGAGTTGCTTGGATGCTTTGAGCAATACAATGCTTTTCGTAGTTTCCGCTCGGCCCTAACTCAAGTTGAGAGATACATTGATGAGTATTGCGGTCTTAGTTTGGAATTGGAGGCTATAGTACTTGAACGCAAAGATCTAGTCTCCAAATGGTTCAAATTGTTATCCAGCATGTATGGCAACCCGACAGCTGCATCTGCTTCAGCATATGCCGATAGTTGGAAAAGTGGATCAGGCAGTTCTCTTGCCCCATTGATTCTTATCGTTGAACAACTAAAACTGGGTCTGGAGAAGTATCACTTTCCTGTTTCTGGTTCAGCCAAGAACCTAAATAAAGTTCTGAAAAGCCTCAAAGACTTGCTAGACTATACAAAGAAAGAGGCATCCCCAACAAAGTTTGAATGGGTCACCGGGATGTTAATAAAAGCTATCGAATGTGGTGAATGGATTGTTCTGGAAAATGCTAATCTGTGCAACCCCACGGTAAGCTGATAAGCCCATTTTGTTTTATTTGTTTTTTTGGTTTTTCCTTTTACTGACCGCCTTCTTTATATTTCCCGTCGTTCATATATTAGGTTCTTGATAGAATAAATTCTCTAGTGGAGCCAAGTGGATCAATCACTCTTAATGAACGTGGGCTTGTCGAAGGGAGACCAGTGGTTCTATGCCCGAAATGCAAATTTCGGATTTTCCTCACAGTTAATCCAAGGTATGGTGAAGTGTCTAGAGCGATGCGGAATAGAGGAGTTGAATTCATGATGCAGCCAGATTGGTTACATGAGGGCGAAGATGGATATAACCTGAAGGGAACAGGGATTAATGATGTGAAGAGGTTCCTAGTTCTCTCAGGTATCCCCTCGAGTGTTTTGGTTGATGTGATGACTGAAGCACATATGTTTGCACGAGACACTGGTGTACACCTTGGTGTGCAAATTACACTTCTTGAGCTTTCGTGCTGGGTTCAGTTATTCCAGCAGCTTCTAATGAATGGAAGTACGCCTCTGTGGAGCCTCCACCTAAGTTGGGAGCATACCTATCTGTTGGGGTTTATACCAATACCAATCGGTTCCCCCACTACACAGATAACTTGTATGAACACACTTCAACTCCAGATAAATCTCAAATATCACAAACTACCTATACTAACATGCCCAACTCGCTAAACAACTATCAACAACAAATAATAATGTAAAGCAGTAAAAGCAAACCACAACACAAAGATTTACCGTGGTTCGGCCAATGATGCCTACTTCCACAAGAGCCAGTTCTTAATAAAATGGGAAGGAAGATTACAATCTCTCCTTTCAGTCTCTCACCTTACTAGATCACTCTTATCTCTTTACAGGGTTGTATATCTGTAAAGGTTCTCTCTCTTTGTTTTAGTCTGGATTCCAATCCTTCTGACTTGTTTTGGTTCTGTTGGTTAGGTTTTCCAAAACCTTGATTTTGGTTTTTATCTCCAAAAACCAAATTTATGAATCTTGTAGCAAGCCCACGAAAAATAGACTGGCGCGCGGGCCTCACTCTGGCGAAGTCGCTTAAAGACTGAAGCCGAGCGGTCGCCTATATGTTATGGAACTCGGCCGAAGTCGGCTATATCTGGCCTGGGCGCCGCCTCGACTTCGATGTCGAGTTTGCCCGCTTTCTCTCGATCCGGTTTCTCTCCTCATGTGAGGGATAACTCGACAATCTCCCCTCGAGCGGTGAGGGGATACCTCCATGCAATTGCCAAATCAATAGGGAGGAGTGTCGCGCCATTCCGCAATAGCCGCAACAAACATCAAACTTACCTTTTCGGTAAGACTTTGGTCATCATATCCGACCCGTTCTTGTCGGTATGGATCTTCTCGATACACAAATGCTTGTCTTCGAAAGTACTTCTCTAATCCAATGATAACGCATGCGTGTATGTGCTTGGATCTAGAATGAAAACTTCAGTTCTTGCTCAAGTGGATGGCGCTCGACCGTCACATAGAACTACAAACTGTTTACTCGCTTTAGCCCTAGTTAAATTCGAAGAACCTCTTCATCCATAGCAACTCTTTTGCAACACTCGATTGGCTGCAATGTGCTTTCGGCTTCGTAGTGGAGAGGGGCAACACACTTTTGCAACTTAGATTGCCAAGAAACCGCTCCCCGCAAAAAAGTAACCGGATAACCGGGAGGTGGACTTCATCGAGTCAACATCACCGCCATGTGCTCATCGATGTAGCCTTCAAGTAAGGGCTTACTTCCACCAAAACAAACCACGATTTGGAAGTGCCTTTGAGATATCTCAATATCCACTTAACACCTTCCCAATGCTCTTTTACCCGTTTGGCGAAATCGCTTACCACCCCAACGGCGAAAAGCAATATCGGTCTAGTACACACCATGGCATACATCAAACCGCCCATCATCGGGATGCATAAGGAATCTTTTCCATCGACTCGCTCATGCTCACCCTTTAGGACACATCTCTTTGGTCATGCGGGCCGCCACCAAGCGGACAAGCGGTAGGCGCTTTGATCCATGTTGAATCTCTTCAACACCTTTCTCGATATAGCTTTCTTGAAAAGCCACAACTTCCCACTCTTTTCTCAATCGCGGTGATCCGCGATCCCAAGTATCTGCTTTGCTTGACCCAAATCCTTCATCTCAAAGGACTTACTCAAGTCTTTCTTCACTTGGATATCTTGTTGATGTTTGGGCCAACTATCGACATATCATCCACATCACAATGAATAGCCTGATGAAATCCCCATCCGGAAATCTCTGAACAAACACACAATGATCGGGAGCGGACTTCTTGTATCCTTGCTTCGCCATAAAGGAATCAAACTTTATGTACCAATCGTCTCGGTGCTTGCTTCAACCCATACAAGCTCTTTATCGGCTTGCATACTAGGTGCTCCTTGCCTTTGACCTCAAACCCTCGGGTGGGTCCATGTAGACATCTTCTTCAAGGTCTCCATGAAGAAAAGTTTGTCTTAACATCTAGCCTGCTCAACCTCTAGGTTCATACTTGCGGCCATACCCAATACCACCCTGATAGAAGTCATCTTCACTTCTGGGAGAAAAATCTCATCAAAGTCAATCCCTTTCCTTTGACCGAATCCCTTCACAACAAAGGCGAGCTTTGTGCCTTGGGTGAGGATTGTTCTCCTCATGCTTGACTTTGTATATCCACTTATTCTTGAGAACTTTTCTCCCCTGGGTTTCTCGACTAACTTCATAAGTGTGATTCTTATGCAAAGAATCCATCTCGTCATGCATGGCCTTCAACCATTTTTTCTTTGTCGTACCTTCAAGTGCCTCTTGATAGTACATAGGTTCTCCACCATCCGAGATAGCACGCACGCATTATGTGGTGGATACCTGGTTGAAGCTAGTCTCTCTCTGTCGGACCTCCTTGCCCCATCTGGCCGGGTGCCTCGGGAGGATGCACTTTGCTTACGGTGGTGGTTCATGCATCTCATCTGCATCTTCTATACCAATAGGTTCTATCCCATCATGAGCAATAGGATTCTCATCATGAGCTTCAAACTCATGGTTCTCTGCATTCTCAATGCCTTCGACGCTCCACGGTAGGAACTTCAGTTCTCGAATCAACAAGATCATTGGTGAAAGCCCTCAGAACTTCACCCTCCTCAAAGTCTCGCTATGGTTTGGTCTTCTAAGAACACAACATCTCGACTTGGGATTACCTTCTTGTTAATCGGATCATAGAGTTTGTAACCAAACTTTTCATCTCCATAACCTTAAAAATGCACCTTTGCTTGGCTTTGTCATCAAGCTTGGATCTCTCATCCTTCGGAATATGCCTGAAATGCTCGCACCCAAATACCCTCAAGTATCCATAATCAACATCTCTGCCGACCATACTCTCTGGATAATCACTATTCGTAGAGGCTTTCTTGGTGACAGGTTGATCACATGCACGGTACGACGCATTGCTTCTACCCAAAGAGCTTCTAGGTAGCTTAGAGTGAGATAGCATGCATCTTATCCTCTCTACAATGGTGCGGTTCATTCTCTCGCTATTCCATTACGTTTGCGGTGTCTTGGGAACGGTTGCGCTCATGACGAATCCCATGACTCGGCAATACTCTTCAAATGGCCCAATGTACTCACCCCCATTATCCGGCGAATACACTTCAACAACTTCCCGGTCTCTTTTCCACCATGTTTGTGGAATTCTCAAACACGCCAAGTACTTCATCCTTGGTCTTCGACTATAGACCCATATCTTTCTTGGACGATCATCAATGAATGTCAAGAAGTCGAAACTCCTCAGTGGGACTTCACTCATAGGACCACATAAGTGCGTATTGCACTAGTTCAAGGACGGTGTCCTTTCGTGAGATTCGGGAATCTTTGGAAAGACACCCGTGTTGCTTTCCTACCAAACAATGAGTACATGTATTTAAATGTGTACCTTTAATGTCCGGCATGGCCTTTTGCTTAGCAAGAACTTCCATCCCTTTTATGCCCATGTGACACGCCTCTCTCGCCACCCGCGTTCGGATGAAGCTTCTTCTTACAGATTCGCCGCTTTACACAAACTAGCCTGTGTTTTGTAAAGAGAGCAAGTTTTCTTTCCTCTGGCTGCTACAATGGAACCTCTGGTCAGTTTCCATACCCCGTTACCAAACGAGTTTACAAAGCCATCATCATCTAATTTCCCCAAATTAAAATTAGGCTTAGCCGTATGTCAGGGACATGTCTTACATCCTTGAGTGTCAAGGTGTAGCCGACATTGGTTTCTACATGAACATCTCCAATGCCTATAATCTTCGAGACTCCACTGTTACCCATCCTTACTTCACCATATTCACCACGGTACATGGTAGTGAAGAATCTCCCGCGGTGTGACGTGGATAGGATGCTCCCCAGATCTATCACCCACTCGTATCCCCGACATGAGGTACTAAGACAAAGCACACACCACAATCGACACAATTCCCACTAGGTCGCCGACTAGTGCGGTAGTATCTCTCACAGCCTGTTTCCGTTCCTCCGCACCATGTCTTCATGTACCGCTTATTCTTCTCATCCCTCTTCGTTCCGCGCACTCATATCCGGAAGTGGCCTTTGGTGGCACAATAGTAACATTGCCTCTCGCCTTTAGGAGTTCTAGCTTCACCCCTAGATTTACTACGTCATCACCTCTAGAACGAGATGGTTTTAACCCGACCTCTCCCCCGTTTCTCGTGAAAGGACCTGCGAGTTAGAAGAGCTGCTTCTTGCACTCCTTCTAGTCTCCTCATTCAACAAAGACGTGGTAGCCATCTCCATGGTAACAATTCCATCCTTGGCTGCTCCATGTAGAAAACCGCTAATGTCTCCCCAACTTTCGGTAGAGAGCCTAATAGAAACAAAGCCTCAACTTCGTCTCCCAAATTGATCTTCATCAAATGCATCCGATTGATGATATTCTCGTACTTCATTAAGATGCTCGGGACATTGAAGAACCTTCTTGGTACTTCGCCGTTCCGCAAAACTTCTTAACGACTAGCACTTTGTTTCCACCGACTTCCTCTCATAAAGGTCTTCGAAGTTTCTTCCATGACTCAAGGTGTAGTCTCTTGGGCCACATGGTGAAAGACACCGCGCTCTATCCATTGTCGAATGTACCCAATAGCTTTTAAACGTCAAGCTTTTTCCACTTTCGGCCTCATCGGTCTTTTCCGGTTTTACTCCCCATTCTCAATGGGAAGTGCCAAGTCCTTGCGAAGATAGCAAGTCTTCCATCTTGGCTTTCCGGATGGTGTAGTTCTTCCTATTCGACTCATCATACAGTGTTCACGGAATGGTCCATCTCTACAAGTTATTTAACCTCAAATCTTCTCTCCGAGGAATTTCAAAAACACCTTCCTCGACCAAGATTCGATAACACCCTAGGCTATTCTAACCAAGGCTCGATACCACTTGTTGGGGTTTATACCAATACCAATCGGTTCCCCACTACACGATAACTTGTATGAACACACTTCAACTCCGTGATAAATCTCAAATATCACAAACTACCTATACTAACATGCCCAACTCGCTAAACAACTATCAACAACAAATAATAATGTAAAGCAGTAAAAGCAAACCACAACACAAAGATTTACCGTGGTTCGGCCAATGATGCCTACTTCCACAAGAGCCAGTTCTTAATAAAATGGGAAGGAAGATTACAATCTCTCCTTTTCAGTCTCTCACCTTACTAGATCACTCTTATCTCTTTACAGGGTTGTATATCTGTAAAGGTTCTCTCTTTTGTTTTAGTCCGATTCCAATCCTTTCCGACTTGTTTTGGTTCTCATTGGTTAGGTTTTCCAAAACCTTGATTTTGGTTTTATCTCCAAAACCAAATTTCGAATCTACCGTAGCAAGCCCACGAAAAATAGACTGGCGGGCGCTGCCACTCTGAAAGCGCCGAAGTCGCTTAAAGACTGAAGCCGAAGGCTGGTCGCCTCTATGTTCTTGGAACTCGAGGCGAAGTCGCGCCTTATCTGGCGCGGCTCTCGACTTCTGCGATGTCGAAGTTTGCCCGTTTGTCCGACTCGGTTTCTCTCCTCATGTGAGGGATAACTCCAACACTATCTATCTTCTTTGGGCGAGTTTGAAGTGATTTGGACTTGGTAGAAACCGTTCTTTTGTGTTTCGTTGGTTGTCCGGAAGCCATTATGTGTTGTTTCTTGCATGTGGATTCTGAATTTGGGTTGGAAAATTCTAGCTCCCTTGTTATTGTTATGTGAATACTTACCTAAAATAGCACGCGTTTGTGTTCCACTTCATCATAATCTTGTCTAGTAATCTTCTCGATGTTTCTTGCCAAAGCTTACAACTTGTGGTTGTGTAGTTCACTTGTTTAAAAGTGTGTTAAAGAGTGACTTTTGCTCTAACCAAAAGAGAAGTCAATATATCAACTAAAGAAGAAACGGTCGGGTTAACTTGTTTGGTGAGGAATCGATTTCAAAACGGCATTGGTCCAATTGGCTTATAGATGATTACGCACTTGTGCGGTGTGAATACTTGGTCTTACTCTCTTACCTTGTAGACTTGTAGTGATAATAATGTAGAAAATTAAGTTAATAAACAAGAGAAATTGATAACAACTCCCACCGGTGAAAGCAACCTGCGACAATATATAAACTACTTTGAAACAAATAAATAGTATTGAAAGACCTTCCAAGTTCGAAAGCGATTAGAAGAGCGAGCTACAAAAATTCCAGTTGATCTAACTACTAATATGCCAAGTGCTTGTAGACCAACCGTCTAAGTTCAGTGGCACCGTCTTTATATGCTTAGCGATTGGTTTAATGACACCTTCGGTTGGGATTAATGGGGCGCGTTTGAGTCATATGCAAACGTTACGGCATTTAGCATATTTGTGATTACCGTGTCGTCAATATTTGTATGCAAATGGCCATATGTGTGATTTATTGTTTCACTTTAGAACATTCCCTCGTCATGTTCTCGCATGTTGTGATTGTTCATAAAGTTATGGATTAACAAGGTTGTTAGTATCACGGAAAACAATAAGATAGCCTGTCAGAACTGATTTTTGGCCACTCTAAAGTGTAAAATGATATAAGGTTTTTTTTTTTTTGAAGCATTTAGAGGTTAGGCTGACCTCGACCTGCATTAAAGAAAAAGAAACTCATGTTCTCAAATACATTTTCCCTTGTGCGTCCTCCTTTACTATTTCTGATATTTCATAGTCTAAAGGAGGTAGGAAATACAAAATAGAATCCTCATGTTCCTTGCTTAGCTTTGAGAAGTAATCAGCAACTCGATTTGATTCCCTGAACACATGCTTAAAATCCACCCATTCAAAGTGTAACTTCAAACAGGCAATCGCAGCCACTATGTTGAGGCGGCGGTACCAAGGCGGCTCCTCCTGCTCGATAATAGATCCCTCTTGCTCCCTTCGAAGTCCGAGCATACACAAATCCTCCTCGCTCCTATCTGGATTGCTCCGCTTCATTCCGGCTTCAACTGCTAGCAACTCTTGGGTGATAACCGATCTTTTAGTCGAGTTCCTGTAAACACTAGTTTGATGGCACCGAATTCATCTCGAATAACACCACCATACCCATTCGGCGTCGGTGAAACCGATCCATCCGTGTTGACCAATAAATCCACTCGTTGCGGCTTGGACCATTTGCCACACCGAGCGCTGTATTGCACTATGATATACCGATCCCGTCGAGAAATACCTTTGTTTGCTTCTTGTTTGGGCACTTCACCAACATGATTTGTAGATCGTCTTCATCTCTGTCTTGATCTTTGCACATACCGCGCTTCGAGTGCCGCCGCACGCTGAAATTTCCTTAAGTTCCTCTCTCTCCGGATGGCATATATTGTGGCGGAGGTTACTTTGCTCTAGTAATCTCAGATTGAAGCGAGGCATAGCGACAAATCCCCGAGGAGGTCGTACCATTCAAATATCGATGCCTTCACTTGCGTGTTCAAACCCAGTAACCTTTGACACTAGACCAAACCTCTTTTGTATATGGGCAGTCGAAAAAGAGATGCTTGGAATGCTCCCTAGAAGCATTGCAAAAGTCGCATATAGAGTGGTGGATAATTTTCTTCTTAACCAGTCGGTCTTGGGTTGGTAAGCTATTCGAAAATAAGCGCCATCCAAGAACGCGAGTGTTTCGTATAACCAACTTGCCCCAAACCACCCGATGCCATTTCACTCTTGGTCTGAGCTGCTTTAAGGACATGTACGCTGATTTGACAGTAAATCTACCTGTAGAAGTCGGTGTCCAGATGACCTGGTCCTGCTGTAGCATGTGATTAATTTCGGTGCCTTCAATCTTCTTCTTTAGTGCACTATCAGGCAGACTAGAAACAATGTGATTCCACCTACCATCAGCAATAAGATCACCAACCAAAGCAGTGTGGGAACCTCCTCAGCGATAGAAGAATGCTTCATCCCAAAAGATGGCCGGAGTGTCATGGCACCATGGGTCATGCCATACATATGTTTGCTCGCCTCTCGCTATCTGATGCCTAACAAACTTCTGAGCAGCTTTGCGGTGCTTTAGTACATTCCTCCAGACCCATGAACAGTCAAGGTAAAATGATATAAGGTTGTGGAACCTAAAAGACTTACTTATACAGACCTCAACAATTTTGCTAGCTTGATTGGAAGGCTTTTAAACTCCATTGCTGATAATCTTTATAAGCATCTAGCATCTATCATATGCATGTGATTTAAGTATTTAAGTTGCATTGCATTTAGAGTATTTAAGTCCATCTGCTAGGGCCACCTATGTACATCTACGCGACTTCCCCTCGGAATCTCCCTGCTACGATTCAAACCCACAATCTCATAGTTCTTAGTCACACGCAAAAGGGTCATCGATTCCCAAACCAAACGTTTCTACTTGTGTTCATTAACACGCAACATCACCAAGTATCGGGTTCCCTTGTAGGATATCCCACACTTGTCTCGGATGTGTATCGTGAAATGACCACACAATGTGTAGTCCTGGACTCGGATATCCCTTTAGCTAACACTAACGAAATATAAGTTAAACAAAAATAGAAGCCCTGTAGAAACGATAAATTTTAAAGTGGCTCTTTATACATGTGAAAACTTTCTCCGGCGTAAGATACAAAAATTACTCTATCTGCTTCTCCGCGGTATAAGATACAAGAATTACTCTATCATAGAACAGGTGCACTCCATCTCCATTCCCTCCTTGAGCATCACCCCTCCAGTTCTTAGAACCTCCTCCACTTGTTAGAAATTGCGATTGGACTGCAGTAGAACCTAATTCCTTTAACCGTCATTGCTACTAATGTGTTCAATTGAGATGAACTTTACCTTTCATTGCTACTAATGTGTTCGAGGCGATGATCATGACCATTGATGTAAAAATCGGCGTCATTGGCCGCATATAGTCGCGGTCAGTTGAATGAATCATGAGAGCAATAACTTTCTTTTTAAGTAGAACATAGCTTAACTTTCTCTCTTCAAATATATATCCTTTTAACTGATTTAATTGGACCTCAAGGTCTTGGGATCAAATCCCACATTCACACAGGGAGCAGCATTTCGAGTTTTAGTTTTAGAGTAAAAGTTCTACCCTTCAATTGCATAGATCAATTACCTCAAGAATTGGTAGAAGCTTCGCTTTGAGCTCATTAGTGTCACCATGATGCCCGATATTTAGAGTATTTTGAGAAACAGTTCTTTGAAATAATTTTTGAATTATGAGTTCTAGAGTGAATGTGAATTTGAAATCTGGTCTACATTTCTTACAAGCATCCTTTGAAATAATTATGTGTTGTTATTGCATTTCTTGCGGATCTCTTTGTGTTCAAGTTAAGGGAGCAATTCCAAGCATGCCTAAAAGAAAAAACGATCTTGGATGCTCTCCCTGTCTCTTTGAGAGCAATTCCTATTGTCAAAGCAAAGATAGTTCTTCTAACTGCTCAAAGCGTCAACTTATATATAGGCATGTTGAAGTGACAGTCGGATATTGAAGAATGATTGTCCTGTTGAGTGGTCTAGTGGATCCTCAAATACAATATACACGCGTCAAAATTTTTGTAATGGTTTCTACACTAAATGGAAAGTTTACATCATACAGTTCAGTCCCAATTTTGTATTTCACAAGTTCAAATAGTCCATTATTAATTTAACAAATTCAATAACAAAAAAAAATCATTTTTTTTTTATGACGACTGATCTTCAACACACTAGTAATCAAATCCAAATATTTTCACTTCACAGTGCACTCTCAAGTCTCAACTTTGACCAAGTGAAAGGGCCAATAGTCCAATACACTCGTACAATTTCACACCATTAAAATCCAATACACTCGTACAATTTCACACCATTAAAATTCATGTTGCACCCGCACCCACGTACCAAGCCAAACCCAAGTCCCACATTGTAATGTATGAAATTTGATCTTCACATTTATTGTCTTTTAGAATGACTATTATTTTGGTTTTGTGAAATACTTGCAAAACAAATTAACAAAAATGGTATACGAAATTGATGTGAGAATTCTTAGCAGCCAAACATCATGTGGGAAATTGACAGTGAGAATTACCAAGAATTCTCACAGTTTGCCAAACAGCCATAATTCTCGCATAATCATGATAATCGAATTCCATTAGAATTCTAACTCTCATGAAAATTCCATTTCTCGTTTCCAAACACGCCCTAATACTTTCCATCACTCAAGAAGTCAAGGTGCATTGGGAGAAAAGCAAACTTAAACAGAATTTACTGGGGATAATTAAAAGAGAAACAACAAATTCTAACTTAGACCGTTTGCTTTCGTATAAAACATCTAGTAAAGGCAATGGAAAACGGTTGTTTAAAAGCAGACAAAGATGTGATTATCGGAAAAAAAAAAAAAAAAAAAAACAAAAAAACAAAAAAAACAAAAACAAAAATAAATTTAAAAATTAAAAAAAAAACAAAACAAAAAAAACAAAACAAAAAAAAAAAAAACAAAACAAAACAAAAAAACAAAAAAAAAACAGACATAGATGAGTACTTCTAATAAAAGGTTTTACTAGAAAAAACAAAAAACAAAAACAAAAACAAAAACAAAAAAAAAAACGTTTTGCCAACCAAACACTATATTTTCCTTTAAAGCTCTAATAATAAAAGGTTCTACACGAAAGAATATAATTTCATTTCTATTTATGAAGTCATTTTGATTTAGTGAATACTTTTTTGTAATCACGAACTCTCCGAACTATGATGGAGTTGGTGAAACAATGCTGAAGTAGATATAGCATTAACACCCCAAATACAACACACGCCAAAACAAATATTAATATATTAGCTGAAGAAGTGAAATGTTCTGATTGGCTGCAGAGATAGTTCTTCAAATCCAGTAGAGTGTGCAGGAGTGCATAAGAAAAACACGTGGAGCAGATCATGCACGCCAATCCCCAAGCCCAAACAAGCACATCCCACCCCACCCCACCCCACAAAAAAAAATGCAAATTTGTTTGTTTGTTTGTTTTTTTTTTCCAAAAGGTTTAAAGTCTTTAAACAATATATATCAACAAAATTATGCATTTATTTTAATTCACAACAAGACATGATAAAAGAATCTAAATTTACTTATTTGATTTAAAATGAAAATCTAATCATGCAAGATTGAATTGAAACTAGTAATGATTATTAACTAAATCTATGAATTGAAGTTAAATGATTTAATGAAATGAAACTAGATTTATGAATAACTAACTAACTTTATTGATTTAATGAATAATAATAATACTTATTCAAAACTGAATTCAAACTAGGTAAATGAACTAATTAATGGAATCTAAAAACTAATTTATTTTCTAATCAACTAATTCTATTGAATGTAAAAACTAGATCTCAAAACAAGTTCTTGGATAATTTTCTAACTAAAAAAACTAGATGGTTAAGAGCTAAGTCTTGTGTCTTCAAATGGAGGAGACAAGATCCACTTTTTCATACATGGGCTGAGGAGCCATGTTTTGGACTGGAAAATCGAGCCCAAAACTCAATTTCTTCAGTCCATAGAGTCCTTTTCAGCTGAATTTGACTTCAACAAACTTTTCATCTACTTTTTCTCCTCAGATTAGGTCATGTCTTAGACCATTGGAAAGCTCTTCCCAATCTGGTCGTTTTGATATAAGGTAGGCCCAATTCCAAGGTCTGAGTCCAAAGATACGGCCTTCGGAAGTTTTGTTGACTTTTGTGCGTTGTTTCTGCTGCGTTGACTTTTCAACTTTGACTGGGCTTTAAAAAGGCTTTTTCTCCTTGAATCTTGGCCTTTAATCACAGAACTTCTTAGCAACCAACCCTTGCTCCTTTATCTCGCAAAAGTGACACATTTCTGCACACAATTGACTCCAATGCCTGAAATACATAAAAACACGTAATCAACATTAACTCTTATTTATTACTCGCAAAATTGGTCTAAAAATATTATTCTTAAGGGGTTAAAACTACAGTTTTGGGCTCTTATCAACTACCTAGGTTCAGAAGTGAAATAAGAAGAAAAGGTTCGGAATTGGTTGGAATAGTAGGCTCGGAGAACTGGTTGGAGTAGTAGGTTCGTAGAACCACTCTGTGATTAGGAACTCCAAATCCGGAACTACTTACTTCGGAACTCCAACTCCCAATCCGAACCTGAACATGTTTCTTTGTTGTTTAAGTCAATAAAAGAGACTTATTAACTTAGGAAACATGAGCTTCTAGAAAAGTCTGGATAAGACTTAACAAGAGATTGTTTCCTAGTTAAACACTAATTACTTATCTCACAAGTAATTATGGGAAACCTAATCTATTCTTATAAATAGAATAGTTGAACTACGTTTTGAGTTTGATTGCTCTTCACATGATACGTAGATAGCCATTAAAGAACGTGGTTCAACTCATCATCTTCTTGATATCTTCTTCTTCTTGATTCAATACTTCTCATTATTGTTCTTTGATCATCAACAAAATACTTGTATTTCTAGATTAGGAAAAATCTTCACACAATTGGAGTCGTCTGTGGGGACCTATACAGAATTGATTTGATTTCTTGGTTGAAATTTTTTCGGTTCTAGGTTCTCCTACCACCAATTTTTCTTGGGTTTTTTGCTCTTAAAAAAAAATCTTATTTTCTTCACTTTGATTCAAAATCATGGTTACTACAAGAGCCAACACAAATCAAGGTAATGAGGGGAATAATGAGATCAATAACCCACATGTCACTGATCAAAGACAATTCGGACGTAGAGGAGATCATCGTTTTGGACAGGGGCGTGAAGAAGATGAGCCTAACAATGATACTCCCCAATCTGCCATAACCAACCAAGCCATCATGGATGTTGTGATGGCCGAACATGGTCGACAAGAGGCTCGTTTGTGTTTTTTCCAAGACTACTACTGCACGAAGGAGGGTCGTTCACCTCTAAGAGTGCTACCTGCTGATGGAAACTAGAGGGGGTAGTACCGGCCACCAAGTTTCGACCATGGTGAGGGTTATGTCTCTGTGCCCTATATCCCTTACTTCGTTGGGTACCATAGCGACCAGCCAGATTCGAATTATAATCCAAAATTGGATCCAACCCGATGCTCGAGTTCACACAGAATTGACTTCTCTTGGTATTCATGTTCTCGAGGTACAACGGATGGACGTCTGGATGTGTTTACCCAGAATCCACAACTCTCAAGGTCACCCTCGGTATGAAGAAGACTTTCAGTTCCAAGGGAACCTTCATTGCCTCAGAGTCCCTCAGTTCCCCGATCCAGTTTTAGAAAACCCTCCACTTGATCTTGGGAACCTGAACCTTGTTATCATCGAGATGAGAACTACGAGAGTCCAGGTCTGAGGTAAATGAGCCTCAGAGACTTATAAATTTTTAGAGGATCAAACTAAGTGTAATAATAACTGGGGGTAGTGACGATATCTCCCGTTCCGCTAGTTCTTCTACAACAGTTAAGGCCGCCGGTATGTTTGAGATGAAACCTGATCCTGAGATAAAAACTTTAATCGAATCTCTCACTAAAAAGGTAGAGGCTATTTCTGTTCAACAGAAGCCTATCCCCGTCATGAATGTCAACTCCAATCCATGTAATTTCTGTTTGAGTCCTGAACATCCCGACTCTTATTGTCCTCTAGTTTACGAACAACAAACATCTCAACAAGATAACGTTTGCACAATTAATAGTTATCCTATTCCTAACGCCCCTTGGAGGCAACATCCCAACTTCAGTTGGAGAAATAATCAACAAGTAACACCTCCAGGGTTTAATAATCAAAACGTTACGCAAGCAAACAATTATAACCAAGCTCCACCACGACAATGACAAGGTCAGGGAAATTATAATAATTATAACAATAATAATTATAATTATAATTATAATAGAGGTATCGTTCTGGTTAATAATAATAACTATCACAACACACCCATTAATAATCAATGTGACATAGTTCCTGTCACACAACCAGTAGCAAATACTCCTCCTCAACCAGATCGTTTTGATACCTTTATGCAATCCCAACAACAGATTTTACAAGCCATCCAACTTTCCTTACAGCAGTTAGCACAAGAGAAAGTACAACCCAAAGGTATTTCCAGGTCAAGCAATAACTAATCCTAAAACTACAAACACGGCCTTTGAGATAAACGGTAATACTAGTATGGAAAATGCAAATGTAGGTGAGCTAAATGTCATCACCACTCTTCGTTCTGGAAAGTGGTTGATAACAACGTAACTATGCCTGTAGTTACCCCACCAGTTGTCCCTACACCGGAGATTGAACTAGATACCGAAATGGAAACTGAAGAGCCTACCCTTGTAGAGGTACCAGTTAAACCACAACCTAAGAAACAGAAAGCAAAGGTTAGACACCCAGTTGATCCATACGCTAAATATAGAGAGAAACCACCGCTCCCCCAGAAATTAGCTATGGTAAACAGGGATACAAACTTTGACGAGATTAGGGAAGTTTTCAAAAATCTAACGATAAACCTACCCTTTCTCGAAGCAATAAAAAAATTACCTCACCACGCTAAGTTTCTTAAAGAGTTGTGCACTACTAGGCGTAAGACTAATATTCCTAAAGACGCCTTTCTAACTGAACAGTTTCCAACTTTATCAGAACATAATGGAATAGTTAAGTACAAAGACCCTGGTCGTTCTACTGTACAATGCACCTTAGGAGATTCTCACACGACCACCGCCTTATTAGACCTGGGGGCAAGTGTTAACTTACTCCCGTATTATTTATACAAACAAATAGGTCTACAAGAGATGCAACCGACTCAAATGACGTTGCAATTAGCGGATAGGTTTATTAAGTATCCGAAGGGTGTGGTTGAAAATGTGCTTGTTAAGGTTCAGGATTTCTACTATCCTGCTGATTTTGTTATCCTCGATACGGAAGTCGTTAATGACTCGCGTCGATCATCTTAGGGCGTCCATTCTTGCACTATATAGAACAAAGACTTTTGTGATGGCTAGGAGGCGTCAGAAATATTTATTGTGACGCCTACAAGGCGTTGGAATTTAGGCGTCTGTGTTGGTGTCAGAAATTTTTGTGACGCCATTATGCCGTCACAATTCACATATTTACTGACGCATGTACGCCGTCACTAAATGTGTATTACTAATGCCTGTATACCGTCACTAAATGTGCATTACTAATGCCTGTACGCCCTCACTAAATGTGAATTACTAACGCCTCTACGCCATCACTATTGAACTTTCGAATCGCCTAAAAAACTGGCGCTATAACTTGGCGCCAAAACAAATTAATGCCTCAGTGACGTCAGTTATCATAAATTTGTCTTTTTTTTTTTTTTGCTTATCGACGCTGTCGGCCACAAATTATTATTTATTTGAAAAAAAAAATATTTGTTTTTGGTTTCCATTCTTATATTTATATTTTTTTTCCTTTGAAATCGCCTGCATAAATACAACCACATAAACCCCAAACAAGCAATTATACACAAGGAAAATCTTAGTAATAACCATCACCAAAATTTGACTAAGTATATATATCACTAAATAATGAATAACATGTAGATTAAAAGATATAAATGTATGGATATAGCAGAATCTACCAACATACTATTTCAATATAATCCCTATACAACAACTCAATATCACATCCTAAGAAGCAAGAGCATGGGGTCCTTGACAATTCTCTTGGCGGTCTTGCTCTAAAACATACACACCCTGGACCAAGCTGGCAGCTACAGATCTTCGGTGATGTGTATTTTTCCTTCATAAAAAGAAAAAAATTCATTTCAACTAGACCTTAGTCAATACAAACTAAGGAACCACTAAAACAAGCTATTGATTAGTCAATATACACAATTTTCACTAACCGTGTAGTCACAACATAATATGCTCTTCCACATGCATGATTTCACAAAAAAAATGAAGTTTACTAGCATTTAGACTGTTAAGAGTAGAACCTTTTCAGCACTCCTAAACCTCGGCTTCCAACCACAGGAGAATCAAGCTTCAAGTCATTAACTGCATCACAAGAGAATCAAGTTTACTTCTTGTCTAATAAGAGACTATCCACTCTAACCTTCACCTATATAGAAATTAAACTCAGCTACAACTTCCTTTGAAAAAATATTAATCGTTGTGTCGAAGAAGATGCACCTTTCAATGTTTGTTTACTACAACACTATCCAACTTATAAAGAACAATTATGCTAATTTAAAATTTCTAAAATTATCATTGATCCACGAGAGCAGAAAAAAAAACACCCAACTCTTATCAATAATACAGCATATAAATTATTAGATTATATGTAAAATGTATCCATGAATAACATAAATGATGTGATCTAGTTACCAAGACAACAAGATCATAAGTAATTAAAAAAGTAACAGTTCAATTTCGAACTACTCACCTTTCTTTCAAAGCAAGAATTTTAGAATTAAACAAAATGGGCTATAGTATGCTAAAGACATAATTCTGACCTTCACTTTCTTGAATACATCTCTGAATCCCAACTCTCTAAGCACTTGCTTGCGAATTCTACAGAGAAGCTACAAAAATCCAGAAAATACAACTTTAGCAACTGAACCTTATACTCCTAAAAGCTACCAAGTTTTACTCACAACATAATCAGGAGGCCCGCAATGGCTTTCAGGATCTTTCTTTATGTCCTCCAAGAACTCTCAGATACCTAATAATACACGCATTATCGAAAAAAAAAATCAACATATATATTAAGCAACACTTGATAGTAGTACCTTTGAGCAAACTTTTGAGCCAGAAAGGGAGCATCAACAACACTAGTGTCACTTTCGCCCTTTGTCCGCCAAGAAAATAATTAGGATTCATCAAAGCGGAATCGCCAGTAATAGGCCTTCTCAACAACTAATTAGGCATACGCGATATCAATAATAACAACACAGCTTTTTGCGGTGATGTTTCTCAGACATATATACTTATCCGATTCCATCGTTACATGTGTAATTCCAATACTAGGCAACTACAAATCACATAAAACATAATCACCGGCATTCAATAATTCGATCCAACAGATTCGAAGACTAACTAAACTTTAATCAATCAAATCTATATTGAAACTAAATAGATCACATCAAAATGTCTGGTTAACAAATCTCTTCCGAAGTTGCTGTGCTAAAAGAACGGCATCAATTTGCAAGAATTGGACTTATTTTAGCCCTAACAGTCCCATATAAAACAGCAAAGGTAAGAGATTTCATTGAACTAAATAACAGCTAAATATATACACCTGTTCACTTGTGTTGACATTTTTACTAACAAACGCCAGTTCTAGTGTTAGCAAGGCCAGGTTGAAATCATCTGGTGGAACAAATCTACAGAGGATAGAACGTAATTATTACAAAGGTAATAAAAGACAATGTGGTGGAAGGTGTCAGTTAGGTTGTAGAATCTTAGCTCCTACTAGGTAAACCTAGCCATTTGGATCATACTATTTTTTTATTTGGATCTGAATTATCTTTTACTGATTAAGGATTAAAAAATATATATATCCCCCATTCCCCAATATACTACAATAAAAACGTAAAGAAATTACCCACAGAACACAACAAAGTAGTTCATGGTTTCAAAATTCCATTATCTGCTTAAAAGAAAGAAAGAAAAAAAATAATAGAAAAATGAAACGAAACACACTTAAAATATATCAAGGTAGTCACCTGCTAGTGGTACCTCCATTGTAGCCAGTTGAATATGAAACAAAGACCCTTTCCAAGTATATGTATGAGAGCTCTCTTGGTCTGAGGTTTATCACAGAAATACCAACAACTCCTAATTCGATAATAAACTCACGAAGGTGCGGTATCATTCTGCATCTTGCTTGGCATACATGAAGTCTTTAGCGATAATCTTGGTAAACTTCCTTCCAGATAACCTGATTGTGATGGTACATCTTCAGTGAACCTAGCAATTATTAAGTCCCCAATTTCTACAACGTGAAACTTCATTTCTAGTGCACTTTCCTCTGAAGAAGATTTCTCCATCCTCGTTAAGTTAAGTTGGTGAACAACAGTAATGCTTCCACTTTGAACTTTTGTATCAATCATTTTTTTACCATAAGGATCCTCCCACGAGAAATTTGTGGTAGAAAGAGGCTCTAACTGGATCCAAGCATCATCAACTAATGATGATTCTTTTGTTAACTGTTCTATTCTCAAATCTGTCAAACCACTCTCCAAATGGTCAGCTGTCATATAGATAAAATTATTCAAAAAAAGTGAAACATACAAACATTCTTTGATTTGTATGTAAATATGCACCCAAACCAGGAAAAAAAACAGTCAATTATGAGCACATGATGAAGATATTTTGAAACCATGTAAGAACCTATTGGCTGAAAGGGCACTTTCATAACTTAATTGGCACCATCCAATTTGAGTTGATCAGGCATACAATCAGTTATGTCCATTTTCTGCATAGTTTCTTGTGGTGGGCAAAGATTCTTCATAAATACATTAGAGCACGACTCTGTGTTTTGTATAGTAAGATTTATTGATGCCATAGAAATGCATACAATAATATAGACCAAAGCCATAGACCCTTACCCCACTAGCAAGAAGCTAAAGAAGGCTATGCATAGAAATTGTATAGGGACAGGTATAGGCGGTGGAATTTAACACCAGTACAGACCTCATCTTATGCTAAACAATATTAGTACTTATATAATAAGGACAACCATCTTCAGACCTTAAACGAAATACAACTAGAAATCTTGATCCCTCCTCATAGCCTCGGATCTCCGTCTTCAAGAATCTCCTAGCTCCATTCTGCTTCCTCAAAACCACAAAAAAGGTATCCTCTTTCATAATTTCAAAAGGAATACACCATTTTGTATCACCCAATCGGGCCTACACACATCGATCGCACATTCAAAAATATTTATGTGTAATTTCAATAGGTTCATTGTTGCTCTCACGACATACTTTTGAGACATGAGAAATCAGGAACGTAAATCACAGTTTCTTTCTCAGACAAGTAGCAAGTAATAAAAAACTTCCGCTAAGCAACACGCACGCACATAATTGAACCACATTACCACAATGACGTGAAGATGAGAATGCTTACCATTTTATTAAGATCCTCGTGGCTTGGTAAAAACATTGCTTGGAAAAGCATGCTGTAGAGAAACTGGACGGTCACCCAGTATTACTTTGCCACCATACTTCATTGCTTCTTCAAATGCCACATGAAACTCAGAACCAAGAAAAACCTCGAGGTTATTAGCAACCTAAAATCTAGGTTCACAATCAATCAAACAAACATTTCTAAGATCCAGATCATTTTCACTTGAACTGATGAGGAAGAAATGTAAAACCCATGTATTCTAGAAATGCTATAAATTCATTAAGTCTAGGACATGCCTTGGCAAGAAATCAGTTGTAAAGAACTCCAAATAAGTTCGTGTTGCTCTTCTTCCAAATAGCTTCCTACCCCTAAATCGAGCAGCGGTAGCACCAACACCAACACCTAAATCGAGCAGCAGACCTATAGAAATTCTATTATACTCAATGGCTCACTTTAAACATTGATGAATTAAAAAAAAAAAAAAACGGCTAATTACCTTGCTGCCCAATGCAAAACCCTCAAACTTCTCCACCTCTACCTTGTCCAAGAACCTGAAATGATATAATAAATCAATCAATCCACGGTAGTAATACACAGTAGTCACCTTTCTCTCTCCTCCTTTATCCGGGCTTGAGACCGGCAATGCAAATTCTTTATGAGTTGCATTGGCGGAGTTAAAAAAAGGTTAGTAAACTCAACTCTAAACCTGCAAAAGTAACCACAATACATATGAACAATCAATGGTAAGGAGCATACACACATATATAAACAAAAAGAGTCCATTCACTACTAAACATATCCATGAACAAAAGGTCCATACAAGACGCAAACTAACAATAGATAAATTGTTTGTCCGTCGTACTTGAGTTCCAAATTAAAACAGAACAAAAACAAACAAAATTAATCTTCATATTGCATCCTGCCTCCAGCCCAAATCAAGAAGCCTCCATCAGCTATATCTCGTAGATACAAAATATCATCCTGGGGACCATCATACACAGGAGCATCACCAACCAAGACATTGGTAATATAGACAACCTTTTCATCTCCCATGATATCTCTAAAATGACATTTTTGGCTGTCAGTCTTAACATACCCATTAGCCACGTGTTCACATTTCCTCCCCAATATCTTCACATTCGGATAAGAAGTCAATCTAGAAGGAGGGTTCAAAGATCCATTTTGATTAATCAAATTTGGAGCTTGCTGAGTACGAGGGACAGGGACAGAAGTAGAATCAACTTCAGTTGTAGGTGTAGATGGTTGGCCATTTGTTGATCCATTAAGTCTCACATGTTCAAGAATACCCTATACACAGTGAACAATAACAATTACATAAATAAAAAGAAGTTGCAATTATGGCAAAACAAGAAATAGCACATGGCACGTCATAACTTACCGCCATCATATTCTCCATTCTTGTTTGGCCAGCCAAGAGGTTTCCCACTGTAGACTTCACCTCAGCTAATTCATCCTCGAGCTTCGATTTACTTGAGCTCTCCTGTTCAACTAGCTCCTCTGCGATAGGAAACTTTTGCAGTTGTTTGTTGGACATACAAGAGCTCAATCCACGAGTACGACTCCCTTTATCCTTCCCAAAAACTTGAGCCAGTGGATCACATGTTATGTCGTAAACCGCTTCACCCCCATGTTCACTTGCTTCTTCAGCCATCTGTTATGGTGTAGTGTTGGCAACTGCCAACGCGCTTATAAATTGTCGCGATAGTTCGATGTCCTTGTCTTTTGGCCATCTTTCTGTTGAGATAAATGTTTTTAAAATGATGAAACAGTTACCGGATTCTTCTATAGATGGGGAAGTTAGCATGATCGAGAGCTTAGCTCAAAATTATTTTAATAACACGTTTCCAGAAAACCATATGCATAAATTCCTTTCTTTTTGAAGTTCAGATTTTGTTGATGACTCCTACTTAGAGGAAGGCAACACCATCTTTGAGTCTACACCTATCGTAGACCCTTCTGTTGCTCCATCTACTGAGTTCGAAGACCTGCACTGCTGCCTAAGCAAGTATTCATTACTCAAGGTGAGGACCCTCCAGAAGCATTTATCGACATTCCAACCACCCCGGTACTGAAACCTCTTCCTCCTGAGTTAAAATATATTCAACTTGATCCGGATGGTAGTCATTCGGTAATTATATCTTCTCTGTTATCTAAGGAGGAAGAGACACGTTTGATCAGGGTGATTAGGGAACATCGTTCTGCGATTGGTTGGTCCCTAGCCGACATTAAGGGAATTTACCCTAATGTGTGCACTCATCGTATCCATTTGGAGGATAACGCAAAGACTTCTCGCTAACTTAGCGTCGCTTGAACCCTACCATGAAAGAAGTGGTCAGGGAACAAGTCTTACGGTTACTCGATGCGGGTATCATATACCCAATCTCTGATAGCGAATGGGTAAGTCCCATTCATGTAGTTCCAAAGAAATCAGGGATGACCATGGTACGTAATGCCAAGGGTGACTATGTTGTCACGCATGGTCCTACGAAATGGAGGATCTGTATTGCTTCTGCATTTCTTCCTCCTTGATGAGGTTTTTTTTTTTTAATGTTTCTCTAAATTCATATTTGTAAGTGGTTGTAAAACAATAGAGCTGGTTTTCTGAGCTTGCTTGGGCAGTTCACTTTTAAAATAGTTAGGGCGTGGCCCAGATACATTAAGAGTTGATACCTTGGGAAAACATGAGCAGTTCGTGTTATTGATAACGTAGTGAACTGGTGTCCACATAAGTGGCCGTTCGGTTGTTTTGAAGAACTGGTTTCCTGAGTGTGTTCAGGCAGTTCATATTTGCACTATGGAATGCATGTTTGCATTAAAGTATTAGCCTACTTTTGTCTGAATGCTTGGTGTATATATTTTTGTAGGAATTTGACCTAGAAATATATATCCTGTTGTCTAGGAAGACATAGGATGCTACGAAGCGTTTGAGTACTGCTCAGGATAATGATGTATTAGCTGAAACAAAAGAAGGATGGGTGGTAACGGAAAGACAAGTTACTCAGCGAATTCAAATGATTACAAGTTATTGGAAGAGGTTGGATACGGTGATAGTGTTGCTACTATTTTCAGAGCGATCTATCTCCCTTCTAATCAACTCGTCACTGTCAAGTGTTTGGACCTCGAACAATGCCGCACCAATCTAGTCTCTTTTTACTCTCTCCCATTTATTACTGAATTTTTAATATCAAACGTTGTCAATCAAGTGCTTGTTTGATTTGATCATTTACTTATTAGGGTTTTAAAAGGGGTTATTTAGGCTTTGGTCCTACTATTAATAGCGAAATTAGGCTGTGGTCCTACTTTCCAAATTTACCCTCCTTATTCACCAACTCTTCGAGATGCGCACAACAACAAATTGACGGACTGATTTTTTAGTTCTCTTTAACCAAACCCTATATCGACACGTGGCGAATTGAAAACGTCAACATAAAAACACGTGACATGCATAAGGAGAGGTATTCTGGCCATTTTGAAATAACAAGCAACTTGACCAGGGTCAACTATATTGACTCACAGTCAAGGAAAAAAATAGGACCAAAACCTAATAAATTTGAAAAATAGGAACAAAACCTAATTTCGCTATTAATAGTAGGACCAAAACCTAAATAATCCTTTATTTTATTGTTAAACCTTTTGTTTTTTCAAACCTCGACACGTTAGGTTAGGATCATCCTTTTAAGTACTAGTCACTGCATCTTGTCTCTGACTTTGTGTGGTGTTTGTACTTTGTACGGGTTTGTTGCTCTCTAATCACCATATAGATGCAAAATATTGCCGTTGACTTTGTGTGGTGTTTGTACGTGTGTGTATATAAACCCACCCTTTGCTCTATAATGCCATATGCATGATGTCTTTTCTGGTCACATTTCGAAGTGGGCTATTTTCTATACTATGATCTCAGTGCACATACGACACTGACATCTGGAGCTGACTAATAGCTATGTATTGGTGGTTAGGATTATGCTTAACTACTTAGTCAATGCTTAACACATGCAAAATCTTGACAACTCCGCTTTTCCTTTGAACTAGCCAATATACCGGCGTAGGACGGGCTTGTTACATTAATAGTTGATTTGCTCACCATATTATTCAAATGTGTATTGTGCTGTTATTTTTAGTTTGACCGGCTCTTTTAATTATTTTAGTTGTCTATTCGTTGAAAAGTCTATTATTTTTAGTTGGGCTTTAAAATTTCTTTAGTAACCAATAGGACGTTGGAAGCCATTGTTCTTTTTTGTTGCATGTAGAGAGAAGAACAAGTACCAAATAATTTTGAAAGTGGTATTTTGAGGGACATGTCCAACGTAAACAACTAATTACTATAAATATTAGAACGTTGTGGGAGTCACAACTCATGGGATTGTCCTACATCTATATAATAAAACAACTTGGTCTTGGTCTTTAAAGGTTAATACAATTTGTGTGAAAGCCTACATCATTAGATGGCTAATAGTTAATACAATAAATACATCCGACGGTAGATTCCAATTAGAAAACAATCTTTTACCGCGATTAAAGAGTAAGTTGATTATAATAAAACAATTTTTTGGTCTTTAAATTTTTGCTTTGTGTGAAGCCTTACATCAGATGGCTAATAGTTAATACAATAAATACATCGGACGGTGGATTATATGGACCGACACGATTTAAAGAGTAAGTTGATTCCAATTAGGAAACAATCTTTATGAAAACGTACTCAAAGAAATTACTACTAACTTATCTAGAATTTATGAAACTTATCTAAATAACTTATCTAACTTATTTAAATTCTAACTTATCTAAATTTATCTAAATTTATCTAAATTCTAACGTACTGATGATATTAATCCTCATAGCCTTCTTATCGACAAACTCTTCAGAGAGTATTTTTCTGGTGTTGTGAATTCTCTATATAATAAAGCAGCCTTGGTTTTTTATGTATTTATATCAAGCGGTCGGGGAGAAAACAGTTTTGGGATGATCTATAACACTTACTAATACCCACAAAATTAAGAAATAAGAATAAGAATCCTTCATCTGGCCAATATCTCTTTTTCCTTCAAATCACTTTTAGTTACCAATAAACAAATCACTTTTAGCTTTGGGATGATCTGACGGTAATTATAACACTTACTAATACCCACGAAATTAGGAAATAAGAATCCTGGGCCAATCTCTTTTCGTTACCAATAAACAAATCACTTTTAGTTGCCAATAAACAAATCACTTTTAGTTACCGAAAGAAAAAAAAAAAAAAACCCTACGTTTTTCACTATTTCCTCTTCCTCACGAAGATACCTTACAACCCTTTCTTCTTCCTAACCAGTAAGGTAACACCCTTCTTCTCGCCCTGTCACATTTTAGTGCAAGGATCTCCCGACGCAATCCTCAGTTTAAGGTAAAAAAAATCTCATTACTTCATTGTCAGTGAGTTTTGTTGCTTTTTCCACACTATTTTTTTAGTAACTTTCTTCAATACCATCTTCTTCTCTTCAATAAGAATTCTTAACATGATTTATCTATCTCGGTTCTATCCATTGCGTCATGCTCTCTCCACCACTCTAAGTCTATTCTTCAACAGGTAATATTAATTTGTATTTAGTTTACATAGTGGTTAAGTGCATAGTTTTATGGGCGTAATGAAAACTATGCCTTTAACACTCAATTTGGATTTCAGCGGGATGGGATTTCGGCAAAATCCATTGATACGTGAATAAATATTTTCTATTGAATAAGATTCCTCAGGATTAAACGACAGTTGTGAAGGCAAATACATTTTAACGTCATTTCCTTCTAATTGTTCAAGTTTATTTCTATGCACAGAACAACAAAGAAGCTACATTCATTTTGGTATGTACATAGTGTAGAAACTTCAACGCTTCTTTTGCAAGATTGAACTAATCAATGGAAGGGATACGTATTGTTGAATGGGAACTTTTTCAATCAACATGACTGAGAATGTGTCTGAGTTACAAGAAAATGTAAGAGTGAAGGATTAGCTATAATGGAAGCAAATAAGTTAGTGGAAAAATTATTTTTCACTATTTATATTTGAAAAGCTATGTCTTATTTGTCTGTAGATGTATGCTTCATTTTGTGCATTTTGTAGTTGTAAAGACGTGTTGAGTGGGAGACTAAATGCAGAAGAATGTATCGTTTCCCAATCCCAAATGTTTGTGTTGGACTCATTTCCCATATTTATTGTGTTGCATAAGTGACAACAACCAAAAGAGTATAAGTCAAGGCACAAATAGAACTTCTACTTCTTATGATATCATCACTCGAGTATCGAGGATCAGTATCCTCTCTTCTTATCAGATTTTTGAATCCTCATAATTTCTAATATGATATTTTAGTTTCGATAAATTTTTATATTATGGTTGTAGTTTCTTGGATGTTTTCGGCCTCTTTGTATTGTGACTTTGTGTGCACTTATTAGGACTTCATAATCGTACCTCATAGTATATGAATTTAGTTATCATTTGATAGTTATTAATTATGTTAAATCAATGTACAAAGGGTTGTGGGTTGAATTGAAACCAACATTTTGAGAATGTGACACATGAAGACTACCTCACACTAAGATCGGAACAAGTAGATAAAGGTAGGCAAGAAAGCACCCTCTTCATCAGATACAATTGAGTTGTATATTTGGGTCAGAAGTTTGGAAGCTAATGGTTTATATCCTTAGATTATCTAACGAACGTAGCTAGATTGACAAAATATTATATTTTCATCATTGCATTGTGAAAGGTTGACTATGGCTTTGTGATTAAGATTTAGTTTGCAAGAAGTGGCTACAGAAGTTCAGATTTCATTGTCATTTGGGCTCACTTCTTAACAGCTAGCTACTAAACTGCCCCATGTTGTCTTGAGCATTGGTTGTGGGATGTCTTTAGCTTCTTGCGCAGTAGAATTGGTTGCACATATGTTAAGTTTAGCAATGATCCATTTTGTTTTTACTTATTAATGGATCTATGACTTTCACTATTATTATATTTATGTAGGAACTATCCAACTAAGGAAATAAATAAATACAATATTTTTGACAACTGACAGATTCCCCACCCATTGAAGTTTGCAAATTGGGTATTATAGGCATTAAGAGCAAATTTTGGAAGTTCATTTGAGTAGCAAACCTATTCCCAGTGGTATCTTTGAGTGACAGATCGAACTATTCCCAGTACAGTAGTATCTTTGAGTAGTAGACTTATGAATTTGTTTACAATAGTCATGTTTTAATTGGGCCTATTTGAAGCTCCATGGGCTCTATATTGGTCATTTGAAATATCTTTGTTTGTTCAATGTAATGGCATAATTTGTAGTGAATCTTACATATGATCTCTTATGCATTTTTGTAGTAATTGTGTAATGGATGTGATTAATTAGATGCATTGAATTCATTTAGCTACTATCTTCAAACTTTTGATGTTTACAACATCAAGAAAACTTGAGAACTTTTTGTTACTTCAGCAGTTCATATTAGTTACTGCTTTTGTTGTTGGCTGTTGACACTTCGTTTGGCAGTCCATTAGATTGCAGACTTGTAGACATGTCCTTTAGCAGGAAACATTTGATATCAATTTGGGATTTTAGTTGTTTGATGCAAGCATGTTCTACCGCAGGACTATTTGCAGAACTATTGATGATAATAATCATGAATAAGCTAATCTCGCTATGTATTTAGCAAGATTAAAAAGAAGTAAGCCAAAAGACCCACCAAATTTCTCTCAAGAAGATTGTCATTGGCGAAAATTGCATTTGCTTGCTTAACGACGCGGATGGGGTGTGCTTCAATGTTCACTCTAAGTATACACATGTGTGACAAGTTCTCACTAGGTAAGAGCCTAATAGTGCTCCAACAGTGTTTGTATAACCCTTGAGCTTTAGGTTCTTATTGATAGCAATATATACCTTGGATTATAGGAGTTTGCTATTGACTTTTTATTTATTTTTCTAATTCTTATAAAGGGGCTTAACAACTATTCAGGTTTTGTTGGCGTAAGACATATTTACTCATGGGATTTGAAGCACTTGTGGGTGCATCACTTTTATGGGCATATTATCGTGTGAAATTGAGTATGTATGATGCACAAAAGTTCAATTTAAATGTAAAATAATAGTGGAAACACTCTTGATTTTTTCCCAATAAAATTGGGGTTAAAATAATAAATTAACACGATTTTATTTTGCTAAATTCACCTGTAATGACTCGAGTGGCGTAGCCACGGGTTAAATTCTAGTCTATATACATTTTGAATTGTTCAAGCATGAATCGTATACATCACAAACTTGTTATCATATTTATTGAAAAAAAAAAAAGAATGTCGATATCAACATGGTCTGAAGAAGGCCTTTAACACATAACACATATAATTAAATTGTTGGCATTTCAAACCGCGTTAGGTTAGGACCATCCATAAACACATGCAAAATCTTGTCTTTGACTTTGTCTGTTATATTTTTAATCGGTTTTTGTCCTTAACTAGTTAGCTACTGGCCTGAAATTACAGCAGGTCACATGCACGAATGACTAATGCCCCAGATAAAACATTTTTGTAAGATAACCAAAGTGTATGTATGTGAAGGATAATGTTGGACTGAGTATGCTGGATAACTGAACCCATGAAAGAAACATTTGACTGGATGCTCTTGGATGTAGCAGGTGACGGTTATTCGTTTCAAATATGCTCAAATATGATAAATGTTTCATTTCGTTTTGTTATGTTACATGCAATAACATAACAATAATAATTGTGTGTGTAGTCTAATATAATTACCTCTTTTCATTAATAATTACCTCTTTTCATTAATAATTGTGTGTGTAGTCTAATTATTATTGTTGTTGTTGCCTGCAGTTTAACTGCTTAATCAGTAACTAGATCTCCTTCTGTCACCTTTTGTCACTGTACTTGAGGCAATCTTGACTCTTGAGTATAGAAAATAATAACAATATCGCTTTTTATTCTTTTAGGTACAATTGGCGGTAGCTGTATCATTTCACGTACGATACTAATAATATCTGATCCACCTTTACAATAAAAATCTGAGAGTCACATTTATGGTTTAAGAACTGTAAGGTATAGGAACGAGATGAAGAGAAGTTATCTTATTGTGATTAAAGCCAGATGCTTCAATCAGGTCTAGTTCCTCCTTCCTTACACCACCTGGCAATTCCCAATTAAACCAATATAAAAGTTTTGCAATGACAATCTCAACAAGTGCGATACCAAAAGACATCCCAGGGCAACCCCTTCGTCCCAAGCCAAAGGGCATGTAGTCGTAGTCTAGACCCTTGCTATCGATAAGAGTGTTAGTAAATCTCTCTGGAATAAATTCCTCCGGGTTCTTCCAAACTTCGGAATCCCTTTGTATTGCCCATGCATTGATGAAGACAGTTGTTTTAGAAGGGATATAGTAGCCTTTTATAGTAGTAGATGTAGAGGATTCCCGTGGAAGCAACAATGGAACAGGGGGATGTAGTCTTAGAGTTTCTTTGACGACGGCTTTTAAGTAGGACATTTGATGAATGTCCTCTTCATCCACCTCTGGTTTCTTGCCTGCCACTCTTCTTACCTCCTCCTGAGCTTTTTTCATCATATTTGGGTTCTTGAGTAGCTCGGCAATTGCCCATTCTATGGTGGTTGAAGTTGTACTAGTTCCACCAAGAAACATGTCCTGTAGATGGGGAAAAAAAAATTAATCTTTGTAAACAGCGCAGCCGGGAGAAAGATTACATCAGATGGCTCGGAAAAATGAAACTTAGAACTATAACAACCCCAGGCTTCAGAGAGATCTCTGAAGTTTTGATTTTCTAAACACAGCTGAGGAAACATCTGATTGGATATGATTTCCAGTATGTATATATAATGAAGGATACGTTTTAGTTGATGAAGATGGATCGAGAACCAAAAGGGAAGCAATGAAGGAGAAGAAAGACATACCAATATAATTGCTTTGATGTTGTCTTGGGTGAATTCGATGTCGAGGATGTTGTTCTTTTGAACTCCGAGTAGAAGATCCAGAAAGTCCTTTTTATCATCTGAGTCATTGCCCTTAATGTTGATGAGATGCTCAACAATGATTTTATCCAAGAGCATATCTATTTCTCTTGAAACCCTTTTAATCCTTCTGTCTAACCCGGTAAAAAAGTCCATCCATCCCAACAACGGAAATATGTCCCTAAAACTGAAAGCTCCCATGAGCTTCAGTACCTCACTTGACAACTCCCCGAATTTGTTTTCACCAACATCTCCATCTCTGCATCTGATACCGAGAACACACCTATAGAGTACGTTGTTGGAGAGAGAGAGCAGCATATTACTGAGATTAATTGGAGCTCCCACCAAAGATGATTGAGATATCTTCTTAATCATGCGACCAACTTCATCCTCCCTAACAAACTTGAACGCTTCTACCCTCTTGATACTCAAGAGCTCGGTAACAGAAACCTTCCTTGCGTGTCTCCAGTATTCACCATAGGGTGAAAAAGTTATGGTTGTGCATCCATAAAAAATAATCTTAGCTGCAGTTGTGAATGGTCTATTTGCAAAGGCAACATCATGAGTCTTCATGATCTCTCTAGCCATATCTGCGGATGAAACTATAAGAACTGGAGCACGTCCCAAGCGCACAAGCATCAGTGGACCATACTGGTTTGAGAGATCTCGAAGAGAACGATGAACTACTTTGCCTAGCTGGTGAAGGTTACCAATAAATGGTAGTTTTGGTGGAGAAGGTGGTAGGTATGGATTTATCGAACAAGCTCTCTTGATAAGCCTGAGTAGAATGAGAATAGAGAAGATGGACAGAAGAGAGAGAGCGTATGGATGTTGGAATAGTGTTGCTTGCTGCTTTCCCAAGTCGAACCATTCAAGAAGAAATGTAAGGGAAGCCATCGTTGAAGTTGTGGTAGTGATCACAAACAAAGGAACAACTCTTCTTAATTTATATATAGCGTCGAAAACATTTTATTTTATTGTTAACCCTTTTTTTTTTTTTTTCAAACCGCGTTAGGTTAGGATCATCCTTAACAAATGAAAATTCTTGTCTTCGACTTTGTGTGATGTTTGTACTTTGTACGGGTTTGTTGCTCAACATATGGATGCAAAATATTGCCTTTGACTTTGTGAGGTGTTTGTACGTGTGTGTATATAAACCCACCCTTTGCTATGTCACATTTCTGGTTCTATTACTTTTCTGGTCACAATTCGAACTTTCGAAGTAACATAAACTCAAAATTTGGTTCTATTACTTTTCTGGTTACATTTCGAAGTGGGTTATTTTCTATGCTAGTCTACTATAGATGGTTGGGAGAAATGTCTGAGCAAGGATCTCAATTCACACACGACACTGACATCTGGAGCTGACTAATAGCCGTCTATTAGTTATATGGTGGTCAGAGTGTTAGAGAATGAAGTGTCTTAAGGTGCACTCAATCATCAGCATTAGATTTCTTCTAGAAAATAGTAGCGTACTAAATTAGATTGTGATTACGAATGATATGATGAAATGATGAAATCATTGGGAATAGTGTTATTCTAGTGTTATTTGTAGGCAACAAAAAAACAAAAAACTCTTAACACATTAAGTCCAGTAATTCGAACAAGTCATATTGTGTTCTTTTTGTTTTTCAATTAATTAACTGGTTATGCAGGAGCTAATCAGCATGCAGTGTGTAATGTTGTACCATACTGATAGAATTAATTAATTAGTCAGCTGCCTTCTGTTAGTACATCCGATCGATTTAAATAGAGAATGTAGGTTTCCGTTTTCCATTTCTCCCTTTCTTCAGACAGTTGTCTTTGGAAAATATTTGGCCTGCAACATTATATACTTCTTGAATCATAGTATCTTACTGTTTTGTTGAAGGTCAATACATGAATCATAGATGAAATTAGGATCTTTTTTCGATGCATGGATTGGGTAGCTTGTATAATGAATAAGGCCCTTGATATGGTCTTTAGTTGTTTCCTTCATTCCTATCCTCTCCACCATGCAAGCACTTAGCATCCACTAGTCTTTCATCAACGAAAAAAAAAAATAATCCCTCCTTCGTCTCTCTACACACAACATTTCTTAATTTCTCAAAAGATTTAAAGTTGGAATTCCTCCGTATTCTCAAATACATTAAACCCAATTTAATTTAGTTATTGTTGCTCTAAAAGAAGTTGACGTGATTTTTCTCATTGTGATTTCTTAGGTTTTGTCTTATGGAATTCAACTAAACACATTGAGGTAGCTACTCAGTTACCTTTGTTCGAGAAATCGTCATGTAGAGTCTATCAGTTGACAATAAAGATCATGGTTTAGCTGTGTTCTTCTTGTCATATTCATATGTTTTTGGAAAATGTAAATCATGGATAGATTGTTCTAGTTTGCAGCTGATGTTATTGGTAGTGTGATACTTCTTTGGGCAGCTGATGGGCATCAACAGTCTAAGTATAATAAGAGTGGTACTCTTGGTAAACGTTACCGAAGAGCGGATTTAACTCCTATTCAAGTGAGCTATGATTTGGAGTCTGATGTTGAACTTCATCTTGCTAGAACACAATCTGTTTATGAGCCTAAGGGAACTTTTTGCTCTAGTTCACTTTAAAAGATGAGTTATATTCCAACAGTTTGCCAGAGCCAACCAAAGCTCGTATGGATATGGACTACGAACAGGCAAGTCATGACTGCAGCTGTTGAGAGAGGATGGAACACTTTCATCTTTACTTCTCAAAATAGAGACCTTGCCAATGAGTGGTCATGTAAGAAGTTAAAGAAATTTGATATTGCTTTTAATATTTCACTTGGATATATAAGAAAATTATTGCTGAAAAGTTCACTGTTTTGTCTTTTGTGACAGCAATAGCATCGATATATCCCCTCTTTATTGAAGGTGAGGGGCTTTTTGACAGTGAAAATAGGAAACTCGCCATGTTTCATAAGATATCTTCTGCCAAAGAGCTAAATAAGCTTCAAGCTGTGGATGAAGAAATAAAGAATGTTGTCCTAGATTTGCACTGGCAGGTATCATTAGCCTTTGGAATTTCTTTAAATTTGGTGGAGTGCCTAGTCCTTGACAATGTAGTTAATGGTGTTTACCATGTCATGTTTTCTGTACGTAAACACCATGTTTTTTATGTTGTCGGATTGTAGTGCCTGCAGTTAGGTTTTAATTACATGACTGAATCCACTTATTATGTTGCGTGTGAAGATTCTGGAAGAGGTTTTGGACCTTTGCACATTAGTTACGTAATTAACAGTTCTATTATTGCACACTTAATTCAGATACACAACCCTGGATGCAATGATGTGTAGCCTCGTAGTCTCGTACTATTTCTTATTTCAGTGCTATATCCATTCTTGCTTCTTTCTAAGAATAACTAACCCCTTTGAAAGTGAGTTGTCATTTGGGATGTAGCATTTATTCTCTACTCGCACTTTGAGCTTCCTTTTTCACAACGTTTGGTTATAATTTCAATAGGTGATTCCTTCTGAGACTGTCGTTGCAGCACTCCAAGACACTCAAAAGGCAGTGTTTGCCATATCAAAAACTCCGTCTGAAGCAAAGATACTTATCGAGGTAATTTTTCATATACTCTAAAATATGAATTAAGAAAAGTACTTGAGGGTAAAGCGCCTGAAACTTGTTAACTTTCTGAAATAATGTTATTTCAACCGTATGCACTATGCAGTCAAACTGCACCTAGGCTTTCCTAGGCTCTAGCTTACCCTTTTTGCCTCGTGCCGAGGGGAGCCTAGTATTGCCTAGACTCGCAAATAGACCCTATCCTGTCCCTGCATCTTTTACACCATAACTTTCCTTTGTCTTTTAGGTCTTCGAGCAAGGACTGAGTGGAGTTGTTTTGAAGGTCGAAGATGTTGATGCTGTCCATGAATTGAAGGTAATTTATCTTGGAGTAGAGGGTTTCCACTATAGTGAGGCGTTGTGTCTAATCATGGCTGCTGTTATCAGGACTGTATTGACAGAAGGTGTGAAATGGGGAATCCATTGAACTTGGTTAAAGCTACTGTTATCCCTTTAGCTAACACTAACAGAATATAAGTTAAACAAAAATAGAAGCCTGTAGAAACTAGAAATTTTAAAGTGGCTCTTTATACATGTGAAAACTTTCTCACGGCGTAAGATACAAGAATTACTCTATCATAGAACAGGTGCACTCCATCTCCATTCCCTCCTTGAGCATCACCCCTGCAGGGCTTAGAACCTCCTCCACTTGTTAGAAATTGCGGTGGGCTGCAATAGAACCTAATTCCTTTAGTAACATGGATCAAATTTTCTCTAACTTTTTAAGTTCAATTTGAGATGAACTTTACCTGTCATTGCTACTAATGTGTTCGAGACAGTGATCATGCCCATTGATGTAAAAATCGACGACATTGGCCTGCATATAGTGCGGTCAGTTGAATGAATCATGAGAGCTATAACTTTATTTTTTAAGTAGAACATAGCTTAACTTTCTCTCTTCAAATATATATCCTTTTAACTGATTTAATTGGACCTCAAGGTCTTGGGATCAAATCCCACATTCACCTGGGGAGCAGGGTTTCAGGTTTAGTTTTAGAGTAAGTTCTACCCTTCAATTGCATAAATCAATTACCTCAAGAATTGGTAGAAGCTTCTGTTTGAGCTCGTTAGTGTCACCATGATGCCCGATATTTAGAGTATTTTGAGAAACAGTACTTTGAAATAATTTTTGAATGATGAGTTCTAGAGTGAATGTGACTTTGAAATACAAGTCTACATTTCTACATTTCTACATTTCTACATTTCTTACAAGCATCCTTTGAAATAATTACTGTGCTGTTATTGCAGCTGCTGCAGCATCTCTTTGTGTTCAAGTTAAGGGAGCAATTCCAAGCATGCCTAAAAGAAAAACAGTACTGGATGCTCTCCAGTCTCTTTGAGAGCAATTCCTATTGTCAAAGCAGCATAGTTCTTCTAACTGCTCAAGGCCTCAACTTATATATAGGCATGTTGAAGTGACAGGTCAGATACTGAACAATGATTGTGCTGTTGAGTGGTCTAGTGGATCCTCAAATACAATATACACGTCAAAATTTTGTAATGGTTTCTATACTAAATGGAAAGTCTACATCATACAGTTCAGTCCCAATTTTGTATTTCACAAGTTCAATGTACAATAGTCCATTATTAGTTTAACAAATTCAATAACAAAAAAATAAATCGTTTTTTTTATGACGACTGATCTTCAACACACTAGTAATCAAATCCAAATATTTTCACTTCACAGTGCGCTCTCAAGTCTCAACTGACTAGCTATATATTTTGAGTTTTTGACCAAATAAAAGGTTCAATAGTCCAATACACTTGTACAATTTCACACCATTAAAATTCATGTTGCACCCGCACCCACGTACCAAGCCAGACCCAAATCCCACATTGTAATGTATGAAATTTGATCTTCACATTTATTGTCTTTTGGAATGACTATTATTTTGGTTTTGTGAAATACTTTAGCAAAACAAATTAACAAAAATGGTATACGAAATTGGTGTGAGAATTCTTAGTAGCCAAACATCATGTGGGAAATTGACAGTGAGAATTACCAAGATTCTCGCAGTTTGCCAAACAACCATAATTCTCGCATAATCATGAGAATTGGATTCCATTATAATTCTAACTCTCATGAAAATTCCATTTCTCGTTTCCAAAGACGCCCTAATACTTTCCATCACTCAGAAAGTCAAGGTGCATTGGGAGAAAAGCAAACTTAAACAGAATTTGCTGGGGATAAAGCATCTAGTAAAGGCAATGGAAAATTTGTTGTTTAAAAGCAGGCGAAAATGTGATTATCGGAAAAAAAAAAAATAACACAGATAGAGATTAGTACTTCTAATAAAAGGTTTTACTAGAAAAAACAAAAAACAAAAAAAAAAAACCCATTTTGCCAACCAAACACTATATTTTCCTTTAAAGTTATAATAATAAAAGGTTCTACACGGAAGAATATAATTTCATTTCTGTTTGTGAAGTCATTTTGATTTAGTGAATACTTATTTGTAATCACGAACTCTCCGAACTGTGATGGAGTTGGTGAAACAATGCTGAAGTAGATATAACATTAACACTCCAAGTACAACACACGCCAAAACAAATATTAATATTTTAGTTGAAGAAGTTAAATGTTCTGATTGGCTGCAGAGATAGTTCTTCAAATCCAGTAGAGTGTGCAGGAGTGCATAAGAAAAACGCGTGGAGCAGATCATGCACGCCAATCTCCAAGCCCCCAGACAAGCACATCCCACCCCACCCCACAAAAAAAAATGCAAATTTGTTTGTTTTTTTTTCTATAAGGTTTAAAGTCTTTAAAACAATATATATGAACAAAATTATGCATTTATTTTAATTCACAAAACTAGGGTGCGTTGACTAATATGAATTTAATATGGACTGATGAAGTTAACTACATAAGCACTTAAGCCATTAATTGATACTAATATGTTTATATATATCTACATAATCTAATCCACAAGTATACAATAATTCAACAAATTGTTAACTTTCTATAATGTTATATATCTATATAACCCTACTAGCATGTGGAGAAAACTATAAAAATTAACATTGAAAGTAAAAAATTATATTGTTTAAAAAAAAAAAAAAAAAAATTAAATTTTTATTGATAATGATAACGAATTTTATAAATAATTATGACAAGCGTCTAGCAAGCTGCGCTGCAAGTCATTTTTGTAATTGTTTTTTGTTTTTTATTATTTTTTGGGCCGAGGTACGACGATTGTTTAAGAATTGAGAGTAAAAGAAATGAGAGAGAGCTTACGGGTTTGTTATGGTGATTAGAATTATACAAACTGACCGGTTGCCCTTTGAGCATTTGGCTATTTGTTTTAGTCTCATCAACCCATCAAACATTAAAAGACATATTTTTATATCTTTAATGATTTTGGATTTAAAATAAATGATAAATAATAATTTTGTAAAGGCAAAAAGAGAAGAAAAAAAAAAAAAGGTTTATTGGAATGTTTTTTATTAATTTTTTTTTATATATTTTTTTTGTTTATTATATTCTCACTATAATTGTGAAAAATTTTGGAGTGCGGTAGTGGAAATTTGTTAACAAAAATTGGGGAGTGCAAGTCCTTATAGTTTGAAAAATTTAAGGCAATTAGTTATGTGGTAGCCACCCCCACACACACCCCCTATATCCATCTATGTACTACCCCTATATCCATCTAACACCATAATGCGTTTTGAGAGGGGACTTACAAAAGTATATACTTGCTCATTGTTGCCAAGGAGTAGCGGTTTCTGCCTTAGTGTACTACCTCCAAACATGGGTTATCAGTGAGAAGGGGCCTGTTTTTCAGCCATGTTTTGTCCGTTACTGCCATCATTGTTGCACTTTTCTCAGCAATTGCCTTTGTTGAGGCTTGCATTTAGGATATATCTCATTGAGTCATTGTGTGTTACATGCCAATAGCTCCAAATGGCAGGCCCACGCCCAACATCTTGCTTATTTTAGTTTGTTTTGAGACTCAACCTCATTTTCATTCCAAACCGCTTAAGACAAAGACATACTGCTAAAACCCTAAACCCCACCTTAAATCCTCATCTTCTTCTTCTATAAACACTTAAAAACAATCTCGCCCACCTCCATCATCTTCAACTTCTAGACATCTCCTTTCTATAATTTTTAGACAACAACAATAAAAGAACATATTTTATATTATAATGTATAACGTATTGTTATAAAATATGTATTTAACAACACACATTTACTATTATGCTATATATATTTAATAGATTTTTACACGTAAAAAATATATTTTATATTATAATGTATGAGTTTGATTATCTTAAATATAATATAATACTGATTAAATTTTATATATCGAAATCATAATAATCAGTTTTGATTTTGAATCGGATACCACGAGTTTTTGACTATTCGGTTATATGGGTTCGATTCTTTAATTCGACCCATAATGACCCATTTTAAATGGATCCAAAAATAACTAACTTTTTAAGACCCCAGAACCAGAACATTCGGTTTCGGTTCCGGATAATCGGTACCCATTGACACCCCTAATTTAAGAGGAAAGAAACTAAAACCCTAAACCCCACCTTAAACCCTCTTCTTCTTCTACAAACACGCTTAAAAACAATCTCTCCCACCTCCACCATCTTCAACTTCAAGGCATCCCCTTTTATAATTTTTAGACAACAACAATAAAAGAAGTACAATTATATATTCTGTATAACCTTAAAAAAGTTAAAAGCATGTCAATTGACGGTAGTTTCACACTTGAGTCAGCACTAGAAAGATTTCTATCCCGTTTCCCTAACCTTAAATCCATCCCCAGATTGAAACAAGACGAGAATGAACCTAAAGTTATAGTGTCTTGTTTAGCAGAGTTGTTCTTAAATGGAAACTATACTATTCCAATCATGGGCTGTTTTCGACCCATGGTTCGAGACATTGTTGATAAAGCTGTTGAGTTACTTAGTTTACTTCCTGTTTTGGAATTGAGGTCTGAAAATGATTTGTCTAAAATGGATATTGACAATGACGAAAATGAAAGTAATAATAATAATAATAATGGGTTTGTTATGGATGCTTTTGTTACAAGTGGGAGAGGTCTTCAACTTCATGAAGCTGCTTGTCTTGTGTTTTCTAGAGCGTTGGACTTGGCCCCTTTCCTATTGAGGTAAAATTGTTTTACTTACTCAAGTATTGGTTTTAGTACTACTTGTGGTAAAAATGAGATAGACACTAGGCTGTATACTTGTTAGAAGCAGTGCCAAGTAATCTGCATGGTTCAATCTAGGGGTAAATGTTTTCTAAGTTATTTTAAGGTACGAGGGAAATGTAGTTGACAAATTATGTTTGACACCAGCTGATGCAGAACCCTTTAAGTATACAATTGGAATTGGCCCTAGACGACATTCTACCAAGGATTTCAGCTTGATTGAATGATGTTGATATTACATGAAGAAGTACCATTCAATTGCTTGACCCCATTTGGCTTCATATGAGTATTACTTTTGTGTGTGTGTGTGTGTATATATTTTATTTTTTGATGGTTGATGTTGCCAAATCTGAGATTGCATTATAACTATGACCTCTAGCAAGAAGCTAGTGCCTTAGACCCCTCGTCCTTTTCATCCTTATCTTGGTTGTCGTTGAGATCATCGAAGTCTTCCTCAGCACTATCACCGTTGGATTTCTTTCCCCTTTCCGTTTGATCCCGCAATTCCTCGAGCTTGCCATTACTTGCACCCGTGTTTTACCCCATCTGCTTCCGAACTCCATCATCTCTCTTCCTCCACATTCATCACCTTCTTACCCACCTCATTCGTTTCGCTCTTTTGTATTGTTGCTTTGCTGTATGGATATTCGGTCATAATATTGGTTTTCATCATCTTTTTTGTGTGGATACCCCCAGTTATACTGTCGGAGTTGTTTTCTGTTTGATGTTGGGAGAAGATTGCTTTTCCTTACCATTAGTCACAGACTTACAGTCTATACTTCACACGATTAGATTTTAAAATTGTGTTATTGTTGAATGCAGTTAATTGTTTTATTTATTTTTCATCTCATTGTATGTTTTTGAATTTGTACAGGTCCGTATTAAGTTATTTTAAGTTTTCGCCTCCTCCTTTTCAGCGCCTTCTAGCTGCTAATTCAGCTTCACAACTTTTAGAGAAGGTATTTTACATTTATCAATTACTCTTGATGCTCTTGTAAGTTTCACACTTCAGTCAATTGAGTATGCTATATTATCAGAAAACCACATTGTTTAGTTACTAATCAATTCCATATTGAGTGGATGGGGATTTGTTATTTGTTGTTGTTGTTGTTGTTGTTGTTGTTGTTGGGTTTTATTTTATTTTATTTTTTTAATAACAATCTTTTAGTGTGTATTTAAACGCTGGTTATTCTCTCCTTTAAGGGTGTAGGTGTGTGTGTGTACGTGCTTGTGTGTAGGTGTGTACTTGTCTATGTGTATCACAGAAACACGTATTCATAAATGGTGCATATTTCCTTGGTAAAAGGTAATCCTAGATCTTGGGGGGATTACATACTATTTTCCCAGTGCGCATATGCAAACTATGTTGTTTTGGCAAAGTAAGGCCAAAAGCAATACCCATTTGTGACGGAGAGAAGGGAGTGTACATGTGGGAAGAGAGAAATTTGTGTACTTTTTTATATTGTAAGATTCCAAACTATCCTTGATTTTGGTCCACCGCTCTGTTTGTCGAAATTGGTTGTTAGACAAACTAAGTGTTTCTGATGCAGGATAATCTTGAGCAACACGGTATGAAGAGGTCCAAAAAGAAAGTAGTTTCCTATCGAGTAAGACTAGTGTGGACATTGTAAGAGAAACAAAATAAATTTTTAGTGCTAAGACACATCATACAGGTGTGGAAAGGCACACCTTCTGATGCACAAGGAATTCTCAAGGCCAGCCAATATATGCTAAAAACATGTAGAGAATGATTTGAAAAAGCACACCTACATGTGCTTTCACATTCTTAGATATGAGTTTTTAGATGCCAAAGAACCTTTGATGGTCGGCTCTTGGACACCTTACACAGCTGGCACTGTCTCAGCCTGTGAATGCTGGGAGGATCTTTCGGAAGATGCCACCCCGTGTTTGTGACATCGGATGGAGAGGAATTTCAAAGATAAATTCTCAAACCTCAATGAAGCTATTTGTAAGGTAAAAATCTTCTGTAGTCTATATGGGCATGGGATTCTAGAGATGTGAGAGTGAGAGGGCTGAGATTTGAATATGGAGTAACCACCCCCCTGGGCCAATCCACAGAACTAAAATAAAATTGGAGTGGCATAGGCTCGGGAACTGTAAACTGTGTTGGTGTGTGTGTGTGACTACACATATAATTATGTATATACTACACGTACACACATAATAAATTAGGGTCTCATGTTATCTCCATGGCAATTGGCTAGCATTTTTAGAATCTGTGTTACTTGTATTTGCATGTCAAATAGGTGTGAGCCAATTGCCGACATAAAATTTGTTTCCAGTGTTTCTCAATTGTTGTGGGTAGGACTAAATACTTAATTTGATCATTTTCTTTATCTTTTCCAGGATGGCGCTCAACTATTGGATGCTGTGCGTGCATCCCTTCGCCTCCTTCTGGCGGAATCCCAAATCTTCTCTACATTGTGGGACTGGTCCTCTCTCTTGGACCTTGTACATCAGTCTGCAAGTGCTCTTTCCGGCAAGGATCTGGGCCTTGTCAATATTGGTTTTGACATTAGATGGTGTGCAGTACAGATATTATCTATCACGTTGAAAATGAGTGAAAGGGTGACAGTGAACTTCACCAAGGATGCAGAGAAAGCTAACACAACAGTAAACTTCACCATGGATGCAGAGAAAGCTCTTGAATGCTTCTTAAGGTTGGTTTTTTGTCGAACTACAAATGTTGTGCGACCTATGCTTAACTTTTTCTGTTTGCAGATGGGAGGAGTTCTGTCAGGATGTATATTTAGAAAAGGCTGGGTGGTATCTTGGTGCAAATGTGCTGGAAATGGGGACATCTGTTGATAGAGACCTTGTTTTCAATCAAGAGAACTGTCTGAAGTCTTTTGATTTTAGGCCGTCAAATGTTTCCCTGTCACTTACCAATGAGATTAAGACATTAAGAAAGAATAGAAGGCACATAAGTAGGTAAGCAGGGTACAAGTTAATTAACAATAGTGCCAAGTTATTGTTTAATAATGGAAATTGTTGGTCTATCATCATTTTGAAGTTCAGTTCATTTTGTATTTTGAAGGAATGCAAATCTGTCGTCTTTGGAGTGTTCATTTGTCTTAACTTCAGCTGTGAGAAAGAACTTTGAGATGGTCCTTATGGCAGTTAGTCAAAAATGGCCTGTCCTTTTGTATGGCCCCACAGGTGCAGGGAAAACGGCACTGATCAGCTACTTGGCCAGAGTTAGTGGGAACCGAGGTGCGTTCTCTGTTGTCATAACTCATAATACTAATGTTAGTAGTAAAATTATATGATTGTTAATGGAGAAGAAAGTTTGGAGAGAAAGGAAAGAAAAAGAGGATAAGGCCTCAGTTCGTTTCAGCCTTGTATCACTCGCAAGTCGCAATATATGTTAGAAAAATGGGGGGAAACTTTCTATAGCCCCTGGGGAGATGTCCCTTAGAACTCTAACATTAGTGTTGATTTCAAGCTTCTATGCGAAACTGAAAATCTTCATTGTTTCTACATTTATGTGGTAATATATAGTTATATACCTGATTTTGCTCCTTTTGTGCGGGTGTGTTATAGTTCTTTTTCCTTTGGTGTTATTCAAGTGAACAGAAACCAGAACAAATACTTATACGGATTATGGAGTTTGTACATATTTTCTTTATTCAAAGTAAAAGCAAGAATGAGTTAAGAATTGAATAGGTTAAGTACCTATATTATTATATGGGCCAATACATTTTACGGAAGTGGGATGGAGAGCGCTCATCTATTATAATTCCCTAGCAAAAGTGAAGCTCATCTAAGTAATGTCTATACCTTGGTTGAATTCTAGGCAACATTTTTTGTTGGATTAATTGCTATGTTGTGGCCGTGGATATCGCTTTAGAATGAGGGTGGCACTCTGTTTCTAAGATCATGTCTTTTTTTGATAAAACATCTCTATCAGGCATCGTATGTTGTATCAGGACCAATCAGGAATATTGACTATATTACATTGGATCTCTAAGTTGTAGTACAACTTTTGGTTCTTATAATTCATTTGTTATATGACAACTTCTTTGGCAATCTATGTCGTTTCTATTGTATGTCGAACTTGATTAGAGATGTCATAAGTGCAGTGTAGTGTGTCTAGTGTCTACTGTGTAAATCATGTGCTGATGCTACACATAGTGGAAACTCTTGTTATGTAATCCGTTCTTCGTTTTGTACACGTTTTTTGATCTTACTTGGCAATGAATGGTTGATGTTTGTGAAGTGATTTCATGTTTTGATCAGAGTGTTTTGAATTATTATAACTGTCAATTGTTCTCTCTTGTTTGTTTAGTTTTGTCTATTCACATGGATGAACAAATGGATGGAAAAACATTAATTGGGGCTTATGTCTGCACTGAGCGACCTGGTGAATTCCGATGGCAGCCCGGCTCTCTTACCCAGGTTTGTTTTAGTATGGTGCTAGCTTCGTCAATTTGCATAAAGTACAGTCTCACAGTTTTTTCATTATTTTTCATTCATGTATGTATATACATTCTACAGGCTATTTTAAATGGATTTTGGGTGGTCTTCGAGGATATTGACAAAGCACCATCAGATGTACAGTCCATCTTACTACCTCTTCTGGAAGGCACAAATTCGTATGTAGCGGGCAGTGGGGAGGTATGATATCCCAAACAACTTGTCCTGCATACCTTTTACGTCAATATAAACAGGTTCACCTCTCATATATATTATATATTTATATATTAGGGGAGGGTTACATGTAGTTACATAAACACCTTTATACATAACTATTGTACACGCTATGCTTTTGGAGCTGTCTGGAGATATTCTCATCTCCAGAAATAGTCAGCCCATATCGACACTAGACTTGTAAGATGCAGTGCCACTTGGGACAAAAACCTAATATTCATTTGAATTGTTTCCGTTCTCTAATATAGCACTACTTGGGAGTACTAGCACTAAAGTGTCCCTCGTTCATACAGAGAATCATTGCAGTTTAGAACTGTTGAGATTATTCCACCCTATTTGTAGGTGTGTCCCAGCCCCGAGTCTTCTCATTATATTCATAGAGTTTGCCCTCTCCATGAGTTCAAGCTTATGGAGAAATTGGTAATTCAACATGATATGAGAGCACAACTTAGAAGAGGTGTCAGGTTCAAGTCTCTCAAGATGCAGTTGCAAAAGAGAAAAAATGGAAGTGCCCGCTTTGATTTAATTTCCAGTGTGTCCCGCTGAGGCGGAATGTTGAGAGTATTCCACCCCATTTCTAGGTGTGTCCCATCTATGTTCTATCATGTCGCCTTTCATAGTGTTTACCCTCATCACAATTTCGAGCTTATGGAGAAATTGCCAATTTGACAAGAACAGGTGTCTTTCGTTTAAGGGTTCATGTTCATCACTGTGTACGTGATTTTTGATTTTAGTTGTGGTTATGAACCTCAAGTCCTCAAGCCATTATGAAATATGATGTACTACATGATTTCTGTTGGTCTGTGGTCACCTAATAAAGTGGTAGATACCTTCTAATTTTTGCGAAGTCTGCGCTTCGTGGTTCTAATGTGTGCATGCGTGTATGGTGACTGATAGGAAAAATTGTTTTAACACTAAATTTCTTTTTGTTTGTCTGATGAATAGAACCGATCAGTGCCCCTTTCTCGTTAGATGATGGTTTATTGCTTTCGTTTTTTCAGAGAAAATAATTTGTATTGTGATATTACTTTCATTCTATGAATTTAGGTAATTAGCCCTTGAGGTTTGGTGGAATGAATAATTTTCTTTTATCTGTTTTGTTGTATACCCTGGAATTTATTTAGGACAATTAACCTGATTACGTGGAGGTGATGTTATTTTGAAACGTAAGTACAATGATGACGGTACCAATAACTTCTTCCCTTTGTTTGTCAAAATGTATTTGCAGGCAATAAGTGTATCTGACAGTTTTCGGTTATTTGCTACGATGTCAAGTCTTACGGATGATGTTTCTGGTGAGTCAGAAGGTTTGCTATGTGTTCTTCTCCAATTCAGTTTTCAATGTGTTCTGCCATTATACTCATGTTCATGAATAACTCACTAGAGTGGATGTCTCAAACATTTTATGCGTATAATTTTGATTTGTATTTGTCTTACATCATACTCTGTAATTTTATCCACTCTCGTTATGCATTGGGATGATGAGGACTTATTTTCCTTTGGACTTGCAACGAATCCATTTTTGAAGGCTTTCTTGCTTCTTTTTTCTTCTTTGTTGGCTCTTAGAAGAAGTAGCACCCCCAACAAAAAACTATGATCATGCTTGGCCGAGCAAGGAATCCCATCTTAAGATTGAACTTTGAAACTCCTCAATTAGCTGGCTAGTGAAACACATGGCTTTATGCCTCAGCTCACAAATCAAACTTGCTGTCAGGATAACTGGAAATGCAAATATTCCTCTAAGTGATTTTATTAGCTTCTTTTTCTTTGGCTCAATATCTTTGTTATCCTCAGTTTCGTTAGTTATTTGTTGCTATGCTCATTTATATCTGATTGCAACTTAAATGTTACATCCACCTGTGCTGAAAAGTTGACGTGGTACCACCACATAGAGCTCTATGTCTGACTGTATGATGTTTTGGCAAGTAGGTAAGAACACGCTTGGTGTCTTGTGGAGGAGAGTGTTGATTAGTCCATCTACAAATGAAGATTTCTTACTTATAATTAATAAGTTGTACCCAGATTTGGAAGCTGTTGCTAAGAACCTTATAGGTATGTGTGTAGATTTCATTGTGCTAACTGCTTGAACATTTTATGCTTAATGATAATGACTTGTATCAATGACAGAAACCTATGAAAGGATTAGGTCTTCTCATTCACACCAGCTTGGTGCGTCTCAGCTGTTTACCAGATTTTCATTGCGGTAAGAGAAGCCTTTCTCGCATTTGTTTCTTTTAACTCTCCTTCAAAATTTGTTATACACCATCAATTTGAATGTCAATGGCAGAGATCTGCTGAAGTGGTGCAAACGCATACAAAGCTTAGGATTTCTGGGACATAGTTTGTCTGGCCACGAACGTAAAATCATTTATGTTGAGGTGGGATACTTGTGGCCCATTTTGCGACAAAGAACTACTTATATTTGCTATTTTTTGTCCCTAATGAGTAGGTTTTTGTTGTCCAGGCTGTAGATATATTTGCAGCTTCCTCGGCTTCTTGTGTAAATCGGTTGATCATAATGAAAGAAATTGTGAAAATCTGGGGAGTATCGGCCTTAGAAATAGAAACTTTACATCCCCGTCATAAGCCTTCAGTTCAGGTCTATATCTTGATTATCTGTTTTTGAGTTTATTGCTTCATCTTTCTGCTTCATTACTTTAGGTTTTAACTCTTTAAATCTGTAGGAGTTGCCATCTGGATTTCAGATTGGCCGAATTACCCTGAATTGGAGTAGAAATGTGGTATGTGTTATATTTAAGCTTTGAATTTGAACATGATTCCTTGGATTATTCTTATTCTTTTTCTGTTTGAATATCTTTATATGTTTCCCTCAGGTACATAACCAAACAAGACCTTTTGTAGATATTCCTAGTTCATTACATATTCTTGAGAAGATTGCATGTTCTGTTAAGCACAATGAGCCTGTTCTTTTGGTTGGTGAAACTGGTACTGGGAAGACTACCCTTGTACAGAATTTGGCGAGCAGGCTTGGTCAACCACTTACTGTCTTGGTATAATCTCTCTCGACTCACTTCAGTAGCTTTGAGATGCCTTCTTCATTACATGACGTGTCGAACATCAATTGCTTATATTATTTGCCTTGCAGAACTTAAGCCAGCAAAGTGACGTTGAAGATTTATTAGGGGGTCTTAAGCCCACTGATCCCCGATTTATATGCATTCCTCTTTATAATGAGTTCATGGAGCTGTTTCCGAGGACGTTTTCTAAGACGGTATTCTCCATGTGGAAGTTTTTGAAATCTCAATCTTATTTTACTATTATTTTTTATTAGTAACTTCTTGTACTTGCCTCGTCTTTCTATTCAGGTTAATCCTGGCATTCTCGAATACTTGAGAAAACATAGGAATGACAAGAACTGGAAAAAGATATTAGAGACACTACAGAAGGCTCTTCAGAAAGTTCTTGATCTTACTCAGCGTGAAAGGCAAATAGCTGGAGCTGGCAAGCGGAAGAGACCTTTGAGTGAAGAAGTTTTTCAGGCTTGGGAACGGTTTGCTGATAAACTCAATCTAGCCCACCGACAGATTAATGCCTCATCTTGCATGGCATTTTCATTTGTTGAAGGAGCTTTCATAACTGCCCTTAGAAATGGTCATTGGATATTACTTGATGAAGTAAATTTGGCCCCACCAGAAACATTGCAAAGAATTATGGGTGTTCTGGAGGGAGAGAATGGCTCTCTTTGTTTAACTGAACGAGGAGATGTTGATTATATAGAACGTCATCCGGCTTTCCGTTTGTTTGGTTGTATGAATCCTGCAACTGATGCTGGAAAGAGAGACTTGCCGTACTCCGTGAGGAGCAGATTTACAGAATATTTTGTTGATGAAATTCTAAATGATGAAGACTTGACTTTGTTTATTAATCAGTTTCTGGATGATAGCTGCCGTAATGGTGAGCTAGTTAAGAAAATCCTGCATTTTTATAAAGTTGCAAAGAGAGAATCTGAGGAGAGGCTGCAAGATGGAGCTAATCAGAAGCCTCAATTTAGTTTGAGATCTCTATACCGTGCTCTGGAATATTTAAAGAAGGCAAAGAGAAAATTTGGATTTCAGAAAGCCCTCTGTGATGGATTTTGTATGTTTTTTCTGACCTTATTGGACGGACCTAGTGCGAAGCTTATGAACAAAATGATATGCTCATATTTGTTAGAAGGAACTATACCCGCCAATGTTCCCTTTGATAGTTATCTGATGGTTGCAAAAAGGACCGAATCTGATCCTTCCCTGGATGATTATATTTTGACAGACAGTGTAAAAGAGCATTTGAGGAATCTTGCACGCGCTGTATTGATTAAAAGGTATCCTGTTCTCTTACAGGGGCCCACGTCCAGTGGGAAGACAAGTCTTGTTCGTTATCTGGCTACGCTAACTGGTCATGAATTTGTGCGCATTAATAATCATGAGCACACTGATCTGCAGGAATATTTGGGTTCATATGTTACTGATGCTACCGGGAAGCTTGTCTTTCAGGAAGGTGTACTGGTTAAGGCTGTTCGGAGTGGATGCTGGATAGTCTTGGATGAGCTTAATCTCGCACCATCAGATGTTTTGGAAGCACTAAACCGCTTGTTGGACGACAACAGAGAGCTCTTTGTACCTGAGCTGCAGGAGACAATCAAGGCTCATCCAGATTTTATGCTTTTTGCCACCCAAAATCCCCCTACATTCTACGCGGGACGGAAAATTCTTTCCCGAGCTTTCCGCAATCGTTTTGTGGAGATCCATGTCGATGAAATTCCAGAAGATGAGTTATGCACAATTTTGGAAAAGAGATGTAAAATTCCGGCGAAATATGCAAAAAAAATGGTTGATGTAATGAAAGATTTACAGTTGCATAGGCAGAGCAGCAAAGCTTTTGCTGGAAAACATGGTTTTATAACTCCGCGGGACTTATTTCGATGGGCTAATCGTTTCCGGGAACTTGGAATATCAAAAGAAGATCTGGCAAAAGATGGTTATTTTCTCTTAGCTGAAAGGTTAAGAGATGATAACGAAAAGGCAGTTGTTCGAGATATTTTGGAGAAACACTTGAATCCACTTGTCGAGGCTGATCTGTACAAGCAGGTCTGTTTCTTACTCAATTCTGGCTGGTTAGTTAGCTGTCCAGTGTTCATTTTCTTAGGCTATATAGTGATCTGTCTAATCAAGTATAGACGGCTAGACGCCTACACTCGATGACTGCTAAAAGCGTAAAATTCTACTGCATAAATGCTGTTTTTAGAACCTCATGGTGATATGATCTATCTATTTCTAATTGGTTTTGTTATACTATAGCTTACATGTTGTTAAGAGCATCCAGCTTACGATTGTCGGTACATGGTAACTGTGCCTGTGAGAGACCAAGTGCAAATTGGAATTATTTCAACAAACAATTATCCTCTTGCCTTTCTTGTTTGTATTGATCCAATTGATTGCATTTAATCTGTTCCTATGGGTTTCATTAGGGTCTACTGGTATCCGAGGAAACTAATTGGAAGTTATTGATCGGTTTGATTTGTTTGTGTTAGATTTTTTAAACTTTGGAGCATCCAACTCAAAACCAATTGGTGATGAGTGGAGAGACCCAGGATCTTATGTATTGTTATGCGAGGCTTTCAATGTCCCATGTAGGACTAAATTAAACATCTCAACATGCCCCCTCATATTATGTAAGGCTTTCAATGGTCCATGTGGGACTAACTAAACATCTCAACACGATTCATAATTGGATTTGCTATCGTAGGATCCAAGATTATCGATAAGGGGCTGCTAGTCACTACAGCTTTTTTTTGGGTGGGTAAATAGCTTAGCAACCAAAGCGCAAAGCGCGAGTGAAAGTAGGTGTTAGAGCGTAAGCGTCAAAGCGCCTTACTTAAAAAAATTCTAATATCTAAAGCGCTTCCAAAGTGTCTAACACAAATATATAGTCGCGTTATTTTAATTACTATTACTTTTTTGTAGAATCAAATAATGATATTCATGTAGAATAAACAAACAAATAATGATATGCGTGTAGAGTCAAATGGATTGGGATGTGGTGTTTGTCTAGAGTGTAGAGTCTAGATATATTGCAAACGCACAAGGATTACATCTTTTTGATGGGCACATGTAGGTAGTGAAAGTATAGCTCCATAGGGTCTAGGTGACTAGGTCTAGTATAATGTAAAAAGTTTTGTCACCAACACAGGAGTTTTGCACATAAACCAAGCATGTCTCTAAAAAGTGATGAGTGCGACCTGTTGTGATAAGAGTAGCGCTCAGACAAAAAACCGAGACACAGTACTACTATTATTTTTTCGTGAAAGTTTGTCGGGGGGGTGCAGCCACCCCGGCTCCGATGATCTTTGCTATGTTTCACTTCTTTCTATATGATAATTGCACATTGGTTTTCTAGTTACGTGGAGTCAAGCAAAATCCGTATGGAATAATCTTTACTAATTGGAGAATGGTTGTTGGAACAGGTTAATGACTCGACCTCATGCAGTGGCTCTGTGTTATCAAAGGATCATGGAACGTATGGTTTACACCAAAAACTTTTGTACTTATTTATTTGTTTTGGTGGATGTACTTTTTTAGTATATTTTGCTCTTGATGACTTATTTGTTATTTATACATTATCATTATTGCAGTGTTATATGGACTAGAAGTATGCAGAGGTTATATTTTCTGGTTGAGCGTTGCTACAAGTTGCGTGAGCCTGTCCTTCTTGTTGGTGAGACAGGTGGAGGCAAAACAACTGTTTGTCAGTTATTGAGTACTGATTTGAAGAGAAATTTAAACATTTTGAATTGCCATCAATTCACTGATACGTCGGATTTTCTAGGGGTTGGTTAAAGCATATTTCTTATCAACTATAGTGGTTTCTCACCAGTGCATGTTGTATGGCTTCTTTGTTGCGTACTTGAGATGTTCTTCTATTATTTTCATTTCAGGGTTTCTACCCTGTTCGGGATAGATCTGTGTTGACTTTGGAGTTCAAACATATAGTTGAGCAACTGATGCTATCAAATGTTGTTCTAAGGTTTCCAGAAGTTATTGTATGTATTTTACATTGAGCGTACTATATGTTCCATATAATTTTGTTGCTCTTTCAATGATTGTTCTTGTTGAAATGTGCATCTCTGTTCCCGCAGACGTTATCTTCTGATATTGGGGAAGCATCTCTAACATTTAGGCAGCTGAGTGATATTACAAAAACTTACCGGATTGGACGAGCCTTACACACCGATGTAGCCGAAGGAGATCTTGTTACATTTGAGCAAATGAAGTTGAACTTAGTCGAGCTACACCAGAAGTGGCAAACTATATTTACGTGGCATGATGGACCACTTGTTCAATCAATGAAGAACGGTGATCTATTTCTGGTGGATGAAATTTCCTTAGCTGATGACAGTATACTTGAAAGACTGAACAGTGTCTTGGAACCGGAACAAAAATTGGTGTGTTGATTTCTTCCTTCATATATGTGCATGACAATTATTGCTTCACAATTCAGATAAATTAGTTTTAGCTTCATATATGCGTATTAAATATCTCACTGGAGTAAATGGATTATGGGAGGCCTCAAGGTGCTTGATGCTCTCCATGCGATGAGGGGCATAAAGCATTTTGCAATTAGGCTCTTATATGTGAGATATTGATCCATTTCCTCTCTCGTCCTTATTTTTGCAGTCTTTGGCAGAGAAAGGGGGATCTATGCTGGAGAACATAACTGCCCATCCAAATTTTTTCTTACTTGCAACAATGAATCCTGGAGGTGATTTTGGGAAGAAAGAGCTATCTCCAGCTCTTCGGAACAGGTTTACTGAGATATGGGTTCCTCCTGTTAGTGAGATGAATGAGCTTCGAAGTATTGCTCTGAGGTATAGTGAATAATCAAAGTTTCTCTTTCTCTATTTTGTTCTTCCAGTTCCTAAATGGATCTCATTTTATTTTTCTCCCTTTTGTTGATCTAGTTTTGTTGGGAAATCACTCTCATACACTGTGGATCCTATGTTGAAGTTCTGGGAAGTATGTACTCGACTCCTCTTGGATTTTTTTTTGTTTTTTTAGTTTTTCCTGTTGATATGAATTTTAGAAATACCAGGGCTTCCTTTTTTACTTGTTCTTTTGCAATGATCACAAATAAGACTATTCTTGATGATCATCACATGTTCAGTATGTAAGGTTAGAGATCAATATTCTTAAGTTTGTAGCTGTTTTGCATTTGGTTTGCTACGTCACAAGTGTCCAATGTCAGGGCTGAGGTCTTTTTGTAATCCATTCTAAGTACTCTAGAGTTCAAACCCCCATATATTGAATTTACCATCTTGTCCTCTAATGCCTAAGATTAGCCTGAAAGTGTTGTTGCCACTTTCAAGCTGTTTGTTCCTCCAGTTTGTGTCATTGGAATTCAAAGTTAAAGCAGATGTGCTGATCTCAACAGAAATAGTGTTTGTTCTGTGATGGTTTTTATTGTATAATGTTTCGTTTTATTTATTTGACTCTTATTCATTGTCCTTTTTCTTGGGAAATCTGGAGTTTTAGTGTGAGCCAATCTGGGTTGTATTGGGCTGTTACTCGATCAGTGAAAAATCTATTGTGTTATTGGGTTCTTAGGGTCCATTCCCCCTAAGGGATGTAGAATGTGGAGCATCTTACCTTCTGCTATCATTTGGGCTTTGTCGTTGGAGAGGAATTGGAGCACTCTGCTAGATGTGCCACTAGGTGATTGTAGCAATAAAATGATATATTTTTTTTCTGTGGTCAAACTTTTGGGGGTAGTGTACGGATACGTCATTCGGAAACTTCATGTTCAGATGAGGTTCCTTGCTCGGCCATGCATGATCACAACCTTTTTTTTTTATAGTTTTTCTTAGTTGTAGCTTTTTCTAGTATCGCTGTTGTATTTTTATTTCCCTTTGCTGTATCTGAGTAGGATATCTCATCTCATCCTACAAAGTTTTGACTTTATGATTATATATGCACAACACATTTAATATTTTACCGATCAAGAAAAAGAAAAAGAAAACTTCTGTTTATAAATTTGTTGCTATTGATAATACATTTCTATTACTTGGTTGCAGTGGTTTAGCCAGTTACACACGAGCAGAACGTTAACAGTGAGAGATCTCCTTTCTTGGGTTGATTTTATGAACACGACAGTGACAAGTTTTGAGTCACCTAATTATGCATTCTTGCATGGCGCATTTCTCGTTTTGCTCGATGGCCTAAGTTTAGGTATACTCTGTTTGGAATGAATATATCATCCTTGTGCTGTATCCGTATTGTGTATTTCAGTGCACTTTATGTTGACATTTTGTTGCGAAAAATTGTTTCTTATGGAGTAGCGCTACAAGGAAGTAGAGGCTTTTGAAGTTTTTATATCGGTTCCTAATTTGTCAAGTTGCTTAGAACTGATGTAAAAGAATCAGGACTACTTTTAAAAAGATAAAAACAGCATTCAAATGAAGGAAAATAAGCTTCAATAGTATAATGGCACTTTGTATTTGAAGTTTGGGCTTCACATCATTTCCTTTTGTATTTCTCTCACTGAAATCTGGCATGTTATACTCACTTAAGACCCGTACAGGTACTGGTATTTCTAAGCATGATGCAGGAAAGCTGAGAGAGCAGTGTTTATCATTTCTTCTCCAATCTCTAAAGGTCCCTCCTTTGTCCCTTTTGTTATACAAATTTTATACCAATTCAATTGTTTAAGAATGGCAATGAACAACAGAACAAGATGTTTGGCAGATAGTTTGTGTGACCTCATCACAGAAGCCACCTTGATACTGCTTTCTTGCTTTTTAGCAGCCTTGTCAATGTAGGATCTGATGTTGGAAGATGGCGATTGTACATCTGTCCATTTTTCAAAATTTCAAATGCTATGTTAAGTTGGATGTAAAACTGATATAGTTAGTGGGCAATGATTTCCATGGTGATGGGATCATTTAGACACATACACAATATTGTGATCTTAGCATATCTCCACATTCCCCCACTAATGTCTACAGCTGTAACAATTATCTCCCACTCTCCATCCCCAGTCTCTATCTTCCCTTAGTGTGAGGCCTTGGAATATTCTAACGATTAATGATCTTAGGAAGGGAATAATTTACCTCCTCTAAATTTTGTTCCATTTCTATTGTGATCCTTTTTTTTTTTTTTTCCGTGTGGTCTTTTATATTCCTTGGAGGTTATGGGTTTGGTGAAGGAAATCATAGTTTCATGGCATTTGATAATGTTTTCTTTGATAGGTAATTTCATTTTTGAGTATGCTTCGTTTGAGATTGTATTGCAGTGAACAACATTTGAGGTGCCATTTTGAGGGAACAACATTTGATCTTTTGATTAACATTAGTGCTCCACTTCTTTTTGTACTTAGTTTGTTATTTGGTTTAACGTTAGAGCTCCATTTGGGTTGGCATGATTTGGTGCTTTAGGAGTAATTGCATTTTGAAGTGTCATTGAGCAGGAAAAATTCTGGATATACGTCTTATTTTGTTGGTTTACTTAGTTGAAGATAGCAGTATAGCACTTCTGTTGGATAGATCTTATTTTATATTTGATTGTTCTCAAAAGGCTCGTTCTTGTAGGATTTCCTTGTACGGTAGTTGAATGTTCGTTTTGGTATATCCATTAGTGTGACCATCTGTTGTACAGCTTAGTAAGATTTACTGTTGTAACAGCAGAGCGATATTCATTCAGAGGATTCACAATTATCTCAATTGCAAACCTTTGGCTGGGATGCAATTGGAAGAAGCGAAGAAAGTATGTTGGATAATGTGGTGCAATCTGATAAGTATTTTGGTATTGCTCCATTCAATATAAGTAAAGGTAAAGATATATTTATTGTCATTTATTTAATTATTTCATATTAAATTTTATGTTGTGTATTTTGAAGTGATACACTCGATGTAATTGTTGCACCAAACTTTGAAAATCTTAAATATAGGCTGGGATCATCAAATCAACAATTCGAGCAACAATAAAAAGTCACAAGTTAGTAGGAATGGCCATTTCATAAGCAACATCACTGTCATGCAAGAAAGTTTTAATATTTGTTTTTTGTTTGTTTATGTTTTTTTTTGCTAAGTTACATTGACATGGACACGTGTGTCTGTATCCGACACGGATATGAGAGGTCTGACATGGCAAATTAAAAAAAACTGAGGTGTTATATACAATGTGTCTGTGTCGTGTCCGACAAGGATACATGGATATGTATCCGACATTGTTTATTTTTAAAATATGGCGTGTCGATGTAACATAGTTATTTTGCTTTGTTTTATTTGATACATTAGCTTTATTTATTCAATACCTAAACCGGGGAAAATTGTTATCGAGAACCTGGGCCCAACCTGCCCATGTTTGACCAGTAGGCCATGAGCCAAGTTCATATTCCTATTTCTTTAGTCCTAAAAAACATCATACCGTCTTTCTATGGTCAAAGATTTGGGAGGAGTGGACAGATACATTGTTCAGGGACTTTATGTTCTGATGAGGTTCCTTGCTCGGCTATGCATGATCACATTCTTTTGTTTTAGTTTTCTCTCACAGTTGTAGCTTTTTCTATTATCGCTCTTGTATGTCTTTCCCTTTGTTGTGTCCGAGTGGGATATCTCATTCTACGAAGTTTGATTTTATGATTACATCTACATACATCACATTTCACCGATAAAAAAAAAACTTCCAAGATAAGTTAACATTGTCTTGAACAATTCTCAAAAAGGCTAAAAAGCACTAAAGCCAATAAGGAAAAGAATAATGAAAGTCTGAACCAAGCAAGCATATTAAATCTCCCCCCATTTGCTTGTTGCCATCACTGTATGCATTATTGTTGTCATTCCCTAATTGTCTCCAAGTGGGGCTTCTTCTTTAATCATCATTTTCAAACCCCTCCACAATCTCTAAAAAAAACAAAGCCCAATCGCGACAGTAAATTTTTCTTAAAAAGTGCCCACACACCACGGAGCGCACCATAAGAAAAAGGCTCGTATGTCGCAACATGGAGAGTGCCTTTGCCCATGGGCCTTATTTGTTAACGCTGTTTGTTTTCTTAACATAGCATGGCACTCTCTATGTCCAAGTGGTTGCAATAGGAGGACGAGTGGTGGACCATGTCCCTGTCTTGATCATAATCAAATTTTCTTTTCTTGGTTGTATCTTAATCAAATTTTCTTTTCTTGGTTGTATCTTTATAAGGTGATGATGATTGCAAGCCTGAAGGGTTTGAATTCTTGGCACCAACCACCTGTAGAAATGCAATGCGGGTACTGCGAGCAATGCAACTTAAGAAGCCAGGTTTGTACCTATGACAGTATTGTTTCTGCAGAAATATCTCTTTAAATATTGGTTTCTTGTTTACCATATTTTAAATGGTCTTTATGTTTTTCAGTCCTCTTGGAAGGTAGCCCAGGTGTCGGGAAAACAAGCTTAATCGTTGCAATAGGCAAATATTCTGGGCACAGGGTTGTGCGCATCAACCTTTCTGAGCAGGTGTCTGTTTTTTCCATGTTGCTCTTTTATGTCTCACACCGGTATTTACTTGCAATATACCTCTGACTCACAAATTTGAAATATAATATGTTTTTAGACGGACATCATGGATTTATTGGGGTCTGACTTACCTGTTGAGGATGCGGAGGGAATGAGGTTTGCTTGGTCTGATGGAATCCTTCTTCAGGTTAAATGCCTTACTGTTGCAGTTGATTTACATTTCTATTAAATTTGACACGGTTATATCAAATATTCTGTCTATCTGTTTTTGCAGGCTCTTAAGAATGGTGATTGGGTACTGCTGGATGAACTTAATCTTGCCCCACAATCTGTCTTAGAGGTATGATTAGTCTTATTTCTGTGCTGCCTTTTCCTTCTTTAGCAATACACCTTTCTGCCATAATGCTGATAATGCTATTGGTAACAGGGTTTGAATGCTATTCTTGACCATCGTGCTGAGGTCTTCATTCCAGAGCTTGGTCAGACGTACAAGTGCCCGACATCTTTCCGAGTGTTTGCCTGCCAAAATCCTTCTTGTCAGGGTGGGGGCAGGAAAGGGCTTCCGAAGTCCTTCCTCAATCGTTTCACTAAGGTTTGGGTTTTGCTTGATAAGAATTTCTTCAGTTTTTTGATAAGTGCTAGGAATTTGATCCTCTTCATTTTTTCAGGTTTATGTTGATGAGTTGGTGGATGATGACTACTTTTACATATGTAATTCACTTCATCCGTCAATCCCAAAACCATTGCTTTCGAAGTTGATACTCTTCAATAAGAGATTGTATTCGGATACCATGATCTCTCACAACTATGGACGGGAGGGTTCCCCATGGGAGTTCAATCTGCGTGACATTATTCGATCTTGCCAGATCATAGAAGGTGTAATTTCCTTATCTTCAGTAGATCGGAGTCCTTTTTGTGTTTGTTAATCATGTCTTTTTATAAGCAATCATTCTGTACTACAGGTGCACCGGAGAGCTCGAAGGAGGATGTCTTTCTCAACACTGTCTACATTCAGAGGATGCGTACAGCAGCTGACCGCCAAGAAGTTGTAAAACTATATGCAGAGGTTTTTGGGGTGAAGCCATTCATAAACCCTTACCCAAGACTGCAAGTTAATCCACGTTACTTGATTGTGGGGAACACGGTTATTGAAAGAAATCGTTTCCAACCATCTGAAACTTTAAAGAGCCAACTTAGTATATTGCCAGGAATTCGTCATAGCTTGGAATCTGTTACGCACTGTGTGCAGCATCAGTGGTTGTGCATATTGGTAGGTCCATCAGCATCTGGGAAGTCTTCAGTGGTTAGATTACTTGCTGATTTGACTGGTAATGTGCTCAACGAACTAAATCTTTCATCTGCAACGGACATTTCTGAGTTGCTTGGATGCTTTGAGCAATACAATGCTTTTCGTAGTTTCCGCTCGGCCATAACTCAAGTTGAGAGATACATTGATGAGTATTGTGGTCTTAGTTTGGAATTGGAGGCTATAGTACTTGAACGCAAAGATCTAGTCTCCAAATGGTTCAAATTGTTATCCAGCATGTATGGCAACCCGACAGCGGCATCTGCTTCAGCATATGCCGATAGTTGGAAAAGTGGATCAGGCAGTTCTCTTGCCCCATTGATTCTTATTGTTGAACAACTAAAACTGGGTCTGGAGAAGTATCACTTTCCTGTTTCTTGGTCAGCCAAGGACCTAAATAAAGTTCTGAAAAGCCTCAAAGACTTGCTAGACTATACAAAGAAAGAGGCATCCCCAACAAAGTTTGAATGGGTCACCGGGATGTTAATAAAAGCTATCGAATGTGGTGAATGGATTGTTCTGGAAAATGCTAATCTGTGCAACCCCACAGTAAGCTGATAAGCCCATTTTGTTTTATTTGTTTTTTTGGTTTTTCCTTTTACTGACCGCCTTCTTCTTTATTTTTCCCGTCGTCATATATTAGGTTCTTGATAGAATAAATTCTCTAGTGGAGCCAAGTGGATCAATCACTGTTAATGAACGTGGGCTTGTTGAAGGGAAACCAGTGGTTCTACACCCGAAATGCAAATTTCGGATTTTCCTCACAGTTAATCCAAGGTATGGTGAAGTGTCTAGAGCGATGCGCAATAGAGGAGTTGAAGTATTCATGATGCAGCCAGATTGGTTACATGAGGGAGAAGATGGATATAACCTGAAGGGAACAGGGATAAATGATGTGAAGAGGTTCCTAGTTCTCTCAGGTATCCCCTCGAGTGTTTTGGTTGATGTGATGACTGAAGCACATATGTTTGCACGAGACACTGGTGTACACCTTGGTGTGCAAATTACACTTCTTGAGCTTTCGCGCTGGGTTCAGTTATTCCAGCAGCTTCTAATGAATGGAAGTACACCTCTGTGGAGCCTCCAACTAAGTTGGGAGCATACCTATCTATCTTCTTTGGGCGAGTTTGAAGGGAGGTCTGCTGTGGAACATGCAAAAAATTCATTTTTGTCAGCTTCGAACTTGTCCAAGTTGGATGCGTGTTTGAGGTTTTCTTTGTCTCTTCCAGGAGGGTGGCCTACACCTCTGAAATTAAGAAATTTCGTTTTGCACTCTAAAGAAGCTTCTGTGAGACAGAACTGCATGTACTTGGAGTTCCTGGTGGCTCAGTCTGCATCTTATGAGTTAAGTGGTTCCCATAATGGAGGCCTCATGATGCAAAGGTCACCTATGAATGGTGCCGGGCATATATCAACTTCCTCATTGGATGCTATTAATAAACTACATCCATCTCTGATTCCGTTAAAGATGTTACTTCCTGTTCTATTTCCTACCACTCCATATCAGCTGAATTCTGGATCTACCAATCTTCCAAACTTTGATCTGGCACTGGTTAATAAGATGCTTTTGTTTGCAGCTAACTGGACAATTGAACAAGCTAACGAGGGTGATATAAAACTATATCTTCACTGGTTTAGCTTGTACAGTTCCCAATTGCATCCATACTGTCGTTTTTTTGAGTCTTATCTGAGTATACTCAAACAGGAATTAAGTCATCGTATTTGGAATTGGATTTTTGATTGTCGGAGAGAACTTATTACTCATTGTGCAGTAGACATTGATTTCCGACCCATTTCTGTGCTTTCATTGAAGATATTGGATTTCAGAGCATCTGATGAAAGTTTACAAAGATTAAAGGAGCGTCTCTACAATTCTGTTGTATGTGTGGAGTTGTTACGACATAGCCTTCAACAATGGAATGCTGAAGATGATCACAACCACAGGGAAGAAAATACTTTTTCTCCTGTTTTGGAGTCTCTGCGAGAGTTGGAGAAGGAGGTTCTTGATAAGCTTGTGGATTCCCCTTCTTTCGATCTTCTGTTTCAGATTTACTCTAATGTAATTGAGCATCACTCATTACTTTGGAATGGAATCATTTCATCCGACTATGAGTGCGTGATATTATCCTGGCGTTCTCTGAAAAAGTATGTGATGAAGTTACAGAGTTTTTTTCCGAAGGCAGTAGAAAACCTACTGGTATGTCTGTTATTTCCTTATTCTTTTCTCTGTGACGTGTTTCTTGTCATTCTACATGATATCTTACTTTTCATGTTTTTAACCTATTTGATGTGATATCTATGTTGGATTAGGTGCGAAGTATTGGATTAGGCAACATATCAGCTTGGAACTTACAATCCGTTAAGTCCATGCTATGGGTAAACGGTGGTCACCCTCTCTTGCCATCCTCTGCGGACACATATTCCATGAGGCAGCAGCTTCTGCAGTTTTGTCAATTGGGTTGGCCAACTAATACAGTCTCTTGGAAGCAGGCTTCTTCTGGTATTTTTTTTTTCAGATACTTGTTATTTCACTTAATTCTCATTGAGGTAACTTATTCATTGTCATAAACAAAAAAAAAAATGTACTCTTAGCAGGAAATCATGTTCCTGTTAAAGCAATTTTATCAGCCAATGCGGAACTTCGATTCTTAGCAATGCAAGGTATCTTTTGAGTTCCCTTTGCTTCTCTTTTTTTGCTTGCACATGTGGATTTGTTTGATCTTTCTGTTTGTGTAGGCTTTAAACATTATGCTGCAATTATTGCCTTCTCATTTGGTGTTGTTATTTCATTCTATCGATAATACTCAATTCAATTTCAAATAATTACGTGGTACAAATTATATAAAATAATCCTAGGTAGCAAGCAGCTACTTGATCTACCCAAACATATCCTCAAATCACAAGAGTATCCCAATTACATATAATGTATTTGTTATTGGAAAAGTGTTGCTATTTTGTTTAGGTGATTTCTTAACACATGGGACATGATTATGTTAACAACTGGATGGAGATGCACTCATGGACTTCTACAGTTAAGGATTCAATCTAGAACCCTAATTTCATGGAAAATCACAAATTTACTACTCAAATCTTTCTCGTTAGTTTCATATCAAATAGCATCAGAATGGGGCCATATGCCTTAGTTAGAAAAGGGAATCTGAAAACAAAACATGCTAAATAAACAAAATAATTTAAAACATAAAACGTTGGGTGTGGAGCAGATCTGATGACTGATGACTGACGACTGATGATATGAAGTCATCCTATGTGATGTAGGCCATAGCCTACGGGTACAAACTTACTCTACTACTGGTACAAACTTACTCTAATGGATAGATTAGTATTTTGATTATGCAGTCATTGCCATTTTATTTCTTTGCCCTTGGTCGTCTTTGAATTGATTATATATTTGTTCTTCCTTTTTAGGCGTCTGCATGGCATCATTTCTTACTAGTAAAGATGATCTAGATGATGCCAGCGTGGTTCAAAGAATTGGACGAGATCGTCGTCGTTTGATATGTAATTATTGTTACAACTTCCAAAGACTTTCTTTCTGTTCAGTTATTGACTAGATTATTATATAAATTGCAGATTCTGTTGAGTAGGTTCGAGTATGAAACACAGAAGTTGGAGGCCGTTTTAATGCCTAGTGATCAGTCTTTCCTGGAGAATGATTTATCTGCTTGTTGTGTTTTCTGCCCTGAGAAATTTCATAAGAAGCTTAGTTTGAGTAGTTGGCAAGAAATGTTTTGTTTATTTGATAGCACAAGTTTCTTCCTAGACATGGAACTACTAAAAGAATTCTCAAGTGCCATCTTGGCTGATGGTGAAGAGCTTTATAAAGTAAGGTCCAAACAGAAAATGATATATACCGCATTACTTCCATGTTCAGATAAATACTTGACTTTTTTAACTTATTTGCTATATTGCTTGTAACTTTAAAGTGTTGTTAACTAAAATACTGCAACAGTTGTAGGGTGTTTATGCTCTAGATATGGCCCCTTGTTCCTATATACTACTTTGATAAATATTTGCACGAGTTGAAATTTGTTGAGTATGCCATCTTCAGATGAAATATATTCTTGACGGGTTTCCTCAAGAGAGTGTTTTTGGCTCTTTGAAACTTGCCTTTCTTGACAATTTCTGGTGTCAGATTCAATTTCTGGTGGCTTAGTGTTGTCAATCCAAGTTCTGGGAAGCATCGTGTCATGAAGAAAAGACAAAGACTTGACAAAGACTTCACTAGCTTGTATATTCATTTGTTTATCTGTGCCTGTGAAAATGACGACTGAAACACTTGCCATTTGGACGAGGAAAGCAAACAGGGTTAGTAAACTGGGCGAGGCAAGTTGGGCCAGCCCAACTAAGGTTAGTAGGCCTCTCTTAGAAGATAAGAAGAAAGGGAAGTTGGGGGAGTTAGACCACAAGTCGGGGGATAGTATGGTCAAAAGACTAGAGGTAGAAGCTCTGAAGATTGAGAGAGAGGAGAGTTTTCCAGGCTTTGATCCACATAATAAGGGCTACCAGAGTAAGGCGAAAAAGAAAGAGGAGGAAACACGGCAGACGGTCTGAAGGCTAAAGTAAGGGAGACGGTGGTTGATTCCATTAAGTTCAAGAAGCGACCTGGAAAACGAAAGGTGGGAAGAACGAAGGCAGCAACAGAGGTAAGAGAATAGTAGATGAAAATGAAGAGGATGACCAGTTTTTAACATTTGGCGAAAGGTGGGGTGTGGAAGTTGCAAAAGGAGAGGGAAGATCCAAGAACTACTTGACGAAAGGACAGAGGAAGAGCTAGAGACCAAGAGGGTGGAGGACTACTATGAAGAGTCTGAGGAGAACTTTGATGATTCGGAGGATGAGAAACTAGACTGGAGCTGTCGGAGAAAGACTTCTGACTTGGTGCTGTAATAGGGAGGAGTGCAAGGAGAGGGGAGGGGAGGGGAGGGGGGGGGGGGGTTGGTCAAAGATAAAACATCGTAGGTGATAGGGTATTGGTTACTTGGGGGTTGTTTGAATCCTTGTATTGTTATTTCCATCTTCATTTTGTTTTGCTTTGGTTGGGGTGGGGTGGGGTGATCTTCCATGGTGGGATGAGTGATTTAGAGGCCTTGGTCTTTAGTTAGCTGCTGGCTAACTACTCAAGTATTAATGTTATCTCTTTTGAACATATTAATGAATTGTCTTTGATGGATGAACAAGATCACTTACCATTTGGTCGGTCGAATGCTTTCATGAATTGAAAAGTAGAACAAGATATTTTTAAGAGTTATTCAGATACATTTGAATCTTGGGCCCCGGGTGTTAATAAGTTATTATTGAGTTTGCTTTTCAATGTTAACTATACATTTGTGGTTTTGTTAAAGAAGTAAATCCCACTTTATTCCACACCTGATATATTTGGGAGGGTTGAGATGTGAGTGTCTATGATACATCTAATTGGGGGGATGTTTACTGTTGACAATCAATTGTTTGAGTTTCTTACTTGTACTCCCTTTTGCATAAGTTGGCAATTGCCTTTTTTGTGGAACTATAGAAACTATATTCCCTTTCTTTTCTTGTGTCTCCTTTGATTTTTATAAATCATGTAACTAGGCATAGCCCTCACCGTTTTCCATCAATTATAGGTATTGTCCAATAATTCTGAGCTCTTGGAGACCTCATTAAAGTTTTCATTGAAGTTCTCCTCAAGACCTCCTACTGATTTTATACCACATCAGACAATGTTGTGGGCATTGGATGCTTGGGATTCGGTGGATTCAGGTTTGTCTGCACCTTCTTTGTTTTTTTTTTTTGTTTTTCACTTTTGGGTGTCTTCTTGGTAGCTAACACCACCCCCCCTTCTTTTGGTTTTTTCCAGTGAACACAAAGATCGCCAGTTCTATTCTTGAAATGTGGTTCAACTGGCATTCACTTTTGTGGATACATTGTCCTGAACCATTCAAGGTATACACTGAATCTAATATCTAAAAGTTCCCATTATATCAGATTCTTGTTTTCCTCTTCTTTTTCGTCTTATTTGGTATTTGTTGTAGGTTGCCAGCTGTGATAGTCCATTGCCCTATATGCTCTTCCAGCCTCCAATAACAACACCACTTGAAAAACTTTTGTAAGACATTTCTCCTGATCTGTTCCCATTTTATTTGAATATTGATATCATTCCTTTCGGATGTGTGTATATTTATACACTTCATTGATTGTTGCCTGCCAGTGTAGATAATATATGATACATGTATATTAGGTAATATATGACATCTGTTTAGAATATGGCTAATGTGTTGATATCATTATCATAATAAAAGAATTGCTTAGTTATTTTCTTATTAACTGTAAATGTACTATGATTCAAATAGTAGTGTATACTCGCGTATCGTAACTTTATGACAAAAATTTTCAATGGTGTATTCCCAGTGGACTTGGTACAAGTAAACAAAGATGGTCAGCTCTTAGCACCTTGCTAATAATAGCTCTCTCTGTCTCTCTCTCACACACACACACACACAGACACAGCACAAATGAAACAGTAGAAATGAGACAAGGTATGAAACACGTAACAACCTGATTGGTTTGACGCATAGCCTGAGCTTTATAATGTTTGGAAAGACTAGCAGTGAAACAAAACCTACGCTTAGGATTCTTAACAAATCCACAAAGCTTCCTCCATCTCTCGAGTGCTTCATCTGACGAGTTCTTCGGTGTCACTCCTCCGAAATTTTCATTCAAATAGCTCTCCATCTTTTATTACTTCTTCTTTTGTTGATACTACTAATGCACCAAATCAAAGAAACATGGTGGAATAAGTGAACAAAAACGTGCCTTTACCCAAATCCCAGTCAACTTCAATCTGCTAGTCCTTTCAACTTTTGTGGAACCTTCTGATTTTCAAACAGTAGATCTGAAACTTAAAAATGAAATAAACATTTTAGGGAAACTACAGGACAATAGTATCCCAATCATAAATGAAGTCTTGAAACCGTAGGTCCCTAAAGAGGGTGATGCTCTTCAACCATGAAGAGCACCTTGATCTCAATTTTTTCTGTTGCGTTCACTCCGTATCCCCATACAATGCCTTAGGAACATGCTCCACTATCCACTTGGCTCTTGTAGAAAGAGCCATCATGACAATGTCACCGCCAAGAGCCCTATTAATTTCTTAGCATCTGGACAAAGAACTAAAACTAGCAATTATGTTATGTTTAGATAGGATACATATGCCTGTATCATTATCTTAAATTTCTAGAGGCGAAGATTTGCAGTCCTATTTCCTGAACTATTGTTTTTAGTATCTTTATGTGTCTGGATATTGTGTGCGTTGGGGGTTGGATTTTGAATTATCTATATTGCTTTAACTCCTTTGATACTTTCATTGGCACTACTTCCTCTTTTAGAGTTAAGTTTCTTATATTTTCATTTTTCATACTTGACAGACAGGGTTCATTTTCTATCAAGGAATTTGATGAGCAGTGTTTAAAACTTAGAGTTGCTTGTGGAAACCTATGGCATTATTCTCTCTCAAGAAGAGACTTGCCTGACATTCTTCTCTCTGCTGCTCGCTCTCTCTTCGAACAAGTAAGTTTTAATTGTAAGTATAAAATGCCTCTTTTAGTTTTTGGGGACTCATTATAATTTATAACTTCTGATTTTGATTTGCTCTAGATCATATATGCGCACAAGAAATCTTTTGGGAAAGAAAAGTATGCAGAAATACGGGCTACTTTTGATTGTATTCATGGTCATAAAAATAAGGTATTCCTATTTCCTCAAATAAATTCTCCTTCAGTGATGTTTTTGTTCTCTTTTATATTTGCACCATCTTTTGAGCAGTCCTTTGTAGATTTATGACCTCTTCCGTGTTATCTCTTCATCTATTTTTGAACATTACCGAAACCCGTTTTTACCACTTGAGCATGGAGGACGGTTTAGGGTAACTAACATGATGTAATGGGGGGAAGGGTGTAGATTAGAGTTCGAGTAGCATCTTTAGGTGAGATCCATTTGTATATTTCTCGAAAGTTTTTGAGAAATTAATTAGGTGACTTTTATTGTTAAAAAAAAAGGAGTAGTGACTAGTGAGCATAGAAGATAAAAATTGTCGTAGAAGATTGAAATTGAGCTTTCCCCAATCATTAAATCCTGTGCTTTGTGGTTTCCTTAGCATAAAAATGAAGTAAATTTGAGATCGATATCTTCACTACTAACAATGTAGACTTATTTGACTTTTGTGTGTTTGATTGCAGTATGAAAAGCTCCAGTCATTGAGTTCACTCATTGCTTCATCAAGCCACAGTAGGTTGACTTCTTCGTTGGATTCATTTGTCATGCCACTCCTCAGAGAACTTTACCTTCAAAGTTCATCTCGAGGTAAAATTCTAACGAGTTAATATATGCTCTCTCTGTTGGTTATAATTGTGTATGGTAAACTTCACCTTCAAAGTTTGTCCTCCAATGTTTTATTCATACTTGGTCCTCTAGTATGAGAACTTTCTTCAGTACCTAAACTTTTACATCTGTCTTCAACTTAATGCTTTTCAGATTTTCTTGAAAATCTTGGTCATGCATGGTTACATGTTGGGGGGCTGCGCTTCCAACTTTTGCTTACCCCTGATGATCTAGATCCTGCCATCAAGTATTCTATCAAGCATTCTCAGGTTGTGGAAAAGATATCATTGCTGGGACTTGAAATAAAGGTCTGTTTGGAACTTCATCTACATTAATTATGTCTACATTGTACGTCAACAACTTCATGGAACTATATATATATATATATATATATATATATATCCTTCTCTAAAAAATAACTACTTAAGTTAACTTAAAAATAAGTACTCAAGTAAAACTTCGCCTAGAAAATGAATTCAACCCTAATATTTTGTGGTTATGAAGCACTCATCATAAAGATTATCTCTACAAAATTTCAACGTATTTGAAAACCTCTAACATAGATAAAAATTGTTGTTATCTTTAAAAAGAAATCTAATAGTCCAGAAATATCTAGTTTTTGTAATCATTTTTTTGCCAATGTTAGAGGTTTCCAAATGAGCTGAAATTTTGTGGAGATGATCTTAATATTAAGTATATCATATCCACAAAAAATTAGGGTTGAATTCATTTTCTAGGTGAAGTTTTATTTACGTATTTATTTTAAGTTAACTTAAGTAGTTAATTTTTAGAGAATTACTGTATATATATATATTATCGATGAAAGATATTATATTGATAAAATGGAGATACTACATTACACCTACACAAAGCAGCTTACGCCACTCAGATCAGACCTAGTGCCCTGGTATCCCTGAAGAAGAAAAAATAGAAGAAAGGTAAAAACAGTTACAGCAACTAAAATAAAGAAAACCAAAAACAATTGAAGAAAAGTCAAAACTCCAACTTTTGATTACCATGGTGGTACCAATAGCACGACAACAACCAAATTGTCAGATGGACAACCCTCGTACACCCCCTTATTGTTATTAAGCTGCTTCTCTACCATCAATCACACAAATAAGTTGTAGTTACAAGATAGGATTTCCATATCTGTAGTTAACTCATCAATCTTTGTTTGAATCCTCCTACTAGAAATTTTACTCCATTGATACTCAGTTATTTTAGTTTAAAATTGTTGCCATTTTGGATTCTTACAGGTGCGTCAAGAGTGTGAGGAATTGGTTGGGAGGAGCTCAAGCGATGATATGGTGAAGCAAAAGCAACATTTACTGGAAAAGATGGAAGAAGAACGGAGGAGACTCCAAAGAAAGGTTGCAAGACTTTGTCCTGTTCTTTTTAACAGATATAAGAGATTTAATGTTGTTGCTCTTGCTATAATGATTTTGACACTCTTGGTTCAAAGTTATAGCTTTTGATATTGTAAAGATGATTTAGTCAGTTCAAGTCACTTCATTTGTGCTTTAATCACATTATGAAAATAATGGCAGGTGGTCTTCCGTCATGATGCATCCAAGTTTACGAGGTTGAAGTCTGAGTGTGCTGATTTTGTAGAACTGACTACCTCTATTACCGAACTGACAAAGAATGTGACAAGCATGAGTACACCACAAATGATAAGGAAAGCAATTAACTGGCAGGTAATGATTCTCAATCAACACAGCTGTGCATTTGGTCTTTTGCTTATGTAGAATTCGTTCTCATGAGTGATTATAGTCAATATTGTTTGAGATCTAGTTATCTGACTGTTTTCTTTTTCGTATTAATTTTTGTTTCTCTGGTCTTTTAGGAGACTGCGACCAGCTTTATTAATAGATTATCGGATGAGTATGCTGCATATGCTGATATAGTTCAACCAGTTCAAGTTGCGGTGTATGAAATGAAATTGGGTTTATCTTTAATTGTATCAAGTGCTTTGCAAAAATCATTTTTGGCTAAGTTGGAAGAAGGCAATACTGAATCAATTCTGGTAGCAGACCAAGCTTTATTTTTTTTTTTTTTTTTTCTCAACAACTATTCCTTCAAAGTTTATGACTCGTGTTAATGTGGCAGGAAACAATTCATGCATTTATGCAATTCCCTAGAGGTTTTGAAGTTCAGTCGAGTACCAATGAAGCCAGCAACTTGTTGTCTGTTTTTTTTCACTCTGGTCAAGATGTTTCCGCAGACATTTTGGCAATGGATAGAAATATTCTTAAAAAACTTTGCACTGTTTCAAGAGACAGTTCTTCTGATAAAACGGTTTGTAACACGCTATTTGTTTTTGTTCCACTGCAAGTACACTCCTAACTCCTAAGTCTTAAGGTCCCTGGAGTTCCATTTAGTTTGGTACAAGATTTTATACATGCTGTCATGTTTTTTTCTGTTTACTCAGGCCGACTACCAGTTAGCCCATAGATAAACACATGCATGCCTACATGCTGACATATATTGATACACATTTCTATATGTTTAAGTCTTCTGGAGTTTCATATGCAGATTATGAAGTACTCTGAACAAAACATTTCTCATGATCAATAGGTATCTGTTCTGCAATTACATGCTACTCTTGATCATAATTTTCTTGCGCGCATTAGACAATCTGTGGTGAATTCGCTAATCATTGGAGATGAAACTTACATGGTAAGATTTTGTTTCCCAGTACACCTGTTGTGGACTTTGCAACTTCATTCTATTAAGACTTTAAGAGGTTCTTGTACTATAATATTGTTTGTTGAATCAGCTCCTAAATGAAATATTTGACCGGTTTGCTGGCCTTTGGATGAGTATGAAAGTGCAAAGTAAAGCCAAGGAAGCCGATGAAGCACGGAGTTTCAAATTTAAGACTCGTGCCTTCAAGATAGAAGACATTTTGGAAGTTGATGTATCAACTCTCAGAGATTCTTTTTCTGTTGATAGTTTGTCTGTGGAATGGCAAGAGATTATGGGAGAGGATGAATGTACTGCATGGGTAATCTATCTTTCTATATGTATATGTTTATGTCTGTATTTTGGTTGTATATTTAGGTTAGATCTTAAAAATTTAAATCTTGAAGGTTGCTCCGAAGGAACTTGAGAATCTAGAGGAAGAATGGGGCCTCATTCAAGATTCCATTTTAAACAGCATGGTGCACATTCACAACCAGATCTTTGGCTCCCCTAATGTAGTTGAAAATGTAAGTTTTTTTTTTTCTCTCCATTCCTTCTGTGCATGTCTTACTCTCGAAACCGATCTTCCTGTTCCTTCGTTTTTTTCTGTGGGTAAAACGAAGGTCGTGTTTGATTCGATGCGGGAAGTGTTCCTGCGGTTATATTTTAGATACTGGGGAGGAGAGTTGCACGGTTGTGCAATTATATCATGTGAATTTGTGAAATCTTCCCACTGCACCTCTGTTTGAAATTTTCCATAAAAAAGATTCAAAATATCCATCGACAATTGCCTCTCTGATGTTGGTGGATACTTAGATTGTCTCCAAAACTTGTAGAAATTCTTTTGACGTTGATAGTTTGTGGCGCAATTTCCTACTGTGCAATCCTTGGGAGGTTTGGCGGCCAAGGGATTGGGATGAAAATCACCTTCAACGGGAAAGGAGCATTTTGGGGTGAAAGGAATGAAGTTGTAACTGTCAAAATGAAAAAGAACAATTTGCCCACTTGGATCCTTTGTTGGTGTAGAAATTCTCATTAGTCAAATAACCAAATATATCACAAAATATCACCACATTTTAAATACAACATGGTGTCGGCAATGTTAATGCACTCCCCATCACCCCTTTGAGAATTTTTTTACACACATCTATGGAGGCAATCCACAAATTGATGATGTACTAATCCCAGGGATTATCATGTCGGGTCTACATTGGTAGTTGGGAAATTATATGTTTGTTTCTTTTCTCACGCGACTTTGGCAGCTGCTAATATCTTATTCTATTTTTGTCCGGTTTCAATCAGATCTCTGACGCAGAAAATCTGTTTTCCTTCATCGAATCTTATAGATTGGGTTTGGTAATGGTCAAAGGTGAATTCTTCTTTTGAACTAGTTCTATAAATCAATACTATATTGTGCAATGGTCTTACACTGTTGTCTTTCTATTGCCAGCCCTTCCAGCTTTACTACCGTGTAGCCTGGATGCTAAGATTGTGCCTGAACACTTACTCTCTCTATGCTTGGGATATGAAGAAAAGTTTGGACAAATGCATCACCCAGCTCGGATCTACAATATTTATAAGGTTATCCACGTTACTTAGGATTTGCTTTGCATCTTGATTTTCTGTCGCAGAAAATTTATGATATGCTTCTTCCTTTACAGGATTCAAATGCTCCTGTGATGGCTAAAATGGTAAATCCACTTATCACCATTCAGCAGCGGCTTCTCTTTCTTTTGATTGAGTGGCCTGATCATCCGGGCCTCCAGAAAGTTTTGGATATAATCAAGATGCTGTTAGCTATTCCGTTGACTACGCCTCTGCCGAAGGTAGTGAGTTTAGTGCCAGATCCCAGTTTTCTTCTGGCTACTGCTTCAATAAATTTCTCAGATACATATGACGAGGATACTTGTAGAGATTGATCTTGTCTATGCTACAGCTGTTCCTTACATTTTTATTTCTTTTGTGAAGGTTCTTTCTGCTCTTCAATTTTTACTTAACAAAGCTCATCAACTGGAAGAAAATGCTCCAAAATTATCTGTTTCTGGTTAGTTATTCCCCTTAAGAAAATTGGCATTGGTTTGCAGTATTTCTACTAATGTACTAATTTGTTGTTTACAGGTCAGATGCAGCCAATTCTTAACCTTGTTTTCACATGGCAAAAGATGGAGCTCGAGTCTTGGCCCGCTTTGCTTGATGGAGTTCAGGAACAGTATGAAGTTAATTCTGGGAAGGTAAATCACGGTGGCCCACCGACAATTCCCTTTTTCAGTTTTCTCTGTAAAAATTGAATGCAGATTGTTCTCTCTCTCAACCAAACTTAGGGGCTCTCCAGAAAATATGTTTATTTTTCCAAATGTTACTGCTAGGGTTGTTTTGTAATATTGCTTGGTAACTCAACAAAAGTCATTTGAGTTGCTTGTATTCACATACAGATAAAATGTTTTATATTGGAAATCTCTTATCGGACAACGAGGGTTTGCCATTACTTTTTAACATTTAAGCAGTACATGCATTGTACGTGTAAAGTAATTGCTAATCCTGCTATTTTACGCTGAACACTGCAGCTGTGGTTTCCTCTGTACTCTGTGCTCTATCGTGGGAAAACTGCTGACGTCTCTGGAGATGATCAATCTACGATCCAGAGGCACGATAATCTTTTTGAAATTAATTTGGTTGTAGGTAATATGTTAATATCTGTTTAAATTCACACTGCTAAAAATTTGCAGCCTGGAGGAATTTATGCAAACCTCCTCTGTTGGAGAATTCAAGAAACGCCTTCAACTTCTTGTTGCTTTTCATGGGCAGATCAATACTGGCTTGAAACTTTATTCATGGTAATTTTCATGGTTCCTACCGTCGTTTTTACTTGGTATGATACAATCAGTTCGGATTTTATCTAATTAGACAAAGTTACCTTCATTCAGGTCATACCTTTTACACATTAGTTATGGATTATTTATGTGCTCATATTCAAGTTGAGGCCCTTAAGTATATTTTGCCCTCTGTTCAATGGACTTAAGAGTACAGGGCTGATTTTGTATTGTGAAATTTGGGCATCCAACTTAAAACCAATTGGTGATAAGTAGAGAGGCCCCAAGAATTATATATTTTTGTGCGTGGCTTAAAACCCGATATGGTATTATAGTTTTCAACACCCCCCTTCAAGTGTGCTGAATTTTGAGCCTAACACGTGGACATTTTTTAAATGGGTGACCTGAAGTGAATGGGCCCTTTGGGCCAGAGAAATAACCCGCTCTAATGCCATGTGAAATTTAAGCATCCAACTTAAAACCAATTGGTTATGTGGAGAGGCCCCAAGACTTATATAGTCCCTGTAACTATTTTATCTTGTTCATGTAATTCTTGGTTGGAAACAAGTTTGTAAATTCAGGATTTTTCTGTCCCACTTTGGTTGGTGAAAGTTTGAAGTCCTGAAGATAAGTAATCTCAATCTCGACACCTGATATGGGCTGGATCTTTAAAGATGATATTTTCTAGTTATTCATATCAATGGCTTATTGCGATCTCCATTCCTAGTAGTTACCGCCTCAATGGAAAGTTTATTTTATAATAGTAATAGATGTTTCTGGGCTTTGGTAGTTGGAGATTAGTTCTGACTTTCCAGCTAATATCAGTGAGCTATCATATATCGATAAAAGAAATAAAAAGAAACAATCGCAATAGATGTGGCGTAGCGGATTTTATGGAGAAAGAGAGCAGTTTAATTATATTATTGCTAATGAAGAAGAAAGTTTAGAGAGAAAAGAGAAACAAAAAAAAAGAAAAAAAGAGAGAGTACCGCTTTATTAGTTTTGGCCTTCTCTTACACTTATCATATAGGAAAATAGTCGGTTTTCAATATGGAAAACCTCAAAAAAACCCCGGTCGTGGCCCCCCACGACCTAGGGGGCACCTGTCTAATGACTCACGTAGAACTCTCACAATACCTACTTGAGGAAATTTGAGCAACACGGCAGGGTGTTCCATAAGTTGGTGGAGGAAGTCAGAGACTTTTTGATTGTGCATGTGCTTGTTCATTATTTAGTGGTGTAAAATTTGTAGCCGGCATATGTAATTGGGATATGTTTGTAAGGTTACAACTTATTTGAGGTCAAGTTGCGCTTGCTTATAAAATTGTTACCTTCATACTTGTTTAGTTTTTTGCCATTTTAATGAGATTAAAAAGAAAATGGTAAATGATCTGGCTGTGGTGAAGAAAGTCTAATAAGTGGCTTATCACAATTTTTATTCATTTCTGCAGTCATGGTCTCATTAAAAATGTGGAGAAGATTGAGGAGATGGAGAATGTGGCGAAGTTAAAGAGTGTGGAGAAGATCTTATATAATGTTTTCGGCTACTATGTACAATTCTTGCCTGTGTAAGTTCCCCATAACGTTGATTGAAAATCCTATGTTAAGTCATCTTTGCTAACTTGTTCTGTATCACAGAGTTTCGCAGCAAATAGAAGCTATCAAAAGAAATGTATCAGCAGATTTGAGAGAAGTTGTGAAGCTATATCGTTGGGAGCGTCGTGATAATTACTTGTCCTTGGAGACCTCCAAAAGCTCTCGTCAAAAGCTTAGAAAGCATATTCAGAAATTCAATGTAATAAGATTGCATTTTTTTTGTGTGGAAGTTTTATCCATTGCATTTATCTCTTCAACATGTCATTTTTTGTATTTCATTTTTCGTGAACTATTATTTTGTTTCTGAGGCCAGGAATTTTTGTAACAAAAGAGCTTTCCTATGCGTTAACTAAACCAGTGTCCTTTTTTCTTTAGTGTAACTTCTTGCATGTGGACACTATGACAGTCATGTTTTGGGTCTTTCATTAGTTAGGATCATTCACTGTTCTTATATTTAGTGCCAATGGGTCGCTCTTTTTTGGTATGGGTCTGATTTGATCTTTATTTACACCAATTTTCTTTTTTAAGTCATTCTTTTGTATAGCAGATCTGGAACCGATACTGATTCTTATACTATCAATATTAAAATAGAGCTATTATATTCGTACCGTTTTTGGTCATTATGATTAATACAAGTATGGTTTTGTAGTTTGTTATGTCTTTGGGGTCTGATAGTGATGTATTGATATGCTAGCCAGCTAAAGGATAGAGAAATGTATATCAGCCTCTTGCTCACAGTGTACTTGGGTCCATCATTGAAATTAGTGTTACTGATAAAAAGTTCTTTTTTTCTCTCTCGACATCTACTCGTATTGTCCTCCAAAATCTGTTCTTTATCTTCTTGCTATTTGATCTTTTTATTGGGTGTATCTGAAATTCTTTTCTGAAATTTTTTCATACTTCTCTATACAGGATGTGCTGCAACAACCAGTAATGTTTATTCTTAACCAAGAGGCAGAAAAAAGGATTAAAGGTCAATCTGTGTTTGGGAAAAAACTTTCCAGTGAAGCTTTTGAAAGGTCAATTGTTTCACAGTTTTCAGTTGATCTGAAGCTATTTAGTGATGAGGAAAGGTGAAATTTTTTATCCGCAAACAAGTTCTTTTTATACATATATCAATCAAGTGTCTAAAAGATTGGTATTTTGGTCTGACTTGTTACATTTTTGGACTAGATTAATATGGTATACTGAGTGGAGAAAGAAAGTTGTTTTTGCTCTGGAACACTGGTGCGCTACAAGGGTATCTCTGATGGGCCTTCCATACCTATCCTTAAAGGATGCTGAAGGTTGAACGTTTTTTCGAATATGTTTTCCCTCCTGTTTATCTCCCCTCTCCTATCTCTGAATACAGTTCAAATATTCTAATTTACTGCTTCCACAGACACTGAAGGTTTCATCCGCCTATCCTTAAGTTCTCAGTCTACATGCCTTATGTACTCTGAGGAATGGAGTAAGTTATGGTTCTCAATTGAGAAGATTTTCCGAAGGGTAACTGAGTGTGCTGATCTCTGGGAGATAGAAAAGAAGAATTTTGGAAAACGAAGAGCTCTTTCTGACCTTTTAAAGCTTTTAGAAAGCTGTGGGTTGTCAAGGCACAGATCTATGAGTTCTGAGGTATTTGTACAGAATGTGCTATGTTTCTTCGGTTTTTATTTATTTATTAATATTCTTGTTTTTCATCAATAAAAGTTGATATATTAATATATTTTAAAGATTACAATAAACACTTGACATACATATGGATGTCATGATTTATACAATTATGGTTCTTGATGTTTGGTCTGATGGTTAAATGTTCACCTATAGGATGCACACGGATCCAACCAACCAACTAGCTGGTTTCTTCAGCCGTCATACAATATGCAGCACTTGCTGGTGCCACCAAATGGGAACTGTAGTATAGTTGATGCCACTTGTAATAGCCAGTCCCTGAAGCCCCTTCCTAACAACTTTGATTCATGCTGGATAGCTGCAAATCACTTCTACTACAGTAGCATGGCTATGGTGCACCTCCTGCGGAAAATATGCCTAAATTTTCACAAAGATATCAGTCTTGATCAGGTACTACAGATCCTACTTATCTGTAGAAAGAATATTGTTGTTATTGAAGTTTTCATTTTGTCACACTAATTTATTTTTATGCTTTATGTAGGTTACCAGATCAGTCTCTTTCCTAGAACATCTAATCATAATACAACAAGAGCAGCGATCCGTCGCATATAAGCTTTCTGAGGATATACAAAACTTAAGGGGTTCTTTAAATTCGTTAAATGATTTCCATACAAATCCCTCGTTTACTGACCATGTTACTACTGCTGAGAGCTTGGTATCACTTAAACAGCATGCCACGCGTAAGTGCATGTGGAAGCAAAAGGTGACTTTTCACTTGGGAATCTCTTTTAAGATGTTTGTTGAATTACATTGTTTGTTATGAGGTCCCTGAGATAGTGATTTCTTATTTGCTTCCTCCACTTTCAGAAACTGTTCGACAGCCTCTATGCCTTATCACATGAAACATCTTTGTTTCTGAGGAAAGTTGAAGTTACCCATTTAAACACTTGCCAAAGTGTTAAGTTTGAAGCTAACGAGGTTCTTGCTTGCATTGAGAAACTTCTTCCAAATATTCGAAAGTCTAAGGTGAGCATCTCTTCATGAACAAAGGTATCTTTGACTTTTGGTTCTCAGTTTTTGGCTCTTAACTTGAAATTGTATTACAGGAGTTACTAGATCAATATCTTCTCGGTGGTAACAAAATTTTGACAACACCAGAAGCCTTCTCACTGCCCTTTATAGTTTCGAAGCCGATGGAGCAATTAGTTATGCAGAACTTTGTAGTGTTAAGTGAACTTGAGGAGAATATCCAAGCTTTCACCAAGCATGATGTTGATAAAAGATCAGTGAAAGAGCCGCTGATTGGACATTTTCTAGACCTTCTCAACAAGGTACATGTTAGTTCGATTTTGCATGCTCTGGGCTTATTCACAATCTTTATGAATCTGGTGAAAATGTGATTATATTTTCATATCTCATTTTCTACTCTCATGGGTCTGGATTCTTGATGTTGAATTCCTTAACAAAGCCGGTTTGAAAATCTAAAACAAACTAAATTAAGTTAGTGTTTACCTTCACAACATTCGCAGGGGAAGGCGACAATGCAAGAATTCTGCTCTTTTCTGGAGCCAATCCAAGATATCAGTGTACCTGACAATGATGCATCTTCAGATAAATCTTCTGATTGTGAAGCTAAATTTGCTAGCTCTTTCAATGAAACTTTGGTTCTGATTAGGGTTGCGTATGAGAAATTTGGATCATTGACTAATGGTCTTACTCATTGTGAAGACTCATTGTCAGAAAATATTAATCAGTGGAAAGTTCTAGTGGGATCATATCGAGCGAATATGAAGTTGGACTGTATACACAAACAACTTGGTGAAACGATCACGACTGCTGTATGAACCTTTCTTCTATTGATCTTTTGTAGCATAAGGCTATGGAATGATTTTGGTTCACTCTTTCACTTATCATAGATCCTCATAAAATTGAAAATTCTCTTAACAGGTCCACCTAATAGACAATGCCGGGAAGAGAATCTCTAATGTAGATAATCAAATACAGACATGTCTGAATCATCTTCATTTGTTAGTAAATCCTTTACTGACCTTGGGGGATGGTTTTCTACTCGAATTCATAACCATGCACAAAAAAGTAAGTTGCTCTTAGATTGTTCTATTTTTATTTTTAATTTTCATAATTTTTTCATATCTTCATTTCCAGGTAGCAGAAATGACACACATGCTTGCAAATGTGTTTGTTTCATTGTATTCTAAAGGATTTGGTGCTTCCACCGAAGACCAAACAGATGACACTGGTGGTGATATGTCTCAAGACGCAAGTGGAACGGGTATGGGGGAGGGTGCTGGTGTGAATGATGTGAGTGATCAAATTGAAAATGAAGATCAACTTGTTGGGTGTTCTGAGAAGGTACTGTGTCAGTGAACCTTGAGCACGTTATCATTCTGTTATTTGATCATCCTTTTTCTTACCTAAACTGTAAATGAACGCAAATTATGATTTGATGGGTTTCCTTTGTGCTGCAGCCTTCTGATGAACAAGATACGTCAAATGAGGCCCCAAGTAAGAATGACAAGGGAATAGAGATGGATCAGGACTTTGCTGCAGACATACTTAGTGTAAGTGAGGACTCTGGAGATGATGACAATGAAGACATTGAGGATGAGAAAATTGAATCCGCAATGGGAAGTACTGGGGAGAACAATGAGGTAGTTGATGAAAAACTTTGGAACAAGGATGACGAAGGAAATCCTGATACCACAACAGAAAGGTATGAGGAAGGACCATCTGTCAGAGATAAGGATTCTAGCTCTAGGGAACTTAGGGCAAAGGAAGATGATGCTAATAGTTTGGGTGAATCTGGAGAGCTTAATGCAGATGAGCCTGACAAAGATAACACAAGAGATGGAGATGAGAATGATTCTGACCCTGATGAGAATGTGAATGACATGGAGCTTGACAAAGAGGCAGCATATGCTGATCCTACAGGAATACAGATAGATGACCAAAGGCAAGGACTTGAAGAAGATGCTAACATGGAAGACATTGAAGGTTCTGATACCTTAGAAGAACAAGAAAGCACTGCTACTATGGAAGAGGAAAATGCCGAGAACAATAATGCAAGTGATGATGATGGAAAGACCAATCAACTAGATGAAGAAGCAAAGCAGACGGAATCTGAGCAAGTAGATGGAGATTCTGAGAGTTGTGATCCAGAGAAGGATCACGAAGTTGCAGAGATGGATTTGTGGGCTCCAAGTCAAAATACGTTTGAACTGGGAGAGCCTAACTTCCCTGGGAATACTGCGCCTTCTGCAGTTTCTGGGATGCAGCCTAAATCTGATGCACAAACGTCAGAATCAAGATCTATAGCACCAAAGCCACAATGGTCCAATAGTGAGCACATGGAAGATGGTATTGCTCCGTCGATGGGGTTACCTTCTGGTAGCATCCCTGAGACTGAATTGACGATGCCAGACTCTACCAAGGGTGAACAGCTCTGTGCGGATGAACAAAAAGCTCAATCACCGCAACAGGATAACTCTTCTGTGGAGAGGGCTTATCCAAACCCTCACAGGAGTGTTGGGGATGCATTGCAAGAATGGAAGGAAAGGGTCAAACTATCCGTTGATGCAGAGGAACTTAGAACAGATGCTCCTGATGATATGGAGGAAGGTGACGCAGATGAATATGGATATGTTCCAGAATTGGAAAAAGGAACTTCTCAGGCTCTGGGGCCTGCAACTTCCGACCAGATTGACAGGAATATAAAGGGTTGCAACCCAGATGGTGATGAAAGTCTTACAGAACAGAAAGGAGACTTCACTAAGAAGGAAGTTCAGAAGAAAGAATCAGAACTGCTATCTACCAGGAGTCACAGTACTCTTATGGACAAACTGGATGCGCAAATGTGTAACTCGGGCCTCAGGGATGAGGTACCACTGAATGGAGCGCTTGAAGATGGTAGGAGTGGTGCAGATGATGATCCAGAAACGACATCAAAGAATATGGTCTCAATAAAAAAGGATGAAGAGATGTTGCAACTTAGTGACCTCACCATGAATAATGAGGAGCTGGGGAAAGCCGAGGACCTTGAGATATCTGGTAATATCGAAGTTGATGCAACCACACTCTGGAGAAGGTATGAGCAAATTACAACAAGGCTGTCACAGGAGTTGGCTGAGCAGCTACGTCTGGTCATGGAGCCCACCCTGGCTAGAGGTTTGGAAGGAGATTATAAGACTGGCAAACGAATCAACATGAAGAAGGTAAAGAACCCTAAATGTTATCGTACTCTTAAGTATTTTCACAATTATTTGCAGTTGCCTATGGTATCTATGTGTTTATGTACTGTGCATTGTTCTTAACCTTCATTTGTTTCTCATCAGGTACCTTCATATATAGCCAGCGGTTACATGAGAGATAAGATATGGCTGAGACGCACTCGTCCCAATAAACGTGACTACCAAGTTGTAGTTGCTATAGATGATTCGAGAAGTATGTCAGAAAGCCATTGTCAGAATGTTGCGATTGAAGCTTTGGTCACTGTCTGTCGTGCTATGTCTCAACTGGAAGTGGGGCAATTGGCTGTCGCAAGCTTTGGAAAGAAAGGGAACATAAGATTACTGCATGATTTCGATCAGCAGTTTACTGGAGAAGCTGGACTGAAAGTGAGTGCTGCCAATCCTTGTTCATAAAATTTAAAATCAATAAGGAATAGGAGTTGTTGGTTTCTATCGGGACATATAGAACATACCTGACGCTGATAGAAAAAGAATCATATAATAGCTTTTATTTTGAGATTTCTAGATATATATAGCAGCCCCCCACACACACAACCCGCACCCAAAACTCTGGCCTATTAGACATGACCCCATTTTTCTAAGCTTTCGATATACAAACCCCCCGCTACCAGAAAAGGGAAAAATTTGTAGAACCATAATTCGTGATTTTGAACTTGTTGGAATTCTGACTGCTCCAAAACCAGGTGTTTTATGTCTAGGAAGCTCTTTTTTCCAACCGTAATACTTTTGCACTTTAAATTCTCAAATGATATGTAGCGCCTTATTTGATGTTTTTTGGAACAGATGATATCGGGTTTGACATTTGAGCAAGAGAATTCCATAGAAGATGAGCCGGTGCTAGATCTATTGCTGTATCTGAACAAGATGCTAGATGCTGCAGCGACGAATTCACGTCTTTCTTCTGGCAAGAGCCCTCTGCAACAGCTAGTCTTGATCATTGCAGATGGTCGATTCCATGAAAAGAAGGTATATCTTGGATCTGGTTATGTTCAGGAATTATATTATAAGGTTTGCTGCCTTGCAAAAATTTAATTTTTCTGACTAACAGGAGAGACTGAAGCGCTGTGTTAGAGATCTGTTAGGCAAAAATAGGATGGTTGCTTTTCTGCTATTAGATAACCCGCAAGAATCCATCATGGATTTTGAGGTAATTCCTTAAAGCTTCTTGCTAGCTGCTTGTAGACGCAAGTTACATTTAACACCACATTTCATCTGATATCTCGTGCCATTGCCTCCAGGAACTATCATTTCAAGGTCGGGAGTGTGTAAGACTCAAATATCTGAACTCGTTTCCTTTTCCATACTACATCGTATTGAAGAACATTGAAGCACTTCCCAGGACACTTGCTGATCTATTGAGACAGGTAAATTGACTTCTAGCTGTCTACCTCTCTCATTTATTTGCAAGGATATTCAGTAATTACATTTTCATTTTTTGTCCTTGACTGCAGTGGTTCGAGCTAATGCAGAACGTAAGAGAATAGATCAAATTTGCTGCAGAGCTTAAGACAGCCTGGAGTGAAAGGTGGTTACATTACAAAACCTGCTTTAAGAGGATCCAACAGTAAATTCTCTATCCAAAGTTACATGGTTCATGAAGATTGCTTGTGGAGCCGCTTGTAGGGCTTTCCATGCGTTGAAACTTAAAAACAAAAGTGGTCCAAGTACGTCAGCTGTTGGGTAAAAAAAATGTCACTGTACAGTTTCTCTATGGCTTTGTAATTTGTAAATTTACTGTAAAATCGTCATCATCCAATTTGCAAACAAAAAATATGACCTTTGGACATGAGATTCTTCATATGAAAATCTCGTAGCCAATAAGAAATGTATAGCATTTCAGCAAACTTCCATTCCTGCAGTTTGCTTTTTTTCAGGAACAAAAAATATGACCTTTGGACATGAGATTCGTCATATGAAATCTCTTGTAGCCAATTGTGTTGTAGACTTGTAGTAGTTTCTGAGTTTCTGTTACCGAGTTTAATTAGAAATGAGCCCTTTCTTTAAGGTTTTTGATTGGTACATGGAGTTCTTAAAGTAGAAGGTTGCCTATTGGTGAACTTCTCAATGGAGTACTTGTGGCGTTTAATTTCAATGTAGGAATCCACGGTTAAAAGCGTACAGTCCACATGGCAGACTCTCTCTCAAGAATTTCACCACCTAGGAAAGAGATTGTCCGATGTACTCTGTTTAATATAGAGAAAGAGGTGAAGTGAAGTGAGGTGATTGTTGTCAGTATGCTACCTACCTACCTAACTATGTGAATTAGCTCGAACAGGTCATATTTTATGCTTTTCTCGCATCTGAATGTATGTTGTATGCTTTTCTTGGGCCAATGAAAGAAGAATAGTTCCTTTAGTGATCTCATTAGTACTGCTGTGAGTTCATCGTGAATCAAGTTCCATGTTAGAGAGTAGAGACAGTTTGATGGTATATGTATAATTTAATGGCTAGTGCTCAAATAATGTGCAGTGGAGCATACCTATTTATCCACAAGGAACGAATATTCCAATAGTCTTTAGTTTGAACAATTTTCCCACTGCTTCCGCCAAGAAAAAACTGGTAATCATCATATCCATTTACTGTGCAAAATCAGTATAAAAAGAAAGAGGCCCAGGTTCGCTGCTGTATTGCTTCACTGATTCTGAATCCCACTCGTTGAGTATGGTTAAGGAGTCAAGCACACAACATAAGCACAAGTGGAGTACGCAGTGTGCAAGGGTGTTCAATTCAATCACCATATATATATATATATATAGTAAGGTGTCTAGCTTGTTACATACACAGTATTCGTCTTTGTCCTTGCATGGTTAAGAGATGGTAACTACTAGGACTTGTGCTTCGTATGTGGCCATGATCGTGGTACAGCTATCTTATGGCGGTTCCAGTATTCTGGCTAAGATATCTCTAGAGAAGGGAATGAATCAACAAGTTTTTATAGTTTATCGGCACCTAATTGCTATGCTTGTATTAGCCCCTTTGGCCTATGCATTTGAGAGGTAAGTACTTTTGCTTTCCACTCAAAGTGCTTTATAATCTACCTTGCTTAGGGACTCAATGTTCAAAGACCCTGAAAATCCAAAGCTGCAAATTCTTCAATAAATTTTGAAATAGTACCTTGAAATTAAGAATACAACTAACATCAGCAGCAGCAGCTGTACAATACAAACACTTTTCAAATGGTTAAGAACACTACAGAAATGATTGCATAACTTCTTCAGAGCTCGAGGAGTGTTGTGCTAATGGTTTTAAACTTTTAATTGACATCAAGGATCGCATGTTCTTTTGCATTTTCTTATAAAGTGATAATGCACTGCAGGAAAACACGCCCTCCACTTCCATTTACAACTATAATGAAGATCTTCGTTCTTGCATCACTCGGTAGCACTCTCAATCTGAATCTTTACTATGCTGGACTAAAGTACACTTCTCCAACTGTTGCAACTGCCTTGACTAATGTAACTCCTAGTCTCACATTCTTAATCGCGGTTTCACTCGGGTAATAGTCCATCATTATCATGACACATACAAAAACATAAAACACAAGTACTACTTCCAGTCTTCCACCTTTCCCCAGAAATCCACGATACCCATACCTACTACAAAATGCTGACGGATATGTTTTTTTCTTTCCTCTCATTCAGGATGGAGAGAGTTATGCTTCGGAGTATTAAAGGTCAAGCAAAGATTATAGGTGCTCTTGTTTGTGTTGGAGGAGCACTAATATTTACATTTTGGAAAGGAGATTACCTACTCAGAGACTTTAACCAGAGGCCATTGATCAACATCCACAATACAAAAGGTTCACTCGGGTCAAGGCACCATGAAAATGATTGGATCAAGGGGTCAGCTCTTGTTTTGGCTAGCAATGCTGCGTGGAGTGCATGGTTTATTCTTCAGGTCTGATCTGGATGATCCCTATTGAAGTACATCAATTTTACATTCATCAGAATTGTTGTTTGATTGATAAATACTTCTTTTATTCTTTCTTTTGTTCACGCGCATCCACAGGCACTGATCTGCAAGGACTATCCAGCCAATCTTTCGCTGAACACTTTGATTTGTTTCTTTGCATCATTGCAATCTACCGTTCTTGGATTTATACTTGACAGGCAAGCAACCTCATGGAAATTGGGTTGGAATGTTCAACTCTTCACCATTGTGTACTGTGTAAGTTTACTTTAACTCATTGATGCCGGAAGTTATACTAATGAAGGGACAATATCATGTACAGAACGATGAAAGGGTATTGTGCCAGGGTAACTAAAGTACTTCAATTTTTCATGACAGGGAGTTCTGAATTCTGCTCTAGTGTACTTCCTACAGACATGGTGTATCAATGAGAAGGGACCAGTTTTCGTAGCCATGTTTTCTCCATTACTACTTATCATTATTGCCATATTCTCTGCAATTGCCTTTGCAGAGCGGCTACACGTAGGCAGGTACGCCGCAAAGTACAGAGTGCTCTAGATTCCATATATCAATAATTGTTTGTTTTAGTTGTATCCTTGGACTTGCTAGTGCATTTTTTATCTACATTTCAATCCTTACACGACTCCTTTTACTGATAGTATATCTTACTAAGTTACCTTGCATTTTGGCTTTGCTTTTTGTCCTTGATGAGATTTCTTTCTTATACTTTTCGCAGTTTCATTGGTTCAGTCATCATAATTTTTGGCCTGTACTGTGTCTTGTGGGGCAAGACCAAGGATGGTTCTGTAGAAAAGAAGCCAGATAGCAAAGAAAGTTCTTTCAATACACAAAAATTAGAAATAATATTAGATTGTGAACTTGCAATTGAGCAGAAAACAAGTGAAGAAAAGGATCGTCCAGCTTTACTATCCAGTGGATCATTATCCAAACAGGCCTCGTTCTCGAAAATGTAAATAAGTACAGACGAAATTCTCCAAAGGAATTGCTAGAATATAGTCTAAGAATTTCATATTTAATGACCGTGTACCAAATCATAAACCATCTACTCCATAAATTTTGAGATTCTAAAATTGAAGAAATAAAAAAAACACGGAATTAGACAGAATGTTGTTTACATGGGTCAAATTAGTAGGTCTGTGTATCATTACTGGTTTGTAATTTAATTTTGGCTAGGGAAGAAAGCCAAACCGAATTATGAGAACTCCACAATTCCGACTGTTGGGTTGGAATGCATGGAAACTTTGGACACCTTAATTAACGTGGTTTCTACTACAAACGTCGCGCACATTTCTTTGGAAATCTTCTCTTTAAATGAAAAATTCCATCCCGTAAATAAAAAAAACTCAAATCAGCTCACTCACAAAAAAAAAAAAAGCTCACGGCACATTTCATTTTCATTTCGCGAAAACATAAAAAAGAGGCTCACGCTCTTTTTCATTTCCACTCCATTAAAAAGCAAAATAAATTTCAACCAAAACTGTGAAGAGTACATTATAACACTGATGTTCGCAAACCCAATAAATAAATAAAAGTAAGCCTCTCAAAATATCTCCAAATGATTGAGATGTATGTTGTCGATGGAGAAGTTGATACATAAGTTAATGCTTATCATACATCTTCATAGACCTCTTCTTATGTGATCTACACAGACGATGTAATAAATCGAACGGAACTGTGCAATTCTTCAATCAATGTAGAGTTCAAACTTGCAAACATAAGAGGAATATAAGAGGAACTTTATAGTAGTTCTAAGAAATTAAGAGCCGAATATTTGGCTACTGCAATAAGTTATTACTCAATCGATCTAGTGGTTAGAGATCACAAAGAAACCAAAAATATCCCCACCACCACAGACATGACCTTGAATCTGAATAAACATCGAGCACTATGCAAGGATTATCTATGTAGATACAATGACATTAGAAAATAGATAGCCACCTTCACCTCAGTGCCCAAACCATACTGTTTGCAACAAAATACAACACTTACATACGCATTTTGGAGGGTATATAGATCAATGTATTCATACGATCAAAAGGTGAGCACAAAAAAGGCAGTGCTCAGCCTACATCTTCATAGATCATATTAAACAATTTGTAACCAAAGCCAACACCTATTAGCATATGCATTCAGGGACCTCACTACCAATCTGGAATAATATAAAAATTGTAAATGTCTAAAGGTGAAACATGATAGTTTATTACTTTCAAATTTCTAACAAAAAATCCATGCCTAACTACAAACTTTTCTTCATTTGACACTATAACAGTTTCCCACAATTTGTTCAACAATGTAACAGAACCTGCCTTTAGCACAGTTCGATCATATTCATAGAATAATTCCAAAAGATGTAAAACCTATTTGTTCCGATATTTGGCTAACGCGTAAAGTTTTTCTCACTCAATTCCAACAACTGAACATCACAAAGAAAACAAAATCAACTACCAGGATAGGCTGAAAACACAATTAAAAAAGAAGGTAGAGCAAGAAAGAAGACCTGCTTTCGAAAGGCTGCAGTTTCTCGTGTCATTTTAGATCCCCAGTTATCATTTAGATATCAATTGCATTAGATTTGAACTGGAAAAATTAGTCACAAAATTAATAGAATTGAACCAAGCATTCAGTAGATGTAATGATTAATGCATTAGGATCGAACAACTATTCACCAGTAGTAGTTACAAAAAAAACTGGAATCCACAAAAACGAAAACGAAGTACAGGAAGAAAAATAATAGCCAGTTAGTTACAACCAAAAAATAATTGGTTGCAAAGGAACCACTAAATGATGAGTTCAGCTGGGAGCAGGTAACTCATATTTATGAAACTACTATAGTCTTAACTGTTCTTTTGAAGCATAAAAGACTAGTAAGATATAAATGAGACATGCAAAACTTGCTTTACTTACATGTTCAATTCTTACTGTTCTCTCACTAAACTCTCTCCTCCAGCCTCTATTTTTCTGTTGACAATTTTTTGATTCCTCCTTTACACATGCATAACCGATATTAGGATATCTTGTATGAACACATGCAGGTGTTCATACAATCCTGCATGTCGATATTGTTTTGCCGAATTGCAACTTGGGGAGGAGGGAATCCCTCTATTGAAGCTTATTTATAAAATTTAGTTTGCTATAAGGTCTTTGTATCATATAGCCGTGTAGGCACATGGTGGCCTGAGTTGCAGAATTTGTGGTTGTGATATGATCTTTGATTTTAGGCAACTACGCTTCCATACATCTTCTTGTAATGATAGTAGACAATTTTGATAACCTTTATTATTGCATGGACCTTTTCTTATTGAGTCTATCAATATGGAAGATGATGTTGCATGATGAGTATACATTACAGTATTCGAGTACACCCATATTCCTTCGACGTTACAATTACACATTCAGATTGTTGTAAAATTTTACTTTTGTTTGAATTATTCTTTTTGTTTATATCTGCCACAAATAGTAGCGTTTGAAACTTAGATATTCTGCCTCTGTGTTTGAATTGTTCTTTTTGTTTATTGTACTAGGGTATTTATAGGTGGGATTGTTGGAAAATTAGCTTCTTGCTAATGATTTAAGTGTTAATGTAATCTGTTTAGTTGGAATATTTAGCGGTATTATCCTTAACATAAGCACAACAAGAATGGAGAAGAACAACACTCTTTTCCGATTTCGACTACCATATTAAGATTTATACATCTAGGACAGACCATTGATGAAGAACCCTGAGACTGATTAATACTGATCTAAATCTCAACTCGAGGCCTTATTCGTATTTTAGGTATTCTTGATCAAGATTGACACTCTTTTCCAATTTTGACCACCATATTAAGATTGGCAAGACTATATATGAAGAACCCTGAGAGTCTGAGACTGTTTAATATTGTTCTAAATCTCAACTCAAGCTTGGGACTTAGATCTTAACCTAGTTTACCTTAAACACCTTGTGGTTATCGTTGTTAGTTAGTTGGTTGATGGAATGTCGTTGTTTAAGTTTGTTTTATAATTGTTTATAGTTTCTAAATTATCTTGTCTGTCATATTTCCTTTTGTGCAGTTCTTCCAGTCTATGTGAAGCAATGCGCAGCTGTGTTACTTGGTTGATTGTGTGAGACAGTTAAAGAATGATCTGAAACAAAAAGTGATGGAACTTTCTGAGAATATAGGTTTTGCAGAAATGCTATGTCAAGGGTCATGTTTATCACCGATTGTCTTTTCTTTCAATGAGAAACGACACCGGTTAGTTAATGGCCTGGCTTCAAATTTGTCGTACTGTAGAAAGTGCACAACCCTTCATGATACAGAAATATATTCGACAGTGAAAACGTTATTCAAGGAGTTTGAGCTGAAGGAATTGGTTGAAGAGGATTGTCGTAGAATGGCCTCTCAACATATTCCTTTTGCTGGCTGGCAGTGAACATAGGGGCCTTGTTGTCCTTCATTACAAACGGAGCAACTTTGACTTCATTATCTGTAACTTCAGCTCCCAGGTTGTTGTAATGGTCACAGGTTGCACTGAGTTTGTTCTTAACAAGTTCTCTGAAGAATTCCATACTGCATTTCATTTATTTTTGGTACCCAACAATATTGTGATAGACCAAAAAAGTTCGCTTTTCACTGTGGATGTAGGGGCTCAATTCCGAAGACGGTCACTCCGCATTGCGGTTTCTTTTCTATATAATAATTAATGCCCTGCAACATTCTGTGTATTCATTTGATATTTTAGAGTTAAGTGATAATGAGATTTTAGAGTTCAAGGACAATTTTTTTGAGAGAATTGGTTGTAAACGTACAAAGTTTAGGGGTTCAAGGATAAGTTCGGGTAAACTTCAACAATAATTTTATAATTTTTTGCATTCTCACCTGTAAATGCAGATTAAGAGCACAGAAGCTTCTCCATCGGGCATTCGGGTTAAGTGATAAAGCAAATATTTGATATTTCGACCAAATTACCACTTCATTTTCCTCTTGACCTACTGAATGTGTCGATCAGATATGTTGGCATGTATTTTGAGAGAATTGGCTTATAGTTCCCTCAAGTATGACATCCTCTGTGCTCTTCTTGTCATTGCACCCTACTTTTTGAACAACTACGAAACCACTATCATTTGAGTTTCATTCATCTGAAATCTGAATTTATACTAGCTTACTAAGGACTAGAGAGATTTCTTAAATTTTCAGAAAACTAAGTTCAGGTGAAAATACAGTGCAATAATGACTTTCAATTGTGATATGAGAGTTGAGGATTTGAAGTTCTTAAAGCCAGTTAAACATGAACTGTATGCACAACTAGAAAACCACTGTCCTAAAAAAATGAAACCAGGAAAACCTTGGTGAGCAATTGTATCAGGTCGAGCCTGGACACCTGAAGCCACAGGGGAAAAAATCATTAATACCAATTTTAAAAGAAGATCACCTGAAGCTTACTCTCTGTAATTCAAAATCTAATGGGACTCATTAGGATAATAACTAACATAATCTTTTTAATGGAATCATTCAAGCTTTTTTAATAATTCAACTAGCATCAGCTTTTTCTGTCCACTCAACTTCAAGGTCTCACGAACTTATATGAAGGTGAAACCTGGAGTAGAGAGAAATACGACTCCGATGATATAAGGAAATTAAGAGTGCATGTTGACCAATTACGAATCCATCAACATATTACTCTCAATTAGCTATTTAAACTCAATAAGTATCATCATAGCATTACAACCAGTCAGATTAAATATTTTTACCAATAATAGAAGGGCAAAAAAGGAGAAAACTTTATCAAGGCATGGAAACAAGGTACAATTAGAAATATGGCCTACATGATAAAAAAGCAGGATAATCTATTCAACATATTAGTTTCAGAAACCTAAGACTAGGCAAGAGACTTCTTGTGTGGAACCTCATCAAAAGTTGCTTACAACGATATAAATTTATCTACTCTTGACAAGGTTAAATATATATATCTACTTGAGCTGATACTTTCTGAGGAGGTTCTCCATTATGGGAAGACTTCGTCACCAAAAATCAGTCCTCAGTTCATCTTGTAAGTTCATTTTTGGTGGTGGAGTTCATTTGGAGTTTATCTATAAGGTGGAGTTCATATAACCATTCCTATGAAGCACATAGAAGGTAAACTGGATTGTAAAAAAATAAGAGAAAATCTTGCAGGCAAAGTTATGATGCTTGAGCGCTACGTTCAACCGCCAATGATGATAGGTGGTCATAGGGGCTCTTTGCTACAAAAGGAAACCCCAAGTAAATGGGTAGCTGATAATTCATAATAGTCAAACTGAAGATCTGAGTGCCAGACCAAACAGATACTCGTGAGACGGTGAGATCTAATTTGTGCATAGTAAGTAGCAAGCAACTTGTTAGCATCATCTAATTTGTGCTCTACTCTTGTGGCAGTAGGCAACGAACAGAATGAATTAGGTCACACCCAAATTAAAAGTGAGCTACAAATCCTACAATGGGATATATACATTTCCAGCGGAGTTTAAATTTTCCAGATCTATTAATTTGCAGCGGTCCTTCCAAAGATTCACCATAAATCAGAAAAAGGGAAATGCGTAAGTTAGAGAACTTTTTAGCTTTTACAGCACAGAGACTGCTACTGCAGATATATAGAGTAATACACAAACAAGGTCACATCAATCAAAATCCACAAACTCGGACAAAATCAATATTTTTCGGAACATCTAAGATAACATCCCATCTCACTAAGTCGTGGACTTCTATAAGGTCGATATCAATACTGAAAATTTTCATCTTTTCTCATAAATTTCCGTAACCGTTGATGTAGAGAATACAGGATCCGCTATGCTTCCAACTCTCAGATATACTCATACAGAGGGATTAATGATCCCATAATGAATTTTCAACTCTAATTCATCGATACCTCATAAATGCCTTAAAAAAAACTACGGTGGCGTGAAATAAACTGAATTTTCCAACGAAGATATGCTTTTCTCCCATTTGTAGATGAAATAACGTCGACAACTCTTATTACTCAGCCAGTTCTCAGAAAGCCGCTCACAGCATCTTGACAATTAATTCTCTGGCAACTTTTTTTTGTTTAGTAATGAGCAAAAACCAGTCAGGTCCAGGGTATCTATTCTCTTTCCAAGAGAGAAAGAGCTGACCAAATCTCCTCGCGTAGGTTTCCTACAAGGTTACCAACCAAGGGTCTATAACACTCTCTAGGAGCCATGTATCCATACTGATACAGAGTCAAAACCTGATTCCTTGGATATGTTTTCTATAATATATATATATATATATATATATATATATATATATATATATATATTATATATATATATATAATATATATATATATATATATATATATATACATATATATATATTATATACATATATATATATATATATGGATTCTAACCTTAGAACATGCTCGCATAAAAAAAACTTTGGACTTTTAGATGAAAAGTTCAAAAATGAACACTAATTTTTACATGGTTAGACATATCCAAATATTATAATTTTTTGTGAGAATGATCTTCATGGTGGGGAGATCATCTCCACAAAAAACCAGACCTTAATTCATTTGTATGTCGAAAATGTGGCTATAATGTGCGCATAAGAATGTGGCTCTATCCCTCCCTAATATATATACATGGAGCTTTGGGTTGAGCCTAAAAGTAGTCCTTAACCATTAATTCCATTCCAGACCTAAGGCCCCTAATGCTAAGCCTAGTTCAGTTGCACAAAAACCTTTCAACTTCATATAAACAAATGCACCAAAAAAATTCCAACCCAGTTCGACCAAGATAATATTGATCTTTCACATATACAAAACACAAAACATTTTGTCTCTGTATCCTACTGAAGAGGAACACGGAATACAATACACATACTGAAAGGATTTCGTGGCTGAGCCAAAATCAGCTACTGATGCTCCAAAATGCTGGCCCAGAGTTGCAGAGGTATAGGCTTCCCCTCTGCAATTCTAATTCTAATAGGACTCATTAGGAAAATAGGCCTGACATAATCTTCTTAATGAAATCAAAAGCATCTAAGAAAAGGCCTTAACCTAAGAAAACCCAATGCTACATCCATAAACGACTTAATTAAAGACCTACTTGGGTTTCAAAGCTCACCTGGTTTAATAATAGGTGGGGTGGTGCAAACAGTATAAAGGAACAATTAGATAGTGTGCTATGGTCTACTTAATGGTTTGATATATTCCCATTCTCTACTGTTAGCAGCGTATATCTGATCAACTTGAAAGACTAGAAAGAAATGTAAGTACAATTTCATAACAAATACCATTGCTTCCTGTTGTAGTTGTAGCTTTAGCTTCAGAATCGTCCTCTAGCCTCTTTCCATCATCATTTTCCAATAGTTGATTAGCTACAAAACCATATAAATATTAATTATTAAGGTATGTTTATGAAAAGTGGCAAATTATTCTGTAGCCAGCTAGTGTAACTAACCATCATTTGATTACACACTGCAAGGCTGTGTAACATATTATCCACCATGGAGGACAAACACTTTTTTTTTATTATTGGTAAGCCTGTTTTAAATGAGATCAGTAACTCTTTGATGCTAGCGGGGTTCGAGCCCTAGACCTCCGGTATCATCACCCAAAGGTTTTACCAACTTTGCTAGTCGGCAAACACTTTTTCTGTCCACTAAACTTCAACGTCTCGAGAACTTAAGAGTTTACCTCTGGCTTTCATTTTTTTTTATGAAGATAAAAGGTCATGCAGATCTTCATAAGAGCAGTGCAACTCCTTAGGCAATTCAACAATCTTTTTTTCAAAATAATGAAATAGCAATGAAATATAACCAAAAATAAAAGGACAAAAAACAAGAAAATCTATCCACATTCCCAAATGATTGAACCCCACATGGCATATCTATACGAAACCTTATTAATTTTGACTTGGAGATCTAATCACACATCTGTTTATCCACGAATCAAGGAACGGTTAAGATCACATATATGTTCCTTGACTAAAGAGGTTTGTGCATGTGGCCCACAGAAAAATACTTTTTGCCTAAAAAAGCAAAACAAATGTAGTAAGCAGAAAACATTTCAACATCGAACAGGTATCAGTTGTTGAATGGTAATGAAGTCATCATCATTTCCTTTAATCCACTTTGTCTTTCAAATCATTGACTTGTTGTTTACTCTATAGTATTTGTTCTTGTGTTTGTTTTCAATGCAGTGAACAACAATGGGTCTTCTCTCTAACAAAGTTGAGAAGACTCAGATTAAAGCACGTGATCATATATACACTTGGAGAGCTGTTTATACTTACTCTCATCATGGTAATAAATCTATCTTTCTCTTATTAATGTTGCTGCATATGGCTGAATTGCTTCAATGTATAATGTGGGTGTCACTTGAAATTCTAGTTTATGGCGTTTTTTGTCGGTGGATTTCTGGAATTTTTTGTTTTCATTGTTCATGTAGCACACTTGGTCATGTTTCAGGTTATGGGGCGTGTCAACTTAGAAATGTCCCTTGTTTAGGTTGTGGGGTTTGTCGAAATGTTTGAGTTGTGCTTTAGAATTGGGTGTTTTAATCATGAAGTAAACAAAGAAATCACCTTTGTCCTATCCTCTTTATAATCTTCGTCTCGTCGGTCCAAATGTGATGTAGCAACACCTTCCGATAGAGATTCAAGAAAGACCTAGAAGAAGTGAAGATAAGCCTTATTAAAAAAACACCCATTAGCATATCATATTTCATTTAAGGCATTGGTTGAAGTACAAGAAGTATGAAGACGTACAAAAGAATAGATACAAAATAACCTAGCTCCAAGACCAAGAAAGTTCAATGTGACTGCAGGAATCATATCCAATTGATGAAAATATGTGAGAAATTGAGTTAAGACCTTACCACAATTCCGTTACAAAGTTTTAGAAGCAGGACTACAATGAACGTGAAACGTGATTAAGAGACACACCAAAGCCGAGGACCGAAAGTTGGTGCCGAGCAGTCTAGAAAATATAAGATGACCAAGTGTTTTAAGAAACTTTGGTTTCAACATATCACAGAAAATTGTACATGTAGCCTTATTATTCTGCTATTTCATACCAATTTAGGGATTCAACAGTGCATAACTCAAACCAACACCAACTTGTTATAGCTAGAAGCACCAGCACATATGATAGGCACAAGAAGATAAGAATATGAAGGATGGGCAATTGGCCATTTCTCTTGTATAGTCTGTCCATGTTGTGACTTATGTCACAAAGTCACAAAGCTTTCATGCATACATATAGTGAAAGAAAGAAATGGATGAATATATAGATGCATTTAATTAAATGTTGTACTAATGTACTGTTAACAATGAGATCTATGCATTTCAGTGTTTAAGAACGGTCATATAAGACACCACTGTCCACCAGTCACTCATGTTTCAGCAACTATTAAGGGACATATAAAAGCCAAGCACATGTACTCAGGCTAAGAAAGCTGGAGTTCTGCACTGCAGACATTGTCAGACAATTTCGAATTTTTAACATTGATCTTTTTACATTGTCTAATATACTAATATCAAAATTATGAAAGGATACAACATCAATATAGTAATACATATATCACCATTAAGGAGGATAGGACACTATAATTCTACAAAACAATAAATTCCGCTGCTGTAAGATATAAAACAAATTAGAAAAAAACCACTAACCAAGGTGTATAAACAGTTCTTCACTGCAATACTGACAAAATGAAAATACACTCCAACTCGCAAAACCTACACAAATTTAATGAAGCAAATTAACCAACTAAGAACTATTGACCACAAAATTAACGAAACCAAAACAAAAGTAGGACTTCAAAGGTGAAACTATGGTAAGAAAATCTGTGTAAACCAAATGGTTGAATATAAAATCAGAAACCAAACGCATCAACCCTAAACACAATAACCATTCCCAAAGCAGACTATATAAAGCAACTTGATAAGATGAAGTTAGGTTTTGAAGAAAAGAGGAGATCCTTAGGGGTCATCTCCCATTTTGAGAAAGCAGCATACATCTTAAAATCACTTGATTTCGCCATGTCACAAGAGGAGAAAATTGGTTATTGGCCTTTAGATGGAGGACCTGCGGACCCCACCCTGCGGGAATTTGTTACATAGATTCTACTTCACACTTAGCAAAACAAAGGAATCTGACATTCCCTGTGAATGACTCTAATGCATTCTCATCCATTTCTACAAATGCAAGATGTTCCTGCTGTGTATTTACTCAAGGGGGACTACAAATACAGTGGGCCTGCACATCACAGAGCGCTGAAGTCATTGTCAAGCCAAATGTGCATATAGCCCACAGATAATTGACCAGACGGTAGGAGGCCTCTTGGGACTCGGGAGGTGAAAAACAACTTGGGCTGTGAAAAAACAAAAAAAACAAACAAACAAACAAATTGTCCATCTGAAAAAATTGAAAATAAAAATAAAAACAAACAACTTAGCTTTGCCTCTCCTCCTTTCACAGCTAGGTGTCCTCCCACCAAAATTCTTTACCACTTTTTTTTTTTTTTTTTCAGTACCACTTCTCTTTCCCTTCTCCCTAACCCATATGCATTTACATATGGTGCATAAACACTCTATAGGCGCTCTAGATTCCAGAGCTTCTCAAGTTAGGCGCGTTTGAGCTCTCGCTTTTGCTCAACGATATGGTAACTAAGGTTGGGAAACACAAAAATAGGGTAAACTGTAATACAATGAGGACCAGCCCTACATCGTCTAAAAACGGTGAGAAGAGAAATGCAACGGAAAGAGAAATATCACAATTCTATAAGCCAGTAAGAACCTGTTGAAAAAGAAGTAATAGGATAGAATGAAGCTAACAAATGGCACGAAGGAACAATGCTTATCTATAAAATATCAACTCACATCAACTAATCCAAGTCATTTGTTTTATTGCTGCGGCATGTACACCAGAATAAATAAATTCTTTAAGAGAATAATATGAAGGGACATCAAAATAACTCCAAAAAAGGCAAAAACAATGAAAATTCAAACAACATCCTTTTAACCATAAGAAATCATCCAAAAGAAAAGTATATCACAGTTTTCTAAATAATCAATCTCGAAACAGATACAAAACATATTCTTGATAACTCCTAATAGAACATCAAACACATCACGTGACAAGCTAAGTGATAAATTGTACTACTATAGATATTATGTTGAGTTGTTGACTTGTTATGCACTCAAACGATATCTCAAGAAACAGTGATAATATACATATTAGTATAGCATAGAACTCACTTAGTATACGAGCTAATAGTATCCTATAAACAGAAACAAGATCTATACATTCTTTCATTAATACCTATGCAGAATCCCAAAAAAGACCCAAGTGGAATAGCCTCGGTATTACATGTACACCAAGGAATAAATACAATCTAAATGAAAAAGTAAACACAATATAGGATGGAGACAGGAGAGAAGTATACACTTTTTGTTGACACATAAATTAGCAAAAGAATTGATGAAGAATTGAAGATAGCAACTTACAGATTTCATCATCCTGGTGGGATTGGTTGGAATCTTCACAAGGATATGTTATTAAGAATAAGTCCTTGGAGACTGAGCCATCAATCAACATGCATACTAACGCCTTTATTTGTCACTCAACAAAAACTTACGAAGAATAACCCCACCTTCATCATTCATATCATCTGTCATAAGCACATGCAGTATCATAGATGTCGTTTCAGCATTCACTGAGAAACCCCTGTCAAGCATTGCTTTATGAAATTGGAGTGCCTTTTGAGTATCTTTTTCCTTGAGAAATCCTTGAACCATGATATTGAAAGTACGGTCATTTGGAGCCACACCCTTCTTTTCCATCTCAAGAAACAAACTTTGAGCATCATATAACATTCCCTCTTTACAATAGCTATTGATCAATGTCGTATATGTTATGGTGTCGGGTTGCACCTCTTTTGAAGAAAGGCTGTAAAATAGTTCCTTTGCTGCCAACAACTTTCCTTCTTTGCACATGTGGTGAATAATACTGTTATAAATCACAACATCAGCTCTTAACCCATTTCTTTCCATCAAATGAATCAATTCCATAGCTTCAGAAAGACCACTGTTAGCACACAAACCTTCTATTAAAATACTATATGTGAGAATATTTGGACTTTGTCCATGAGTTTGCATGTCTTCAAAAAAATTCTTTGCGTCTACAACTCTCCCGACCTTACATAGCCCACCAATAAGGGTGTTATATGTAACAACATCAGGTTTCAAACACTTGCACTTCAAATTCTCATAAAGTTGCATAGCCTCATCTAATCTCTTAGCCTTGCAATAACCATTAATCATTGTGTTATAGCTAACAATATCGGGTTCCAGACCAGCATCCACCATTAAATCAAAAACATTTCCAGCCTCTTCCATTCGACCCTGCAAACAACACCCATCCATCAAAGAGTTGTATGTGATAGTGTCAGGCGCCACATTTCTTTGAATCATCTCTTCTAATAGGTGATGTGCCTCACTAAGCTTCCCTTCTTTGCAATACGTATCGACCAAAATACTGTATGTTTTCACATTTGGCCAAACTCCTCGACTGATCATATCATACAACAATTCAGTTGCCTTGTTCAAATTACTGGAGATGCATAGGCCATAAATCAAAGATGTATATGTGACGACATCAGGCATTATACCTCTTTGAAGTATCAGTTCAAACACTTGAAGTGCTTCACTAGTCCTACCCTCTTTACCAAGGGCATCAACGAGAATGGTGAATGTTACTACATTTGGTGAGATGCTTCTTTTCAACATATCTTCAAACAAACTTATGGCTCCTTCTAATTGACGAATGCTGCATAGTCCATGAATCAAAGAGGTGAAAGTAAAGTCATCTGGGACAACTCCTCGAGGAATCATATCCTGAAAGAGATTGACGGCATCATTCACCCGATATTGCTTGCAAAGACAGTCAATGATCATATTGTATATGTGGACATTAGGCTTAAGTTTTTCCTTTTCCATTGAGCTCATCAGTTGAAGGGCAGTTTCTGAATTTAATGATTTGCAAAACCAATTGATGACAACCCCATAAGTGACTTCATCTCGGGCTATTTTGTCAAACAATTCCAAAGCTGGTGCTGATTTGCCCTCTAGAAACAAACCCTTGAGAAGAGAATTCAAAGTAAAATCATTCGGTTGAAACCCACGTTTTAGAATATTCCCCAACACAGAAAACCCAAAATCCACCCGACCCATACAAGAATAGCAATTGATCAAGGTGTTAAGCGTCACAATACACGGTTGGACTCCAGCGGAAGCCATTGCATTGTACATGGATAAAACAATAGAAAAGTGTTGGGTCTTGACAAGGGCTCCTAGCAGTTGATTGAAAGGGTGAATGGAAGGCAATGGTCGATACCGAATCAACTCATTAAAGAAACCCAATGCCTCGTCAATCTCAAGTGTTCCAGATTTACACTTTTTTCTTACTAAATTTACTAATAAATCAAAATGAAGGTCGTCTTTATCGGCACAAGTGGTTGATGATTGACGTGGGTAATACGTAGTAGTAGAAGTTTTGAAACGAAAGAAGGAAAGAGAATGCAAGATAGGAGTGAGAGTAGCAGAAGAAGAAACCCTCCTTAACATCGCCATTTTGAGCTAACGGCTGCAACAGTTGAGTGGTCGACCAGAAAAACTTAATTTTCACTCTCTTTTTCTCATTAAAAGTGGAAGCCCAAAACCCCAACAAAATTCAGCCACGACTTGATCCCATGAGTTCGTGACCAAACTAGCTAAATAGTCAACAACACTACCAACCGATAGTGAGTAAACCTACTCTAAGAAATAAATCTCATAAAATATATTTTTTTCTCAAGGTGAATAATACTTGTTGGATATCGATTAAGATGGTGTAGGTTCACCCAAGAAAATATACTACATTGTGAATAAACACAACGGTAGAACTAGAGTTGAATATTTCAAATTTGTTGAAATTTCATTATTTTTTCCAAAAATGGGAATTCCGGGCGAAATCTAGTATATTCCGACAAGATTTCAAAATATAATTTTTTTCGACCCTACATTGATATTTAGACACCATTTTGTTTTTTCAAAAACCAAAACATCCGGCGGAATTCTTTGATTCTGTTCGAAATCGTGAACACCATAACTCACCCCGAAAAGACACAAACCCTTTATTCACAGAAAAGAAAACATGGAAATCCAGAGTGGAGAAAAGAGGATGGAAGAAGAAGATGAAGAAGAAGATTACGTGTCAATCAAAGTACGTAGATTAAGAGAAGCCCAAAAGATTCTCATGCAAAGAAAAGCCAAATCCAAAATACCCCTCGAACAAGTAGAAGAAGAAGAAGACATGGCCCATTCAGAAGCAGCAGCAAAACCAAGTCTACTATTCAAAGCTACTCAGTTAAAACGTGACTTACCCGAGGTAACTCCGACACAACAATTGGTTTTACAAGAAAAGGAAATGATTGAACACTTATCGGACCGTAAAACATTGATGTCTGTTAGAGAATTAGCTAAGGGGATTACATATAGTGAACCTTTGAATACTGGCTGGAGACCCCCATTAAATATTAGAAGAATGTCTAGGAAGGTTTGTGATAGGATTAGGAAACAATGGCATATTTTAGTTGACGGGGAAGATGTTCCGCCGCCTATTAAGAATTTTAGAGATATGAGATTGTTAGACCCGGTTTTGGACAAATTGAAAGAGAAAGGGATTGTGCAACCCACTCCGATACAGGTCCAGGGTTTACCGGTTATTTTGTCTGGGAGGGATATGATTGGGATTGCGTTTACTGGGTCTGGGAAGACTTTGGTTTTTGTTTTGCCGTTGATTATGGTTGCGTTGCAAGAGGAGGTTTCGATGCCGATTATGCCTGGGGAGGGGCCTTTTGGTTTGGTTATTTGTCCGTCTAGGGAGTTAGCTAGACAGACTTATGAAGTTTTGGAGGAGTTTTTGACACCGATGAAGCAGTGTGGGTATCCGGAGATTAGGCCGCTGCTTTGTATTGGTGGGGTTGATATGAGGTCTCAGTTGGAAGTTGTGAAGAAGGGGGTTCATATTGTTGTTGCTACGCCTGGGAGGTTGAAGGACATGTTGGCTAAGAAGAAGATGAATTTAGATAACTGCAGGTATTTTATAACTCGAAAACTTAAATTAATATTGATGCATCTTTTTTGCTCTGCATTGTTGATATGTTGTTGTTAAGCTATTTAAAGTATTTTGTTGTTGAGTTTCTTCTTTGCATGTGCACTTTAGTGCTTATTGGATTTTTATGTTGTGGGAAATAAGAGCAGGTAATAATCAGAGCTTGGGTGTTTTCATTTGGGTTTTGAGATGCATATGTAGAAGAAGGATGTTGGGAAGTGATTGTTTCTTTTGCACTGAACTACTGATACTTGTAGAGGATCAGTTCTGAGGACGTGATATTATTTTGTTATATCCAATTGCTAGGTTGGGAGCATATGGTCTGTAGGAGGGTTATGTCTTGAAGGCTCCTGTGTATCAAAATCTTTAGCACTTTAATGGTTTCCTATCTCTGTGTATATGATCTTGAGTGTTTAAGAGTTTGTAGCTCTATATAGACTTAAATTGTGAAAGAAAATTCATGGTATGGCTCAAAATAGGTTTTCACTTGATAAAATGATTTGATGGAATTCAGGTACAAGTAGCTCATATGTTACACTAAGGGTAACACTGATAATGACTACTCAATCCTCTAGGATAATAGATTGATTAGATTCCCAAGATAAAATGCAAATGTGTTCTACACTTTTCTGTATTGGAAATATGGCCGGTAGTATCCTATATATTGGAGAATATTGGTGCTATATCACGAATTTCAGTTAACTGATAATGATACTTCCGATATGTATCCACCAATTTCTACTACTTTTTTCCGTTGACTGAATATGAGACTGATATTTTCCTGGAGATGATATGTATTGGAAATTACGCTTCCAATAAATCAGATGTAATAATGTGGGCTCATTTTAATAGAAAATTTTAGCAAGTAGAAAGCAAGAGCTTTATAAAACTTTACTGCACAATCACGTGATCTAGTTACTGTAACGTAGTTTGTGCCTCTATTCATTCTTGCCCCAAAGTTGTGTTCTTGTTAAGAGATTTTATGATGATTAGATGTTCTTTGGTCTTCTTTTGCAATTTGGTATGGTGTGCATTACATATAAGTTTTAGACATCGTAGTCCGCAGATTCTTACTAAGAAGAAAACTCTTGGGCTGCTATTTCAACTAAACGCGAGAGAGGGGGGAGGGGATGGATTTATATATCCATCAATTTCTACCACTATTTTTTTTCCCATTTTCTAATGAGGCTATGAAATTTAGTCTTCCGATATATCAGATTATAGTTGGGCGTTAATTTGAAGATTTTATAAAAATGCTAGGAGGAAGAAAGCAGGAGCTTCATAAAGGTCTGTTGCACAATCAAGTAAAGTAGTTACTGTAACATATTTTCTGCCTATATTCTTGTGCTGAAGTTGTGTTCTTGTTAAGATTTGACTTTGTTATTTTATTTCTTTAATTTATTTAAATGAATTGGAAAATTAGTGAGTGAATAAACAAATAATGGTGAGTATGTGATTTTAGCGGTAAAAATACTATCACCATATTTATTACTTTTGAAATTTATCCTACTAAAAATTTCAAGGGTGATAATTGATAATTAATGTTCTATGTTCTGTGGTAGAAAATAGAAAAGCAAATAAAGAAGAAAAGTAAGTAGCAGATTGTTGGATGTGGAACCTTATTCTTCATTTTTTTTCTGAACAAGTTAGACTTGAATGCTCAATCACTACTTTATTTACAGGTACTTGACATTGGATGAGGCAGATCGGTTGGTTGACCTGGGTTTTGAGGACGACATCCGAGAAGTTTTTGACCATTTCAAAGCGCAGAGGCAAACACTTCTATTCTCTGCAACAATGCCGGCCAAAATCCAGAATTTTGCGAAAAGTGCTTTGGTTAAACCTGTGACTGTCAATGTTGGAAGAGCTGGAGCTGCCAATCTGGATGTTATACAAGAAGTCGAGTATGTGAAGCAAGAGGCGAAAATTGTCTACCTTCTTGAATGCCTGCAAAAGACTCCACCTCCTGTTCTGATCTTTTGTGAAAACAAGGCTGACGTGGATGATATCCACGAATATCTTCTACTAAAAGGTGTCGAAGCAGTGGCCATTCATGGAGGAAAGGATCAGGAAGAGAGGGAGAATGCAATTTCATCATTTAAAGCAGGGAAGAAAGATGTATTGGTTGCAACTGATGTCGCTTCAAAAGGGCTAGATTTCCCTGATATACAACATGTCATCAACTATGACATGCCTGCAGAAATTGAGAACTATGTTCACCGGATTGGACGAACTGGAAGGTGTGGCAAGACTGGAATTGCAACAACTTTTATAAATAAGAACCAGAATGAGACCACCCTTCTTGATCTGAAGCACCTCTTACAGGAGGCTAAGCAGAGGATCCCACCGGTTCTGGCTGAGCTCAGTGGTCCAATGGATGATGCAGATGCAATCACAAATGCCAGTGGTGTTAAGGGCTGTGCTTACTGTGGTGGTCTTGGGCATCGTATCGCTGACTGTCCCAAGCTAGAGCACCAGAAAAGCCAGGCAATCGCCAACACAAGAAGGGACTACTTTGGGTCTGGTGGTTATCGAGGAGAAATCTAACTTATGATGTAAATGTGTTCTACACTTTTCTGTATTGGAAATATGGCCCGAACTATCCAATATATTGGAGAATATTGGTGCTATATACGGAATTTCAGGCAACTGATAATGATATTTTTTATGAGCACTTCTTCAGTGCGCAGGTCGTAAGGTGCGCAGGTCGTTTGGGCCTTTGGATCCAGTACTTCTGCCTCGCAATACACACGCACCCCCTGATCAGTGGCCGAGATGTAATGGCGCACCATACATCTCGCGCACTGAAGATTTAGCCATTTTTTATATGTATCCACCAATTTCTACTATTTTTCCCTCGACTGAATATGAGATATTTTCTAGTGGAAGTTATGTGTTGAAAATTTAGGCTTCCAATATATCAGATGTAATATTTTGGGCTTAATTTGATATATGTATAAAAATTTTAGTAGCACATACTTGGGCAAGTGGTCTGATACTCGGGCAGTTTTGTTTTGTGGAGGAAAATTTGCCAAATGTGGCTGGTACTGCATTAATATGACTTTGATTCTTTCTTTAAATTAGGGCCCGATCTTCTCAATTATTCTTTCGAAGGGCGCAAGAGGAATTTCTGTTTGGGTTATTTAGGTTTTCTCATATTAAATGAGATGAACTTGTAACAAAAATTTGAACAATGCTGATCCGTAGGCACAGATTCAGGTCATATGGGAAGCCTGTTACAGGGAGATGCCTCGCAAAGTTGGGATCTGTCATTCCAGAGCTAGGACCGGAGGGGGGCTGAAAACCTTTCGACAAAAGACTTGAGCCTACATGGTGGACTTCTCCGGCTTCATGTATGAATCTCTTCCATCATCAACAATTCGAGCTACACAAATTTGGATTGTCAAGAATAAAATGAGGATGGTGAGACTGAGGAAGAATTTACAAGCTTTGGAAATGATAGCCATGGGTACTGATTATGTGCATGTGTTTATACAGAGTTGTCGAACTTGAGTGAATGGTGTAGAAGTTTGCTCCTCCTATCTATCACAATTTACAAGCCTGCTATGTTGCTTACCATATTATGATAATAATGTTGATGATAAGGAGTAATATACAGCGAACATGAAAACCATAAAGTCATTCACTTGGATGCGGCATTTTCAAGCAGTGGACCATAGGTTGCAGATCCCACACACACATGGTTACACATAAGCAGTGGACTTGTATTGTATGTATGTACACTGTTGAAACGAGCACAAGGGATGTGCTAAAATTGGAATATTTGCAACGCCTGTTACTCTAGTCATTTTACATACCATAATGAACAACCTTCAACCTTCAAATAGTAATGGCTACGAATCCTAGGATGCTAAGGGTAACACTGCAAGAGTGCAGGTGCCCACAGGCAATTGTTCGACATGCTAATGTCAAAGATTGTAAAAGAGAGCACATCAGAAAGTTGCTCATCTAGGGGGGGGGGGGGGGGTGTAACACTAACTATCTGATTATAAAGTTGAAATGAGTCACATACACACTTCATTATCAGTCATCGTTGTAAGCCTTGTAAGGTAACTAAAAATATATATATAATATCCAAAACAAATCGCATGCAAACCATCTTGATTACTGCTATTATCTGCAAACACGATGACTGAGTTGTGGCAGTAATACCAAGTTGAGGTGTTTTAAAGTGTCGTAAGTACAAACTTTAAAGTGTCGTAAGTACAAACATATACAATATCACAGAATATGCAAACTCTGAGAAACTTGTACACACACTCGCACAATAGTACCACATATACACTTAAGCTTAAGTAAGTGGGGAAGTCCATCAGAACTCCCTCTCCGGGAACAAGACAGGAGCAACCAGAGACCAGATAAACAGACCAGCAGTAGCCCATCCTGTTATCCGCGCTTGAACCCACACGGACGGCCAACCCACATCAACCAGCTTCCCACTTTCCCCAACCGAGGCTCCGACCAACCTGTCAGGAGCATTGCTGAATACATACTAGCAAGAGAGAAGATGATATGGAAGAAGGAATAAGAGTACGTAACAGTCCTATCCTTTCCATCCTTCTTTTCATCCACTTCATCCGTCTTCTGAAATGGAAGTAAAGGCTTATCCGCACCTTCACAAAAAGAGAGTAACCAGTAAGTCATTTTATGAAGATTTTGAAGTTCATAGCAATCTAAGAAAAATACTGACCAGCACGAGGTGAACTTGGTGCGAAAGCAGAGTCGTGAGAAGAACCAGCACGAACAGCAGAATAGACAACGGAGAGTACTGTGGTAACGAGCCCCAAGGTTAGTGTGCCAGTGGAAACGGCTTTCGAATGATTGTGAAGGCCATTACACTCATAGTCCCTGGGCTCACTGGCAAGTCCACTGTAGCATAGGTATGTGCAGTACAAAGAAATAACTGAAGCTGGTAAAAGACTTCCACCAACCTGTTGCTTACAAATGAAAATTAGGAGAGGAATATACCATTTATCACAGGCTAATATGTGATTCTATGAAGTATATGACTACATTGGTAATTTTTCTTGAAGGTTATATTTACTTACCCACCCATTACTAGACACAATCTGAACCACCCCAATTTTAACTGAAAGTACACATCCCACCCCACCAAAATTGACAGAATAGTCAAGTCAACATGAATTGACCGCCATTTGTCTTGTTGCAAGTAAACTTTTCACAAACATGGTTGGGGGGGATCTGTGATATTTGATATTTCAAGTGGTCCTTTTAATGGTCAATACAAGTTGACTTGACCATTCCTTCATTTTGGGGGGTCCTGTCTAATTCCATATACTGATAGATCTATAAGAAACTCAACTGTTCTTCTATTTGTTTTCATCTTGTAAGTACTAATCGAATAATACTACTGGAAGATAACATTTTCCTTCTATTTGTTCCAACTTTCAATAGTGTTATTCAAATTTTTGTGTCACTTTTTGTTGAATGTTGAATTGCTGGTCTCACAGTTAATAAGAAACCTAACAACAAGTAAGCAGCCGATAGTCATTCTTAGAACACAAATACTATGTCTAGACACTGGTATGGAATAAAAGAAAAACAGAAAAAGGACAAACTCAATCTCACAAGCCAAATTCTGGTATATCAAAGGTCATTTTGAAAACATACATAGATGGGAGAGGAACTTATCCAGCAATTTGGACTAACAAGACGGTGTTTTCATTGTTAAGTCTAGCATATAAAAGGTCAAGTTACATGTTTGTCTTCCATGCTAAAAACATCAAGGGACACCATCTTACATGTATATAATAACTGGAATGAGATAATAATTGAAAGATAGCAACTTACAATTGGATGCAGAGCAACTATTGCAAAACAAACACAAAAATCAGAGTCATCGAGATAAAGAAGATATTGAGTCCACAATCATCATGTCCAGATGGAGCGAAAAAATGGAAGAGCAGCCCGAGAAGCAAATGGTTGCAATGTAACACACTAGCTTAAACGATTTAACAACGCGACGTACCTGTATTTAGATCAACGTTTATGTAATATTTAGAATAAATACTTAAATCACGTTGCAAACATGAAATAGAAGTAAAACTTGAATCTGTCCATTTCACTATGCAAATATTAAAGCATAATAACTAAAGAATGAAGCAGAATTAAAACGTTTTATGGTTTACAGACATATCAAGAGGATTAAGAAACTCCACTAACCAGAATTGCTCATCTTTTTTTTAACCCATCGTCATTCCATCCGTGAGAACGAAATCCAACAAGAGAACAACTTGAACAAGAAGAAACATTCCTGAGCCAAATTTCGATGCCGATTCTGCATTTATAGAAACTAACAGTAAGCCACAATCCAAACTCAAATAAGGTAGCATATGAATGAAATCTATAAGCAATATAACATACTTGAATACATACTCTAACTAAAGTGGTAACAGAAAAGTCAATTTGTAACCAACTGAACTTCATCTAAAAGTTAAAAGACATGAAAACAATAAAATGAAAACAAAAATCTGCACGCAGGGCTGTATATCAGAAATAATGACTCTCTGGCTAACTAGGATTTGACAAAGTTTCGCTTTACAAACCAGTGTCAGAAAAACTGACAATTTTTTCATCAACTAGGTGTTCTATCAAACCAACTAATGGTAAAGCTCAATAAAGCGAAAGGTAAGCACCAGCTGATGGGTGTCTAAATCTTAATACTGATGGAGCAAGAACTGCAAGAGAATACAGATATCGTTGAGCAATTAGACACCATTTTAAAAATGTTAGACATTGTTGCTTTGGTGGAGGTATTCAAAGGTCAGTTATGTTTCAAGAGCTTAAAAGCATTGAGATGTTATTCAGGGGGTGTGTTGAAGGAAATTACAAAAAAAAAAAAAGCATTGAAATCATTAGAGCATTTGGATGAACTATTGGGAGCGGGAGCACTGTTTGTTTTTTCCCATGTTTTTACAGACTAATAGCTGTAACTGATAAGCTGACTGCTATAGATACTATGTTAGATTGTAATTGAACCTTCTTTGTCCCTCCCACGGATGAGTAATTATCTCAGACTGTAAAGGACGACAGGGAAGGCAAGTCATGTATGATTTTCAGAGTCAATTGGGCTTTGGGCTGCCTAAATCCCCACTGCGTTGTTGAAGAAAAAATCCAAATAATTGTTGAAAGTTGAAACGTTTCAAATAGCATCATTCAAGAGCGTCATCAATTGCACTTTTTAGTGGAGAATGTTCATGAAATTTAAGCACGCAAGATGGTTATTCACCATAATTCAAGACAGGAAAAAGAAAAAAGAAAAAAAAAGGAGGTAAACAACAATGAGATAGGTAATTTTGAATACGTGAGACATGACCGTAGAAGCTGACAATCCCATTAGGAAGGAAGAACATAAATATAACAAGAAGACACCAGGTTACAACTTTCATCATCCATCCACCATGGTGCAAGCGGTCCCGGGGATCTTTTTGATTCTTGACTCCAACCATTATAAGAGCAAAGATGGTAAAAAACACGAAGCACCGCATCAGTTTCAAACCACTCCCTATTGGGAGTTTTAGTAAAATGGTTAATCCCTGCAGATGCAAACCAATTACAATGGGCTAATATTAATTAAATTAAAATATTGAAACTTACAAGGGATTTTTTCCATCTTCGCGAAGAATCCATGCAACGATCAAGGACAAACCAAATAATCCACAATATGCAATTCTTGCGGACCGCCGGCTAATACTACCCGCAACGCTCGCACGCGCAGGCCGCACAACATGACGCCAGACATGAAGCTGCCCACATCCTTCAATTCAGATTTCAGATTTACCGACCTGAAAAAGCAGACTTTGGAATAAATAATGTTCAACAATGACGCCTCACTGGCAATGCTCCAAGTTAACTTTTTATTCGATCTGCCACTAGAATTTGAAGACCAGATATTATTTTAACATGCATTTCGGCTTAAGGCCCAAAACACGTATCCGTCATTGTCGATCCGGCCCATTATGAGCTCGGCAGTTGTCCTCATATATATATAAAATTTGGTTTTTTTTAGCCATGCGATTTCAATCTTGGAATCATAAATTTAGTGTTTGTGATGTGATTAATAAAGTTCCTTCTCACTGTACCTCTAAGACCAAGTCCAGTGGGGTACTATATGGGCTACTAAAGGCTCATTTAGCACTCCAACCACAAAAATGTCATTCCAATGGGACTACTAAAAGGGTATTAAATTTGGAAGGAGTCAAAAACCCAAACAAAACTAAGACATTCGCTAGTAACTGCCATAATAAGTTTCGAGTGACGGACGACATAGTTTCTCCCGTCTGTAGGTTATTTATGTACAGACGACAAAAACGTTTTAATTAAATAGATGGACGACAGACATTGTGTCGTCCGTACCTTCCAGACACTCGACACGATTTTGACTTAGCCAAATTCAACCAATTTTTCACTCACATGCATTTACTTGTCATCAAAGCCTCAACCATCAACTCCTCAACCACCAACCTCATTTCTTGTGTCAACTTTATAGACCACACAAATTTTTCAATTTTGCCTTCACTCACACTTTTTGCATTACTATTCTCAACTTTGCAACATTTCTTCTTACATTCAAAATGGCTTATTCTTCTCGCTATGTTGAATCAAGCTCCTCATCCGAAGATGAGAACATGGTGAATGATGATGAGAACATGTTAAGTACCTATTTTCTCGTTGTTGCAAGACATGCACAAAGCTACTCGTGATCATCGAGGCTCGGTCCCTAGTAGAAAGTACATTTATTGTGATCATCGAATCGACGTTCACAATAGGATTATGAGGGATTACTTCATGCAAAGCCCGAAGTATCCCCTTGATATCTTTCGTAGGAGGTTTAGGATATAACACCATCTTTTCCTCCGAATCTTGAAAGTCGTCTCCGACCATGACAAGTACTTCACATACAAGGTTGATGACATTAGAAAACCATGTTTGACAAGTATGAAAAAGGTGGTTGCTTGCATTCGTTTGCTTGCATATGGTTGTGGTGCGGATGCGTGGGATGAATACGTTCAAATAGCAAAGAACACTCGAAGACATTCAACGTCTACTTGCACAAAGTGAAAATCGTGGCTTTCTGAGTATGCTTGGAAGTTTGGACTGTATGCATTGGCAATGAGAAATGTGTCCTACGGCATGACAAGGTACACATATAGGACATAAGAAAAAACCTACAATCATTTTGGAAGTCGTTGCCGATCAAGACTTGTGGATTTGGCACGTTTTTTTTGGTATGACGGGTTCAAACAACAACGTCAACACGCTTCAACGTTCTCACCTCTTTGACAATCTGATGCGTGGTGATGCTCCTCGTTGCAATTACACCGTGAATGGTCGCCCATACAAAATGGCATGAGTTACTGTCTAGCCGATAGGATTAATATTTATCCTAAATGGGCTACACTTGTACAAACAATCCCTCACCTAACAACTCAAATAAAGGGATTTTTTGCTAAGATGCAAGAAGCGTGCATTTGGTGTCTTACAAGCTAGGTGGGGATAATCAAGAGGGCGTTGTGAGTGTGGAGTAGGGATGACATTAATCGATAATAAAGGCGTGTATAATTTTATATAATATGATTGTCGGGGATGAGCGAGAGATTGATATCAAAGGCGGCAAATTGACATGGATTAGGGAGCCACCGGTCGCATTGCATGTTGCGAGGGGTGAAATGAGGAAATAGCAAGAAGACTCGACACACTTCATCACATTTAGAGCAGAGAAACTAATGTTCAACTACGAGTTGACCTCATTAATCACCTTTGGCAATTTCGTGCGGATCAAGGAATGTAGTATGAGTATTTCTATGTTTGTAGTTTGAGTATTATCTATGTTTGACTTTATGTTGTTTCAAGACAATTTCAATTAAAATTGAAATTACAATATTGGAAATGAACTAACAACAACAATGTAAATAAAAGAACTAAAACAACATTGAAATTAATCTAAGTAGTAGAAGAACCATGTATTGGCTGTGATTACAACCTCTGATCTTCCTCCTCTCTCCTCTTTTACGTTCTCCTTTTCTTTCTTTCTTTTCTTTTTTCTCTATCTTATATCCTCCCTCTTTCCACGCACGCTTGGCGGTTACCTTGCGGTTCACGGTGCGCTCTCCCACTTCCACCGTTTAGCGGCGGTTCGAGCGGTTGGGATACCGCGGATCGATCTGTGCACCCTGTCTTCCCACGCTTATACCGCGTCCGTCCCTTTGCCACCACTAACCTCCTAGGTCATGTGTGCGTCCTATCTGGATGCCCTCTCTCGCCCCATTGTTGGTCAGCGACGGGCAATGGTCGCCGAAACTCCTCTTTCTCTTTCCGTACACCTCCTTTGAATTCTTCTTGTTTTTTGACCCTCCCACTTCTAACATATTCTCTTTTTCCCGCCGACGTGTTCCATGTGCTTCCTCCTCAGATCTTGCCAAACCGGCAATACGGCGAAAATACGGGCGCCTTGACGCCTCGTAGGATGCCCCTTCAAAACCGAGATGACAGCGGCCCCTTCTTTCTTTTCTTCTCCGGTCGGGTTACTTACTCTTTGCCCCCTCCCTCAAATCCGGCTTAAATCTCTCTCTCCTCCATAACCACCCTCAAAACCCTCAACAAACAAACCCTCGCCATTTTTCTCTTCACCTTCCACTTCATCTTCTTCAACCTCTTTCCCCTTTCCGATTCGTCACTTTCTTGGCAAGAACCTCCCAAGCGTCTTGGTTACGCTCCCATTGCTTTGGCCCTCTTCTTACAGGTTTGTCTTTTAGTTTCCTTTCCTTTCCTCTCGTTATTTGTGCATTCACTGTTTATTTTGGAGGTTGCTTCCTCATTATCTTCTTTTCCTAGATTGCGCATCCATCTTTTTCTGAATTTCCCTCCTTGCACTGTTTCCATTATGCCTTCATCGGAATGTGAGGTTATCTCCTCCACCCAATCCTCCGCCACCACATCAGGCCAATCTGGATCCTCTACCCCTAGGTCTAGCCATCAATCCGCGGACATATCTGAATCCCCGGCTTCAAACTCTACCGATCCCACCGCTGTTCCCTCTACTTCCGGTAGGACACCTTCTCTGCCATCCCAGCCGTCCTATTACCGCAGACCCAATCTAGATGCCGTTAAGGCCGCTTACGGCATTCCAGGTGACGTTAATCTCGAACATGTGTCTGGCGTCACTGATAAGAGTAAAATGAATCGTTTTACCTACGAGATAAATCGATAAAACTTACCAACGCAAGTAAAACTGAAACTTAACTTTTATGTGTCTATTTTATCAAAGATTTATTCTACTCTCAATTCTATGAGATATAGGGGAGTAGATAGAGTTCGTTCCACTCCTAGTGCTCTAGCACGGATGTTTTCTAATCTAACTAGTCGTTTTAAGTCTATGAGAGTTTTCTAAAGGAATTATACTCACGATGCAACTACCCACAAGATGCAACTAATTAAACTTATCGGTCGACTAAAGGGGAATGTTACGTTGATTCTATGATAAGGAGTTAGAGGGGGATTGATTCCACCTTAACTTCAACTTAATCCACTAACGACGAATCGCCGTAATCCGAATCGAATGAGCGCCCAGAAACAATTGGTTATTCCTAATCCCTAATTATACATGGCATTTCTACCAATTCATAACTAGCATGTGAACAATTAAACCCATTCTCATGGTGAACTAATCATTTCTAGAGTGGAATAGAAAATCGGCGACTTCTACGATAACCGGAATCAAGCTTTCATCAAGGCTTCACAACCCCCTCTAATGGTGGTTTAGCCTTGAATCATTCCGCAATCATTTCCATTTAGATTAAAACTAAACATAATATAAAGCATTGAAATTTACTTACTTTAACAATAATGAAATCTAATTAATAACTAAGAATTGAATGATAACATGAATTGAAATTAGATCTAGAATTGGAATTGACAAAATCGAAATTGATAAAGAATACTACTTTATTGATCTAATCAATTTGAAGAACAAGATCCAAAGGTTTAATCTAATAAAGGATTTGAAACTAATTAAATAAAACAATTAAATCTAGATCTAGAAGTTATTTTAATGGCTACTTTCTATTCTAAGCTATCTACCCTAATTTTCTATTCATTAATCTACCATTAACAAAGACTTAAGCTTTTGTTCTTATACATTCAGATCAAAATTCGTGCATGGGCTTGGAGCCATGTTTTGGGCGAGAGAATCGGGCCAAAACCCAGTCTTCGATCAAAAGGCCTCTTCAGCTGCAGTTGACTTCCACAGACTTTTCGTTCACTTCTGCTCCTCTGATTGGGTCAAGGCTTGGACCATTGCAAAGCTCTTTCCGAGCGGTCGTTTTGACATAAGGTATGCCCAATTCGGAGGTCCGAGTCCAAATACGGCTTTTGGAGTTCTTAAGGCGACTTTTGCTCCTTTATCTCGCTAAAGTGGTACATTTACGCACATAATGGACTTTGAAGCCCGAAATGCATAAAAGCGCGTAATCGGTGTTAACTCTTACTTATTATTCACATAATTGGTCTAAACGGTATGATTATTAAGGGGTTAAAACTACAGTTTTGGGCTCTTATCAAACCACCCCCAAATGACATTTTGCTTGTCCTCAAGCAAAGATGAGAAATTAGAATAAGTGACCAAAATGGAGTTCTACCTAATCTCGTTTATTTGAGTCGCGATTGCATTGACCATATGCAACAAGGCCTTAAACCACTAGGAATTCCCTAGTGGACGAGTTATAGCCTCGTGAGAGTTTTCCAGATGAAGGTACTCACAAACTTCATCTATACTTCAACGACTAAGAAAATAAAACTATTGTTTCCTTATTCATGCTTTCAACTATCTATACATCTCTCTAGCAATTACATAAGAATAACCACCAAAACCCTAAGTTAATATATGCATAATAATCAATCATCTACAATAAACATATATCAATGATAGTAGTACTATCAAATGTTTAGCGGGTTTGTTTTTTCGAGAACTTCGGAATAAGCGTCCTTAAGTAGGTCTCTCAATAATAGTCAAGAAACAACACTCTGATTTTTCCACTCAAGTTTAAGCTACTCCGATTAATACGGTGGGCACACTTTACCTTACAATCTCCATGACAACAAGGAAGCCTCGGGTCAATCAAACACATCGCCCACTTACTATCACACTAACCTATTCCTAATTGAGCTAGAGGTCTTTATTAGGTGTTATTCTGAGGGGATTAGGAGATGGTTTAAGAAGGAAAGGAAATGGATATTCAAAAGGACAAGTCCGAGATAATAGAGTCTTCAGATTATGTAACTTAGAGAAAACCTTGTTATTTTCTTTTGCTTCCACACTTTGTTTCCATCCTTAGCCATATTTTTCTTTTTCTTTTCCTTGGCTTTTGACTCCCTTTTATTCTATTTTTTGGAGTTTTATTTTATTTCTATTTTTCTTTTCTTTGGATGGAAACTTCTTTTCTTTATTTTTTCAAGCAACTAACAATTTTTGTTTACCACGGGGTTTTTTCTCTTCTTCTTTCTTCACTCATTCTATTCTCGGACTTATTCTAAATTGGGTAGGTTGATTTATTCTCCTTTTTTTTTTTTTTTTTTTGTTTTGTTTTTTTTGTAACGGGGTAAAGGAATTGTGGTGTATGGAAGGCTAAAGAAAAGGCTCGAGTGGCGACTAAGCGGAAAATAATTCATAGGTTTGAATTTACGGCTATATCGATCCAAAGAAGCCTAAATTCTCACTTTAGGATATGGTTTAGTGATCAAGCAAGTGGGCGTGTGATTTCTCTATCCGGTTTTACTTCTCCTTGTGTCATTTCTCAAATGTTTCACTCATATAAGGCTTTAGGCTATATTCTCACGGGATTTGTAGAATAAGTACTCTAGCCTAGATTTGAAAACTTCTTGCTAACAATCATAGATACTCATGTAATATATTTATAGATAGATGCAAAGATTATTACCTCATATTAACCTAAGTTTCTAACAATTATTACGATCACAGCGGTATGTGAGACTTCTAGATTGTTAAAAACATAGAGAAAGAAAACAATACCAATATTCCTAAGTGTATAGCATAAACTTATTTATTTATATTTTTGAAATTTTTAACTTGAAAACAAATGCATATTATACATATCTATATCTAACGGATGCCTTAATTACGTGTTTCTATGCCCCCCAAACAAAAAGCATGCTTTGTCCTCAAAGCATTGTAAATAAAGAGGGTAGGAAAAATACCTTTGAAATCGTGAAAATTCGGGAACATCTATAAAACAAAGGTTAAAACATACTAATATAGGAAATAAAACTGACCTTGTATGACTCTATAAGAGTTCTACCCATTATGGGGTTAACATAATTAAATTGCTTGGGACATAGCGGACACTAATTGAAACTAAAACTTACCTCCACTCCCGTTGTTATTAAAGTCATCTTCGCCATCCTCTTCTATAAAGAAGTGAGGTTCCTTCAGCGATCTGCCATGCTATGATAATTTGCCGCTTCTTCGCCATTTATCATCTATGGTTGCTAACCTATTAAGTGCCACTTGTCCGATGGGGTGTAGGTGCAACCTGGTGAGGTTGTATCCGCCACCCATGCCAAGTCATTGCGGAAAGATCGAATAATACTATTGGTGGGTCGCACCGTGTCTACCTTAATCCAATCCGTGAAACGTGTACAAAAAAGCAGGGGAAAGAAACATAGCATAATCACGTGAAATTAGAACCCGGGCATAAGAAGGTACTTATGCCTCATGGTATAGGCTCGTGCTAAACTAGACATCAAAGTTAAGGAAGGTCATAGAACCGGGCGTCCATTGGCTAAAAGCAAGGAAAACGCCAAAGTGGCGTCATTCCACGGAAAAAAACGCCATTCCCCTAAAAATGTTTAGCATAATCCAAAACATAACAGTTCCTATGTTCATGGACCCGCTACCAAGAGGCAACGTTATAGTCCCCTTTGTCCTCAATCTGAAAAATGCACCCCCCATAAGCCTCGTGCAAAGACTTCATAAAGTGTAGACATGCATATTATCGACCCAATAGCACCATGGGTCTTGTATCTCGTGGGGCATAGCAAGTCCAAGAACAAATGCTAGCAAGAACACGGTAATTTCCATTGGTTCATCGTTAATGTTGATGGAGAACACTTGTTCTCCATCCGGTCTCTCAAAGAAAATGCAGTTATTATAAAAATAAGATGCAAGTCTTTGGAGAATAAAGTTCACCGGTCTTACCATAAGAGGTTCCCATGACATATGTGATCACCTCACAAACCAAGCACCGTAAGTAGTGCTGGAACAAATCTTCGAAAGACTGTTCGGTATCAATGTTGGAGATGTCATCTCAAAATTACGCTTTGGAATAGCTGCGAATGATCCGGATACTAAAATGAAAAACCGGAAAATTCTGTCGGTCCGGAGAAGTCAGGCGCTTAGCGGCGCTAACTTACAATGGTATCTTTGTATATTTGATTTCCGATAACTTAGCGGTCGCTTCGACTAGAAGCGGCGGCCGCCTCGACCAAATTTTTCGGCCAGAATTGTAGAGCGCGAAGCCAACCAAGAAGCGCTGGCGAAGGGGTTCAATCTGCGAAAAATGAAGTCGAAACGTGGGAATCGCGGGTTTGAAGGGGTTGAGTAATGGAGTTTAGGTGTAGTGTGAGTTGTGAGGATAGATTGTATCAAGTTTATATAGGTATAAAGTTGCTAGAATTGATCGGAAAGTTGCCAAAACTAATTCACGGCAGGTTCAGGAATCCTAAAATTTCCAAACTTCAAAAAGGAAACAACTCATATCACGGATTCTAATTCAAACCAATTATCTCTTATTTGGATTTTATGGTGAATGTACCTATTTAATCTAGATTTCATCCTACAATGATTCTCAATCACGATATGCCTAAACTACCATATTTTCACCTTACTCCGATGAAATTCTAACACTAGGGTTTTTATAAAAAAAAACGATATAATCAAACCACCCCAAACAAGTTGGGAAGGTGGGGTCAATAAAAACACATACTGAAAATAAGCCCTTATATTAAAATTTCATTCGATTATTACTACAAAATTCAAATTCTTGAAATAAAAGTTACATTACAATAAAGACAACAAAAGTAAATAAAACAACAACTACTAAAACATAAATAGCGGGACTATCACTCCTCATCCTCTCTAAACACCTGCGCCCGGTGGTGGGCAACCTGGAGACTTCAGTGGTGGCTCACGGGCTCGAAGGTCCGGCGTGATCGTCCTTCGTCGGCGACGCTCATGCCTAACATTTGTGTCCTCGGTGGCAGAGTCGTATGAGGTGGGAGCGCGTGCTAGCATCTACTACTAAACCGGCTGGGCTTCCATCTCATCTCGCCACCGCTCCCATCTCTCATCCTCCCTCACGGGTGTGGAGCTTTCGAAGTTGCGATGAATAGTCGCTGTCGAGTCCGGAGGTCGGCCTGAGAGTGTTGAGTGAGCGCGTGCCCCTATGAAGCATAGCCATGCGCTCGGCCATCGGACCGACACCTCTCGGAAGGCATCCGTATCAAAGCAGTGCCATCCTCCTCATCCTCCTCCTCGAATCATCCTGGCGTCCCCGGCCTCCCTCTTCATTCCCAGCTCCAATATCCTCTTCATCTCGTCCTCGACCCTCAACCCGGACTTGTTGGACACACCTCCTATAGATCGCGGGTTCTTGTCTTTGGGTAATGTAAATCCTCGAGGCGGAGTTGCCTTCATCTTGGCATGATCTTAGTGATAAGCCGCGGGGAAGAGGTGCCAAAGACCTTCGAACCCCACGATCATGTTCAACAAAAACTCCGGGATCGAGAAATCATACTTACGCTCTGGAGTACCCGGGAGGGCGATGGAGGCGTGTCGGACCGATGTCAGCGACCTTGTCCTGCCTAGGACATTCCGACCCGATCCATCAATGGTGTAGCCATTTGTTTGGTCCTCGAGAAGCTTTGGCGCCTGATGGGAGTTTGGATTGTAGCTCCCATTGATGACGATAACGCCATCAATCGGCTCAACCCGTCAAGCTGGGGATCCCCCAGTAAAAGCGGCATCGAGATTGATTCTAGGCGGAATGCCTAGAATCTCGACCAACGACCCGTAATCAACTCCTCCTCTTCTTCTTCAAAAACAAAAATCCGACTCCCCTCCACTCCGGGATGTTGTAGAACCGTCGACCAAGTCTTCATGGTAGAAGTCTTGGTCGAGTACCGAAGACTATTCCAGGTCTCTACTAGCCATTCGTCCACCGTAAAAACGTAAAGCGAAATGGTCGGCGATGTTTCTTTTGCTCGGAATAATTGGCGTTGAGCCATCTAGTGTTTGGAATAAGAATTGGGGTTTAAATAAGATGTGGTGGTGGTGGTTTTACTTGACCGACTTGAAGAACAGTGGAGGTGGTGGAGTGGTGGCGGCAGCACCACTTGGTTTGATTTTTCGGTGGTTTTTCGAGTTTTAAATTGGTGGAGTTTGTTTTGATTGGTGTTTGCAAACAAAAATGGGTTGGGATATGATTTTGGGCGTGGGTTTATGGTATTTCTTTTTAATTTTGATTTTTTTTTTTTAGGTTTGGAGCTTGTTAATGGCGGTGGAAGATGAAGAACGCGATGAACTGTAGCTGAAAAGGTAAGAAGCCTTGGCCTTTATCCATGGGCGCGGGTGAAGCGAGTTTGAGCCCCAAGCCCAAAATCGAAATTTTCGATTTTTTTAGCGAATTTCAAATCAAAATTCCCGCCGTTACGGTCCGATTTTTGCGAATGAGATATGGAAATTATCGGGGAGAGAATTTCCTATCCAATGATCCATAAAACACTCTATTCCGACTTCGGATGACATATGAGATAGTGGAAAACGCCTCGAAGTGCGTGCATGGCGTAAGTTATCTTGAGCGAATGAACTCTAAATTAATAGATTATGTCAATCCGAATCGTAATACAATAAAAGCGGCCTAAGCAACTCTAATGGGACATAAAACATTTAGTCGCGAAACCACGAACACCCCACCCCCAACAAATTTTTTACAAAATTTTTAGAAAATTTGTTTTAGCGATGGATGCTTTTAAAAGTCAGATTCGAGACTTAAGTAGATTACTATGTTTATTTTATTTTTTTTTTTTAGTTTAGAAGGAAAAACAATAAGCAATAAAGACATAATTCACACCATAGAGAAACCACGACTCAAAAATCCGAGAAAACATGCAAGAGTGGAAAAACGTGAACTATGTGAACCGTGGACTTAGGATCCGGTACTTACACCACACACTCCATAGGGAGGCCGGTTACCTTAATGGTGCACTCACCAATATATTGGAATGAAAGGAAATGCACCAACACAGAAATTTGAGTCGTTTATAGTCAGATACTCGAGACTTTATCTAAAACATATGTATGAACATGTAGTTGATCATATATCAACAACCGAAATAGTTGTGGATCATTCCATAAATAAATATCAGAGGAAACATATCCAAACACAATGAAACACCAAGATTTCCTACGACACAGCCTAGTGGAATCCAAACGAAGTTGGATAACCTTATTGTGTAACCTATCATGCACCTTCTTTTTCATTTTTGAATGAGTGGGTGTTCTTGTAAATAAGTGTGGAAAAGTGAATGGTTGTGAAGGATATTGTGGATATGGAATAGTTTTAGAAAAGACAGTACACAACCTGATGAGGATGTGGTTTTAGCACCGACCTCATTCATTGTGTGTGTAGGGGATCCTCAATTCTGAAAATGAAGGTGTCAAATAGTTTGTCCTTCGAAGTATCTGTTTGCTAGGAGGATTTAAAAATTATAGAGCCTGAGAAGAAACAACGGGATCGAGTGCAAACTTCGGGGTTCCTTTGAAAGAGGTGGAAGGAGGGAATCGAGGTGGATGTTGTGCAAAGTTAGTTCATGATAGGGTGAATTGTCACCTACTCTTTCGAAGAAACTCATCAAATTCCTCATCTAGATTGGTCATATCCACATTACTATGGTAGTCCTCTACATCTTTGAGAAAGTCATCTATCCCATCCTCATCAATAATACGTGTATCGACTAGTGTAGGAATGGAAATATTGAGTCCGACGTCGAAGGAAAAGAATTTTGGGCATATGACTATCGGGGAGCGTGTTGTTGAAATAATCTCGAGCAAAGCTCTCGATCATGCTAACCTCTCCATCCATAGGCGAATCGGGTAACCGCTGTGTCCTTGTTTTAAAACATTGACTTCAACGGCTAGATGGCCAAAAAGACATGGACATTGAACCATCCGCGGCAATTAATGAGCGCGTTTGGCGGTTGCCGGGAAAGGGCGCCCTAAAATGATCGAACAGAGTCGTTAAATCGACTTACGTATCGAGGACTACAAAATCAATGGGATAGTAGAAATCGAACTTTTACCAACACATTTTTCGACTACACCCTTAGGATACTTAATAGACCCGATCGACTAATTGCAACGTCATTTTAGTGGGTTGCATCTTGTCTAGACCTATTTGTCTATACAAATAAAATGGGAGTAAGTTAACACTAGCCCCCGTGTCTAATAAAGCGGTGTCGTCGATATAGGAATCTCCTAAGGTGCATTATCTGATAGAGACGACCGGTCCTTGTACTTAACAATTCCATTATGTTGAGATAAGGTTGGGAATTGTTACGCTAAAAAAGCGTCTTTTGGTATATTGGTCTTACGCTACGTAGTAGTACCTGAACTCCTTAAGAAACTTAGCATGATGTGGTAGCTTTTAATAGCTTCGAGGAAGGGAAGGTTTATAGTTAGATTCTTAAAACATCCCTAATCTCCTCATAATTTGTATCCTTAGTTAACATGGCTAATTTTTGTGGAAACGGGTGGTTTTACGTCTATATTTAGCAATGGTATCTCCGGATGTTTTACCGTAGCTTTATTTTTCTTTGGTTGTGTTGTAATCTGGTACCTCTACGGTGGTAGGCTCTTGAGTTTCTATTTGATATCTAGTAATATAAAGCGGTGTAGGGACTCTTGGGGGGGTAACTATAGGCATAGTTACCTTGTTATCAACCACTCTGCCGAGCGGAGAGTGGTGATTGCATTTATCTCACCTACATTTTCATATTCATTACTAGTATTATCCGTTACCTCAAAGCGCGTGTTTGTTGTTTTAGGATTAGGTATTGCGTTACACGGAAACACACCTTTGGTTTGGGCTTTATCTTGAGCCAACTGTTGGGTTAAATTATTTACGGATTGTAGAAGGCATTGGTTGGATTGAGCCATGGTTTGAAAAAGTTTTTGGCTCACTTGTATAAAGGTGTCAAGGCGATCCGTTGTTGTGGGGTGTAGTAGTCACGGGTGGTGTGGACTGAATTATTTCCGTGAATTATTTATGGGTGGATTTTGATAGTTATGATTTACCTAACGATACCTCTATTAGCATTATAATTATTATAATTACCTTGACCTTGTGCTTGACCTTGTCGGGTTGCACTTGGTTGTTATAATTATTAAAATTACCCCTCACCTGTCCTTGTCGTAGTGGGGCTTGGTTAAAGCTTTGCGTGAGGCCTAACATATTGATTATTGTACCGCGAGGTGTGACTTGTTGGTTATTTCTCCAACCGAAGTTGGGATTTTGTCTCCGAGGGCGTTAGGTTCACTATTAATGGAACAAGTTTGTTCATAGGCAATAGGGACGATGGGATTCGGGATGCTTTCGGGACTCCAGACCGAAACTACATGGATTTGAATTTACATTCATAACGGGGATTGGCTTTTGTTGTACGGATATGGCATCTACCTTTTTAGTGAGGGATTCAATTAGAGTTTTAAGCTCGGGATCGATTTAACCTCAAACATCTTGGTAGCATTTTAATCGTGGAAGAAGAACTAAGCGGGGCCGGGGATATCATCACTACCCCCAGTTATTATTAAGCTTAGTTTGGTCCTCTAAAATTTATAAGCCTCGAGGGCTCCTTTACTTAAGAAACTACCCCATTCATTATGTCAAGGACTTCTTTATGGTGATGTTGAAGTCCTTTGAAAAAGCACCTAACTAAGCGTGTCTTTTGCTAAGTTATGGTGTGGACACTCTATAAAGCGGTCGGTGAAAGCGGTTCCAAGCCTCTGAAAATGATTCATGAGGATTTTTGTCGAAAAGAAATGAATCTTGGAAAGCATCTCATCCGTCCGTCTTTAGGGGTGGGTAAAATGTTCCATAAACAATGAATTTGAACAAGTTTAGCCCAGTCCTGAGAATTAAGAATTAGGGCTTAGGCGCTTAACGAAGGCAGCGCCTTATCGGTAAGGTGAAAGGGAATACCCTTAATTTAATTTGTTCCGAACCAACCGTAGGATGGTGGAATGTTGTTAGGACTTGTTCATCTCTACGCATTGTCTTTGGTAAGGTTTTCATGGTCTAAACCATGAAAAACGGGTAACAAATTAAAAATATTTGGAGGATTCTCAAATCCCCGGGCCGGGTTTGCTAGAACGATGCAAGATTTGGGGCTATCGCTCGAGGCTTTGTAGAAGTCCGAGAGGAGTCTCTCTTTCTTCCCCATTATATCGGTGGTGTGTGTGGAATAGTAGCTAGAGGTGTAGTGTAGTGTGTGGTATACTAGATAGACTTGATTGTTGATGTTGTTGTGTATTTACGTTCGGTGTTTTTGCGGCCGGACCGTAATCTCATGCAAAGACTAAGTCGAGCTTAACTAAACATGCAACACTACAAACAATTCTCGATATACTAGTATAAACCTCTAACAGAGATCGCGAGGTGTGGAAGAAAGGAATACCTGATTAGCCCTTTTCGCTTATGAATAGCGTCTTGTTTACGCGTGTTCAGTGTATATAAGAGAGTAGAACACTGAAAAACTTGACAACTTCGAAGTTAAATTCAAACCGTGGAAATCCCGGAATTTGGAGAAGGCGCTGGCGCGCTTCTATCTTAGGGCGCTTTTCGAAGCAAAGTCGAAACTCGATCCGATAATGGTCGGGGGTCGCTCTCTTTGAAGCGGGGCCTTCGATGTATAAGCGAAGTCCAAGAAGATAGCGCTTGGCTCTCTTTTGAAGCGCTGGCGCTTCGCGCGTTTTCTCGCGAATTTTTTCCAAAAGCGAAAGCGGCAACCCGGTATGAATCAAACAAGGGTGGGTGGGTGAAATGGGACTTAAAAATTACTAATTCTATTATGAAAACAATGCTAAAGTGCAACTAAGATGGCAGCGGCGCCATTTGATAAACGTAAAATGAATAGTTTTACCTACGAGATAAATCGATAAAACTTACCAACGCAAGTAAAACTAAACTTTTTACTGATGCTATCTGTTTATCAAAGAATTATTCTACTCTCAATTCTATGAGATATAGGGGAGTAGATAGAGTTCGTTCCACTCCTAGTGCTCTAGCACGGATGTTTTCTAATCTAACTAGTCGTTTTTAAAGTCTACATGAGTTTTACGAAAAGGAATTATACTACGATGCAACTACCCACAAGATGCAACTAGTCGACATCGGTCGACTAAAAGGGGAATGTTACGTTGATTCTATGATAAGGAGTTAGAGGGGGATTGATTCCACCTTAACTCAACTTATCCACTAACGGCGAATCGTCGTAATCCGAATGAATCGCCCAGCGAGAACAATTTAGTTATTCCTAATCCCTAATTATACATGGCATTTCTACCAATTCATAACTAGCATGTGAACAATTAAACCCATTCTCATGGTGAACTAATCATTTCTAGAGTGGAATAGAAAATCTGACGACTCTCACGATAACTTAGAATCAAGCTTTCATCAAGGCTTCACAACCCCTCTAATGGTGGTTTAGCCTTGAATCATTCCATGATCATTTCCATTTAGATTAAAACTAAACATAATATAAAGCATTGAAATTTACTTACTTTAACAATAATGAAATCTAATTAATAACTAAGAATTGAATGATAACATGAATTGAAATTAGATCTAGAATTGGAATTGACAAAATCGAAATTGATAAAGAATACTACTTTATTGATCTAATCAATTTGAAGAACAAGATCCAAAGGTTTAATCTAATAAAGGATTTGAAACTAATTAAATAAAACAATTAAATCTAGATCTAGAAGTTATTTTAATGGCTACTTTCTATTCTAAGCTATCTACCCTAATTTTCTATTCATTAATCTACCATTAACAAAGACTTAAGCTTTTGTTCTTATACATTCAGATCCAAAATTCGTGCATGGGCTTGGAGCCATGTTTTGGGCCAGAGAATCAGGCCCAAAACCCAATTCTTCGATCAAAAGGCCTCTTCGGCTGCAGTTGACTTCCACAGACTTTTCGTCCACTTCTGCTCCTCTGATTGGGTCAAGGCTTGGACCATTGCAAAAGCTCTTTCCCGAGCCGGTCGTTTTGACATAAGGTATGCCCAATTCGGTGGTCTGAGTCCAAAGATCTGCTTTTGAAGTTCTGGCCGACTTTTGCTCCTTTATCTCGCTAAAGTGGTACATTTCGCACATAATGGACTTTGAAGCACGAAATGCATAAAAACGCCGTAATCGGTGTTAACTCTTACTTATTATTCACATAATTGGTCTAACAATTATGATTATTAAGGGGTTAAAACTACGGTTTTGGGCTCTTATCGATCACCCACTTTCCTCACTTAGTATCGCGTTGCCTGGTTATTTAGTAGTTACTTGTAGGACCGGATAGCGGTGGCCGACTTTCGTTTCCCTTTGACTCCCCTTGGCGTCGAGTGCTGTAACCATTTCAACATTCCTCCGTGTCGGGGGCATAGGTAACCGTGTTATGTATGCGCCAACCACTACAATGAGACTTCGCTCCCCAAAATACAACTCAGGTGATATCCTTGCCCGCCTACGTAAAGAAAAGTACTAAAGCGGGGGTGTGGGATACGATCCTTTTGCACCCGGCCTCGGAAAGAAGTCTTTCCTTCTTCACATTACCACCGACAAAGTGTGGCATCGATTACCGTTGTATGTGTGCGGTAAATTTTTATCCAGGGACCTCCCTCCTAAGTTTCTCCGGGGCATCTACATTTCCTAACAAGTGGTAAGTAAGCCGTTTGGAGTCGCGGTATTTATCTCTCCCCTGTCACTAATTTGTCTTTGCTCTTGGTGATGTAGGTTGGAGACCGGTTAAGCGATCCCAAATATATAGCGGTGTTTTACTCGAAAATTTTTCCAATCCTCCGCGAACTTCGGTAGTTCCGGGTAATGAAGTCCTTGGCATTGATCCGGAAAAAGCCACCCTCCATTACTTGACCCTTCTCTAAAAACATTGGCAAATACCAAGGCCCCTATCGTCGATGCGCCCCAAAAGGAAGCCCAAACCATCCCCACCTCAAAAAAAGACAACGTCCGTCTTACAAGTCCTTCAACTATACCAAGAAAATCTCATTCATTCACGTACATGCTTTCAACGTGCGCGGCTACTAAAAACAAGGCTACTACCGCGGAAAACGTTCCTCCTTCCTACTCTCGTGTGGCTGAGTGGGAGGGGCGATTTTGCTGCTAATACCGCTCCCCATACGCCACGCCATGGATGTGAACAAATACAAGCTTTGGGGCCGTGACTCACGATGGGGGCGCTCTGATGACTTGTCAAATAAGAGCCCTCCCCGCCAAAAGGGCTAAAACTTCCGCCCATTTGTTCCTTCCCCACTCTGGGGCCGTAATGAACCTCCGAAGTGCGTGATATCTGCCGCCCCCCTAGAGCGGGATTAGTCTTGGCTGGTCCGTAACCTCTGGGCTGCCGAGGTGTGGCCCCAGTTTAAAAGGCTAGGGATCGCGATGTGACGACAAGAGACTTCGGCTTTGGAAAACCGGCCGTTGCCTCTTTATTTTCAGCTCTCACCTGCCGCGGGATCAAGCTTATGGAGATGATGGTACCGATTGCTTCCCCGGGGAGCCTCCATTTACCTTTGGATGGGAAAAGGTATGTCTTGGGCTAGTGGGTAGTGTCTACCAATTGTTAATGGTATCTCAATTCTTTGTTCTACTCTTATACCCCTTGTGTCTCTGCGGTGAGTCTAGACATCTATGTATTTGCGTGGCGACCCGGCAACCGTGGAGAATTTGGGCCTTGGCGAAACCGCGAGATACCGCCCCCGACGGGCCGGAAAGCAAGATCGCCAAGGAGGAGAAGGAGTGAACGGATCAAAAGCGATCAAAGCTTCATAAGGAGCTCGGTAGCCGGGACGGACACCGCGATTACGTAGCGGGTGTCAATTCAAAAATGGACAGCCTCCGAGAGACGGAGAGGCTTGCTACGCAAGCTGCTGTGGATAAGGCTGTCCAAGAGGCCGCGGATCGATTTGGCTTGCTCTGAAAAGATCGCCGCCTTGAACTTCAACAACAACTTGATCGACTTTTGCCGGGCCGACCGCTCCCACCTCCTCCTCTGTTGTTGCGGGGACATCATCCCTTGGAGAACCATCTGAAGCTGTTGAGGCGCTACCACGGACGTCCACGCTCCCATCCCCGGTAGCGGTCCCTTCTCCAATACCGGCGAATGAAGATGTCAGCATCCCAATCAGTGAAGATGAAAATACTTCCCCTGGAGAACCGACTACCGCTCCTCAGTAGTAACCTATCTCGGCTTGCTTTCTTTGTAGATGGCCTTGGTTTTGTAATAATTAAACAAGTATTTTGTCTTTGTCAGGAACCATGTTGTTTGTAACTAGTACTTTTGTGCTCCTTTTGCAAAGTAAATCGCTTTTTGTTGTGTTTGATGACAACGTATTTTAACTTCTATATGCATAAAACTATTGATCAATATAACAATGGGTGGATCTTTCAATGGTTTCACTTTCGCATATGTATTCCAGACTTCATTTGGCTCAACTTTTCACTTGGTACGTGCACTTCCAATTTGCTCCATGGGGCTAATTTCCACATTTTTGAATGTCGCTTCAACTTCCTTTAAAAGGTTATAGAAACCCTTCATTGCAACCTTGAATGTTTTGACTGATGAAGCACCTTTAATTAGTTGCTATATTAATGGTTTCAGGACAAAGTTGGCTAAACCTTACTGTAATAGATGCATGACAATCATCTACCATTTCTTCTCCATCTTTGGTTGTCACTGATCCAGACTTCGCATCCTTTGTCCATCTTTTAAGCACATATTTTTCTAGAATGTTCAAAACATCCACAACTACAAATATCTTCATAATGTGCATGCACAAGTATCCAGCAAATTCAAACAACAAACAACTGCATGTGACAGTATTATCACAAGAATCATATGTCACGGTTCGAAATGTATGATCATGACCATCCCTCCACACATGAAACGTAGAATTTGTACCGGTTTCCTCAATCTTTCTTTGGCAATAAGAAAAACCTTCTTGGAGTTGTTGTTGAAACCTTGCAAAAATTTCCAAAATAGTGATAATCCATCCTTGACCGTGCATTAGCCCAAAAGAAATTCTTGGTTTGGCTTTCCGGATCCATTTGGATTGAGTAGAAAAATGATGGGTTGTCCATTTGTTGATGCTCAAAAAATTCAAAGACAGCTTCCGCATCTCCAAGTCGAAGCTTATGTCTTTGAATCTTACCGAGAACGTTTCTAGCATCTGTTTCAGTGTAGCCAATATTACGATTTCCTTTAGCTTCAACACCCATATAATATAACGCAACATAAGATTGACTTTAACCCCAGCTAATTGCATGTTCCCCAACATTTGTTCTTGTTCTTTTGGTACCTTTCTTGAAGACCGAAGCTTGTGTCGTTTGATTGGAGTTGCAAGGTTGTGATTATGCTCCTCAATAACTCGAGTGACAACCCAGTTTTTCTTTTCGTTTCTTCTTATCGACATGACAGCCTTGCACCCAATTCTTGTATCAAATCTTTTTCTCTGTCTCTGCTCAATCAGTTTTGATCTAGTAGCGTTGCAAAAACCTTGGAGGGAACAACAGTATGACCGAGCTATGATTTCATTGTTACGCTGAGATTTACCTGTAGCGTATTTTCTAACGTTGAATCCTGTCCTTGCAAAATAATTATACAAATCATAGGCTTCTTCTGGAGAATCGAATTCCATGCCAACACAAGGTCGTATGCTATTTAACATGTGGTTTGTTGTCCTTATCCATTTCAACGCTCCACTACCATTTTCGACGCTTTCAACATTATCAGTATTGGCTCCGACAGTATTTTTCCATTTAAGATGCTCATCTCCTTCAAATAAACCATGGTCTTCCTGATTCTCAGTAACAAATTCGAGCATGTCTTCCTCATTAGAACTATTACAATAGTCCTCAACAACATCACAAGAAAATTTTGAACTATCACTATTTTAATGTGGTTGCTCCATAAATAAATCTAGGATGAAATAAAATACTAACTAGCAGAAAAGGAACAAATTATGAACTAATGCTCGAAATCACATCTATTGAGAAATGTATCTTCGAAAGATGGTTGATATGTATGTATGTTTTGTTTTGTTTTTTTTTTTTTTTTTTTTTTTTGTAAGTGGAAATTTTATTGATAATGATAACAAGTTTTACAAATAATTAGGACAAGCGTGCAACAAGCTACGCCGCAAGTCCTTTTTGAATGACAAATCCTATTCTCCTAAAAACAAACTCGTTGGAACCAGCTGTCATTACGTTGCAGTCCATAACTTTTTGCAATCTCTTAAGGAGCTCAACAGAAGAAACCAAAAGTGTCAAAACTGAAAAGAATGAAACAATGCTGGTTAGCTCTACAAGCCTCCTCGTGTTTCTCAATTTTCCCTGTCGCTGCTCTATTTGCTGCTTCTCCCACCTCAAAGACTCCATTCCCAAGCCCTACCAACGGAGAGGCTCCAGTTATCAACACACGATGCCTCCCCTCAGACCAACTGTAGACCAATACATCCGCAGGCCGAAGTGTCGATCTTCCCTCATTCGGATCAGTGAGAAAATTCACGGGAGCATCCTTTTTCACTTGTACCCCAGCCCTCCAAAATGCACCACATAAAATATCTCTGACATGATCATGTCGGTATTTGAAACCTGGAAAATGTCTACAATGTGCTGCGTGGTCTCCGAAAGCATTTAGTCTACTCTTTTTGCAAACAGGGCATAGACCACCATTAGAATACAAAAGGATCATGAGACGGTACCAGAGAATAAAACGATACTCCACCGGCGACATACGCTGTCCAAGTACATCCATCGGAATAGCAAGCAGAAAATCCTTTGCATGTTCCGACTGCAAGCATCCAATAATTGCCTTCTGACGAGCAGATAACACAAACTCCCTCTCAAGACCAGCAACAATCTTACCATAGAACACTTTCGCCAAAACTTTTTGTGGTTTTGAGGGGACGGTAGCATTCACAGCCATAGAACTGAGGTATCGGGTAGACAGAGACTCAATGCATTGTGAGCAACATCAAGAATCTCATCCAAAGGCATTGAGCCACAATTCCTAAGAATGTGGTTCTGAAGCTCAAAAGTCTGACAACGGGAGGCCACAAAGGCAAAAGAAGAGACATCAGTGACACAATAAATACCTAATCCACCAAGACGTAATGGGAGTGTCGATAAACGTCACTGCAAATCACCGAAGTCAGGACCATCAGAAACCACAATACCCTGGAGAACACTGCGGAGATGCCGATCAAAAGTCTTAGTCAGCCTTCTACTACAAAGGGATGGGCAAGCAATCACGAGAATCATAAATACCAACTTAGAGAGCCCAGCACAAGCACGTAAGAGCGCTAACTCACACTGTGAATCATCCAAAATAGTTAAACGGTCCATCAAAGTCATAACCTTTTCAACACGCTTGCGAGCAAGGCCCATGACAAAGGATGAATCAGTGCTAACCGCACCTCCAAGCAACCTAACCCCATGCTGAGGATGGGACAAATCTGAAGGAAAGAGACCGGGAGAAGAGCGACGTGGATTCGGTGATGGCCAAAATATCTCAGTTTTAGCCACATTAAGAACCAACCCGTAAGAAGGTCCTTCTTCCTGAATCATACCCAAAGCTGTCGCCACCTGTTCTGTATCCCCGATCAGAGTCCCATCATCTAGGTACCAAGCCTATAGTAATAATTGACAACTCGACTGTATCCGTAGAATTAGAGGATGCAACACCAGTGCAAATAGAAGGGGACCCAAAGGGTCACCTTGCTGGACCCCAGTAGTAGACCATATGTAGCCATCCCCCACGTATAGCCTCGCAGGTTGACAATACAAGTACTCAACCCAAAGGGCAATAGCTGGGCATCGAATACGAACCTCTCTCAACATGGTGGTCCGATCAACCATGTTAAAAGCATTCTGAAAATCTACTAGCATCATAGAAAGAGAGGTATTGTCACCGTTAGCGTACATCATACAGTTGACAGCGTGCAAAATTGCCTCTGCTCCACCAAAAACACCCACCCCATACTGGAAATCCTGTAAGTACCCAACCACATCTCTAGAAACTCCTTTCATTGCAATCTTGGAGACCAGACGGTGCCAAACCATGCCCACAGCTATAGGATGAATACTATTATCCGGCTTAAGTAGTGCAGTAAGCGGCGCACTTGCTATGAATTCCGCTAACGGCTGTGGACATCATCCCTGTAACCAAAGATTCACCACAGGGGTCAATGCATCTACCAAATTAGACGATATAGCTGCTGCAGCACCACTCATGGCATCCAACAAGTGTTGAGCTCGGAGACCATCATGGCCACAAGAAGTACCTTTCGGAAACGACCTAATGCATGACAATATGGTGTCTCTCTCTACCAATAAAGGGGGCTCAGCAAAAGGAACTATTGGCTTCACAGGTGGTTGTCGTATTGGGTGCTTCTCCTCTAATGCTTGAATAGTCTTCACCGAGTTAGGGGCAACCCCTGATGATGACAACACTTTTACCGCTGCAGTAAAATGTCCATCAACAACTTTCTGTAAGCATTGACGCACATTCTGAGTGGAAACAAATCTATGGGGTGGCTGGATTGAAGGAGGCTCTACTACAGACTCTAAGAGGCGAAACAGTCCACCAGGCTCATTCCAAATCGTCAGAGCATGTAGAATCTGTTTCTGCTGAAGGTTTTTCCTATTACCAGACCGACGTTCCTGACGATTCTGTGGTTGAAAAACCCGTAGAGTGCAGCACGAAAGAAGGAGAAGACGAACCCATGACATAACTGAACTAGGATCGGCCGTAATATCCCAAAGAGCAGACTTCAATGCACCAGAAAATGCCAAACGACAAGCTCGTGGTATACTTTTCACCGTGCGAAAGGGTATACGAAATGCTTTATCAAGTAACGTCTCATCAAGAGAGAGAACAACATCTAGAGGCCTCAGGATAGCACTAGCGTCTCCTTGTGATGAGAGTGCATGTTGCATAGTCATAGGGATGGGCGGTGGTTCTGGTATACCGACAATAAGACATCCCAACTCCCCATTATCAGTCATTTCCGGTGGTTTTGTGATGCCTCCTGAATGACGACATGGTGTATAGTTAGTGCATGCATGCTGAGATAGTGGCCACATATCCATTTGTTCACCATTTTCAAAAGATTAAGAAGGGATAAATATAAACTTATGTCCTCCTTAATTTTAACCTGCAGTCTATCTGCATCTCCCTGACCATTCAAGTGCTGCTTCTTAATGTGAGTTTCGATATACGAAACTGCAAAACCGCCACCACCATTGACCCCATCTTTGCACATGTCAAACTCACGAAAAGGGCAATGCAATGCATTACTTTCTTCCGAGAGCATGATGACGACACCCTATGCTCTACCAAACCCAAAAAACCGTCGGCACAAATCCAAACCACAACAAACAAGAACACTACTATAAATCCAACCCAAACAACAAACCTAACATCGAAACAAACCCAACTCCATCAAAACCAACAAACAACCATACCCATCTAATCAATTAACCAAACCACAGTCCGAAATAGTTCCAAGACAAGAAATTCACATTAGGTAGGTGACATTCGTATCAAGTTTGGTAGCACACTCATACAAGAATGAGTGAATGACTACTCCAGTTGTACTTCAAACACCATAGATTAGGCAATCCAACATATATTGCGACTTCAGAAATTTCTGTAAAAGAACTTAAAAAGTTAACAAGACAGTCCCGTCATTCTTTTTCCTGTTGTTTGTTTTTTTTTCAAAGAGATGTTGTTGGGTGCTACAAGGGTGGAGGGGCTCGGGTGGTGGGTGAATTGGGCAGTGTTGTTGCTGTTAAAAGGTGGTGAAGAAAAAGCGGGATGCAGTAATTTAAATCTCATTGTTGGTAATGTTGTGGCATGTCTGTAGTGTAAGAGGGATGGTAACTTAAGGTGTGTTGGTGGCAATGGAATTACTTCCTATTCAAAAAGGAAAGGGTGGTGGTGGTGTTGCACGAATAGTGCGGCGAAGGTGGAGTTAGTGGTCGATGGGAGATGATGGATGGGGATGGTTTTTTGGACTGATGTGGTGGAGATTATGAAAGGCGGTGGTGGTAATGGGGGTACAAGATGATGGATGATGGTGTATGGTGGTGCTGGCAACCGATGGTAGTGGTGGTGGTAAAGGGGTTTTGAAAAGTGGGGTATAAAGAGAACGAAATTGGTAAGTGGGGAGTGGGTTAATGGAAATTGGGTGATGGCGTGAGGGGTTGGTGAAGGTGTTTGACTGGTGATGACGGGACAAGGTGGTGCTAGTGGCGGTTGTCTTTGCCGACGAAAGTGCACCAAGGAGCCGTGGAGGAAGTGAGAAATTTTTGAAGGTTTTTTTTTTTTTTTTTCAATAGCAATGGCAATACAAATGAGTTTCAATTATAAGGTGGTAGTAGTAACACATCTTGAAAGGGGATTAGGGGGGGGGGGGGGGGGAGAGCAAGAAAAACCATCGAGAGAGAAAAGAATGACGTAAAATCTCTTTTTTTTTTTTTTTTTTTTTTTTTTTTTTTTTCTTTTGTTTTTGTTTATATTTTTTCTTTGTTTGGAAAAAAAAATTAAATAACCACAGCAACTAAAGAGCACGTACTGGTGAACATCACCATGCTATCTAACGGTTTAGATGGCAGCATGTACCATAATGCCAAGAGATCGATCTTTTAAGATCGGGACTCATATTTAAAAGCATAAAACGAAGCATTCAAATCTCAAGTACTGAGTCCATCATAATGGCAGAAAGTCAGAAACTAATCTTCAGAAAGAAGAAAGAGCATATTCAATGGTGACAGCTACGTTGTAAGGAATACAGGACCATTGCCAATTAGATACTTGTTTCGACCCCCACCTACGTGGCAAACGTCCATTAGTAGGGGTCTCTATTTTATTCATTTAATCAACAGGGCTAAAGCCCAATTCGCAATATCATGGATCAATGTACAGACCCATTAACTCATGTGTCTAAGGCTGAACCTTAGCCACATGGCTTGCCACTAATATACATTGATTTATGTCCAGGTTCATTTCTTATCAAAAAGATAATTATCAGTTGATAGTTATATTCTATCACAATTACTCAAGCAACAAGATTACTTGAGCTACAAGGACTCTCTACTCTACCTATATAAATACCACATTATTTTTCATAAGGAACTACGTTGAAACTTGATCCCTAGAGAATAGATCTTGGGTACGTAGGCAGCCATTATTTGGTTCAATTTCATTTCCCCCAACATCAAATTCCTCTGTTTCTTAGAGCGTTCTTTACCATTGCTCTCGTTGTGTTGAAGTAGTTTACTGCCGAAACATAATTGGCGCCGTCTGTGGGGAATTTAGAATTCATTATCACGTGAAACAATCAAGAGGGTAAGCACAAGAAGCAAACCAAATAGTCAACATATTCCTCCTGCTAATAGGAATTGCAACACTTTAAATTCAAATCGGCCAATGCAAGAACCGTTGAACAATCAAGTTGCTCCTAGTGGTAAGATCAATTCTCAACATCCAACCAGAAAGGGCGCCACCACCACCACCACCACCCATTTACGCCAATCCTAATCTGGGTTGAGCGTGAGTTCACGATGAGTCAAAAATTTAAAATAGGAACTTGAGAAGGAAGCCGCAAAGAGGCAAAGGCCGGTGGACGAGGCTGCAAATTCAACAACATTAGGCCCGCCAAAGGGCGGACGCAGCCATTCCAGTATGGGACCGTCTTGAAGATCCACTTCATCGTCCTCAACAACGTGTTATTTCTCAAACACAATCAACCAGGTGCACACTCTAAGAGTAATGACCCTATTACCCGTACTTATTGGGAGAATCGGATTGGCGGGGATAACTACTACCCTAGACATGTCCGATCTCAAATGGAAGATTTACCTCACGAGAAGCAATTTCGGGGAAGACCGCCATCCGAGATATATGCGACATGACCGGAGGGCGGGCATCCCGCACAAAGAGCAACAAAACATGGAGAAGTGGTATAATTATACCGACCACCCTGCCAAGGGTGACTACCGGCCTATACAGGCTGGTTACAGGGATAGACAAAGACAATCACCGGTCGGAGCTGATCGTGCGTGATAAGTTTTCGCTCGACATTCAAGAAGCTTACCACCATCCCGACTTCAAACAACCAGATTTTGAACTTTATGATGAGTCGGAAGGAGATCCTGGCTTGCATGTTCTATCGTTCAAAAATAAGTTGGTGTTATGGGGTGGAGATGATCCGCTCATATGTAAGCTCTTTCCATCAACTCTAAAAGGAGAAGCATTACGCTGGTTTAATGAGTTGCCTTCAAGATCAATTCACCAATTCAATGAACTAGAAAATCAGTTTGTTAATCGTTTCCGCCACAATTGCAAGACGCCAAAGAATGTCGACTCACTTCTAAACATCAAGCAATAACGTGACGAAAAGTTACGTACTTTTGTTACTAGGTTCCGGAAGGTAGCAGCACCGCCGCCGCCGCTACCGCAAACGGCGATACAAATGCCTCCAAAAGAAAGCGTCACGGAAGAAAGTATAAGGAAAAACTTCATCCCAGATTGGACCGACCTGACAGGGAAGGCCGACCTCGCAGATTTGCGGAAAATCACCATCCTAGACAGGTCCGTCCAGACAGGGAAAAAAGGCGTCACGGAAGAAAGTATAATGAAAACCTTCATCCTAGATTGGACCGACCTGACAGGGAAGGCCGACCTCGCAGATTTGAGAAAAGCGCCATCCCGCATAGTCGTCCGACGAGGGATGGAAGGTGTCACAGAAGTAACTAGAGGGAAGACCACAATCCCAGACAAACTACCGACCTAGATAGGTTGGTTACACGCAAAGAAAAAGACAATCTCCAGTCGGACCCGAACGTGTGTACCGCTTAAAATCTCTAACTCTTGTAAGAGGTAATGGCAGGTGTCATTTTCCACATAAGCTCGACCGGGGGCGTCTGTCTGTTTAAATCTTCTGGATAAAATGGATTTCACCCCACTTAGCACGAAGTCCCTTTGATGTAACTTCCCACTCATCATAAAGGTCATCTGAACCTTAACGGAGCTTGTCCAATTCATCCGTATCCGTTGTCACGAATTTCCGAACTGGTGAACGCCACTTCGGGCTTCCAACGCCTATCTTTCATGGATGCTTCTTCAGGGTACTACCAGATATCTTTGAATGTGGATGACCAAGAGTTCACCGCCTTCATCACCGACCAAGGCATTTTTTGCTGCACTATTATGCCTTTTGGTCTGAAAAATGCTGGTGCAACCTACTAAAAGCTTGTCAATTCAATTTTTTTCGATCGGCTGGGAAAAATAATGAAGGCTTATATTGATGATATAGTCGTTAAATCAAAACATACTGGTGATCATCTTTCTGTTCTTCAACTTGTTTTTTATGGGCTTAACAAGTATAAAACTCAATCCGGCCAAATATTCTTTTGGCCTCTCTTCTGGAAAATTTCTGGGATTCCTCATGACTCGTAGAGGTATTGAGGCTAATCCTGATCAGATACGCGCCGTTATTGATATGCCATCACCAAAAAAACAAAAAGAAGAAGAAAAGTCAACGACTTACTGGTCGGCTTGCCGCTCTTCATAGATTTATTTCTAAATATTCCGATCGTTGTCATCCCTTCTTCCAGACTTTAAAGGGGGCGACAATTTGGAACGTTGATTGTGAGATGACATTGCAACAACTAGATCGAGAAATACTTGGTCAGTCCTTCTATATGGACAAGTCCTTCAACATGTCAACCTAGTGGCATATACCTGGCAGCTACAACTCAAGCTGTTAGTGTTGTTCTTTTCATTGATGATGGTAGACCCGTCTTTTTTATCATAATCAAGTTGATTAGCCGAATGGGAAAGTTATCTTAGTGCATATAGCATTGTCTTTGGATCGGTACTACTTGAAAAAGGACATGCTTTGGCTTTTTGATAGTTGATTTTCCGATTAATGATTCTCCTATTGATGATTTCTTGCGCCAAGAAGAATCTATGGAAGACATTCTGCGGCCAATAACTGGGGCGAAGAAGAACAACATGAAAACGCAATTCCTAATCCCATTGACTTATGGATTGTTTATCGAGATGGCTCCCATAGTAACTGGGTTTGGAATTGGATGCATTTTTTGTTAAACCCAAATGGAGAAAAGATTGGGAAATCAGGCGACTTAGTTTCGCCGCAAAAATAACGGCCCGAGTATGAGGCTGCCATTTGTGCCTTGAGAACAGTTTGACACTGGGGGCGAAGCTCGATTATACACGGATTCTCGCCTCGTTGCCAATCAGTTTGGTGGGTCTTTTGAAGCAAGAGATGAGCATTCATTGGCTTATCTCTCCGCCCGCCGTTAAAGCGGGCGGTCAAGACACATCACTTTTTTGCGATCATCTTTTTCGTGGGTTTAAGTTTAAACGCGTTTTCACGCTTTCGATTCATTACTATCATTACGAAAAATCGGACGAAGTTACCACATTTACCTTCCTTCGGTTTACGTTTGAACGTTTTTTACGCCACTTAGTTCATTACTATCATTACGAAAAAATCGTGAAGGTTACCACATTTAGCCGTCGGTTTCACGTTTGAATGTTTTACGCTCGCTTAGTTCATTACTATCATTACGAAAAAATCTGACGAAGTTACAATATTTAGCTTCGTCAGTTTACGTTTGAACGTTTTTTACGCTTGCTTAGTTCATTACTATCATTACGAAAAAATCTGACGAAGTTACCACATTTAGCTTCGTCAGTTTACGTTTGAACGTTTTTTACGCTCGCTTAATCATTAATATCGCTACGACAAAATCTGACGAAGTTACTACCTTTAACTTCGCCAGTCTAAGTTTGAACGCTTTTACGCTTGCTTAGTTCGTTACTATTGTTCCGACAAAATCTGACGAGGTTACCACGTTTAGCTTTGTCAGCCTAAGTTTGAACGCTTTTATGCTCGCTTAGCCTAATTTTGCAAAGTTAAGTATGCATTGGGGGCGTTTTTCTCTACATGGGGGCATCTCGTTCTATTTCATTTCAACTATATAAATCAACAACATTGTCAGTTTTCTACAGGTATGCTATCTATCACAACAACAACATTTAATAGCAAACGCATACTTTATTTTTATTTATCTTTCATCAAAAGAAGTTTTAAGCTCTATGGTATTACATTCACACAATTACCTAATCAATTGTCTCTGTCAATTATCTTACGGTCGCTCAATTAAATCTTCATTTTTCTTCGAAATCTGCATTCACTTAAACTTTTAGCACTTTCGGTTAATTATCTTCCGCATTCATTATTTTTTTAAGGCATTATACCGCTCTTTCTCAACGAAACTTTCCACGGGCTTCTAAGGCATTGGGCGATATTTCGAGACATTTTTCATCAATTTTTCTGAGCGAAAATTTTCTCCGACTTCTTTATTTCTTCTACGGCATTGCGGCGTGATCACCCTGAGCAAAACCTTTCTTCATCTTCCTTATTTTTTCTAAGGCCTTGTGCCGATCTTTCTGAGTACAACTTTCCGAGTTAAACTTTCCGACACCTTCATTATTTAATTTCTTCTACGACATTACTTGACATCTTTCTGCGCGAAACTTTTCTCCGTCGGTTCTTTGTAACTATATTTTGCTCGTAATTCCGCCATTTCAACTGCGACAAAAATACAAATTTTTTTTCGGCTTTCGGGACTTAACCAAAATTTTACGACAACTTATAAAAAAAATACTAACATACCTGTTTCATCTTTGTCAATAATCATTGGCACCGCTTTTAAGTATTTTTCGAGTTCATCCACGGTGAACGACACTTTTCTTTAGCCATTGGTTTTGAATAGTCACCCCGACATTCTCTATCATTCTTTCCTTTACAATCCAAATTCTTTTATTTTCCGGCACTGTCGGTTAACTATTTTCCGCTATCGAAATATGCATTCGCTTCGCTTAGCGCTTTCGGTTAACTATTTTCCGCAGTCATTCTTTTTCTAAGGCATTGTGCCGATCTTTCTCCGAAAAATTTTCCGAGTGAAAATTTCCGTCAGCATCATTATTTTTTCGAAGGCATTCTGCCGATCTTTCTACGAAATTTACCAAGTGAAATTTTTGGCCTTCATTATTTTTTTAAGGCATTAAGCCGAACTTTCTGAGCGGATTGAAAATTATCTTCACCTTATTTATTTTTTACAAGGCATTGAGATCATGCGGAGCGAAACTTTTCTTCGCGGTATTTTCGGAAATATTCTTTCTCCCGTCGTACCACTGTTTCTACCTGCGACGACAAGAATAAATTTTTCGTCAGTCTTTCAGACTTAACCAAAATTTTACGACAACTTATAAAAAAAATACTAACATATCTGTTTCTGGCACCGCTCTGTCATATTCTTTCCAGTTGTCTCCGTTTTCTTCGTCTTCTTCGGCAGACCAATTTTAGTTTTGATCAAAACGCAACAATTTGAGCTTAATATCCTGAGCTAGATTATGCCGGTTTTGTCATATTCTCCGAACTTTTCTCCGTCTTCTTCGGCAGCTCAAAATAACTCAATCATTGCTCAATTTCTTTGATTAAATTGCACTCCCGCAACTTAATTGTGAGTAAGCCGTTACTACTTCATCTTCTTCGACTTTCGTTTCAAATTTGTACACTTCCTCCATTTCAAATTTCTCGAGTCCTAGTATTTTCTGTATTTCCTTAAGCGACCATCGACGCGGTTCCAGGTAGTCACCGTACCTCTCACCTTCTTTCCACCTCACCAAGTCTGCAATCGTCATCGAGTTTTCTTCTCGGTTATTTTTCGCCCGTATAGTACGGTAGTTCTACCTAAAAAAAAAAAAAGTCAGATATCTCAAAAAACCGGATTCACTTTTACCATTTTAATACAACACAGGTACGGTGCCCTGCCTTTGCTGGCGTTGCACCGTATCATGTTTTGTATTAAGTTTCAAACATGAGCGCCATCAACTTCTTTCTCCAGCATGTTCGCTGTTTACACCAAGAAAAAAAAAAAAAAATTAAAAAGCATGTTCGCTGTTGGTTCCTTTGAGGACCTTGTCTGTACACACGCCTCTCACATCTTGACGCCTCTCACATCTTGCTGTTTCAGGCAAGATGCAAAACGTTTTTTTCCAGCATCATAGTAACATGTTGTGTTTTTTGCCGATACGCGGATTTTTTTTTCATGGTCGCTCCGATCACCTTTTTACTGGTGCGATAGTAAGAATAGATGAAGCCGATGAGGAGAGGAGTTACCGGGAACCATAGGAACGTATCGGTGGATTAACACAGTATCGGTGGATTAACACGTATCGGCCCCAACACCAATTACTTTTTCTGTGCTCACATCGATTTTGAATCCCCCAAGTTTAATAACCTCAATGGTTATTTTACCTTCTTCTCCTCTTGCCTATCACATGCCCATAGTTTGTACAGTGGGTGATATGGTGTACACAATACGATATCAAAACTCAAAAAACCAAGAACAGGTAAGAGAGGAGGAGAGAACGCCTAGATATCACTTAGTTTATAGTGCGTACCTTATCATCCTTCTTTTGAGAAGTCCGTGATAACTGTTTTGAATAAGAATTCTTGTCGCTCGCGACATCATGGGCACACCGCTTATATAAGGTTCGAGCTGTTTTCCAGTACCGGTGGGATTCTTCTCAGTTCCAAACTTCATCTGTCTATCAATTCTTATCTACTTTACATTCTTATCTAACCTGGATTCTTATCTAGTTCGGGGTGAAATACAGTTTTAGTCGCCCAAGTATTCACTTTCGACTCCAACTCGTATTTTTTTTTTCCTCATATTCTTACTAACCTGCCCCTACGTTTAATTTTCAACGGTATAATCCAAGTATCGCTATTCCGTTGGCACGCTTCATCGAATTCAAATTTCATATCACGTGGCGCTGCGTTAAATTACATTTTCGCCAATCAATTTCTTTTGCAATTTTATTTATGTGCATCTTTTATTTTTCTCGTACATTTTCGCCATCTTTTCTTTAACTACGTGATTATTCCCCCGCATTAACGTTAATTTAACATTATTTCGTTTCCGATAATTCACGAATTTTTCCGTTTATTCATTTTCCTATCGTTTACGTTCACACGACACTTTATTATATATTTCGCTTACTATTTTCGTATTCCATTTTTTCCTTGCTTTTTCTTCTCTTCTTTGTCATGCGAACAAAGTTCGCATGACAAAGAGGGGGCGGTGTTTCGACCCCCACCTACGTGGCAAACGTCCATTAGTAGGGGTCTCTATTTTATTCATTTAATCAACGGGGGCTAAAGCCCGATTCGCAATATCATGGATCAATGTGCTGAGCCCATTAACTCATAGTAATCTTCAAGTGTGAACCTTAGCCACATGGCTTGCCACTAATATACATTGATTTATGTCCAGGTTCATTTCTTATCAAAAAGATAATTATCAGTTGACAGTTATATTCTATCACAATTACTCAAGCAACAAGATTACTTGAGCTACAAGGACTCTCTACTCTACCTATATAAATACCACATTATTTTTCATAAGGAACTACGTTGAAACTTGATCCCTAGAGAATAGATCTTGGACGTGGTGCCATTATTATTTGGTTCGGTTCATTTCCCCAACATCAAATTCCTCTGTTTCTTAGAGCGTTCTTTACCATTGCTCTCGTTGTGTTGAAGCAGTTTACTGCCGAAACAATACTTGTTCCTGAATATTCGATACGCCAACAGACGAGCACATGCATGAATACAAGTGCATAGCCACGCACGTTTTGTATTTTCAAAGTTCACCATTTCTAAAATTCACGTCGCAATTGTGGCGATTTAATATTTTTCTCATATTCTTAATAGATCACGTTCGCAATTGTGGCGATTTAATATTTTTCTCATATTCTTAATAGATCACGTACAGAGAGAAAATCAAATTAAACAACATACAATAGTTTGAGTTCGGTTCTTCTATAACCGGGTACAGAAATAAATCTCTGTAACCGTGGCACCGTTGGATCGTTTCGAAATACACACATTTATCTCGAAATATAAATCTCAACCTCGATATCTGTGTGTTGTGTATCTCGGCACAGATCTAACAGTGTAATAATACAATAATACGGTTATAGAAATTCATCTCCGTATCCGGTTATAGAGAAACTAGACTCCAATAGTTTTACTTACTTCAAAACATTCTTGTTTCGGAAAAGTAAAATTAATAAATTATTATAACTATTATTGTTTACTAACAAAACAATGTGTTATACAAGATGAATTTTTAAAATCATTAATCTCCCCCAAAACAATATGAAAATATCATTAATTACTTTTCTTCTCAAATTAAAGTAAATCAGTATCTCCTAAAATGTTTTTTTTCATCCACTTTGATGTGTAAGGTATATCTATCAAAATGCTCCCGTATCACCAACCAAAAGCAGAATAAAAGATTAATAAATTAAATTAAAAGAATCTGATACATAATTAATTCGTGTACCCCATTACTCCTGCCTCGATCGCGAGTAGTTCTTGAACCCATATGACTTGTTTAAATCTGTGCAGTTTAATAGGCGATTAATAAGCGCATAGTCACTATAAGCTACTTGACCGATACGATTAGCAGAAAAAATCCCGATCTATATGGATCGATTAATAGCTCGATTTATACTGATTAATGGGGCGATTTAGCACAAATAGGTGTTAAAAAAGCGACGACTAATATGTCTAAGGGTTTGTTGTTTTATGTTTTTCTCAAAACATGGTTTATATATATAAAGTTATAGAACAAAAGACTTGTGATATATAAAACCAACTTTTCCATGATATAATTTTAGCGGAGTCATTGATGCCTTTGTGTTTTTCATATTTTATATGTTTTTTATTTAACTTATGTTGACCAGTAAACTATGTAATGAGGCTGTTATTGCATTTTGGTGATTGTCGGATATGTTTCTCATTTTCATTTCACTTCAATATGCATTTAGCTAATAATTATTTGTGCCATGTGTTATAGGTTCTCTATGGGAATGGAAAATCTTATTTAAAATTATTACCCGATTAGTCTCCGATTAATCCCATCGCTATGCACTCCTTAACCGATTAGCTACCGCTTAACGCTTAAACTGCACAGGTTAAATTGCTTCCACTGAATGCCAGCATACCATTTTCCTCGCCTCTGTGATTCTCAAGGAAAATGGATTCTCGCAATTCAACCTCTTTAAGATATGTCTTTTCCGGATTTTTACTTTTCTGGTGTTAACCCAACACCACCTCGCTTTTGGTGTCCAACCAAATATTTCCTTTTCCAGGAGTTCCGTATCATCCATTGCTTCCTTACTACTTTTAAGTACAGTTAAGCCATTACAGTAGCAATCTTTCAAGGTGATGAGTCTGTCGGTATGCAGAGAGGCAAAGCTGTTAGCGTGGACTACCGCTGAAGATAAATATTTTTCTTCCAAATAGCCTGTTGGAATTTTCCTAAAAGTGTTCAGCTTTAGGTTACAGTAAACCAAATCTCCCGTGTTTAGTAATAGCAACTCGTCATTGTAGATATATAAAGCCTGTAAGTCTAGTGGATACTTAAATCCTGTACTGGATAAAAGGCGCTCTGCAACTAATGAGTCGATGTTGATGTATCTGTTTATGTCGCTTTCTTGAGCAACATTGGCCCCCAGGGTGTGGCATTGTAAGGAACTCCTCGGTATCCATTTTAAATACAAGGATGGACTTTGAGCAAGTAGGGGGTATTGTATGTCCCAGACACAGTCCTTCAGAAACCATCCAATGCAACGCTCCACGTAAAATTACAGGGCGTCTACTGGCACAAGGAACCATGGTATAACCAACAACCTTCCTCAAAAGTTTGCTACACAAGCTTAGTATCACGAACTCGGCAGAAAGAAATGTTCTGCATGTGTACATAATTCTATATTCTCCTGTTGGACTGTGTAAGAATATTCCGCATTCTTCATATGTCACATCTGGAGCAACCACATTTACTTCTTCTTGTGTGATAGGATTCCAGATAAATGGTACAGATGAAGGTTCTGCTGTGTTTCTAAATAGAAGAAATCCGTTATAGGAACCAATAAGAAAATGCTCGTATTGCTTCTTTGGGCAGATATACCTCCTCGAAACCACAATGTCATTATCCTCATCAACAAATTGCAGATCGGCTACATGATCTTCGGTCACAGGAAACACTGACCTACAAATACCGGAGTAGCTTTAGCAAAGTACACGGAATCAAAAGATGGACTTGACAAGGTAGTATGAAGCCACCTACATACATGTAAACATTGACACACACACTTAACAGTAAGTTTACTGCAGATCGTCATGATGATATCATCTGGGAGGTAGGGAAGGCTCTTCTCATGAAGGCGATGATGATCACAATGGTCAATTTCATTTTGGACGAGGTGAAGACTATCCTCATCAAAAGAATTATGAAGGCGACGATGGTCACAAGGGTCATTATCAGAGAGCGGGTCATGACAGAGAGAACCCAAATTATTTAATAAGGGGGTATCATCACCGAGAGTGCTACTGATTTTGGGGTTTGACTTAAATGGTTTGCATAGCTGACCCCAAAGGATAGGCAAACATGTCATGCGAGGAAAACGTACACCCATCTGCCTGAAAGAACGGAAAAGAAAATTAGTATAAAGAGAAACTGAAACACAGAAATCATCTTATACATATATGCATTCATTGCATTGATATACAAACAAGAGATGGAAGTATAAGACTGAACAAAACAGTAGAATCCAACTTATGTATTTATAATTTGGGTTACTTGTAGTTGCAATTAGTCCCACCCACCCCGCCCCCCCCACCCCACCCCAATTTCCAAATATAGAATAACTACCGTTGGATTTTGCAACTGGGGGGTTGTTGAGAGGAAAGTGATGAAACTCAAAATTCAGAGCCATGTCTGCTATATTATATAGTCCACCTTGTCCTCTGATGCATAATAAATTGAGAAGCACCATGACCACATTCGATGCCTCTCCAAATAAAACAACATAAGTGGGTCAGTGGGTGAGACCTCAGCTGCCTAAAGCACTAACAGTATACATGGTAAATTGGTAATACCCTTTTAAAGTGAATCTTAGCGACGAAAATACCAACAAATTGTTCAACTAGACAAAAAGACATTGATACCGTGATATTGTAAAAACTACTATAGTCGATAGCTTCTTTACTAGCTTTAACAGTAATTTTATCCACCTCTCCTATGCAGCTATACTTACGTAGGTTTATAATTTCTTAACAAACAACATGCTCGTTCCACATAGAGGGGAATTTGTAGTCTTGTTAAAAAACAATTGACGCTCTAACATTTGAACTCGTAGCACGTTATCTATATTCTTAAATATCACTGTAGGTACTATAAGGAGAAGGGAGGCCTCGGGACAGGATCTACCTTGCTGGAGGTGACATTAGAGGATATGTTATAACAACAGTCGCAATAACACACGATTTTTTTTTTCGCTAAATAACACACGAATTAAACAGTACTACCTAGTGCACTAATTATAACTTAATTCTGATGAAAAAGTATCAATAACTCTTTACCTCAAGGAAAGAAGGAAAGTTCTGCTTCTACAAGGACGAGTTCGAGGAATCCAATAACTTCGAGTCGATTGAGAGATTGGCACATAAACATATGACTTTTATAATGGGCTTAAACAGGACATAAGCATACATAGAGTCGGATTCCTACACGTACTTCGAAAACAAGTACTTCCGTGCTTATGAGAGTGATACCGGGTTGTTGTTCTTAGACTACGGGTTCAGTTGTCGATTAGGCTGTATGGGTTAGACCCTTGGGCCTCTGGGTCCAAAAGTAAATGGCCGAAAGCAAGGACAACCCAAAAATCTCGAATAAAGCCCAAAATCCCCAAGTTCCCTATATAGTCTTATATTCTATATAACAAACTAATATTTGCCCATGCCGTACGGTACAGAGATACGCACGCTTTCGACCCTTGATGCGCATCCGTACGACACAAATACGCACGCCTTTGGCGCCCTTGACATGCATTCGCGTACGGCATAGATACGCGCGCTTTCGGCGCCCTAGTGCGCATCCGCTCCCTCCCCATTTTTTTTTTAAATGAGCCTATATTCATATTTCTAAAGCCCAACAACTCATAAAAGTTCAACTCAAAAACAGAGGAGACCTTTTTTGTGTGGGGTGGGTGAGGTGAGAAAAATTTTTAAACTCACCCCAAAAAACTTATTAACTCACCCCCAAAAAAAACAATCTAGTGGCTATGGTTAGAGGGTGGCACGACCAAATATCACCTTATGAGATGGAACTTTTAAACCTTTAGATCTACTTATGACGTGACGGATCTAAAGACTTGTGGGGTGTGGACATAATAATAAAGGGCAACAAGAGTAGTGGATCATTTTTGGTGGGCAGTTAGGCTTATTTAGTTCGGCTTCTGCTGGGCGGGCTTTGGTTGGGCTTTTCAATGTATGGACTGGGTTTTTCCATACTACGGCAAGGGCTATATACTAGTCTTATACAAGTCAGGGTGGAACTCGGGCGTATTACAGAAATCACTGCGAAATATGCCCAATAAACCCCTTCATAAATTTATAATACAAATACATCCAAAATACCAAACGTATCACTGGATTAAATCTTTAACTCAAATATGCTTACGCCACACACAATGATAAATAATTATGATAACTCCAAAATGGTTATCCTGGACATTGAAATCCACAAACTTAAGGATGTTACAGTTGCGTAATCCTTCACCAACGCAATCCTTCACCAAACATAAATGGCGGTTTATGGTTAGCTTAAGCGTTGCAGGAAATTACAAGGGTATCTCCACGGCGGTTTATGGTTAGCTTAAGCGTTGCAGGAAATTACAAGGGTATCTCCACGGCAAATTACAAGGGTATCTCCACGGCAGTAGGAATGGATCAAAAGGCAACTGTTTCTACGTTGGTCAGATTCTACGGGCATTTCCTTTGAATAGAAGAGCTTCCATGCTCTTCATACCTGCCAAACCACATGAGTAGAGTCATGATAGAAAATATATTGCTCAGGTCGTTTTCTGTTTTGATGGGCGAAAATAGCAGATAGAGTCTAAATGGATTTATAAAGGTGGGTGTAGGGCAGATCTGTTTTGAATATAACAAACTCACCCTGCTTTGGATAACCACATTTGCTGGAAGGAACCCAGAGATGCAAGAATTCTCCCTACTATCCAAACACTGCACGTCCCCTGAGATTACAACATTAATAATATAAATTCATTTATGAAAAGTAAAGGAGGCAAAAAAAGAGGTGACAGAGAGGCCAATAACTAACATTAATAATCATTTAAACTGTCGTATCTATTAGTCTTCTACAGGGGAGTATTTGCCTATGGTAATGAGGAGAATGCTACAGTAGACAATTTCGAAATGTTGCTTGGATACTTCAACATGCTCATCTCTATTCATACAGGATAATTACCATGGCCACTACGAGCTCATCAATTTCCTATTTCTGGTCTTCTGACACAAGCTATTAAACATACATTTTTGATAAACAGAAAATACACGAATAGCATGATTAATAAAGATGATTCTGAATAAAGATTTACTAGAACTAAAGCCAAAGAGATGGCAATTTCATATTTTGCAGATTATTGGTTACAAAGTAGCAGGATCAACTTTACTGATATTCTGATAGAGGCCAGGTGCTTTCTGCTCGAGTCAAAACTGATACTAATGTTAATGATGAAGCATGAATAGCTTTTACTACAGCATTTACAAAACTGAAGTAACCATCCATGATAGCATCAGCATAGAACCGGTAAAGATTCCCTTGAACAAACACACACGTCACATATTAAGTAACACAAATTCACTTAATATTGGTGAATTTCAAATATCACAACAGAAAAAATTAGTATTTTACTCCTAAATTGCAAGTGAAGTTAAATGAGTACCTTTTAAGATACATGGTTCCTAAACGGTCTCTTATAATATGGAGTTCAAAGCTATTCAAATCCAAACAGATAGTATTTAGTATTGAAACTGTTTTAGACATCGAACAAATCCAAGTATATATGAATTACAAACACACTTCCACTAAAACCACCACTGACAGCTCCTCCTTCCTCTTCATAAACACCTATCCACATTCTACTGTATCACATACCTAAAACATATAAAAACGCATAAAAGTTACACCAAGGAATATATAAAAACGAGCAGCTAAAAAACAGAGAAAATAAAAAAGACATAACTTATCATTTGTTCGGTGTATCCTTTCATTGTAATGTAGAGGATCCAAGTGTTATACCAGTTTTCTGTAGTAAAGGAAGAAAACTATGCATAACTAGATCTTGGAACTTTCTTGAACTGGAGAAGAATGGAGAAGTTCCTGCTCATTCACTCTGGAAGAAACCGAGATTTGGTGAAGATAATCATTCGAAACCTTGAGAATGGTGATTAACTTTTTCCCTTTTATTTTTTCGTTTTTCTGTTTTGGTATTAATCCCAATAATACCCAAAGAATTCCGTAGAAGATAAATCCCCATAAAAAAATTCCCAACAAGCCATATAGAAGAATCCAAGGCTAAGCAGTAAGGCACAACCACTGTGCATTAATATTGATAAGAAATGATTTTGCTTGATGCGTCGAGCTGATTAACTGTTTCTTGGTTACCTTAGAGTTTGTTGAATTGAGTCAATGGATGCCTTTGAGTTCATAATCCGTCATCAATTCACTATCTTCTTCTTCACAAGGTTGATAAACAGTTTAAATCTAAGTATATGCATTTTGATACTAATGAGTTTTTGATTAATCACCAAAGTTGTATTTTTTTTATTTCCAGGAATGACGGTCTCTCTTTCTTATTCAGTTCTTCTAGCTTGCTCTCATTGGGTAAACTCGTTTCGTGAAAACAAAATGCTACCAAAAAAAAAGATTTTATTATATTTAAGTGATTGAATTGAGTTGTTTGATTCTAGAATAACTGCAAATCATGTATATCTAGAGATTGAAAAAATAATTGTTTGTGATGGTAGAAAGTTATGTTTTCAGTCGTGGTTAGTTGATTTTTGAATTGGTCCAAACTATTATAATATATCATCAGACACATTCGATTTTCCATACTGATTTCTTTGAATGCCATAATTAAGGATCAACATCTTGAAGTATTTGCTTGTTTTTCTTATGAAACATCATTTGGATAAATTGTGTAAGCTTGAGTGCCCTTTATTTTGTTTATTGTTGATACGTAATTCATGGGTTTCTATTTGAAATATTGTGTTTTATGTTTATATTAGGTGTTAATAATTGTGTTTTATGTGTATATCTCAGGTTACTATCAATTTGGTTCTTATATCATTATGGTGTTTTATTCTTTTTAAAGTTATTAAGATTTCAAATGTAAAATTCCACAAAAGAAATTTCTAGGTACAAGATCATACCGTTCCATTGCTGACCAACATCCTGTTGTGAATCTTCTACAGACGCAGGAACTTGCCTATATATATGCTGACCAACCTGTTGGGAGTGTGCTCCAAATACCACACTGTTGTTCCTATGTTCAGCAACAGTTTGACGTGAAAGTGCGTCAGTGTCAGGACACTTGTTTCGTTGCTGAGCACCAACCTGTGGAGTGGTTATTTCGGATGCAGATACACTATTCTGGTCAATCTGTCATAGAGCATTCACCAGAATGTCATATTCCTCATTATCAACATCTACAACAGTTACACGTACTTGCAGGTATGATTTTAAGCATCATGAATTATGGACAAATAGTAAACGTAAAGCCCTAAATAGTTCATATTTTAACATATTCATCCTACCATATGAAAGTTATCCTGAAACAAGGAAAGTGTGAACTATCTCACTCTCTTATGGGTAAAATAGCTTTAATACGCGGGATACTGGCATCATATTTGCACAAGGTCAAACCTTAGCACCCCAGTTTGGTAGTCAGTTGCAAGAGTAGTAGCATTGAGTCGTGGAATTCCTTGACCATCTCTAAGGCCACCGAACCCGCGGGGTGCTAAGATTTGTCCTTTATCTTCGTTTAACAGAATCTTAGTATTTGAGCTCATATATTGGATTGAAGCATTGCCTGTTCCACCAGAACGTGATGAATTGGTATATCCTTCTTGATTAACCCCTCCTTTGTGTGGAGCATTCTGTGTTGCAATTTGAGGTAACATGGTAGATCCTTCTGCATTACCCGTTTCAACAGTAGTAGCATAGAGTAGTGGACCTCCTTGACCTATAGTGAAACCACCACTTTCTAGGATGTGGGCAGTAGTACCAACTACAGAACTGTAAGGATGACTCCTGGAGCCTCCGGGTTCAGTACACTATAAGGATGACTCCTTGATTAACCCTTCCTTTGTGTGGAGCATTCTGTGTTCCAATTTGAGGTAACGTGGTAGATCCTTTTGCATTACCCGTTTCAACAGTAGTAGCATAGAGTAGTGGACCTCCTTGACCTACAGTGAAACCACCACTTTCTAGGATGTGGGCAGTAGTACTATACAAACTACAGAACTGTAAGGATCACTCCTGGAGCCTCTGGGTTCAGTAAAAAATAATCTAATGGAAACTAGCATAAGGTGTTGCAGTAAAGAGATTATAGCTCCTTCAGCTTTTTGATTCAAAATATACTATTTGATTCAAGACTAAATGCCTATAGCAATCTTAATAATGAAAATTTCTTTAAGGCAGGGCCAAAAAGAAACGTAATAAAGAGGCTTTGCCGAGCTAGTCGGATAAGATGTCATGGTGTCCGACATTTTTTGTCGTTTTTCGTTTTCCCTTTCTCCGTTTTATTATAAATTTTTATTTTTTTAATCTTCTGTTGTTAATTTTTCTACACGCGTTTGCCCCTTCGCCGACATTTCTTAAAAAAACAAAAAAAAAAAAAAAAACAAAATGAATTGTTGTCATTGAATGTTGCATCTCCACCCCGTCTCGAATTGTTTGTGGCAGTTATCAGGAGATCTAACACCTTCAAAGTTTTGTTGCAGTACAAACATAATAGCAGTAATAAACTTTGAATAACAAAAATTGGTATTGAAGTAGGTTTAGCTTTGGGTTTCTATTTGTTTGGTTCGAATTGGTGTTTTTTGGTTCGATTTGAGTGTTAGAGATTCTATTTTTTACGTGTTGGAATTCCTAACGGTTACTCAATCTCTTGCACCAATATCGGATGCATACAAGTTTCAACATTTGCTTAAAAAAACTTTTGAGTGTATGGTCAATGAACGGGGACCGTTATATATATATATATATATATATATATATATATATATATATATATATATATATATATATATATATATATATATTTTTTTTTTTTTTTTTTTTTTTTTTTTTTTTCATTTTATTATTATGTATCAAAAATCTTACTTCCAAACTATATTGAAACTTAGACAATAAATTAAATGACCAAATTTCCTAGCGCCAATAATTTCTTAGACTAAAGGGCTGTTTTTTTTTGTATCAATGGGCCTTTAGATTTCATACCCGTTCACTGAACATATGACCTTAAATAAATGATTTTTTGTTGTAAGAAAATTTGCAATAATTTGTAATTAAACATAGCGTGTATTGAAAAGAAGTTCAATAACAAAATTTGAAACAATTTTACTTGTGTAAATTAGATTACCCTTTTTTTAGAATTCATTGTATTTTCGAAAGACAATAGTCTCTCTTTGACAATCAACATTAATCGGCTTCAAATAAATAATAAGCCCATCATTGGCTGGGATTGCTACACTTGATTTTATCATCTTCAGACTAATGAACATCAACTTTGTGAATAAAAAGATCGATTAAAAAAGAATGTACTAATGCTTCTCAAGTTAGTGAACTTGACGTGTAATTGTGGTTAAATGTAGATGTAGTTTCGAATTGGAATCTGCAAAAAATCTAAATTTAGTTTGTGACTTGGTGTATAGGATGTATAGTAACCATTATTTCAATAACTTTCATACATATAGCATCCGCTTTCATATATGATTGTTTCATATATCTTTATTAAATTAAATTAATAAATTATAATAAAATAATAACTAAACAACCCGTAACCCGCTAATGAAAATAGTTAGAAAACAGAATGATTTTTCATCATAGTCTCTAGTCATGTGTTATGTTTGTATAAAAGGCAATTACATATGACTCTGTTCATAACGGGCTCGATCTGTGAAACATATAATGGAGATAAAATTACGTCAGACATATTGTCCATAAAAAATAATACAGATGTTACATAAGTTTTAATGTTAGATCCTCTCACAAAGGGAGTGTCTTAGTGTGCCCTTTCTCTAATCCTGAAATTATTGTTTTTGTTCAAAGACTTGCAACTATTTGTAATTAAGCCATAACATTAGCCTGTTTAAAAAAGTTAAACAACATAATTTTAAACGTTTTTAAAAATAATATTTTTGAAAGGCAATGAATCTCTCATTGATAATCAATAATAACTTCTTTTCTTTTCTTGGTACCCAAAAATAATTAATCAAAATGAAGTCATGATGTTACTACCATGGCGAATGAATGATTTTAAGTAATTCATTAATATTTCAAGTAAACTACCATGGTTGATTCTTTCCATTAGTTTAAAACTAATGCAACTTGTGCAATCTCTTAATCTTGCAGTCATGAAAGTTTTTCTTGAGTTAACATTATGTAGCCCATAATAAAAGAGAAAAAGAAGAAAAATTGAACAATTTACAATCTATATGGCTTGCATGAACTCTAAAAATCTTGGGTCAAAATTTAGTTACTCTACATAAGTTTCATGTTTCATTATTTAGTAAGTCCATGGAGGCCAATGAAATGATCCGAGTGCAAAAAAAATGTTATTCCTTCACATAGTCGTGAAAATTAAGAGATTGTTACATGGTGCCCAGTACAAACTTCTCTAAATAAAACAAAAATAACCCCCAAATGATGGATAAATCTCAAAAATAAATATCAACACAAAAATAAGGTCTTTTCTCGCTTATTCTCAAAGGAGAAACCACATCTTGAACACTTACCACCCATTGGCATATTGTTGACAAAGGCTTCAAGAATTGCTTGAATCTTGCGTGTATTGTACAAATTGTTGATTATGGGTCCAAATGTTTGTAAATGCAAATGGCAGTGAGGAAGTAACAATGACTGCAAGCATTATAAGGGTGTCACATAAAATTTTACATAGTATTGACATATGTACGTGCCATTGTATATCCATTCAGCCTCGACTATCCCCAACCAAAGTATATATTCCAATTTTACCTTTGTCATGCTTTCAAGGAAAAGTAGGAAATGAAAATCTAAACCAACAATTAAATTTCAACAACACTAATAGCATTTTTTTTTTGCAAGGATATTTGAAGTCCATTGACTTCAAATATATAGTTAGCTTAGCTACCTTGATCAAGTTGTCATCTACGTTGATCATTCTATAGCCCTTTTGGCTTTCTCCAACTGGATCGTTATATCTTATCGGTTTAGTTTCGGATTCCCAATTTTCTTATCGGTTCGGTTTCGAGTTCTCAATTTTCTTATCAGTTGATCGGGTTTGGATTTTCCAGAATTCGACCCGAACCGATCCGATCCATTGACAACCCTATATATATTCAGACACTTGGTAGTGATCGAAGATGACATTATTATGAATAAATAAAAGAAAAAAAATAATTTTCCTGGACAAAAACGATACCATGAATGAAGCACCATTAAAATGCATTGTTTAGTTTCAAACATCCCACATCATACCAGAACTTCAAATCCTGCAATCAGTACCACCGAAGCCAGTTGATGAATATATATAACATATCTAGGCGCAGTCTATTCAAAGAAAGCATATGTAATAGGTACCTTACTGCAGTAATTGATCTACTTAACTTCTTTTTCAATTAGGAAATGGAACTTTTTTTTATCAGTGATTATTGGACTATCTCTATCCTATCCATCTCTTACCATTCCTTTGGACACATCACAACACTACCAAACAAATTATTCAAATTATAAAGTATTACACAAATTTTAGAAAAGGACATTGCCAAAGTCACTTAATATACTGCTCAAGATATGAACATGACCTTGGTGGATTTGAACCACCATCTCTTGAGATGTATTTTCGCACTCAAGTGCTCTTCCATTGAGCTAAAGATTCACTTTAAGATATTTCGAAATATAATGTGCAGAAAAAAAAAAGAAAAAAGAAAAAAAAGTACACTATTTATCCACGACAATGCAACAATCATATACAAAATAAAACTACATATAAACAAAACACCACCCTAAACCAAAACAATATAAAAGAAAGAGATTTATTAACCTATTTTTCACCTTAATCTTTTAGACATGGATGCAACCGACAATTGTACTTAAATGTCAAAAAGTACACATTAGTCCTACTAATACAATAAAATTCACGTAGCGCATAAGCTTGAATCAACTTACAATTTTCAATCTGGGAGAAACATCTAAGCAATACATTAATGATAACAATATGGATCTGTGAATGCCAAACTCACTGCTCTTTCTGCCAACTTCATCTTCTTCTTTTTTCAACAATCTTTATGCCATCTTTATCTACCTTGAAGGAGCTTTAGTATTCTTAGATTAACATTTCATTAGTTGGAAGGCCATGAATGAAAGACGTAAATACGTTGAAAAATATGAATTGGGTTTTTCAATGGCTCGTCAGCTTCATTTAAACATCTTCTTTAGACAACATTGGTTCAAAAGTAATGTCGCTAGGCCCTTCAGTTTCATTTGACCATCCTCTCTTTAGGTAGCATTGGTTCAAAGTTAGGGTATTATGGTGCTATAAGAGTAAGCAATTAGATGGGTGACGTGGACATTCTGAACAAAAGATGTGTTCCATATGATAGAGAAGTCCCTGTTAGCGACTCTAAATCAAAAGCTAATTGAATGAAGATAACAAACAATTGAGCTGCAAGTAGTTAAAGATGCAACCCTACAACAAACCTCTTATATAATATAATAGAGATGTCATCAGATATGAAACATAGTTAATTTGTTTCATTAACAAAGCAAGATGAACAGAGAAGTCCAAGAAAGGAACAAACATTAACACTTCACGAACATGACTCACTTTCATTTTGCTAGTATAGATACCCATGTTACACACTGTTTTGACATACTACAGTAGCTTCCTTTGAATCAATCCTCTGGTTTATATTTTGCTACTATAAATACACATGTTACACATTAATGCACCCCAATCCAGTTTTACGTTCTTGTAAATTAAAAAATCAGAAACTTAAATCTCTATGCAGAAACACTATAAATTAAAAATATGTTTTCACTTTTTGACATGTGAAAGAATATATAAAAACTTGCAAGGGATCCAGTTATAAGTGATTAAGCCATTGCAGCCAGTTATAAGTGATTAAGCCATTTGCAATGGTTGTAATTACCCTGGTGCAACTCAGCAAACTCTTCTTTCAAGATAAACATAGTAGTATTTTTTTTTTGGATAACATAATAATATAGTGGAAAACCATTCTTAAACAGTATAAGTATATAGGACCTAAACATTGTCCTAATTCCAGCATATTGAAGTAGGAGATTAAGTTACCAATCAAGTAAAGTGAAATGAACTAAGTAAAAGCATGGAGAGAATTTTGCTTACACATTTGGAGCAATAACACCAACAGCTAGTGCCAAAGATTGATGTCGTATGTATTGTATGCCAACAATAGTTATTTTCTCTTTGTCACCCTCGTTCTTGTGAGAGCATGTAGTCTCCAACTTTGGAAGGTATACATAGCCTATGGATTGGTTATGTACCAACAATGGGACGAATATAGATTAAACCCAAAAACATTAGCTCTTAACGAAAAATAGGACAATCTTGTGGTTTATAATAAAATTAAATCCAGTTTTGACTCGAAGTTCCTAGGACATGTGGTGGAGAATGGAATTGAAATAACCTTATCCATTACAAAATTCTATGTACTGATGTGATTATTAATAGACAAAATAATGCGTTATAGACAAACTCCAAAAAAATGTAACGTACTTTTAAAAGGAAATACAATTCAACGCCTAAACTCCTGAACCAAAGAACACGTTTCACATAGAATTCTTCTATTTGTCATTCCCTGGTTATATCTCAATTAAGTAGATTTCTATCATGTAATACAACGACACAAATTTAAGGGCACAACAACTAAACTACGATAATTTCAATTCCATTGTATTATAATAATAATAATAATAATACTACAATTGAATAAAAATTATTGATCAATGTACGTGCGAAGAGGATACCTGGAACCAACATAATAATTGCTGGTATAGAAGTGAAATCACCTTCAGTAAAAATCAACAATAGCACCAAGTTAAATCTCTTAACCTCGCATACTACAAATGTTCGTGCACATTCTCTCTCTTCACCATATTGCTCCATTTTGCACCTCGAGCAATATGATTGGCTCATAAAAAATTGGATGGAATAATAATTAGTGACACATCCCCAGATTTGTTTAAATCTTCCTAATCTATTCTTAATTTCTATGGGCTCCTCAAATTTAAAAAAATAAATAAATAACAAATTAAATAAACCTTATACAAATTCTACCGAAAACCTAATTTTTCTCCTCAAACTATGATTGTCTCTTATCTTCTTCCCTACCAAGCAAGAAAAGTTCACAATAGCCCCACTACTGCATCGAGCCAAACTGGCAGCCATGACACAAAAATTGTACGCCTCAATTCAAAAACCCCAACGTATTCTAAATACTAATAGAAAAAAAAAAAAAAAAAAAAAAGAAAAAAGAAAGATGAATACACTACCTCCGTGAGATGAAAAAGCCAAATGTGCAAAAAAAAAAAAAAAAAAAAAAAAAAATCTTAATTCTTCACAACCAAAACTTCTCCATTAACAACAAAACTGAAAAAATCAACATTAACTGCACCGCCACCAACCGCTGGAGGAGTGAAGAAACCCCACCCTTTCAACTTTCTTAATGTCAATATATTTGTTTGATTGAAGGACTTGCTATATGATTAGGTATTTTTGGGGAGGCCATTACTAGTTTATTTATTTTTTATCAATTAGATTTCCTTTGATAAATTTTCTTATCTCTGGATTTCATATCAAAAGTCAGAATATGTGAGTTTCTTTTTAATGAGTCTCATTATTAGAATGTTGAATATTGAGTCTGATTATTTTTAATATATATATGAGGAGGGTTCAATTAATTGGCCTCCAACACCGGATGCAGATCGAGGAAGAAGATAGTGAACACGAACAACTTACCCTCCAAGAAATTATCAACATCAAGGTAGGTAAACCAAACTTTTTATATTGTCAATTGATTCTGTAAAAGTAAACTAAAGAAATATGTTTCCCTGTCTTTTTTTAGCTGATTAAGAGTGGGGAGAAGGAACGATTAAAGGAGCTGTTAAGGGAAAGACTTATAGAGTGTGGTTGGAGGGATGAAATGAAATCTATTTGCAGGTTCTTCTTCATCTCAATTGTTTTGTGGTTGTTTGTACCTACACCACTCCATTATTTTGCTTCTGTACCTACACCACTCAATTGTCCATTTTTTTTTTCTATTGACTGTATGTTTGCATATGTAAAAGTGAATTCTCTTTGGAAACCCCCAATTACAACAATAAGGCATCACTGCTGCTCTAGACAGTTCAAACAAGCAAGAATTTTTTTTTTTCATAAGCTTCAATTTTGAGAAGGTTATCTTCAATTTCAGTTTCAATTTGCATGTGGTTGTTTTACATGAACTGATTGTGTTTGGAATCAACAATGACATAAAGGGTTTCTACTACCCTAATTTAGTCTGTTTGTTTATCAAATCATATAACTTGCACTTTTAAGAACAATTTAACCAAAAGCAGCCATCAAAGTTATCATTTGGCATTAAGAAATTACGGATGTATTCTTTCCAACATCATAAGCAATTTTTTGTTCCTGTTAGTGTAGATAGATGCTCTATGCAGGTTCTGAGTCTGTACTTCTAAGCTGAACTGTATTTTGTTTTCTCTATCTTTTATACTAATAGGTTGCTCTCTTTAAAATCTTTGGATTCACTGATCCAGTTACCTAATTAATACTAACAAAAATAAATATATAAGTAGAAGTCCTTGGTACCATAAAGTGATCAAAATGCTTTAACTGGTAGGTTCACCCTATTAGCTTATTTTTACTGTTGTTGTTGTTGTTGTTGTTGTTGTTGTTGTTGTTGTTTTTTTTTTTATTATTTTTTATTTTTTATTTTTTTTTTATTTTTTATTTTTTATTGGCAAGCCTGTTTTTAAATGAGATCAGTAACTCTTTGATGCTGGTGGGGTTCGAGCCCCAGACCTCTGGTATCATCCCTATTAGCTTATTTTTACTGCTGCTTCTGCATGAAATACTATGATAGTTGCTCCATAAGTGAAAAGTACGTACCCAAATCGTTAGCAACTAACTAATAGAATACTTGAATTTGCAGGGTTACTCTATTTCTGTTATGACAAACTACTGGGAAGGAGGAGACATTGAAGTACTTACCCTTCCATCGTCACAATGACCAGCAAAGACCCGGATCTCGATGCCATCTTTGACAAAAAACGAGACCTTTCATGATCCACAGGTGATTAAGCTACAAGTAGATTTAAAGAATTGAAGGAGCATAGACTCCACAGAGTTCTTCAATGCGCACTAAAGGCACCCATCATCTCTCGCCCACGTCTATCCTCATGGCTTCTAATGATATGAATTAAAAGTTTGTTTCTTCGACTCAGGTAGCCTTCGTGAACTTGCATAACACAAAGTATTTGCAGTGGTGGCACCTTTTTTTTTTCTTAATTCTGATTAGATTTTTTTGTGTGTTTTTTATGTACTGTGTTACAATATTGTCTATTCAAATAACTTGTGAAAGTTTGGAAGCATACCTGTGATAGCCCCCCTACTTTGACGACATTATGTCTTTGTGTATGTTTGGAGAGACCCCAACCATAGCTTAAGGATGTATCCAAACTGAACCTGAGGCATAACATCTATTGTTCGTACACTCTGACACACTCAATCACCATAGTTCACCGGAAGGATTTAATATTAGTTAGATTTAGATTTCCTCTAACAGGTTCTCTTCAAGCGTTAATCGATTTTATTTAGATATACTAAGAAATGGTTGAGATTCTATACTATAAAATTGCATATTATAAGTTATGGTTTATAAGTTTTTGGTTGAAGTATGTTTGTCAATGATGTTTAAACCTACAAGCTATGCTTTACGTCTTAGTGCTCTCTCTTATTTGTAATTAGCTGTTTATTTATAAATTGTTTCTATTCTGGTTAGTTTTATACCTGTCGAAGTAAAGCCATGCCCAACGACCTTGATGAAGTAGATTGTATACCGAGCTACTACCAGATGAAAACTTTTTAACCAGTATGCTCAAGAGTATCTTGCAAGAAATTCTGTTTAAAAACCTGACAACAAAAAATAGTAATTGACATACTGGATAAAATAAATTGTGGCTTAGACCACAAAAACTCTGAAACTCTCTTTTCCTTATTTCTTCACCTGACTTATCAGTATGGACTGATTCCATATATATATACTAAGTATTACCCGTGCCTTCGGCACGGATGTCCTTATTGTGGCTACCCATTTAAATGATGGATTTCAAAAATATAATCTCAATATACCTTAATAGTTGCATAACTTCAATAGCAAAACAGTTGTAATAATTTAAGTGTAACTAAAATCAATTGCAAACTGCAAAAACTTGCACTATCCAAAACCAAGACGACCTCCAGATGTTATATAAATATAAAGCTTTTAATACAAATGTTAGACTATCAATGGCCCATTTGTTTCATTATTGTACCTTCTCATTCACTGAGGAACATAAAATCTTCCAATTTTGGAAAATGTATAGAAAATAACTTTGGTATTACATTAGTACTCAAAACTTTTGCAATCTTTCGCCAAAACAAAGTCCACTTGGATGATGCTTGTGTGCCATAATTAACACCACCTCATCTAGCACTCTCATTCTCATTTGCAAAGAAAAGGATCACATTTTTTTGTATTCAACTGTCAAGCTATTGTCTGTCAGGCTATTGTCATATTTATCTTTGAGAAATCAATCGACTTTTCTTTTCAGGGACCAACTTCAGCATCAAGCTATTGACATGAAAAGTTCTCAAAAAAAAACCAAGACATATCATACGTGGTCAGAGTAATTTTTCATCATGTTATGCGCAAGAGGACAAAGTAAGGAACTAAAGAAAAAATCAGATTGAAAGCACAAAGAAAATTATACAATGAAGCACAAAAATTGCAATCAAGAAAACCTTGCAATATAAGGTTCATTCAATGTAAAGAGAATATAGCAACGGTCTTATATAGCGATACGGATCTCAAAAGAAAACAAAACTTGACTGAAAGCTCCATGCCAGAAAAAATACATTACACATTTGCATTTTTTTTTATGTATTTCTAAAGTCAGATATAAAGTGAGATGTACAATCTCGTAAAGACCATCTCGTAAGGACGGTAGTAGAGTTCTAGCTACGACTGATTCATTACTTCAAGGAGATTTGCCTGTGAGAGGCGAGGCAGAGTCAAGTAGTCGTAATTCCCTGAATGTTTCTCTAAGCTGAGGGCCTAAGGCTAGTCTACCCTTGATTGTCGATTTCATAGCTACCTGCAATTTCCTTGTAAATCCACTCAATGAAGGTCCTATTGCACCCCTCGTATATAGTATCCACCTTCATCAGATTGAATGTATTTCCCATAATGTTTCTTCAGATACTTCTTTTATAACGAGTAATCATTTGAAAGACCAATTGTAACATTCATAAATTAGTTAGGTTAGCCAGTAGTAATCAAACAGGGAAAGGTATTCCATGCTGGCTATAGTTTGATGTTTAATGATGAAGCAAAATGTGACCAAGCAATTTATAACCAAGATCATAGCAACTATACATCAAGTACACAATAATAGATCAAGTCTTCAGTTATAAGTTTAAAAAATCCATTTGTGAAAATTCAAAGAATTAACATTGAGTTATGAGTTAAGATTAGGAAGACTCAACTGTCCAAAGTTAAACTTTTCCTCTTAAGTTTCAACCAATAGGCAGCTATTTGTAAGACAAACTACATCTTTCTTTCACAATTGAAGAACAATGAATCTTGTGAGCTACGGAGAAAAGTCTATTTCCTATACCACCCACTATTTTACATGAGGTTGTTGCTTGTAGCATGACCATCACAGAATCAAGTCTATCATTTATCTATACAATAAGACACAACACTTGACATTATCATACATAATAAGAACATTTAAATGAAGTAAGAAAATAATCATCATACACGAAGAGTAACTACACAGAATACCTGAAACCAATGCAGCAATGCAAATTTAAGCAAGAATGAGAAAGCATCTCTTTTCATCCCTAGTTCATCTACCTCAAATGTTGCTGCTGCAAACTGACCTTAGATACAACCCTATCACTCTGAAAGTACATCAATAAAGAAAACCCATGTTAACCACTTGTGCTACATACATGATCAGTTTCAAGCTTATTGGTTAAATTATGTAAAACAAAAGAGCAGGCCTTCAATTCCAATTCGACATAAGTTTCAGTAAGTGCTAAATGCCATTATATTTTCACATTATTTCACCGAAGTATGTTAAGCAAAACAGACATTAGCAAACCAAAAATATATGATGATAGAATACTCACTTAAAAGTAGGAATTTAAGAACACACAACAGCACAAAGCCAAAGAAACGGTTCAACTCCTAGTTCCATTAGTACTGTAGTTTTATTAATAACTTGGGACTTAAACTTTCCTTTACTTTGGCCATTGGGAATAGTGATTCTTTCTCTTTGACCATAGTAGCTTCTTGCGCATATTGCACTGGATGAGATAATTAAGTAGCATTAACACTACCACTGAAATACCACCCAACCTTAGTTCAAGCAATGAAGCAAAAATAATACCAACTCAGACCTTGTTACATACATTCAAACTATTTGCGCTAGTAGTTGTCCTTATTAGTGATCAAGGATTTTCATTCCGTTTTCAAACTTACATGTTCGAGCTTAAATTTCAGCAGTGAAGCATATTCTGAACTTGGCCATTACTACTGAGCAGCACTCAAACTCCAACTCACTGTTCAAATCGGCATAGTAGTAACCAACGGAACAACAATTAGCCTAAATGTAACCACATCTGGAGTCTGGACCAGGCATTTGGCCATGTTCCTTCAACACGTCAATTTTCAATAGCGTCTAATCTGCGAACCCAAAATAAAATGGTAACAAAATCAGGAACAATAATCATTTGCAAATCATCAAGAATCATTTGCAAATCATCAAGGTGAATGCAGGCATGGGAAGAAATGTGTCAATAAATTTAACATGATTCTTAACTGACCAATGCCTAACTTGCATACATATATTCTTTTCACTTATCGATGTTAAGCCCAAATCAAATCCCTTCACACTGCTGTAACCTAAGAACAAATCTCACTAATGTAGATATTCAAATAAACCATACGCTAATTGTGATTTCTAAAGCCAAATAGGGCATTGATATTTGCTAATTCATAGTTTCCAGAAAGTAGCCACAAAATTTTCACCTATTCAATTCCTTACATAGTTTTATTCCCTACCATTCTCTAAACAATATTACTCTGTTTCCAAAGACACGATCTTGTAGTCCAGGGTCAATGCTCATTACAACAATGCATATAAATGGCGGTATAAAATTTGTGCAAAAAAAGACCTAAGAATCACACTGATTATAATGTTACTATGCTAGGCCAAGGACAACACCTGCTTAATGTATGTTCAGTTCTACTCTAACATCTTCATATGTTTCTTTGTTTAACCTCTTCTGTCTTGTGATAACTAAGAGAGAGCGCATAAAAAAGATAAATACTAAATAAATCGGCACCGAAGCAATCATTAGACTGAATAATACTAAAAACATACGCTATACATACCATCCACAGTAGCAAGGGATGATGGTTTAACTCGGATCATACCTTACTTGCTGCAAATCAAATACCGCAAAGTTTAACTATAATCTTGTAACTCCACCTACACTATCTTCCCTAAATGCTAAAAGTGGATACACAAATGCTAAAAGTCAATAGCTTAGACCAATTCTCCTCTCGTTGCTGGACTTAATGGCTCTTTTGTATTCGTAGTACGTCACTATTATCTTGCACCACATCAAATGACATATTGTCGGTCCTTTACATAATAGGTCTAAGCCTTTATGTTATCAGAACAAACCTAGAACTACACTAACTTTTTGGCTATTCCTTAGTCTTGTCTAAGATCCATTAGTATTTACTAATCTATTGTTGTTATCTCAGTAGGTCGTGGCTCCGAATACACTTTATAATCCTCTCCTAGCAATAAAAACCATTCTTCCATGAAGGTTAGCCAGTGGAGTTATTGTGGTTAATAGTCCAACACACATTTTACAACCTGCTCCACAACGCTATCATCATCTCACTCATCAATCGATTTACACGTTAAAGTTTGATGGAATTGCTTGGTGTCTAAATCTTCTCAGATTCCTCTCTGACCATCCAACTATTCGACCGATGAACACAACCATGGACATGCATACTGACATCCAAATGGAGCTTTCATTATGCATAACATACATCTCACTAGAACTGGTATACTTAACTTTATTAACCACCATTAACAGAAACATAGGAAGAACATCCTAGAAGATGATTCAAGGAGTAAAAAACAATCAACTATTATTGCATACAGTAGTGGAACTTAGTTTTAATACATGATATACCATGTTGAACAAAAAATAAATACAAAACACCCAAACACCAATGCAAATGACAACAAATGGATATTTCATCTCTTTGCAAAGAGAAAGCAAATATCACAAATTCATGTAAATGGGAAAATCCCACATCCTATAAAAAATTTAAAGAGAGAGAGAGGGGGGCGGGGGGATGTTGAAAATGGCATTGGTATAATGTTCTTGTTGCTTAATCGAGCTAAAGCAAGGGGCGTACTTCACGGTGGTGGCACACTCTTCTCCATTGAGTTATGCAATAAATAGCTCAAGAAATAAGATATAACACATTTTTATTAGGATAGTAATACTTGAATTTATATATATCTAATTCACCTTGGGCATATGGTCGTTCCTCAACCTTAGCAAGCAAATTAGCTAACATAGCTAAGGGACTAAAATGCTTATCCCAAATCAACAAATATAAAGCTACAATAACCTTATTAGCCACACCAGTCATAGTAAATGTAGTAGCAAAAACTACCTACATTGCTACAAAACCAAAGAAACTAATAAGCAAGTGAACTATTGAGCTACAATACAAAACCTTAAGTGCTCACTTGGCTTCTACCACGCGCTTTTCTATTTCTTTCAATACCAAGGTAACCTATGCTACCCTTTGGAATATGCTGCTACGCTGCTTTGGAGCAAGTGGGTATCTCAATTTCAATATGCATGCAAGTAACTTTAAAATGCTAAAAGGAGTGTTATATATTTTTTATCTAAATAAACATAAAGACTGAAAGTAAATATTGGTTGTAAGAAATAATTTTTTTTAATGTAGAATAATTTTTTTTAACGGCCTGAAACATTGTTGTAGAGGCCCAAGCCCACAAAACCTTTAATAATCTTTCCATATGCTACTTTGTGTTTTTGACCCTTTATCACAGCCGTTACATTTCACAAATTATATATATTATCGGAAAAAAAAAAAAAAAAAACTAGCATTTCACAAATTAAATTGAATAATTATGAATTATTTTGTGGGCCTTTATTCCATTTTTAATTGGCATTTACACACATTAACGTGCTTTAAAAGTATACTAAAAAATGTTTCAAAACGATTCGTACATCTATTCCGATCGACCACAAATCCCTGTGAAATCCCAACCACCATTTGTGGTTCAACTTTTATGGTCACCTTCCTTGCACTAAATCCCCATCCTTAGATATCCTTACAAAAATGAAACGTACTACAATGTCATGGAAAAAGAAATGGACAAATTAAGAACCAGAACATGAGATGTAATGTTGGTATCTTACTATCAATAGAAGTCTGGCTACATGTCCCTTCTCTGAGCTAGTAATGGAGTTAAATTCATTGAAACTTACTAACCTTGACAGATAGTGCTAAATCAATTAAATGCCAGAGAAGCAGTCCTGATTCATCATATGCAAAGCAAAACAATCAACATCAACAAACAAAAGAGACCACCAAAATTGGAATTAAACATTTAACGAACAATTAAATAATTGCGAACCTTGAGAGAGCAATTTGGGAACCCGACTAACTTAATTGTAAATCGCTACTTGGATTGAACAAATGAAATGGAAATGAAAATGCAAGAAAAACCTTCATAGAATCGGATCTTTGATTAAGGCATGAGAGGTGATTAGTAGAGGAGACAAAGAGGTTTATTGGTATTACAGACGTTTCTGATTCTATTCTTAACAATACATTAATTCCTATGTAGAAAATAATGGTAGGAGTTTTTTTTTTCCGATAATATTATAATAATGCTAGGAGGTTTATCGAATGCTTTATTAGTGATTAAAGAACATTAATGGTTTATTAATGATTTATGGTGGGCGTTATTTGGGTGATTAAGAATAAAGCTAGCCATAAAAAAAAAAGTAACTACAGTTGTTTGGGTGGGCAAACGTTTTAACTTTTAAGCGTAAAGTGAGAATACATAAGCAGGAAGAAGTGGCGTCAACAAAGAATAACAACCAATGTAGTATTGGAGTTCGACAGTAAATTATGATCAACGGATCAAAGCTAAATTATAATAATTTAGGCATGACACATAAAGAAAACAATTTGACATCAATATCCACTGTCAAACTCAACTGAAAACAAAAGTACAAAATAAATGCATACACAGAGCAGATGAAAGAGCGAGGGGTGGTCTGCGGACCTTCTCATCACAACTCATTGTGGAGCTTAAATTACTTGTTGGTTTTCGCATTCAAACCCAAAATCTTGAATCTTCATTGGCAGAGTTAAAAATTCGGAACAAATTAAAACTGTTAGTAAAACGTACAGCTCAACCAAAAACCAACGTCCATGCTCTAACATCAAACAATAATCCAACAAATCTATTTACTCTAAAATTAGGAAAAAAACACTAAATTCATACCTCCTAAAGAACCTTACCAAAGATGATTAGAGATCAAGAACAAATTAGAAACACTAATGGCGAGAGAGAGAGAGAGAGAGAGAGAGAGAGAGAGAGAGAGAGTGTGTGTGTGTGTGTGGAGGTAGTGTTTTATATGTGCTGGATAGCCTTAATAATATAGGAGAATTAATAGCTAATGTTTAGTTGATAGAAGACGTAGAGGTTGATCAAGACTTGATTGGTTTTCTGAAACTGATGGTGAGGTTTGGGGATTAAGCACCACTGCTGAAGCAAAAATATTTATAACATCATGCAAAAATTCAATTGTATGAAAAGTTTGCAATCTTCAATCTCCGTGCGTTACGTTTTACTTTTTTTTTTTTCCATTTCTTTCCATAGTTATACCAAGCCTAAAGCCCACGTGAAACTTGAGAATATATTCACGCACAATTTTGAGATTAAATGAGAGAGTTAATTGCATTTACACGGCTCAAGATATTGAATACATATTGTATTGTTGTATTTGGTAACCGATCTTTGAAGTAATTAATACCCATTTACTAAGAAATTAAGAAGTCAAAAGAGTTACTAATTCCCCTTACAAAAATTGGAAATGACGTTTCAAATTTCTTAAATGGTGTAGAAATTCACATGTAGAAAGTTAATATAACTATTAATACAACCACTTTTTTGGGTAATTGATAACTATTTTTTGGTACTTTTATTACCAAATCAATCTTTTATTTCAAAACATTTAATTCATTAAGTAACATTTTAAATGTCATTGAGGTTTCAAAACGTTCTAAGCCATACACGTGTCTATGCAAATCTCCATGCACATCTAACTCAGATCCCCACGCGATCCCGACCTCTCTTTGTCTTGCCATTGTGTTTTATTATAATAGACTAGGTATAACCCGTGCCTTCGGCATAGTTGTCTTTACATTTCTTGATGCACATTGTGATCAGAAAAAGAAAGTTAATATAATTCAGTAAATTCACTCAATATCATTTGTTTAGTGTTCATGGAAAAAATATATATTTGTAAGACCCGTCAATTTTAGTATGCAGTTTCTTTTGTAATTGAATAATTTTTAATTATATTACTCTTAGCTCTTGTGGTTGGCACACTTTTATTCAGATACTTTAGCATGCAAGTTTACTCTCAAGAAAGAAGAACAACTTTTAAAGAATATATAGGAGACAAATATCAGTCGGACTCTGGCCAGATTCTCGCTCAATTTTACACACGATTCTGTTGTCATCCTAATTTCAGATACTAATTTTATTCCCAAATTAAAGCATTGTCCAATAACCACCAGTTGCACTACTATCACAAAATCTAAAGCAAAATATTATACAATCTTCGACACAATATATTTGCAAGTCTTGTATTCCATTAACTCTGCTCATAAAATGGGAAAAAACGTGAGAATACTGTAGCAACTCTCAAGTCATTATCAAACAATAAAAAGTCCAGATGAATTTATTCAAATTCCTTTAGGCTATGTTTGGTTTGAGGAATCGAAATTTCTGAAAAAATGGTGAACAATACGGAAATGAAAAGTGAATAGGAGAGATGCAGCTTATTACAAAAAGAGAGTATAAGTTGAAAAAAAAAAGTGACTAATCAAACAATTACACCAGTAGTACTTAAAATACGAACACTATGCATTATTTTTAAATAAGTACAAAAAATTAATTACAAAGTTTTAATTAGAGAGTTGGATACCCTCTTGTAAAGGCGTGATCCAGCTTTCCTTTACATATACAGTTGGATGGGAACTGAAAAGGGATATTAGGGGGACCGAGTTCGGTTTAGGAGCGAACTGCCTACGTATCTTGCTCTCGATTTGTGAGGGAGAGAAGAATCAGGTCTGGCGTAGTTCATAGGAGGTGTATTTATAGATGTTCAGAATGAATCCTCGCCCACCACGTGTAAAGTGCACCACCAACGTAGGGTCTAGATCAAGGAGGCGTGTGAGACCTGTCTTTATAGGTCTGCTGTGATGATGGAGATTAGTAGTCTGGGCAAGTAGCTTGCGGCAGTGGTTAGTAGCTAGTGGCAGTGATCCGTGCATATGCTCCTTTGCTCATGATTGCTTCTAGAAGGCAAGCTGAGTCACGTTATAGCCTGGTTCGCGTACTGGAGCGAACTGTGTTAGAACGTTCTCTTAGCCCATAGGTGTGATCTGATTCCACAGGTCGGTGTGATAGTTCCACCGCGGCCGAAAATGCGTGCTGATATTCCTAAGGGGGATATCACTCCCTACACGACCCCTCAGGTAGGGCGCGTTGGTCAGAGGAGCGGTTTGCTGAGAGAAAACAGTAGCGCGTGTGGGTCATGCTAGAGGTGGAGATATCCGGCGAGCTGGGGAGAACGATCTGTGGTACCCTGTGAGCTGGTGGGCATAGATGTTTGACATGTGACCAGCACGTGGGAGAATCTGAGCAGTTGCAGAGAAAAACGTGCCGCCCCATTTTTTCGGGATGTGAAAAGACAGGACAGTTGGTTGGAAGTCGTGTGCAGTTAGGGTTGGGGTATAATCATGATTCCTTGGAAACTGGAGGGGCGGTTGTTCAAAAATTTCACTGGCTCTTTTGAAACGTCATTTGGCTGCTTCGTCTAGTAAAGACCACTTCACTACCACAACATCCTTCAGGTTAGTTTTCTGCCCTTGTTGAACTCCTGCTTCTTGCTTCGTGCTTAGTCTCTGTTCTAGAGCTGTTAAGATAATCAGTTAGTTACTAGTGGCTAGAATTGTTAGGGTTAGAGGAAAGATGTCTGACTCAGATGACACGCGATCTAATGAGGTTCGCGAAGTTTCTCTTGGTTGGGATAGACGAAGAGGAAGAGAAAGATGAAGTCCGCGGGGGGTGGGTGAGGGTGATGATGAAGATGAGGCGGTTGAGGAGGCCGGAAGTGAGGAAAATGCGCTCGATCTGCGTCAGAAATTTCTTGAAGCTAGCACTTCGTGTCGCTATGAGAGGTCGTCTTCTAGCTGCTATCTTGCCTCGGTCGTGAACGGACATGCTTTGAGGGCATTCCCATATTTAAGAGAGAAATATGGGATAACCGTAGCGTCCGGAGATCCATGAGCCCCACGAACGCCTGTCTTTAGCGATAGGTACACCCCCACTCAATCATGGGGTGATAATCTGTGAGGGGCAGCTGAGGGCGTACATGACGATACCATTCTCAAAGCTGGTTTGTGAGTTCTGGAACCGCTGTGGCAAAGCGCTTGTTCAGTTTGTGGGTAACACGTGGCGGTTGTTCAAGGTTTTTGACCTGTTGAACGGCAGTGGTGAGTACCGGATAGAGGTCGCTGATGTTATCGAGCATTACTTATTAAAACGATCTCGGTCGTTAAACTTTAGCTTGCAAACTCGAGCTACGTTGTCAAGCCGCTTACGATGGTAAAGAGTAACGAAGTCGGGATAAACGACGCTCGCCGCTTGTTGGAAGCTACCGCGGCGAAAGCTGTTCGCGGACAATAAAAATGCGACTTTACTGGTGGGTACCAGTATGCTCTCTGAGAATATTGATCTTGCGTTGGTTGATTTTGTACTGAACTTATTGTTTCGTTGTCTGTGCAGATAAGCACCTAGAAAAGGAGTCGAGACGACAGGTGATTGAGAAGTTCGCTAGGTTGACGCGAGCTGAGAAACGAGCGAAGCTACCAAAAGTTGCTCATTTCTTTAAGGAACGGGGAAGGCCCGCAATTAGGGAGATGAGGAAAGTGCAAAAGACCAGAGCGCGGGATAAGGTGAGCGGGAGGACGTCGAGGAAGCTTGTGATGGAAAAGCGTTGGAGTGATCTGGTGACTAGGGAAGATAGGAGCCGAGGCCGTGCAGGGGCGAAGCGACCCGCTGGAGGTGCTGGTGCGTCTGGGTCTGGAATGGGGAAGGGTCAAGAGGACGCTCCATTCGATTTGGAGAACGTTCTCTTCGAAATCCCTGAGTCTCGCTTGCCAACGAGGAAGGGGAACGACCCAGAGTCTCGACCTTCCAAGGTTGCGAGGGTAGCTGAGACCGCACTGGGGGTGGTGAAGTGCGAACTGGGGGAAGGGCGGCTCGCAGCTCGAGGGCGAGACCGATGCCCGACTTCAGCGTCCTGGGTGAGGATGCCCCAGAGGACGCTCCGGAGGTCGTTCCGACCAGGGTTGTTGGAGATGCTTCTGGCAAGATGAACGGGAAGGCTGGTATGAGAAAGATTGGTAAGGGGCACTCCAGTGCTGGGAAAGACGAGCTGGAGCGCAACTTGATGTATATAGATGAAGTGACCGAGAAGAAGTGCTATGTGAGGAGGTCTGACTGCAGCTACAAGTCCGCCCCCATAGCTGCTTGTTTGCTGGAGGGTATGACGCTGGACGGTGATAGGAAGGACCTGGATGCGATGGAGCTGGAGTCGAATCTGAGGGGGATGGATAAGGCCATGTGCCTGGTAAGTAACCTTTGCGTTCAAGCTTGGTTGCGTTATCGTGTTATATGTTGTTTGTTTGATACTCACGTGATGTGTTGTGCGGGTTGTCGCAGCTGATCGCTAGGTATCAGAAGCCGAAGACGGCTGCGCAGTTCGCTGAACTAGAGAAGACGGAGGTCGAGTCGCTGAGGGACGAGCTTTCGAATCTGTGAGCTGTGCAACAGTCTAAGAAGAAAGAACTGGACGCTTTGAAACCCCAGCTCGCTGCCTTGACGCTAGAGAAGACTTCTGCAGTAAATAAGTCGATCGGGCTGAAGCATGAGGTGGAGGCGTTGAAGGGCCAGCTAGTCACAGCGAAAAACTATGCGGAACGATGTAAGACTTCCACACTGCAAGCGAAAGAGGCCTATCTCACCATCCGTGCTGAGGTGGAGGAACTGGAGAGGAAATTGAACGACCTGCAGGAGGAGCAGGAGTGCAGAACTTCTGGAGAACGCGGGGGCAGACCGCTCGAAGACGCTAGCAATGTTCCTGCAGTCGTGCTTCCCCCCATTACTGGGGTGGTGAGTGATCGCCTTGGTTCCGCGAAGCTAAATGTGGCGCTATCGGGCAGTTGTTGGGCATCGACCGGGTGATCCGAAATTCGCCCCCTGTTGAATGTCGTTCTTGCAGCAAACTTTGATGATGTTGTTTGACAAGGTTGTTGGTGTTAGTGGTTGTAATGGGTCTTTGGCCGTAAACAATAGAGCTGGTTTCTTGGGTTGACCTGGGCAGCTCGTTTTTCTTTTTTGTCAGTGATCTTGATAACTAGCTGCTAACCGTGCTGGATTTCCTGAGTATTCTCAGCAGCTCGGTTAGTCTGCGAACTGAGGCTTCCTTGATGTCGTCAGTTCGCTCCTTTTGTGAATGTGACACTTGTTGCTTTGCTTTCTATACGTAGTATTGTGTATGATATGAATGTTTGCACTTTGTAAGTATGGGTATGCTGTTGCGACTTGTCGTACGGAGGGTACGGTGTCGATGACCTGTGACTTTGCTGGTTTGTCCTTTACTTAAGAAACTACCCCCATTCATTATGTCAAGGACTTCCTTATGGTGATGTTGAAGTCCTTTGAAAAAGGCAATTTAACTAACGGTGTCTTTGCTAAGTTATGGTGTGGACACTCTATAAGCAGATCGGTGAAACGATTCCAAGCCTCTCAAAATGATTCATGAGGATTTTGTCGAAAGAAATGAATCTTGGAAAGCATCTCATCCGTCTTTAGGGGTGGGTAAAATGTTCCATAAACAAATTTGAACAAGTTTAGCCCATGAGTCCACGTAATTAGGCGCTTTGGGGCGCTTAACCAAGACGCCGCCTTATCGGGCTAAGGTGAAAGGGAATACCCTTAATTTAATTTGTTCAACCAACCGTAGGATGGTGGAATGTTGTTAGGACTTGTTCAATCCTACGATTTAGTAAGTAAGGTTTTTCATGGTCTAAACCATGAAAAACGGGTAACAAATTAAAAATATTTGGAGGGATTCTCAAATCCTCCTCCCGGGTTTGCTAGAACGATGCAAGATTTGGGGCTATCGCCAAGGCTTTGTAGAAGTCCGAGAGAGGAGTCTCTTTTTCTTCCCCATTATATCGGTGGTGTGTGTGGAATAGTAGCTAGAGGTGTAGTGTGTGGTATACTAGATAGACTTGATTGTTGATGTTGTTGTGTATTTACGCTCGGTGTTTTTGCACGACCGGACCTTAATCTCATGCAAGACTAAGTCGAGATTAACTACACATGCAACGCCCAAACAATTCGATATACTAGTATAAACCTCTAACGGAGATGCGAGGTGTGGAAGAAAGGAATACCTGATTAGGCCCTTGCTTCGCTTTATGAATAGCGTCTTGTATGCGCGTGTTCGTTTACACGAGAATAGAACACTGAAAAACTTGACAACTCGAAGTTCAAAACAAACCGCGGGAATCCGAAATTTCGGTAAGGCGCTGGCGCCGCTTATCTTGACGGCCGCCCAGAGTAAATTCAAATTCCAAGAACTTAGCGCTGGTCGCTCTCTTTGAAGCGCAGGCAGTTGTTAACGAATTTCCAAGAAGATAGCTGGTCGCGCTCTCCTATGGCTGGCCGGTGTATTTCCTCGCGGAATTTTTCCAAAACTGAAACGGCAACCACAGTATGAATCAAACAAGGGTGGGTGGGTGAAATGGGACTTAAAAATTACTAATTCTATTATGAAAACAATGCTAAAGTGCAACTAAGATGGCAGCGGCGCCATTTGATAAACGTACAATGAATAGTTTACCTACGAAATGAACTATGAATTCACAACGTAAGTAAACTAAACTTAATGTTGTACTCTAAATTGTTTATCAAAGATTTCTACTCTCAATGCTATGAGATATAGTGGAGTAGATAAGTTCGTTCCACTCCTAGTGCTCTAGCATGGATGTTTTCTAATCTAACTAGTCGTTTTTAAGTCTATGAGAGTTTTACGAAGGGAATTATACTACGATGCAACTACCCACAAGATGCAACTAGTCGATTATCTAAATAATTATGGGAATGCTACGTTGATTCTATGATAAGGAGTTAGAGGGGATTGATTCCACCTTAACTCAACTTAATCCACTAACGACAAATCGTCAGTAATCCGAATTGAATCGCTTCGCTATAATTTGGTTATTCCTCCTAATCCCTAATTATACATGGCATTTCTACCAATTCATAACTAGCATGTGAACAATTAAACCCATTCTCATGGTGAACTAATCATTTCTAGAGTGGAATAGAAAATGCGGCGACTCTACGATAATCGAATCAAGCTTTCATCAAGGCTTCACAACCCCCTAATGGAGGTTTAGCCTTGAATCATTCCAAGAATCATTTCCATTTAGATTAAAACTAAACATAATATAAAGCATTGAAATTTACTTAATTAAACAATAATGAAATCTAATTTAATGACTAAATTGAAATAAGGACATGAATTGAAATTAGATCTAGAATTGGAAATGACAAAAATCGAAATGGATAGAAAGACTACTTTATTGATCTAATCCAATGAAGAACAATAATTTGAGAGTTTAATCTAGAACAAGAATTGAAATGAAATTAAACTTAATTAAACTAATGAAAACTAGATCTAGAATTAAGGTTTAATGGAGGCTAACTAATCTAATTTATTTTCTAACCTAACTATCTACCATATGCTACCATTAACAAAGACTTAAGCTTTTGTTCTTATACATTCAGATCCAAAATTCGTGCATGGGCTTGGAGCCATGTTTTGGGCCAGAGAATCAGGCCCAAAACCCAATTCTTTTAGTCCAAAAAGGCCTCTTCAGCGCATTTGACTTCCACAGACTTTTCGTCCACTTCTGCTCCTCTGATTGGGTCAAGGCTTAGACCATTGCAAAGCTCTTTTCTGAGCCGGTCGTTTTGACATAAGGTATGCCCAATTCGAGGTCTGAGTCCAAAGATACGGCTTTCGAAGTTCTGTGACTTTTGCTCCTTTATCTCGCTAAAGTGGTACATTTCTCGCACATAATGGACTTTGAAGCCCGAAATGCATAAAAACGCTGTGAATCGGTGTTAACTCTTACTTATTATTCACATAATTGGTCTAACAAGATGATTATTAAGGGGTTAAAACTACAGTTTTGGGCTCTTATCAAACCACCCCCCAAAAAAGATTTTGCTTGTCCTCAAGCAAAGATGAGAAATTAGAATAAGTGACCAAAAATGGAGTTCTACCTAATCTCGTTTTCACTGAGTCGCGATTGCATTGACCATATGCAACAAGGCCTTAAACCACTAGGAATTCCCTAGTGGACGAAGTTATAGCCTCGTTAGAGTTTTCAAAGATGAAGGTACTCACAAACTTCATCTATACTACAACGACTAAGAAAATAAAACTATTGTTTCCTTATTCATGCTCAACTATCTATACATCTCTAGCAATTACATAAGAATAACCAAATAAAACCCTAAGTTAATATATGCATAATAATCAATCATCTACAATACACATATATACAATGAGTAGTACTATCAAATGTTTAGCAGGTTTGTTTCTCGAGAACTTCGGAATAAGCGTCCCAAGTAGGTTCTCACAATAATAGTCAAGAAACAACACTCGATTTTTCCACTCAAGTTTCGCTACTCCAAAGATTAATACAAGCAAGTACACTTTACCTTACAATCTCAATGACAACAAGGAAGCCGGGGTCAATCAAACACATCTGCCACTTACTATCACACTAACCTATTCCTAATTGAGCTAGAGGTCTTTATTAGGTGTTACAGGGGATTAGGAGATGGTTTAAGAAGGAAGGAAATGGATATTCAAAAGGACAAGTCTGAGATAATAGAGTCTTCAGATATGTAACTTAGAGAAAACCTTGTTATTTTCTTTTGCTTCTACACTTTGTTTCCATCCTTAGCCATATATATATATATATATATATATATATATTTTCTTGGCTTTTGACTCCTTTTATTCTATTTTTTGGAGTTTTTATTTTATTTCTATTTTTTCTTTTCTTGGGATGGAAACTTCTTTTTCTTTATTTTCTCAAAGCACTAACAATTTTTTGTTTACACGTGTTTTTCTCTTCTTCTTTCTTCACTCATTCTATTCTCGGACTTATTCTAAATTGGGTAGGTTGATTTATTTTTTTTTTTTTTTGTTTTTGTTTTTGTAACAGGGTAAAAGGAATTGTGGTGTATGGATCTGCTAAAGAAAAGGCTCAGAGTGGCTTACTAGCGGAAAATAATTCATAGGTTTGAATTTCGGCTATATCGATCCAAAGAAATGCCTAAATTCTCACTTAGGATATGGCATAGTGATCAAGCAAGTGGACGCGTGTGATTTCTCTATCCGGATTTTACTTCTCCCTTTGTGTCATTTCTCAAATGTTTCACTCATATAAGGCTTTAGGCTATATTCTCACAGGATTTGTAGAATAAGTACTCTAGCCTAGATTTTAAACTTTACGCCAAACAATCATAGATACTCATGTAATATATTTATAGATAGATGCAAAGATTATTACCTACGATTAACCTAAGTTTCTAACAATTATTCTCGATGCAACAAACTATGTGAGACTTCTAGATTGTTAAAAGCATGCAGAAAAGAAACAATACCAATATTCCTAAGTGTATAGCATAACTTATTTATTTATATTTTTAAATTTTTGAAATTTTTAACTAGAAAACAATTGCATATTATATATTTATATCGTAGCAGATGTCTTAATTAGACATGTTTCTATGCTTCCAAACAAAAAGCATGCTTTGTCCTCAAAGCATTGTAAATAAAGAGGGTAGGAAAAATACCATTGAAATGCGTGAAATTCAGGAACATCTGCAAAACAAGGTTAAAACATACTAATATAGGAAATAAAAACTGACGCAACTCTATAAGAGTTCCAACCATTATGGGGTTAACATAATTAAATTGCTTGGGACATAAGCGCACACTAACCGTAAACTAAAACTTACCTCCACTCCCGTTGTTATTCGTCATCTTCGCCATCCTCTACTTCTATAAAGAAGTGAGGTTCCTTCGGCCCCTGCCATGCTATGATAATTTGCCGGGCTTCACGCCATTTATCATCTATGGTTGCTAACCTATTAAGTGCCACTTGGTCCGATGGGGTGTAGGGTGCAACCTGGTGAGGTTGTATCCACCACCCATGCCAAGTCATTGCACGGAAAGATCGAATAATACTATTGGTGGGTCGACCGCGGTCTACCTTAATCCAATCCGTGAAACGTGTACAAAAACAGGAAAGAAACATAGCATAATACGGAAATTAGAACAGGCATAAGAAGGTACTTATGCCTCATAGTATAGGCTCGTGCTAAACTAGACATCAAAGTTCGGGAAGGTCATAGAATCAAGGCCCATTGGCTAAAGCAAGGAAAAATTGCAAGTGGCGCCATTCACGTAAGAAAAACGCCATTCCCCAAAATGTTTAGCATAATCCAAAACATAACAGTTCCTATGTTCATGGACAGGCTACCAAGGCAACGTTATAGTCCCCTTGGTCCTCAATCTGAAAATGCCTCGCCCCATAAGCCTCGTGGCAAAGACTCATAAGTGTAGACATGCATATTATCGAATCTAATAGCACCATGGGTCTTGTATCTCAAATGGCATAGCAAGTCCAAGAACAAATGCTAGCAAGAACACTGTAATTTCCATTGATTCATCGTCAATGTTGATGGAGAACACTTGTTCTCCATCCGGTCTCTCAAAGAAAATGCAGTTATTATAAAAATAAGATGCAAGTCTTTGGAGAATAAAGTTCACCGGTCTTACCATAAGAGGGTCCCAAACAACATATGTGATCACCTCACAAAACCAAGCACCGTAAGTAGTGCTTTGGAACAAATCTTCGAAAGATCGTTCGGTATCAATATTGGAGATGTCATCTCAAAATTACGCTTTGGAATAGCTGCGAATGATCCGGATACTACGCGAAAAAAAACAGAAATTTCTGGTCCAGAAAGTCAGCGCTGGCGCCATTAACTTAGGCGTAGCTGGCGCTTTTGTATTTTTGATTTCCAAGAACTTAGCGCTGGTCGCTTTTGACTTGGCGGGCGCCCGACCAAATTTTTCCGACAGACAGTGTAGAAGCGCCGCAACTAGAAGCTAGAAGCGCCATCCGAAGCGTTTTTTGTGAAAATGGAGATGAAACGTGGGAATCGCGGGTGTGAAGGGTGAGTGATGCAGTTTAGGTGTAGTGTGAGTTGTGAGGATAGATTGTATCAAGTTTATATAGGTATAAAGTTGCTAGAATTGATCGGAAAGTTGCCAAAACTAATTACGGCAGTTTCCGGAAATCCTAAAATTTCCAAACTCGAAAACGGAAACAACTCATATCCTGGATTCTAATTCAAACCCAGTATCTCTTATTTGGATTTTATGACTGAAAGTACCTATTTAATCTAGATTTCATCCTACAATGATTCTCAATCACAGATATGCCTAAACTACCATATTTTCACCTTACTCCGCAGTAAATTCTAACACTAGGGTTTTTTATTAAAAATACAGCTTGAAATAATCAAACCACCCCCAAACAAGTTGGGAAGGTGGGGTCAATATGACACAAGCACACAAAATGAAAATGAACCCTTATATTAAAATTTCATTCGGAGTATCACTACAAGATTCACATTACTGAAATAAAAGTTACATTACAATAAAGACAACAAAAGTAAATAAAACAACAACTTATAAAACAAAAATAACTACGACTATCACTCCTCATCCTCTCTAAACACCTCGCCAGTGGTGGCGGAGGGCACAGTCTCTAGTGGTGGCTCCTCGGGCTCCGTGAGGTCCAAAAGTCGCCGTTCTTCGCCGACGACGCCATGCCTCAGAAGTCGTGTCCTCGAGGCGAGTCTCAGATGAGGTGGGAAGCGTGCATAGCATCTCTACTCAACCGGCGCCGGGCTTCCATCTCAGCCCTCGCCTGCTCCCATCTCTCATCCTCCCTCTGGGTGCGGAGCTCAAAGTTGCGATGAATCGTCGCCTGTCGAGTCCGGAGGTCGGCACAGAGAGTGTTGAGTGAACGCATGCCCCTATGAAGCATAGCCATGCGCTCAGCATCAGACCAACACCTCTGGAAGGCATCCGTATCAAAGCAGGTGCCATCCTCCTCATCCTCCTCCGAATCATCCTGCTGTCCCCCAGCCTCCTCTTCATTCCCAGCTCCACCATCCTCTTCATCTCTATCCTCAGCCCTCAACCAGACTTGTTGGACACACTCCCTATAGATACGCGGGTTCTTGTGCTGGGTAATGTAAATCCTCTCAGAAGCCGGAGTTGCCTTCATCTTTAGCATGATCTTAGTGATAAGCACAGGAAGAGGTGCCAAAGACCTTCCGAACCCCCGATCATGTTCAAGAAAACTCGGGATACGTAAATCATACTTCGCCCCGAGTACCCAGAGGACGTGGAGGCAGGTCAGACCGATGTCACTGACCTTGTCCTTGCCTAGGACATTCCGACCAATCCACTGGGCTGTAGCCAGTTGGTTGGTCCTCAGAGATGCCTGGCGCACACAATGGGAGTTTGGATTGTAGCTCCCATTGATGACAGTAACGCCCATCAAAGGCTCAACCCCGTCAAACTGGGGATCCTGTAGAGTGGCATCCAGATGGATTCTAGGCGGAATGCCTAGAATCTCAGCCAACAGCCCCGTAGTCAACTCCCTCCTCTTCTTCTTCACCAATACAAAAATCCGACTCCCCTCCAACTCCCTGGTGTTGTAGAACCTTCGGACCAAGTCTTCATGGTAGAAGTCTTCGGTCGAGTACCAGAGACTATTCCAGTCTCTACTAGCCATTTCGTCACCGTAAAACGGCGCGAAATGGTCTGCAGAGAAAACCTGCTCCGGTATAATACGGCGTTGAGCCATTTAGTTTTTGGAATGGAGTGAGGGTTGAAATGTGGTGTGGTGATTGTGGTTTAACTTGACCGACCTAAAGAAAAGTGGTGGTGGTGGAGTGGTGGCGGCGGAGCAACAAATTTTTGAAATTTTGGTCGTTTTTGTTGGGTTAAATTGGTGGATTTTGTTTTGATTGGTGTTTGAAGTCGATTTGGGGTTGGGATTTGATTTTTGGCGTGGGTTTATGGTATTTCTTTTTAATTTTGATTTTTTCTAGGTTTGGAGGTTGTTAATGGCGGTGGAAGATGAAAAAGATGAACTGTTGCGTGAGAATGTAAGAGCGCCGAAAGCCCCATGGGCTGGTGAAGGTGAAGTTGGCTTAAGCCCAAAATCGAAATTTTCGATTTTTCGATTTTTTTCGCGAATTTCAAATCAAAATTCCCGCTTCGTTATCGGTCCGATTTTTGCGAATGAGATATGGAAATGATCAGGAGAGAATTTCCTATCCAATGATCCATAAAACACTCTATTCCGACTTCGGATGACATATGAGATAGTGGAAAACGCCTCGAAATGCGTGCATGACGTAAGTTATGCGAACGAATGAACTCTAAATTAATAGATTATGTCAATCCGAATCGTAATACAATAAAACGGCCTAAGCAACTCTAAAGGGACATAAAACATTTTAGTACGGAAACACGAACACCCCACCCCCAAACAAATTTTTTACAAGAATTTTAAAAAAAATTTGTTTTTAGCAGTGGGTCTTTTACAGTCAGATTCCCGAGACTTCCTAGATTACTATGTTTATTTTATTTTTTTGTTATATTTTTATTTTAGTTTTAGAACGAAAAACAATAAGCAGTAAAGACATAATTCACACCATAGAGAAACATGACTCAAAAATCCGAGAAAACATGCAAGAGTGGAAAACGTGAACTATGTGAACCGTGGACTTAGGATCCGGTACTTACAGCCACACACTCCATAGGGAGGGCCCGGTTACCTTAATGGTGCACTCACCAATATATTAAAGTGAAAGGAAATGCACCAACACAGAAATTGAGTCGTTTATAGTCAGATACTCGAGACTTTATCTAAAACATATGTATGAACATGCAGTTGATCATATATCAACAACCGAAATAGTTGTGGATCATTCCATAAATAAATATCACAGAAAACATATCCAAATACAATGAAACACCAAGATTTCCTACGACACAGCCTAGTGGAATCCAAACGAAGTTGGATAACCTTATTGTGTAACCTATCATGCACATTCTTTTTCATTTTTGAATGAGTGGGTGTTCTAGTAAATAAGTGTGGAAAAGTGAATGGTTGTGAAGGATATGGTGGATATGGATAAGTTGTAGAAAGATAGCCGCATTAATAATGAGGTTGTGGGTTTAGCACCTAACTCATTCATTGGTGTGTAGGGACTGCCTCAATTCTGAAAATGAAGGTGTCACAAAGTTTGTCCTTCTCCTAGTATCCGTTTGCTAGGAGGATTTAAAAATTATAGAGCACAGAAGAAACAACAGGATCGAGTGCAAACTCGGGGTTCCTTTGAAAGGGTGGAAGGAGGGGCATCGAGGTGGTTGTTGTGCAAGTTAGTTCTTGATAGGGTGAATTGTCACCTACCGAAGAAACTCATCGAATTCCCCATCTAGATTGGTCATATCCACATTACTATGGTAGTCCTCTCACGCCTTTGAGAAAGTCATCTATCCCATCCTCATCAATAATACGTGTATCGACTAGTGTAGGAATGGAAATATTGGAGTCTGACTTTCCAAAGGAAAGAATTTTGGGCATATGACTATCGTGGAACGTGTTGTTGAAATAATCTCGAGCAAAGCTCTCGATCATGCTAACCTCTCCATCCATGTATCGAATCGGGTAATCGCGGTCCTTGTTTTAAAACATTGACTTCAACAAAGAAGATGGCCAAAAGACATGGACATTGAACCATCACGGCAATTAATGAGCGCATTGGCAGTTGCCGAAAGGACGCCTCTAAAATAATCGGACAGAGTCGTTAGCGACTTCTCAGATCGAGGACTACAAAATCAGCCGGATAGTAGAAATCCTAAACTTTTACCAAAGACATTTTCGACTACACCCTTAGGATACTTAATAGACCGATCAGCTAATTGCAACGCCATTTTAGTGGGTTGCAGCTTGTCTAGACCTATTTGTCTATACAAATAAAATGGGAGTAAGTTAACACTAGCCCCCGTGTCTAATAAAGCGGTCGTCGATATAGAATCTCCTAAGGTGCATTGTAAATGGGGCTGCTAGGGTCCTTGTACTTAACGATTCCATTATGTTCGATAAGGTTGGGAATTGTTCCTGCTAAAAAGGCGCCTTTTGGTATATTTGTCTTACGCCCTAGTAGTACAATTCCTTAAGAAACTTAGCATGGTGTGGTAGCTTTTTATAGCTTCGAGGAAAGGAAGGTTTATAGTTAGATTCTTGAAAACGCCCCTAATCTCCTCGTAATTTGTATCTCTAGTTAACATGGCTAATTTTTGTGGAAACGGGTTTTCGGCCGATATTTAGCAATGGTATCACTTGATGTTTAACCGGCGGCTTTCTGTTTCTTAGGTTGGTTGTAACCGCACGCCTACGTGGTAGGCTCTTCAGCTTCTATTTCGCATCTAGTAAAATAGCGGTGTAGGGGTATCGTGGGGGGTAACTATAGGCATAGTTACCTTGTTATCAACCACTCGCCGAACGGAGAGTGGTGATGGCATTTATCTCACCTACATTTTCAAATTCATTACTAGTATTATTCGTTACCTCAAAGGTCGCGGTTTGTTGTTTTAGGATTAGGTATTGCGCACTGAAACACACCTTGGGTTGGGCTTTATCTTGAGCCAACCGTTGGGTTAAATTATTTACGGATTGTAGAAGCCGTTGGTTGGATTGAGCCATGGTTTGGAAAAGTTTTGGCTCACTTGTATAAAGGTGTCAAGACGATCCGGTTGTGTGGGTGTAGTAGTCACGGGGTGTGGATCGAACTATTTCCGCGAATTATTTATCGGTGGATTTTGATAGTTATTATTTACCTGAACGATACCTCTATTAGCATTATAATTATTATAATTACCTTGACCTTGTGCTTGACCTTGTCGAGGTTGCACTTGGTTGTTATAATTATTAAAATTACCCCGACCCGCCCTTGTCGTAGTGGGGCTTGGTTAAAGCTTTATGGAGCCTAACATATTGATTATCAGTACCCTCGAGGTGTGACTTGTTGGTTATTTCTCCAACCGGTTGGGATTTTGTCTCCAAGGGCGTTAGGTTCACTATTAATGGAACAAGCCCTGCTCATAGGCTATAGGACGCTGGGAATCGGGATGCTCGTGACTCCAAATGTAAACTACATGGATTTGGATTTACATTCATAACGGGATTGGCTTTTGTTGTACGATATGGCATCTACCTTTTTAGTGAGGGATTCAATTAGAGTTTTAAGCTCGATCCGATTTAACCTCAAACATACCGGGTAGCCTTTAACGTGGAAGAAGAATCTAGCGAGCCGGGGATATCATCACTACCCCCCAGTTGTTATTTCGCTTAGTTTGATCCTCTAAAAATTTATAAGCCTCCGGGCTCCTTTACTTAAGAAACTACCCCCATTCATTATGTCAAGGACTTCCTTATGGTGATGTTGAAGTCCTTTGAAAAGGCACGAACTAACGGTCTTTTGCTAAGTTATGGTGTGGACACTCTATAAGCAGATCGGGTGAAACGATTCCAAGCCTCGAAAATGATTCATGAGGATTTTGTCGAAAAGAAATGAATCTTGGAAAGCATCTCATCCGTCTTTAGGGGGGTAAAAATGTTCCATAAACAAATGAACAAGTTTAGCCCATGAGTCCACGAGAATTAGCGCTTTGGGCGCTAACCAAGACGCCTTTATCGGCTAAGGTGAAAGGGAATACCCTTAATTTAATTTGTTCAACCAACCGTAGGATGGTGGAATGTTGTTAGGACTTGTTCAATCCTACGTCTTTGTAGTAAAGGTTTTTCATGGTCTAAAACATGAAAAACGGGTAACAAATTAAAAATATTTGGAGGATTCTCAAAATCCTCCACCGGGTTTGCTAGAACGATGCAAGATTTGGGGCTATCGCCAAGGCTTTGTAGAAGTCCGAGAGAGGAGTCTCTCTTTCTTCCCCATTATATCGGTGGTGTGTGTGGAATAGTAGCTAGAGGTGTAGTGTGTGGTATACTAGATAGACTTGATTGTTGATGTTGTTGTGTATTTACGTTCGGTGTTTTTGTAACGACCGCACCTTAATCTCATGCAAGACTAAGTCGAGATTAACTACACATGCAACACTCCAAACAATTCTGATATACTAGTATAAACCTCTAACAGGAGATGCGAGGTGTGGAAGAAAGGAATACCGATTCGGCCCTTGCTTCGCTTATGAATAGCGTCTTGTGTATGCTGTTCGTGTTTTTACACGAGAATAGAACACCGAAAAACTTGACAACTCGAAGTTCAAAACAAACCGTGGGAATCCGAATTTCAATTTCGCGGCGCTGGCGCCTTTATCTTAAGCCGCCGGCCGAGTAAATTCGAAATTCCAAGAACTTAGCTGTCGCGCTTTCTCTTTGGCGCCAGCTTGTAAAAGCGAAATTCCAAGAAGATAGCTGGTCGCGCCTCTCCTTTTGAAGCTTGGCCGATTGTATTTCCTCGAATTTTTCCAAAACTGAAACGGCAACCACAAGATGAATCAAACAAGGGTGGGTGGGTGAAATGGGACTTAAAATTACTAATTCTATTATGAAAACAATGCTAAAAGTGCAACTAAGATGGCAAATGGCATTTGATAAACGTCTGATGAATAGTTTACCTACTAAAATGAACTATGAATTCACAACGTAAGTAAACTAAACTTAATGTTGTACTCTAAATTGTTTATCAAAGATTTCTACTCTCAATGCTATGAGATATAGTGGAGTAGATAAGTTCGTTCCACTCCTAGTGCTCTAGCATGGATGTTTTCTAATCTAACTAGTCGTTTTTAAGTCTATGAGAGTTTTACGAAGGGAATTATACTACGATGCAACTACCCACAAGATGCAACTAGTCGATTATCTAAATAATTATGGGAATGCTACGTTGATTCTATGATAAGGAGTTAGAGGGGGATTGATTCCACCTTAACTCAACTTAATCCACTAACGACAAATCGTCAGAATCCGAATTGAATCGCCAGCAGAAACAATTGGTTATTCCTAATCCCTAATTATACATGGCATTTCTACCAATTCATAACTAGCATGTGAACAATTAAACCCATTCTCATGGTGAACTAATCATTTCTAGAGTGGAATAGAAAATGCGACGACTCTACGATAATCGGAATCAAGCTTTCATCAAGGCTTCACAACCCCCTCTAATGGAGGTTTAGCCTTGAATCATTCCGCAATCATTTCCATTTAGATTAAAACTAAACATAATATAAAGCATTGAAATTTACTTAATTAAACAATAATGAAATCTAATTTAATGACTAAATTGAAATAAGGACATGAATTGAAATTAGATCTAGAATTGGAAATGACAAAAATCGAAATGGATAGAAAGACTACTTTATTGATCTAATCCAATGAAGAACAATAATTTGAGAGTTTAATCTAGAACAAGAATTGAAATGAAATTAAACTTAATTAAACTAATGAAAACTAGATCTAGAATTAAGGTTTAATGGAGGCTAACTAATCTAATTTATTTTCTAACCTAACTATCTACCATATGCTACCATTAACAAAGACTTAAGCTTTTGTTCTTATACATTCAGATCCAAAATTCGTGCATGGGCTTGGAGCCATGTTTTGGGCCAGAGAATCAGGCCCAAAACCCAATTCTTTCAGTCCAAAAAGGCCTCTTCAGCTGCAGTTGACTTCTACAGACTTTTCGTCCACTTCTGCTCCTCTGATTGGGTCAAGGCTTGGACCATTGCAAAGCTCTTTCCGAGCCGGTCGTTTTGACATAAGGTATGCCCAATTCGAGGTCTGAGTCCAAAGATACGGCTTTGGAAGTTCTCACGACTTTGCTCCTTTATCTCGCTAAAGTGGTACATTTCGCACATAATGGACTTTGAAGCCTGAAATGCATAAAAACGCGTAATCAGTGTTAACTCTTACTTATTATTCACATAATTGGTCTAACAGTATGATTATTAAGGGGTTAAAACTACAGTTTTGGGCTCTTATCAGGCCCGTGGTACTTTTAACGAATATGCATGGAATTCGTGTTTTTGCTTATGCTTGATCTATTTTCGCTACTGTTCCGTTTATGATACTTGTAGCATATTGTGGATATGAAGCTTAAGACTTAGTTTAAGAAAGCGATATGCTTGTTAAGTAGTGCTCGAGTGAGCAATCTCACTGCGATGAACCTTTAAGTATAGGTTCTCGACTTAGCGAGATTTAGATAGGTGAAGGGCCGGCAAGCTCCTGAGAGCGTTCTGTTCGCGAAGAGCATTTTTAGCCGCTGGGAGTGTATGGCTCGCTAAGAGCGTTCTCAAGAAGTTAATCCCAGGGGTATTGGGTCCTCAACTTGGCGAGATTTGGAGAGGCTATGAGCCTGTAAGCTCCTGAGAGCGTTCTGCTTGCGAAGAGCATGTTAAGCCGCTGGAGGCGTATGGCTCACTGAGAGCGTTTGTAGCCCCTGAGGGCGTTCTGCTCACTGAGAGCGTTCTCACGGAGTTAATCCCAGGGGTATGGGTCCTCAACTTGGTGAGATTTGGAGAGGCTATGAGTCTGTAAGCTCCGGAGAGCGTTCTATTGGCGAAGAGCATTTTTAGCCGCTGGGGGCGTATGGCTCGCTGAGAGCGTTCTCACGAAGTTAATCCCAGGGGTATGGGTCCTCAACTTGGCGAGATTTGGAGAGGCTATGAGCCTGTAAGCTCCTCGGCGTTACGCTTCGCCGAAGAGTGTGTTAAGCCGCTGGAGGCGTATGGCTCACTGAGAGCGTTTGTAGCCCCTGAAGACGTTCTGCTCACTATCTGAGAGCGTTCTCACAAAGTTAATCCCAGGGGTATGGGTCCTCAACTTGGTGAGATTTGGAGAGGCTATGAGCCTGTAAGCTCCTGAGAGCGTTCTGCTCGCGAAGAGCGTGTTAAGCCGCTGGAGGCGTATGGCTCGCTGAGAGCGTTCTCACGAAGTTAATCCCAGGGGTATGGGTCCTCAACTTGGCGAGATTTGGAGAGGCTATGAGCCTGTAAGCTCCCCGAGAGCGCTCGCCAGTTAAGAAGCGTGTTAAGTCACGAGGCATATGGTTCAAAGAGCGTTTGTAGCCCCCGAGGCGCTCGCTTCGAGAGCGCTCGGCCGGAGTTGGTCCGAGAAGTATTTTAATAGAGTGGTTGACAATACGGATGTAACTAAACTATCTGAATTATCAAATATTAAGGACATGATTGTGTACGAGACTGAATTTTTATTGATAAAATCTCTTTAACAAGTAAGTGTTCCAAGGTTGTGGAAGTGCTTTCCCTTCTTGTGTCTTGATCCAGTAGACCCCATTGCCAAAGACTCGGTCAACTATGTACGGTCCTTCCCATGTTGCAGCTAGTTTGGAGTCATCCTGCGTCTTTTTCAGAACTAGATCACCAGGCTGGAAAGATCTAGGATGTACTTGTTTGTTGTAGGACCTCTTTAGAATCTGTTGATATGATGCCACTCTGATAGCTGCCAGGTCGCGGCGCTCTTCCAATAAATCAACCTCTCGGGCTAGGACCAAGTCATTATGTCCTGACTCGACAAGCTCGGATCTAGTTGTTGTGATTGTCAGTTCGGTGGGAATAACAGCTTCGGTGCCATAACATAAGGAGAATGGTGATTCGCCTGTGCTGGAGCGAGCTGTGGTGCGATGAGCCCACAGAATGTTTTCTAGCTGATTTGGCCATTGGTTCTTGTTTTTTTTAATCTTTTTCTTTAAGTTTTCTAATATGGCCTTATTGCTGGCCTCTGCTTGACCATTGCTTTGAGCATACTGTGGAGTGGAGAATGCATGAACTATCTTCCACTTGGCCAAAAATTCTTTGACCGTTTTGCCTTTGAACTGGGAACCATTGTCCATCACCAGGGTGTGTGGCAGACCAAATCTGGTGACAATGTGAGTCCAAATGAAATTTCTGACATGTGACTCCTTGACATGTGCCAAAGGAACTGCTTCGATCCAGTTAGTGAAGTAATCGGTTGCAGCTAAGATGAAGCGGAACCCAGTTCTCTTCTGTGGGATGAATGGTCCCATGATGTCCATGCCCCACATGTGGAATGGCCAGGGACTTGCAATGCTGATCAATTCGCGAGCGCGGGTTGGATGATGTTGTGGCCGAAGGTTTGGCATTTGATGCATTTGAGCACATATGCTTTGGCGTCGATCTGCATGCGAGGCCAAAAGTATCCTTGAGAGATCGCTTTGTGGGCCAAAGAACGACCTCCAGCATGATTGCCGCATTCTTCTTCATGAATCTCAGCGAAGATCAATTGACCTTAAGTTGGACTCAAGCATCTCAAGTGAGGTCCTCCAGCAGATTTTCGAAACAACTTGTTATTCAGAACACAATAGCGACGTGCTTGATATGGTATCTGTCTGGCTTTGCTCCGTTCTGCCAGAAGTGCGCCTTTCTGAATGTACTCTATGATGGGTTGCATCCATGTTTGGCTCATCTGATCTTCAGAGAGTGGGCAGAGGTCGTCGATTTCTAAGACGTGCTCTACTTGGTAGGCAGGTCGGTCGACTACTTCAATGAGGAGCTATCTCGGGGTGCAGCTCGGTGTTTGAGTAGCCAAGTAGGCTAAACTGTCTGCATGGCGGTTCTCATCGCGCAAAAAGTGGTGTATAGTGGCCCTTTTGAAAGATAGAAGTAACTGATTAACAACTTTAAGGTATTTAGAAAGGTTACCTTCGTAGATAGTGTACTCTTTAGCAATCTGGTGAACGACCAGTTGCGAGTCACTAAAGACTTAAAGCTCTTGAACACCCAGCTGTAGCGCCATTCTAAGTCCCATAATTACTGCCTCGTACTCTGCTTCATTATTGGAGGTCGCAAAGTCGATGCGGACTGACTTCTCCATTACTTCCCCGGCGGGCGATACTAATACGATGCCAACGCCACTTCCGCCGGGGTTGTTGGAACCATCTACAAAGAGGGACCAAACGGTCTTGTCGTTGTGCCTGGGGGGTAGGATGTCTGTCTCTGGCCCCAATGTAGATCTTCCACCGGGAAGTCGGCAAGGAAGTCAGCCACGACTTGTCCCTTCTGTGAGGTGCGTGGGACGAACTCGATGTGATGTTCGCCAAGCTCTTCGGCCCAAATCGCCATGCGAGTTGTCTTGTTTTCCTTGTGAAGTATCGTCTTCAATGGGAGGTCGGTAAGTACTTTGATTGGGTGTGCCTGGAAATATGGTCTGAATTTCCTTGCAGAATATAACAGTGCTAAAACTGCTCTTTCGATGTAAGAGTAGTTCATTTTGGCTGGAGTTAGTGTCTTACTAGTAAAGTAGATTGGTGTTTCTGAGTTGTTATCTTCCTTGAATAGAACTGAATTGATAGCGAAGTCGGATATTGCCAGATACAACCCCAGCGTTTCGCCGTCTGTTGGTTTGGCTAAGACGGGGGGTGTTGTGAGATACTCTTTGAGAGTGGAGAAGGCCTGGTGACATTGGTCATTCCATGAGAACTGCTCGCCTTTTTTGAGGAGTTGCAGGAACGGTCGGCACTTGTCTGATGCCCTGGATATGAATCGGTTTAGTGCAGCAACCATGCCTGATAGCTTCTATATCTGCTTCTTTGTCTGCGGGTCGGGCATCTCCAAGAACGCGCGAATTTGATCTGGGTTAGCTTCGATCCCACGCTGTAAGACCTGATAGCCCGTAAATTTGCGAAGGGCGCCGGTGCTGGCATTTTTCTGGGTTCAGCTTCATGTGAGTTCGGCGTAACCTGGAGAACGCTTGCTCGAGGTGAGTGAGGTGGTCACCTGCTTTTTTGCTCTTGACGACCATGTCGTCAATATATACTTCCATGGTGTCTCCTAACATGTCTTGGAACATGTCAGTTACCATTCGTTGATACGTCGCTCCAGCATTCTTGAGGCCGAATGGGAGAACGTTGTAGCAATAAACCCCTTGTTAGGTAATGAAGGATGTTTTTTCTTGATCTTCTTCAGCGAGTGGTATTTGGTTGTACCCACTATAAGCATCCATGAAGGAGAGGTGCTCGTGGCCGCAGGTTTGGTCTACTAGTCGGTCAATCCTTGGTAACGGGAAGCTGTCTTTGGGTGTTTCTTGGTTGACATTGGTGAAGTCAACACAGAGGCGGACCGTGCCATTCTTTTTTGGAACCGCTACTATGTTAGCAATCCAATCTAGGTAGTCGACCTTCCGGATGAACCCGACTTGCTTGAGTTTATTGACCTCATCGTTGATTGCTTTTTGGAACCATAGTGATAGTCTCCTAGGTCGCTGTCGAACTGGTTTGGCGCTAGGGTTGACGTTCAACCTATGGCAGGCAACGCTAGGATCTATTCCTGGCACGTCAATATACGACCAAGCGAAAACATCTTTATTCATGGATAAAAAGTTTACAAGCTGGGTTTTGAGTGTGGGGTCGAGGTTAGCCCCTATATAGACGAACTTAGAGTCGTCCTCCGTTCCTAGATTCACTCGCTACCTCTCTTCAGCTGATGACATAGCTTGTGTTGGGAGAGCGTCCTCTGGGGGGTTGAGCTCTGTGGAAGCGTTGTTGGTCTGATGAGTGATTGGAGTTGCTGCAGGAGTTGGAGCGTTTCCTGTGGTTATGACCACAGAGTCTGGGATGACTTCTGTGGTTACGACAACAGGAGCTGGATTATGCTGCAGAAGCTGTTTCGGCGCTGGGGGATTTAGTGGGGCGACCCCTGTGGTCTGAACAGGTAGAGCACTGGTTATGGGAGCGATCTTTGTTGTCTTGACGAGCGAGTGAGTGGCTGCCTTGGCAACTTTCGGAGTCTGTTCAGATGGATATGCCTTCTTGTTGGAGCCTCCAGCGCTCTGAGTTGGTGTATTACCTCTAACTGCGGCGACCAGGTCTTTGGCCATAGTGTAGCTGGTGGGCTCGTCTCTTATGGTGATTGGGGCCTCAACGGTCTTCTTTGCTGAGAGGATTTGATTACAGTGATAGGCTTCGAGCTGGTTGCTACGAAGATCCATCATGCCCCTGGGGCCTGGAAAACGGAGTACTTGATGCAGTGCAGACGGTACGGCCTGCATTTGATGAATCCAACGCCGTCCTAGGATGGCGTTGTAGGACGACTTAATGTCCAAGATGCTAAAACGCGTGTTGAAGCTGACTTTATCTTCTCTTGATCCCACGGAGACTGGGAGTATAATGTCACCGATTGGGTTGGCTCTGGAGCCATTGAACCCATATAGAGGAGTGATAGGATCTATGAAGACTGATTTGGGTAGGTTCATCTCCTAGATCGTGTGGTAGAACAAAATGTCGCATGAGCTGCCAGGGTCTATCAGGACGCGCTTAACTGTCCAGTCGCTGATCCGGAAGTGGACGACCAGTGCGTCATTGTGAGGGAGGTAGACCTTGGTGAGGTCAGCCTCTGTGAAGGTGATGTCCCGTGAGTGGCGACCCGAATGTCGCGGGGCGTGCTGCTTGTGAAGAAAAATGATAGACTTCTTGGAGAGCATCGACACGCCTCCGTTTCTCTCTGGAAGAAGTAACAGAATCATCTGGGAAAGTGATCATATGGATGGTTCTGCCACTGTCACGATCTGACGAGTGTGGGCGGCGATCATGCTGGGAACGGTCGACGGGCGCCCTTCATCAGGGGAGCGAAGCTTGGACGTTCTAGCGTTCCCTGCGGGGTGGAGATCTGCTACGCACTCGTCGGGCCATAAGCTTGTGGCGCAAGTCGCCGTCGACAATGTTGGTGTATCTTTTTTATTTGTCCGGCTTCAATGAGATCTTGGAGATAATGTTTGAGCCCCGCCAAAGCGTCGGTCTCGTGACATTTTGCTTTGTGGAATGCGCAGTAAGGCATGTCAGGTCGGTCTGCGGGTTGCCGTACGCTAGGCTGGAAGTATGAGGCTCGCTTGATTTTTTCCAGTATGTAGCTGGGATAGCGTGTCAGGACAGCGAACTCTTTGTTGTTATCTAAGCGGTTGCCTGCGACCTGGGCCGTTTTTTTGCAGGTGGAGTGTCGACAGAGATTGCCGCAACTTCTTGATCGTTTGATAGACCGTGATGTCGCAAACCTTCTTGCTGCTTAATATATTTGTCTACCCGAGCATACAGCTCTGACAGGGTTTCTGGACGCGATCTCATCAATGACCTGGAGAAGTCTGTGTTACGCACCCGGCAGGCGTTGGAGAATGCCAGTGTGGCAAAAGACTCTTTGAGGCCACTTTCCATGCATAACAGTTCGGCTTTGAACCGACCTAGGAACTTGCGAATGGTTTCATTCTCTCCAAATGATAGTTGGAAGAGTGAATCCAGATCTGCTTTTTACGCCTTGTTACGCACGCATCGGGCCGGCAAACGCGGATCGAAATGAGCCTTTCGAAAGTTTTGATCGAATCCGACTCGAGTGAAAAAAACCAATCGAGTGGGCCATCTTTGAGGCTGGCGGGAAAGAGCCGACAGTGAAGATGGTCAAACTCTGGGGAGCTGTAAAGGGCCAGGCTTTGGATGTAGCGGGCTACGTGTTGGCCGGGGCATATGCTGCCATCGTACATTGGGAAACGTGGCTGGACAAAATCTTGAGGAGAGGGTTTACTGAGTACCTCTGTGGTGAACGGGGAAGCACGGTACGTCTTGAGCATTTTCTGAACGATCTGGGATGCGTCCTTGCGTACTGCGCTCTGGTTGATCCATTACGACAACTCATTAATCTGTTGATTAACTTCGTTGATGCCATTCTCAGCGACGTTACCAGCTGGCTGTTGTTGAGCATCAACTTGTGCACGAAGAGCAGCATTTTCTTGCTTGAGCAAGGAAATGCTCTCATTGGTTAAGCCTAACTGGTTTGCGAGGCCTTGAACTTGAGTTTCGAGGCTTGCCATGCTTCGTGGGCTTGCGATTTTTGGTTTGTGGTGTTTGGTTCTTTTGGTTTGTGTGAAGATGATGTCTCAAGTAATCGAGACCACAGACGGCGCCAATGTAAAGGCGTGATCCAGCTTTCCTTTACATATACAGTTAGATGGGAACTTAAAAGGGATATTAGGGGGACCGAGTTCGGTTTAGGAGCGAACTGCCTACGTATCTTGCTCTCCATTTGTGAGGGAAAGAAGAATCAGGTCTGGCGTAGTTCATAGGAGGGGTATTTATAGATGTTTAGAATGAATCCTCGCCACCACGTGTAAAGTGCACTGATAAGAGCCCAAAACTGTAGTTTTAACCCCTTAATAATCATACTGTTAGACCAATTATGTGAATAATAAGTAAGAGTTAATACTGATTACGTGTTTTTATGCATTTCAGGCTTCAAAGTCCATTATGTGCGAGAAATGTGCCACTTTAGTGAGATAAAGGAGCAAAGTCGAATAGAACTTCCAAATGCCATATCTTTGGACTCAAACCTCGGAATTGGGCCTACCTTATGTCAAAACGACCGACTCGGAAAGAGCTTTGCAATGGTCCAAGCCTTGACCCAATCAGAGGAGCAGAAGTGGACGAAAAGTCTGTTGAAGCCGAATCTAGTCAAGAGGCCTTTTGGATTTGAAAAATTGGGTTTTGGGCACGATTCTGCGGCCCAAAACATGGCTCCAAGCCCATGCACGATTTTGGATCTGAATGTATAAAACAAAAGCTTAGCTCTTTGTTAATGGTAGATTAATTAGTAGAGAATTAGGGTTCATAGCTTAGAATAGAAAGTAGCCATTAGAATAGCTTCTAGATCTAGATTTGATTGTTTTAATTAAGTTTAGTTTCAATCAAATTCTTGTCTTAGATTAAACTATTAGAATCATAGTTCTTCATTAGTATTAATAAATAAATAGCTATTAGTTAATTTCGATTTTGTCATTTCCAATTCTAGATCTAATTTCAATTCTTGTGTTTATTTCATTTTAGTCATTAAATTAGATTTCATTATTGTTTAATTAAGTAAATTTCAATGCTTTATATTATGTTTAGTTTTAATCTAAATGGAAATGATTGCGTAATGATTCAAGGCTAAACCTCCATTTGAGGGGGTTGATGAAGCCTTGATGAAAACTTAGTTGTTTAGTATAGAATTGGTTGTAGAATCTATTCCACTCTAGAAGGTCGTGTTTCGCCATGAGAATGGGTGGACGACCTCACATGCTAGTTAGTATCCGGTAGGAATGCCATGAACACTAGGGATTAGAACTCGAAATTCTCGCCATAAGAACGTGAGAATTGAGATACAACATTCTACGCTAGGTTGTTAAGTTGGATTCGAGGTGGATTCAATTCCCCTCTAACTCCTTATCATAGAATCACGTAGTAATTTCATAGTCGTTTATTTAATTGACTAGTTGTATCTTGTGGGTAAGTTGCATCGTAGTCTAGTTACTTATTTCGTAAAGCTCTCATTGACTTAAGACTGATTTCTTAGACTTAGAAAACAATCCATGCTAGAGAACTAGGAGTGGAACGAACTTCTTACTCCACTTAGTGCAATTCGCATTGAGAGTAGAAGCTTTGATAATTGAGACTCGTAAAAGTCCAGTTTTAGTTTACTTACGGATTGAATTCATCGTTCATTTCGTAGGTAAACTATTATTTTTACAGTTATCAAATGGCGCCGCTGCCATCTTAGTTACACTTTAGCATTGTTTTCCTTGTAGAAGTAGTCATTTTTAAGTCCCATTAAACCCACCCCACCCTTGTTTGTTTCATACTGTGGTTGCCCATTTCAGCTTTGACAAATTCGCGAAAAATATACCTGAGCGCCGCCCAGCTTCAGGAGAGAGCGACCAGCTAAGTTACTTTGGAATTTGACTTTACAATCGAAGCGACCACGCTTCTAACCAAGCGCGACCCGCTAAATTCTTACGGAATTTGACTTTACACCGAGCCGACCGCCCCATGTGGAGCGCGACCAGCGCTAAAAACACCGTAATTTGAAAATTACTCGGAAACCCCATCCGAAATTTTTCGATTTCGGCAGCTTTGATTCAAACTTTGATCTTTCATATTTTTCGTGTTCGAACCTGCTCTGTACACTGAACAAGCGTAAACAAGACGCTATTCATAAGTGAAGCAAGGACGCAATCAGGTATTCCTTTCTTCCACACCTCGCATTTCCAGTTAGAGGTTTTATACTAGTATATCAGAATTGGTTGGAGTGTTGCATGTTTAGTTAAGCTCGACTTAGTCTTGCATGAGATTAAGGTCTGGTCGAACAAAAACACCTAATGTAAATACACAACAACATCAACAATCAAATCTATCTAGTATACCACCCACTACACCTCTAACTACTATTTCACACACACCACCTGATATAATGGGGGAAGAAAGAGAGACTCCTCTCTCGGACTTCTACAAAGCCTTGAGCGATAGCCCCAAATCTTGCATCGTTCTAGCAGACCCAGCGGGGGATTTCAGAATCCCTCCAAATATTTTTAATTTGTTACCCGTTTTTCATGGTTTAGACCATGAAAAACCTTATCGGCACATCGCGTAGGATTGAACAAGTCCTAACAACATTCCACCATCCTCCTACGGTTGATGCGGAACAAATTAAATTAAGGGTATTCCCTTTCACCTTAGCCGATAAAGGCGGCCTTTGGTTAACGCCAAAGCTTAATTCTCAGGACTCATGGGCTAAACTTGTTCAAATTGTTTATGGAACATTTTTACCCACCCCTAAAGACGGATGAGATGCTTTCCAAGATTCATTTCTTTCGACAAAATCCTCATGAATCATTTTCGAGGCTTGGAATCGCTTTCACCCGATCTCCTTATAGAGTGTCCACATCATAACTTAGCGAAAGACACGTTAGTTCGCGGCCTTTTCAAAGGACTTCTACATCACCATAAAGAAGTCCTTGACATAATGAATGGGGTAGTTTCTTAAGCAAAGGAGCCTCGAGGCTTATAAATTTTTAGAGGACCAAACTAAGCGAAATAATAATTGGGGGTAGTGACGATTAGTCCCGCCCGCTAGTTCTACTAATACGCTAAGGCACGCGGTATGTTTGAAATTAAACACGATTCGAGCTTAAAACTCTAATCGAATCACTCACAAAAAGGTAGAGGCCATTTCAGTACAACAAAAGCCAATCCCCGGCCATGAATGTAAATTCAAACCCATGTAGTTTCGGCTGAGTCCCGAAAGCATCCCGACTCCCATCGTCCCTATAGCCTATGAACAGGGCTTGTTCCATTAATAGTGAACCTAACGCCTTGAGACAAAATCCCAACTCCGGTTGGAGAAATAACCAACAAGTCACACCTCAAGCGGTACAATAATCAATATGTTAGGCCAACGCACGCCTTTAACCAAGCTCCACCACGACAAGGACAGTGGTCGGGTAATTTTAATAATTATAACAACCAAGTGCAACCTCGACAAGGTCAAGCACAAGGTCAAGGTAATTATAATAATTATAATGCTAATAGAGGTATCGCTCCATCAATAATAATTATCAAAATCCACCCATAAATAATTCACGGAAATAGTTCCAAATACACCACCCGTGACTACTACACCCACACAACCGATCGCCTTTGACACCTTCATACAAGTGAGCCAAAAAATTTTCCAAACCATGGCTCAATCTAACCAACAAATTCTACAATCCGTTAATAATTTAACCCAACAGTTGGCTCAAGATAAAGCCCAAACCAAAGGTGTGTTGCCAGTCACGCAATACCTAATCCTAAAACAACAAACACAGCCTTTTGAGGTAACCGATAATACTAGTAATGAATATGAAAATGTAGGTGAGATAAATGCCATCACCACTCTCCGCTTAAGGCAGAGTGGTTGATAACAAGGTAACTATGCCTATAGTTACCCCCACCAAGAGTCCCTACACCTACTATTTTACTAGATACCAAAATAGAAACCAAAGAGCCTACCACCGTAGAGGTACCAGCCACAACACAACCTAAGAAACAGAAAAGCCACGGTTAAACATCTAGGTGATACCATTGCTAAATATAGACCCGAAACCACCGCTTTCCACAAAAATTAGCTATGTTAACTAGGGATACAAATTACGAGGAGATTAGGGACGTTTTCAAGAATCTAACTATAAACCTTCCCTTCCTCGAAGCTATTAAAAAGCTACCACATCATGCTAAGTTTCTTAAGGAATTGTGGTACTACTAGGCGAAGACAAATATACCAAAAGACGCTTTTTAACGTAACAATTCCCAACCTTATCCAACATAATGGAATTGTTAAGTACAAGGACCCCGGTCGCCCTATCAGATAATGCACCTTAGGAGATCCCTATACGACGACCGCGTTATTAGACACGGGGCTAGTGTTAACTTACTCCCATTTTATTTGTATAGACAAATAGGTCTAGACAAGATGCAACCCACTAAAATGACGCTTGCAATTAGGCGATCGGTCTATTAAGTATCCTAAGGGTGTAGTCGAAAATGTGCCGGTAAAAGTTCGTGATTTCTACTATCCGGCTGATTTTGTAGTCCTCGATACGTAAAGTCGCTAACGACTCGTCCGATCATTTTAGGGCGCCCTTTCCCGCAACCGCCAATGCGCCATTAATTGCTTTGGATGGTTCAATGTCCATGTCTTTTGGCCATCTTGTTGTTGAAGTCAATGTTTTAAAACAATGACACAGTTACCGATTCGTCTATGGATGGAGAGGTTAGCATGATCGAGAGCTTCGCTCGAGATTATTTCAACAACACGTTTCATGATAATCATATTCCCAAAAGTCTTTCCTTTGGAAAGTCAGACTCCAACATCTTCATTCCTACACTAGTCGATACACATATTATTGATGAGGACGGGATAGATGACTTTCTCAAAGATGTAGAGGACTACCATAGTAAGGTGGATATGACCAATGTAGATGAGGAATTCGATGAGTTTCTTCGAGTAGGTGACGATTCACCCTATCAAGATCTACCTTGCACAACATCCACCTCGATTCCCCTCCTTCCACCCTTTCAAAGGAATCTCGAAGTTTGCACTTTCGATCATTTTGTTTCTCCCATTGCTTCATAATTTTTTAAATCCTCCTAGCAAACGATACTTGAGTAAGGACAAACTATTTGACACCTTCATTTTTAGAATTGAGACAGTCCCTACACACACAATGAATGAGTTCGTGCTAAAACCACATCCTCATTGGTACAGTGCTGCCTTTTCTACAACTTATCCATATCCACCATATTCTCCACAACCATTCACTTTTCCACACTTATTTACTAAAACACCCACTCATACAAAAATTAAAAAGAAGGTGCATGATAGGTTACACAATAGGGTTATCCGACTTCGCTTTCATTCCACTAGGGTCAAGTCGTAGGAAATCGTGGTGCTTGATTGTGTTTGGATATGTTTTCTTTGATATTTATTTATGGAATGATCCACAACTGTTTCGTTGTTGATATATGATCAACCGCATGTTCATACATATATTTTAGATAAAGTCTCGAGTATCCTGACTATAAACGACTCAATTTCTGTGTATGGTGCACTTCCTTTCACTTTAATATATTGGTGAGTGCACCATTAAGGTAACCGGCCCTCCCTATGGACTGTGTGGCTGTAAGTACCGGATCCTAAGTCCACGGTTCACATAGTTCACGTTTTCCACTCTTGCATGTTTTTCTCGATTTTTGAGTCATGTTTCTCTATGGTGTGAATTATGTCTTTATTGCTTATTTTTTTCCTTCTAAAAAAAATAAAATAAAATAAAATAAAATATATATATATATATATATATATATATATATAAATAAAAATAAATAAAAAAAAAAAAAATAAACATAGTAATCTAGGAAGTCTCGAATCGACTTTAAAAGACCTTATCATAAAACAAATTTTCTAAGCTTCGTTGTAAAAATTTGTTTGGGGTGGGGTGTTCGTGTTTCCGCATTAAAAGGTTTTATGTCCCATTAGAGTTGCTTAGGCCGTTTTTATTGTATTACGATTCGGATTGACATAATCTATTAATTTAGAGTTCATTCGCTCGCATAACTTACGCCATGCACGACTTCGAGGCGTTTTCCACTATCTCGTATGTCATCTGAAGTCAGAATAGAGTGTTTTATGGATCATTGATAGGAAATTCTCTCCTGATCATTTCCATATCTCATTCAAAAAAATCGGACCGTAACGGCGGCAATTTTGATTTGAAGTTCGCGAAAAAATCGAAAAAAAAAATCAAAAATTTCGATTTTGGGCTTGGCCCAACCCGCTTCACCGACGGTAGCGCATCATGCCCTTACCTCCACGAACAGTTCATCGTTTCTTCCTCCATTCCGCCATTAACGCCAAGCTTTAACCAAAACCGAAAACAAAATAAAAATTAAAAAGAAAATACAATAAACCCACTTCAAAATCAAATCCTAACCCCAAATCTTCTCCAAACTCCACCCACCACAAACACCACCAATTCAAACCACCAAAACCACCGAAAAAAATAAAATTTGGTCGCTTTACCACTACATCACCCACCACCATCGTTTTTTATCAATAAGGTATTTCCTCATTACTCCTACACCTTCTACAAACACCAAACCGTATTCAAACTTCAATGGCTCAACAACGCCAATTTTACCGAGCAAGTTTTCATCGCCGACCACTTCGCTACCGCTTTTACGGTGACGAAATGGCTAGTAGAGACTGGAGTAGTTTGTGGTACTCGACCGCCTTCTACCACGCGAAGACTTGGTCCGACGGTTCTACAACACCGTGGAGTTGGAGGGGAGTAGGATTTTGTGTTGGTAAGGAAGAAGAGGAAGGAGTTGACTATTGGATCAGTTGGTCGAGATTCTAGGCATTCCGCCTAGAATCCATCCGATGCCACTTTTACAGAGCCCCAGGTTGATCGGGGTAGAGCCTTTGATGGGCGTGGATCGCCATCAATGGGAGCTACAATACAAACTCCCATTGTGTTCGCCAGCATCCTCAGACCAACCACCGCTACATTTCGGTGGATTGGGTCGGAATGTCCTAGGGAAGGACAAGGTCGGTGACATCGGTCTGCCCTCGCCTCCACATCTTATGGGTACTCGGGGAGCGTAAGTATGATTTCTTCAGATCTTAGAGTTTTTGCCGAGCATGATTAGGGGGTCGGAAAGTCTTTGGCACCTCTTCCGTGTTAATTACCAAGATCATGCCAAGATGAAAGCAGACTCCGCCCGATAGATAGGAGTTACATTACCCCGCACCGTAACCCGCGATCTATAGGGAGTGTGTCCAACAACGCTGGATATTGCCCGGGATAGGGAACGGATGAGGTAGAGGAGGAGGATGAGGATGATTCGGAGGAGGATGAGGAGGACGTGACTTGCTTTGATACGGATGCCTTCCGAGGTGTTGGTCGATGCGTAACGCATGGCTATGCTTCATAGGGGCATCGCTCACTAAACACTATCTGCGGCAGACCTCCGGACTCGACAAACGACTATTCATCACAACTTTGAGATCCGCACCCAGAGAGGATGAGAGATGGGAACAGGCGGTGGCTCGAGATGGAAGCCCAACCCGAGAAGGATATGCTTGCACGACGCCCCACCTCATACGACTCTCTACCGAGGACACAAACTACGAGGCATGAGCGCCGTCGACGGAAGATCTACTGCTCTTTGGACCTTCGGGCCCGTGAGCCACCACTAGAGAGTGTGCCCTCGCCACCAAATGGGCGCAGGTGTTTAGAGAGTGTGAGGATTGATAGTGGTTGTTGTTTTATTTATTTTTGTTGTTTTTTATTGTAATGTAACTTTTATTTTAGTAATTTGAATTTTGTAGTGAAAGGTACTCAATGAAAATTTTAATATAAGGGGTTATTTTCAGTATGTGTGGTTGTTTCATATTGATCCCACCTTCCCAACTTGTTTGGGGTGGTTTTATCAATTCAAGCTTTATTTTTATATAACCCTAATGTTAGAATTTATTATGGAGTAAGGTGAAATTATGGCCGTTTAGGCATATCTATGATTGAGAATCATTGTAGGATGAAATCTAGATTAAATAGGTACATTCAATCATAAAATCAACCTACAAGATACCGGGTTTGAATTAGAATCAAGAAAATGAGTTGTTTCCGCTTTCTGTTTGGAAATTTTAGGATTTCCTGAACCGCCAGAAATACTTTTTGGCAACTTCCCGATCCGTTTTAGCAACTTAAAACCTATATAAACTTCATACATTCTACACTCACAACTCACACTACATCTAACTTCCATCACGCGCCCTTCACACCCGCGATTCCCACGCTTTAGCCTCCATTTTCGCGAAATTGCAGAATCGACGCCTTCGGAGGAGCGCCTTCAGCTCTACACTTCGACAGAAAATTTTGCTTTCGAGCCAGCGCTTCAAGTCAAAAGCGCGACTTCGCCAAACACCGGAATTCCAAAATATAAAAAGAGCGACTTCGCACCTCTAGTTGAAAAGCCATACCGACTTCCGTGGGACCAGAAAAATTCCAGTTTTCCGCGAGTTGTGCCCGGTTGTTTTGCAGCTGTTCCAGAGCATAGTTTTGAGATGACACCTCCTATAATAATACCGAACAGTCTTTTCAAGATTTGTTCCAAAGCACTACTTACGGTGCTTGGTTTCATGAGGTGATCACATACGCTTGTGGGAACCTCTTATGGTAAGACCGGGTGAACTTTATTCTCCAAAGACTTGCATCTTATTTTTATAATAACTGCATTTTCTTTGAGAGACCGGATGGAGAACAAGTGTTCTCCATCAACATTGACGATGAACCAATGGAAATTACCGTGTTCTTGCTAGCATTTGTTCTTGGACTTGCTATGCCCCATTTGAGATACAAGACCCATGGTGCTATTGGGTCGATAATATGCATGTCTACACTTATGAGTTTTGCACGAGGCTTATGGGGCGTGGCATTTTCCGTATTGAGGACCAAAGGGACTATAACGTTGCCCTTTGGTAGCCCGTCCATGAACATAGGAACTGTTATGTTTTGGATTATGCTAAACATTTTAGGGGAATGGCGTTTTCTTCCGTGAATGACGCCACTTGCAGCCGTTTTCCTTTGCTTTAGCCACGGACGCCGGTTCTATGACCTTCCCGAACTTTGATGTCTAGTTTAGCACGAGCCCATACCATGAGACATAAGTACCTTCCTATGCCCGTTCTAATTTCAATGATTATGCTATGTTTCTTTCCTGTTTTTTGTACACGTTTCACGGATTGGATTAGGGTAGACACGGTCGACCCACCAATAGTATTATTCGATCTTTCCGTGTAATGACTTGGCAAGGGTGGCGGATACAACCTCACCAGTTGCACCCCACACCCCATCGCACCAAGTGGCACTTAATAGGTTAGCAACCATAGATGATAAATGGCGTGAAGCCCGCAAATTATCATAGCATGGCAGATCGCTGAAGGAGCCTCACTTCTTTATAGAAGTAGAGGATGACGAAGATGACGAATAACAAATGGAGTGGAGGTAAGTTTTAGTTTACATTAGTGTCCGCTTATGTCCCAAGCAATTTAATTACTTAACCCCATAATGGGTGGAACTCTTATAGAGTTAAGTCGGTTTTTTATTTCCTATATTAGTATGCGTTCCAACCTTGTTTTGCAGATGTTTCTGAATTTCACGCGTTTCAATGGTATTTTTCCTACCCTCTTTATTTAAATGCTTTGAGGACAAAGCATGCTTCTTGTTTGGGGGGGCAGAAACACGCGTAATTAAGACATCCGCTAGGATATAAATATGTATAATATGCATTTGTTTTCTAGTTAAAATTTTAAAAATTCAAAAATATAAATAAATAAGTTATGTTATACACTTAGGAATATTGGTATTGTTTCTTTCTCCATGCTCTTAACAATCTAGAAGTCTCAATGAGTCTGCATCGAGAATAATTGTTAGAAACTTAGGTTAATATATAGGTAATAATCTTTACATCTATCTATAAATATATTACATGAGTATCTATGATTGTTAGCAAGAAGTTTCAAATCTAGGCTAGAGTACTTATTCTACAAATCCTGTGAGAATATAGCTTAAAGCCTTATAGGAAATAAAACATTTGAGAAATGACACAAGGGAGAAGTAAAATCGGATAGAAAATCACACGCCCACTTGCTTGATCACTAAACCATATCCTAAGCGAGAATTTAGGCCCTTTTGGATCGATATAGCTAGAAATTCTGACCTAAGTATATTTTTCGCTAGTCGCCCTAATCGAGCCTTTCATTAGCCCTTCCATAAACCACAATTCCTTTACCCCCTCGTTACAAAACAAAATAAAAAAAAAAAAAATCAACCTACCCAATTTAGAATAAGTCCGAGAATAGAATGATGAAGAAAGAAGAAGAGAAAAACCCGTGTAAACAAAAAAAATTAGTTAGTTGCTTCCAGAAAATAAAGAAAAGAAGTTTCCATCCAAAGAAAAGAAAAAATAAAAATAGAAATAAAATAAAAACTCCAAAAATAGAATAAAAAAGGGAGTCAAAAGCCAAAGAAAAGAAAAAAAAAAAATATGGCTAAGGATGGAAACAAAGTGTAGAAGCAAAAGTAAATAACAAGGTTTCTCTAGTTACGTAATATGAAGACTCTATTATCTCGGACTTGTCCTTTAGAATATCCATTTCCTTCCTTCTTAAACCATCTCCTAATCCCCCTCGTAACACCTAATAAAGACCTCTAGCTCAATTAGGAATAGGTTAGTGTGATAGTAAGTGGCGATGTGTTTGATCGACCGGCTTCCTTGTTGTCATTGAGATTGTAAGGTAAAGTGTGCCCACTGCATAATCGGAGTAGCTTAAACTTGAGTGGAAAAATCAGTGTTGTTTCTTGACTATTATTGTGAGAACCTACTTAAGGACGTTATTCCGAAGTTCTCGAAACAAAAACTCGCTAAACATTTTATAGTACTACTCATTGTGTATATGTTTATTGTAGATGATAGATTATTATGCATATATTAACTTAGGTTTCTGACTTGGTTATTCTTATTCAATTGCTAGAGAGATGTATAGATAGTTGAGCATGAATAAGGAAACAATAGTTTTATTTTCTTAGTCGTTATAGTATAGATGAAGTTTGTGAGTACCTTCACTTTGAAAAACTCTCACGAGGTTATAACTCGTCCCACTAGGGAATTCCTAGTGGTTTAAGGCCTTGTTGCATATGGTCAATGCAATCGCACTCAACGAAACGAGAGTAGTTAGAACTCCATTTTTGGTCACTTATTCTAATTTCTCATCTTTGCTTGAGGACAAGCAAAATGCTGTTTGGGGGTGGTTTGATAAGAGCCCAAAACTGTAGTTTTAACCCCTTAATAATCATACTGTTAGACCAATTATGTGAATAATAAGTAAGAGTTAATACTGATTACGTGTTTTATGCATTTCGGGCTTCAAAGTCCATTATGTGCAGAAATGTGCCACTTTAGTGAGATAAAGGAGCAAAAGTCAGCAGAACTTCCGAATGCCATATCTTTGGACTCAGACCTTGGAATTGGGCCTACCTTATGTCAAAACGACCGGATCGGAAAGAGCTTTGCAATGGTCCAAGCCTTGATCCAATCAGAGGAGCAGAAGTGGACGAAAAGTCTGTTGAAGCCGAATCTAGCTGAAGAGGCCTTTTTGGACTGAAAGAATTGGGTTTTGGGCCTGATTCTCTGGCCCAAAACATGGCTCCAAGCCCATGCACGATTTTTGGATCTGAATGTATAAAAACAAAAGCTTAGCTCTTTGTTAATGGTAGATTAATTAGTAGAGAATTAGGGTTCATAGCTTAGAATAGAAAGTAGCCATTAGAATAGCTTCTAGATCTAGATTTGATTGTTTTAATTAAGTTTAGTTTCAATCAAATTCTTATCTTAGATTAAACTATTAGAATCATAGTTCTTCATTAGTATTAATAAATAAATAGCTATTAGTTAATTTCGATTTTGTCATTTCCAATTCTAGATCTAATTTCAATTCTTGTGTTTATTTCATTTTAGTCATTAAATTAGATTTCATTATTGTTTAATTAAGTAAATTTCAATGCTTTATATTATGTTTAGTTTTAATCTAAATGGAAATGATTATGTAATGATTCAAGGCTAAACCTCCATTTGAGGGGTTGATGAAGCCTTGATGAAAACTTAGTTGTTTAGTATAGAATTGGTTGTAGAATCTATTCCACTCTAGAAGGTCGTGTTTAACCATGAGAATGGGTGGACGCGACCTCACATGCTAGTTAGTATCCGTAGGAATGCCATGAACACTAGGGATTAGAACTCGAAATTCTCACGTAGAAGAACGTGAGAATTGAGATACAACATTCTACGCTAGGTTGTTAAGTTGGATTCGAGGTGGATTCATTCCCCTCTAACTCCTTATCATAGAATCAATTAGTAATTTCATAGTCGTTTATTTAATTGACTAGTTGTATCTTGTGGGTAAGTTGCATCGTAGTCTAGTTACTTATTTCAATAAAGCTCTCATTGACTTAAGACTGATTTCTTAGACTTAGAAAACAATCCATGCTAGGGAACTAGGAGTGGAACGAACTTCTTACTCCACTTAGTGCAATTTAAAGACAGAGTAGAAGCTTTGATAATTGAGACTCGTAAAAGTCCAGTTTTAGTTTACTTACGGATTGAATTCATCGTTCATTTCGTAGGTAAACTATTATTTTTACAGTTATCATGCACCACCAACATGGGGTCTAGATCAAGGAGGCGTGTGAGACCTGTCTTTATAGGTCTGCTGTGATGATGGAGATTAGTAGTCTGGGCAAGTAGCTTGCGGCAGTGGTCAGTAGCTGGTAGCAGTGATCCGTGCATATGCTCCTTTGCTCATGATTGCTTCTAGAAGGCAAGCTAAGTCACGTTATAGGCTGGTTCGTGTACTGGAGCGAACTGTGCTAGAACGTTCTCTTAGCCCATAGGTGCGATCTGGTTCCACAGGTCGGTGTGATAGTTCCACCATGCTGAGTACGCGCCTGATATTCCTAAGGGGGGATATCACTCCCTTACACCTCTCTAATTGCTTTACAAATTTCAAGTATGTTGTGTATGGCACTTCCCACCTAGTAAGCCAAGTGGGTTTACCAACTGTAATCTCATGATTTTGCTGGTCAAGTGTGGCAGCCGTAAAGTTTGTTTTAAGCCAAGTACTTGACAGAAAAGAGAATTATAGCCATCTTCAACACTTTAACCATTTAGGCTTCACTAACTACAATAGCTCCGAAGATCCATATGCCCTCACAGCAGCCATAAAGTCTTATTCCACCCATAGTCTCCTCAACCCTTTGATGATGCCCTCCTCGATGCACTTCAAAATCGCCAAACACTCAACAACAGAGCTTGTGTTAAAACTAATATTCATACATAGCACCTGAAGTATGGCAGTCACAATATCTATATATCACTCTAAAACTTGCTACGCCAAGATTGCCATTTGATGACCCTGTTTACACTGATTAGTCAGGTAGTTCCCATTTAATCTCCTTGACCCTAACTTCAGCACCATGTCCTGCAACCCCCATTTCTTAATGTCATAGTGTCAACTACAATGTTAAACATACAACCCTTGAGAACCAACAAAAAATTATATATTCACCTGCTTTTTTTGAATTCCTTTCTGCTCCTTCTAAAAAAATATATAAATAATCCTTTCTGCATAAAACTTGCCTCCAATTTCTTGCCTTCTAACATCGTCTGATTTCTGCATTTTGAAAGTGATACCATTCTAGAAATAATTGCAGCTACCTAAAGATGTTTCATGTTTGTGTTATCGCCCTCACAATGTATTAGTGCCTCTTCTTTCATGTTCATTCAAAAAGTCAGTCCTGAAGCCAAAGATCTTTGCAACCCATTTCTACAACCAACAGCTACCTCGAGATGAATATATTTATTATCAACCACCTTTTCATGCCAAGATCAGTGTCTTTCATGTGTTTGAACGTAATCAAATACTACTTTGAATCGGTCAGCAAATATCACGTCTCAATTTGAATGATAAGAGATAAAAAAAAAAGATTTGATAGTTAGGTAAGACTTAATAGGCTTCGTTCTAAAGAATAAATGAAAACATGAAATTGCAAAAGGCAATTTCCTTGATACATCGCACCTTGCATATCGAAAGTTCAAAACACCAAAAGCACAAAGAAAAATAATAGTTCGAACTAAGAAGACACTCGACTATTAATAGAGTTTAATTATCTATCACCGCTAGAATTCAAAGGTTGTAATCATTAAGACATGCTTCGTGAGGTTGAAAGCCTCAAAATCCAATTTGATTAGAAACTATTCCCTGAAAAGAAATCTTCGTGTCGTATTTCATATAAATTAGTGCGTCTAATAGTGACACACATTTGCAGTAAACAAATCTATCCTTGGCAAACTCTTCACAGCTAGAATATATAAAGGAAAAAAAAATGAGAAGTGAGGGAGATTTAGCATTGCCTAGCAACGCAATCATTGCTCAGTTGATGTCGTCAATTTGGTGATATCCCAACCAAGGCCTGAGATGGCATTCTAAAGTTAAAAGCTAGATGATGTCATTGCCATATTAGGAAATGGTTTTCAAAGAGGTTTTATAATTTTATGTCAGTCTATTAAACTCAAAAAGTTTATAACCTTACTAGAACTCAAACTGACATTGACAATAGTAGCCATTCTCCATGAATTTCCAACAACAACCATTTTAAAAAGTTCCACTAAAATTTCAATATCCTGTTGAAAGTTTAGCCACACATTCTCTAACCATAATCGACAATAAGATATTGCAGCTCGCCATGTTAAGCCAATAATATATGCAATGCTTATATTACAACCCAAAATAGTATATAAAAATATTACAATCCCCTATTCTGATCATACTTAAGGCACTTAATAACACCAAAATTTGTTTAATGTGTATAACCAACAATTAAATATGAAATAACCAACAAAATTTTGAGATTTACATACCATCCTATATCCAAAAGGGACACAACCACATTCCAATAATAGCCTAAGTTCTCATCCATATGATATTTCAAATAAATAATTAATAGAAAAAATATATTCATGACTGATAAATGAGGGGTTTCAAAGTCGTACCTGAAACCTGATGCTTAAATAACTTTGTACCTTGAAATTTATAAGAACCCCAATACTTGACCAATCATCTCGATGCAAGAAACAATAGTTATTATATAATCATACTAAATAAATTATCTAACAATAATCAAAATAGAAAATAATCCTAACATGGTTTTGTCTATGAAAAGATAGAAAACCCAAAAATAAAAATTATTAAATATATAAATCAAATGACGCTATCACGCAAAGACAGTGCCATGCCACTAGAAAGCGGCAAACACTGACGGACTTGGACAACACCAAAGACCACCAAAAATCCATTAAAAGGGGGAAACAATATTAAATCTACATAATAATGCTAGAAAAATCTGATGGAATATGAAACTACTTGATCCAAAAGTAAGATTCCACTATGAATAACAAAAAAAAAACAATTTTAAATTGAAAAACTATATATATCTTAACACTCCTGAAATTGTCGGATTCTCAAATGCAAAGAATAAACCTTTTTTCTTATCATTCAAAGAAAGAGCTCTTCACAGGAATACAATCCGTTTAAATAACATAACATCAAAAAAACCTCTTGAAAAAAAAACTATATTAGAAACTATAATACCAACCATCTAATTCAGTTCAATGTTTGATCACACATAATTTCTTATTAATCGTATAAGATTTTCAATGTAATGGAAATAAAAGAGAGCTTATAACAGTGTAGGTAACCTGAATCTTCTGAACCAATTGGCAATGATGCAAATCCAGCAGCAATTGTCTGTGAAGCAACCTGAGGGAGAAAATATATCATGAGGGAGTATTCTTATGGAGTATTTAAGAGATTAGTAACCTATAGAATATTCTTAGAACCCTAAATGAAAAGCGGAAGACATACCTAGAAGAAGATGGAGTCTTCCTAAAAAAAATGAAGTATTCAGAAATTGAATAATTCATAATTGTTACAAATTTCATTAAGCAAATAAGGGGGGAGGGGAGAGAGAGAATACTCCATGTTGTTAATGGTGAAATTGGGATTTGGGATATTATTGGGGGAAAAAAAAGAAATTGGGATTTGGGAGAGGGGAGAGGGGAGTTGTGGGAAGTGAAAGACGTTTCTTTCCTTTCAATTGTGAATTTAAGGACGGTTTAGAAGGTTTAATACTTTAAACCGGACATACTACTTATTAATCTTCACTAACAGTAAGCGCTTAGCAGGACTCTAGGATGGGCGGGTCCTTTCATTTCTAAATTATCTAAATCCCAAGCCCACATAAACATAAACTTGAGAGAAAACACTGATGTTTCAAAATGCCATAAATGTTTACACATTTTTTTTGCACAAAGAAACAAAAAATGCCTCGTAATAATAAAATAAAAAAATGTAATTGTTTCAAATGAAACCTCTCAAGTCATTAAGTGTGAAAATAAAAAAACCATTTAATCCATAACATTTAATTCATTCAAAACGATCCCAACCGCACACATGTCCCCCATATTAATTACCGTTTTAAATAGTTGAGCTTTAAAAGTGGGCTTAGTCCCTAAGACTTTCCATGACCATCAAACCCAACCGTTAGAATTATTATAAAGAAATACCATGCATGTAGAAAATTTAATACAACTCTTTAAAACCATACTATTTATTAGTAAGCGTGCTTTTAGTATGAAAATTAAATAATAAATTAATTAACCATTATAAATTAATACAGTCCATTGAAAAGGTTTATGCAAATCCCCATGCACATCTAACTCAGATCCCCACGCGATCTCCACCACCCTTTGTCTATCCATTGTGTTTTATTAATATATATACAGCCCGGCTCCCAAAAGGACCTTAAATAAGTACCAAATCTAAAACACCCACAACTTCACCTACAAAACGATTTATAACTTAATATTTTGTGCATATGATCTATTGACCATAAAGAATATCTTTACAAAAATTCAACTCGTTTGACAATTTTTAACATTGGAAAAAGATGATTGCAAAAACTAGACATTTCTAGACCTTTATATGTATTTTCAAAAGTGGAAAACAATTTTATCTAAGTTAGAGGATATCAAACGAGTTGAATTTTTGTAGAGATGTTCTTTATGGTTAGTTGATCATATGCACAAAAGATTAGGTTATAAATCATTTTGTAGGTGAAGTTGTGAGTATTTTAGATTTGGTACTTATTTAAGGTCCTTTTTAGATCCGAGCTTTATATATATATATATATATATATATATATATATATATATATATATATATATATATATATATATATATATATATATATATATATATATATATATAAAAGCTTTACATTCTCTCTCCTCACCATATAGCTCTATTTTGCACCTCGAGCAATGGATGGCCATTAATCGCTCTCGGAAAAACAATTTATTGGCCTAAACTCGGTATAAGTCAAGTCAGGCAAGTTTTTTTAATTTTCCTAATCAATTATTCACAATTTTTCGTATTATTGAATTGGTTCTTCCCCAAAATGAAGATGCGCTAACCCTGGCTTTCAGTTTACACCCTACTTTTTCTTCACTTCCTCCCTATTAACGAGATAGCAAGTTTTTTGTTTGTTGAACTTTTTTCTATTTATTTGAGGCCTGAATTTCCATTCAATTTTGATATATTTTTTTCCTTCCAATGATTGTTTTATGTGAATTGATTAGGTCTTGGGAGTATAAAGTGGGATATGATCCTTCTCAAATATCTTGACATTGTTTTGATGCCAATTTACCCCTTGCCTTGAAAAAGGTTAGTGATTTGCCTTTTTGTTTTGTGAATATGACATTGGGTAAAATTTAGACTTTCAATTTAATCGTCCAATTTCCAATTCATTGTCGTATAAAGTTCACCTGATATTCTCATTTTCAAATTCTGAAGCATTATTTGTGGACAAAAAATATCATGTGATTTCAGTATGGGGAAACTATACTTAAAGAATACAAGTGGTAAAAGTAATGACTCTGACTCCCCTATCCACAACTGGCATGGATTGATTTCCTTTCTCTGTGAGCAACACAACATCCGACAAATTAAGTAAACTCCCCGGCATTTGTTTCTATTCTTCCCATCTATTTTTCTTCTCCTTTTTCCTACTCACGAAGAACAAAACTATTTGTCTTATTTCCTATTCATTCTAGGTATTCTTTTAAAATTTCTCCATAAACTGGCTAGACATTTATCAAACAGAAAAAACTCTATGCATAATCTTTCTCCTCTCTCTTTGTTTCTCATGCTTTTTCCTACTCACAAGCAAGAAAAAAATGAACAAAATTTCTAAATTGTAGAATTGATCAAATAGTTCTCAACAAGCTCAGACAATAAAGGTATCATATTTTCTTTTGCTTTAGTAATTCCCAACTTTATTATTTAATCAATTTTATTATTATTTTTTGTATATTTTTTCGTACTTAATTAGTCCAACTTGAGTTCTTATATATTAACCATATGATTAGATGGGTTAGATCAGCTTAAAAACCTCCATTTCTAAGTTTCTCAAGTGACGATAAACAATCCTGACTAACCTAAAATACTAAAAGTTAGTGTATGATAATAAGTTTCTCAAATGACGATAAAAATCCCTGCCTAATATAAAATACTAAAAAGCAGTGTTTGATACTATCTTTAGAAGATAATATCCTCTTATCGGCGTTACCGATATGTGGTAGGTGAATATGGGGTAATATATCTATTTTGGAAACAAATAAGAAGTAGTAATACCTTTTGACTCTTGGGTATATCTTCCTTGCACTGAGCCTCTCAAACATCTTTGAATTATCTGATTGAGGATATAGTTCCTTGGATGAAGACATATAGTAAAGTTAACATTCACAAACACATAATATGTGTGGTCTTCTTTTAGTATGGTTATATTAAATCAGTGCAAAGAATGGGAGAGGAGGGTTGTGTTTGGATACCTTTTAGTTACAGGCTTATAAGAATTTTCAGGTATCATTTCAAACATTTTGTCTACAACTATTTGAAAAAAAGTAGTAGTTATGGAGAAACGAAAAACAGAGTTGTTATGTAAACGTTGAATTTTATTTTTTCTCCTTCAACTTTATCCTGGTCCTATGTGATTTGCTATGAGAAAGGGAGCAAAGAAAGGGGGGGGTTAATTGCCTTTTTACTTACTGATGGGATTTTAAGCATTTTTCATCTATCAGTTTCAATTTTCTTACTTGCTGGATTAGTTTCCAAAAGCCTGAAAGAAGTTTATCAGCATATCCGTGTTATTATATATTTCTAACAATTCATATTTTCGTTAAAGATATGTCCAAGTTCATTGACAATCCAAAAATGAGTTTGAGCGATTGTTCTGGGTCAATGTTGCTATTTCTTTCTTATTTGAGGGTCAGTTGCAGCTTATTGTGCCAGTAACTCCTTTCTTTGGTACTTTGGAAGCCTTTATGATTTTGTAGCATATTAGTGTATATGTTAACTCTTTATCATCCCCCTCCCTCCGATTATGCTATATGCCTACCTCTCTTCTAACTCAATTGTGTTTTGCAGAGTTTTGAAGCTTTAAATCAAAAGGTAGTACCATGATGCTTGGTGATAAAATGGTAATTAACGCTTCTATCCTATGAATAATGATTTATGCTAGGAATAAGAAAGCTAGTTATTCTACGTTTAATCAAAGTTTCTACTCTCAATTATCATGTAATAAACTTAGAGTAAAGATTTCGTTCCATTCCTAGTTGCTTAGAACGTAACAGTTTCACTAACTTAAACAATTCTACAATACCAATGAGAGCAATGTTTTTAATAAGACTAATACGTGGGAATAACTAATTAAGATATTCTAAATTATACTATGGCAATTAAATACGAAGATGTGAATGAGAAGGAATAGGGAGATTTGAAATCCACCTTGATTAATCCCTAATATGTTAGTACGAAGTTGTTACAATCCTAATCTTTAGGTTTTCAAATAAAGATTAGGTCTTTTTATCTCTAATTATTCATGACATCTCTACCAACTAATAATTAGCATATGAGGCAATTGAAATCCATTCTCATGGTGAATTAACTACCCTCTAGAAGGGAATATCTTACTACAACTATTCTATACTAACACATCAAGTCTTCATCAAAGCTTTAATAAAACCCCTCTAATGGAGGTTTAACTATGATTCATTAGACTATCATGGACATAATAATAAGGATAAGAAGACATAATTAAAGAACACTTGTATTGGAAATAGCTTGGATTGAATTAATGGTGGCTAGGCTAATAAAACAATAACTAGGTTTTAAAACTAAAGAAGAAAACTAATTTATTATCTAATGGGAGAGAGAGTTAGAGCTGTGCCTTAGTCCTCTTTATGTAGAAGAGGGCTAGGTTTACAATTTCGTGCATGGGCCTTAGAGCTATGTTTTGGGCCATTACATCAAGCCCAAAACCTAATTATTTAAGTCTAAAAAGGATTTCTCTGTTAGAAATTAATGTAATAGCCTTTTTATCTACTTTTACTCCTCTGATTGGATCAAAGCCTAGACCATTAGAAAGCTCTTTCCGAGCCGGTCGCTTTGACATATAGTAGGCCCAATTTCGAGGTCTGAGTCTAAAGATACGGCCTACGGAAGTTCTGTTGACTTTTCTACTCTATTTTTGCCGCGTTGACTTTGACTTTTCAACTTTGACTGGGCTTTAAAAAGACTTTTTCTCCTTGAAACTTGGGCTTTAACCATAGAACTTCTTAGCAGCCAACCTTTGCTCCTTTCTCTTGCAAAAATGACATATTTCTTCACATATTTAACTCCAATACCTGGAATACACAAACGTACGTAAATAGTACTAACTCTTATTTATTATAAACATAATTGGTCTAAATATAATATTATTAAGGGGTTAAAACTACAGTTTTGGGCTCTTATCACTTGGCCAAGAACCAAGGAAGACAACATCCAATCTTGGGCATCTCAGCAAGCCGTCCATACAAGTAAGTAGATTCTGAACATAGTCTGTCACTAATTGCTCAAAGTTTATTGTTGAATGCACCTTAACCAATTTGTTTTCTCTGGTGACATCCATCTTCCATGCATTGATCCATGGGTTGAACATGAATTATTACTCAATAACAATCAATTACAGGAAGAATGAACTTGAGGAGAAGATGTTGCTAAATCTACACAAGAAGAAGTAGACTGATGGTCTAATGCTTCAGTGATTTGATACCCATTCCAAAACCAATGAGCAGACTGTCAAAGTTAAAAAATATTCATTCTCTTTATTCAGTTTTCGTGTTGTCATCCAGTTTGCTTGCTAACTGATTTTGATGACAGAATTGACCAGGAGATGGAAGTGTCATAGTCGATTGTGTCTATACAACATTACCACCCAATCTCAAAAGTTCATCCAATTACGTAGAGATCGATAGTTATGAATTTAATACCAACAATATGGAAAAGAAAGTGTTGTCTTATTTGCTAAAGCTATTACAATGATGATTAGCTTATAGTGATTTTTCCCACTATGCCTAATGTACGGGCTGTCAGATGTCATATGTATTCTTTGCAATTATAGTACTATGATGCAATTTTGTGTTTGTCAAGGTTTGTCAAGGGTTGAGAACACATAATTTTTGTTCCCTAAACTAACACTTTATTTTCATCTATATCTTTAATCATCAGTCTGCCAGAATTTAACTACAAAATATATTTTTCACAACCACCTTAGGAGTTTGGATGTTAAGGTACTCATATTTGATTAATAACCAAAATATTTTGGAAGCCAAGTGGTGACATGTCTTTACAATGACGTTGATATCTCCTTTTCGAATTTGAATTTTAGGAAAATTTTATTTGACTTTTTCTTGAATGTTCTTAGTTTATTGATTTAATTGAATGACATGGCAATAGAGACTTTAGGCAATGCTTTGATAGAAGTGGTCTAACGTAAGAATGGTTGTTTAGAAGCTTAATTGGATTGCATGAACTCTTACGTAAAATGTCTCAATTTTTCTATGAACAAAAGAACAATATTTCTTTGTTATTTTTTGCTCGGTAAAGTGACTTTGCATGAAGAGATAAAACTCCAGAATGAACTTTTTGTTGTTAGCATGGTCTCCCTGGTGATGTGGTCATAGTAGCTAACAGTTGACCTTTGATTCATCTCCTTATGGACCAAATGAGGAGCATGAGAAATGAAAGTGGTTTTGACATCAACAGTAGTTGTTTGCCTATTAGATTAGTGGACTTGGGTTTTTCAAGAGATGCTCAAAATAAAAATTGATCAATTTCTATATACTTATTCCACCTTAAAGGTAAGGAATCGGTACAAATATATATAAAACAGCAAATTGTGGGTATAACTGGAAAAAAAATCACGTAGCAAACCTGGCCGTATGCAAAATATAGTGAAATTGTTGGAAAATCACTATCAAATAATGAGCTTTACAACGAAAAAGTCTTGATAGGCCCAAATCATTTAAAGCCCAATACACATGAATAAGAGACTTAAGCATGTCAAAATTAATAGGCTTTTTCATCTATCAATGTAGCAGGTCCGGCCATGGGCCGGGCTTTAAGGTTATACCATATAAAGTATTGAAATGTTATTCCAATTTTGTTGATGTTGGCATGGTTTGAGAATGTTTAGGTTAGCAGGTCACATGTGGCTAAATTAAAGTCTGAGTTGCATTTCTCATGAAGTTTATGCGATGTTAGACAATAATAGCAATAAGATCTGCAAGGCGCTTGAATTGAACGTCAGTTCTGAAAAATGTTAAGCAGCTCTGACCCTTGGAAATGTGTAACATAGCTGATCATGAATTGATACGGATGACAATCAAGTTTGAAATTAAACCGTGGTTGAAGCAATTTTTCATTCCGATATTATAGTTCAAAGAAATGTGGGATGGAGTTTTATTTGTTATCTAATCTAATTATATATATGTGTATAGATTGAGATGATTCAGGAATCTAAAGTCTCAAAATTTAAAGTTCAAATTCAAAGCTCCCTGAGTTGCAAGTATTAATTTGAAAACTTAATTTATGCCTTTACTTACACTCTCCAGTTTGCAAAAGAAAATTGCCTTTGCTTGACAGCAGTATATGGGAACTTCTATTAAAGCCTCCTGTAATGTTATTTCAAAACTTTGAGTCTTTCAATCTTTAATATATGTTTTGAAGTTTGAATTGTATCTACTTTTCTTAAAAATTTCCTATGTCATGAACTATACGATCCATTACTTTTGTACTATGTTCTTACAATATTGGCTATTATAACAGTTATATTAACATCCATTGTAAGTAGACATTGATTCTTTTATACCTATGAAAAATGATTGTATAGGATCTTAATGTGAGCTAGGTAATCTAATTAAAGATTTCTTGGTCAGTATGAGTGCCATCAATAAATTCAAGGATTCACCTGCTATGGGTGCTATTTAATAAAATTGCATAGAGAAATTCGAAGTCATAGAATAAGATGAATGTCTGTGTCGGAGTCTTCTAGATATTAAAACGATTAATGCATATGTGACCTATTTTCTTCTTCATGAATCGTAGGCTATCTATAATGTGTTTCTTATTATGGTAAGGTACGTCTGCAGACTACCATAGTTACTCAACACAACTCAAGAAATAGACCAATGATCAAGAGAAGTACGAAAATCCTACTTCAATTTTCATTTGCGTAATTTCATTTTTCACTGTTGTAGTTTGAGATTTTCTTAAAAGGTGAACTATGTTTTCCAAATGGTCAGAGAATGTCAGATTTTTGGCCACCATCTTTTTATAGTGTTGAATGCACAACTTGGATTGTTATTTGTTTGTTTCACCTTTAATGAATTGAACTTGGGTAGAACTGTAGAAGCCTTCGTCAACTTTATGTATTACAGTCAGTTTTGAGTAATTTTTGCAAACAGGGCTACATAAATAATATAATGTATTCAAAACATTTGTTATAGTGCTAAAACACTTTCTGATTGGTATGTGTTCTGCCGGTCTCATGCATATTAGATAATTGCCTTTATAGTAAGAGTAAAGTGTATATTTGCAAGTTTTTATGAAGGCATGTCCCTCAGAGAGATCATTCATTTATCTCAAAGTTGAGTTTACAACCTTTCATAGCGGCTCCCATCCAAACCTAAGCACATCACTATTAGTTCACACTTGATGTAAATTTCACAATTATAGCTGGAAACAGAATAAACAAAAGATTGATAGTTCATGCGAAGGATTTGCACAAACCAACACACAAACTTTAGCATTACAATTTGTCCCACACTCAAACCTCATAATTTATAGATACTCCCAATTGCAAATCATTCAATACCCACAAATTGTACTTGAAAATGCATTTAAAGAATTAGCACATGAAGTTAAACTCATGATTAACTAAACTGATAAGAGCCCAAAAATGTAGTTTTAACCCCCTAACAATCATACTTTTTGACCAATTATGCGAGTAATAAATAAGAGTTAATGCAAATTACGTGTTTTTATGTATTTTAGACAGTAAAGTCAATTATGTGCAGAAATGTGCCACTTTGGCGAGATAAAGGAGTAAGAGTTGGTTGTTAAGAAGTTTTGTGATAAAGGCCAAGATTCAAGGAGACAAAGTCTTTGTAACCCCGGTCAAAAGCTGAAAACTCAACACGAGCAGAAATAGAGCACAAGTCAGTAGAACTTCCGAAGACCATATCTTTGGACTAAGGCCTCGGATTTGGTCCTACCTTACGTCAAAACGACTGGTTCAGAAAGAGCTTTCCAATGGTCAAAGCCTTGACCCAATCAGAGGAGCAGAAGTTGACAAAAAGTCTGCTGACATCAAAGACAGCTGAAACGGGTACTATGGACTGAAGAAATTGGGCTTTGGGCTCGATTTTCCGACCCAAAACATGGCTCCTCAGCCCATGCACGAAATTGTGGATCTGGTCTCCTCTTTTGCATAAAAGAAGACTTAGCTCTTAAGTTAGATATAGTTAGATAGTTTAGAATAGAAGGTAGCCATTAGAATAGCTTGTAGATCTAGTTTTTTTAATTTCAATTAGTTAATTAATTAGTTTCATTTCTTGTTTTAGATTAATTATTTGAATCATTGTTCTTCATTCATTAGATAAATAAAATAGTAGTTCTTGATATTTTCGATTTTGTCAATTAAATTTGTTTAAATCTAATTTCTATTATTGTTTGTTATTCATTTCCTAGTTATTAATTTAGATTCCAATTATTGAGTAGTTAAATTAGTAAAGTTCAAATCTTTATATTATGTCTAGTTTTAATTCAATTGGGAATGATAGTTTGATGAATCAAGGCGGATTCAATTCCCCTTTAATTCTTTATCTAGATTCAACCCGTAGCATTTCGTAGTTGAATCCCATTATCTTGTTAGTATAAATTCCCTCTATAAATATTACTCTCACCATTGTTTCCTTGTGTTTGATTAATTGGATTCTATTATGTCTTGGTAGTTTAGGAGTGGAATGATTCCGTACTCTATATATTGTATGAATATACATGTGAGAGTAGGAAGAAAATAATTGATACCGTAAGAATCAAGGTTAGAGTAATCTAATTGAGTTTTTACGGGTTATCAAATGGCGTCGCTGCCATCTTAAACTCATTCAGGACAAGAATTCAATTGGTTGAATCCAAAGGGCAATCCCCCATTCTCTACCCACCCACCCTTTTCATTTTTCTTTCTTTTTTCTCATATTTTCATCATTGTTCACTGTTTTAAGCACAGGGGCGAACGCCTTCTATTTTGCCTTGTTCAGAGCGCCTGCCCTCCTTTGTGTCTGCGGAATCACAGCGAAGAATACTGCAGTAAAGGTATTTTTTTAAATTTCCGAAAATTCTGAATATTTTCAGGTATAATATGTAAGGTGTTATTGATTTACTAGAATATTTTCAGAATTTTCCTAATTGTTTTACCTTATAAGCAAATACGATCTTTATAGTGCTGCAGTTCAGTTTTCAAACCGTAAATTCTTGAAAAACAGACTAGTAAGGTTACTTAGGCAGTTCCAAAATTTCTAAAATTTTAACAGGAGTATCTATCCTAAGTCAGAAGTTTGTAGTAAAAATTTGATGAGTTTTTTATTTGTTTTGACCTCCTAACTAGTGGAGTGTTGCCAGTGTATTCTGCAGTTTTGCAAACACTTAATGTCTGGAACAACAGCCAATAAGGAGAGTTTGTAGAACTCCAATTGCTCTAAAAAATTTTACAGGAATACCCATGATCTGTCAGGAGTCTCAAGTAAACTTTTGGTGATTTTTTTCTCTGTCTTGATTGGTTAACCATTCAGTTGTTTGTATTGTGTCCGAAAACTGTTTCACAAACTTTGGAGGGCAGTAGAAGGACTTTCTTAGCTCCGATTGATCTGAAATTTTATAGGATACTTGATAGACGTCTTAGCAATCTACTATAAAAATTTCATTTTTTTTGGAGAGCACAACCTGCGCCCATACAAGGCCAAACCTGAGCACGACCCGCGCCCAAAACACTGGAATTCCAAATTCCACCGAAGACCCGCCCTTCACAGCAAATTTTAAAGCCCCCAGCTCAAACTCACACTAAAATTGCCTCAGGCATGAGTGCGACCTATGCCCTTCACAGGCAAATTCTGAGCGCACCCCGCGCCCTCTTCTGGAGCAGCCCGATTTTCACAGGTCAGTCCAAACTTCCATTTCTTCAAGTTATTCGGTGTTTCTAACTTCTTCAATACACTGAGATTGTGTATATAAGACGCTATTCCTAAGCGTATCAAGGAGGCATTCAGGTACTCCTTCTTCCACTCCTCGCCTCTTCTGTTAGAGGAGTTTAATTCTAGTATAATTAGGATTCTTTTTTGTAAACATCAACGCACATGCCTATCTAGAAATTTATAGTTTGAGTTTTGTTTGCATATTAATTGTCTTATAATATATTTGTAAAACCAATATGCATATCAATATGATTATTATGCAAACCCTTCACCATGTTCATGCTGTGGTAGTCCTTACCATTGGGCTTCTCATTGCCCATCATATCAAGAGCAATCATGTAATTATTATGAAAACCCTTCACCATGTTCATGTTGTGGTAGTCCTGACCATTGGGCTTCTCATTGCCCATCATATCAAGAGTTTGGGCCTATTATAGGATATAATAATAATTATGAATCTCAATTTTCAAATTTTTATAGTGACCCATACAATCAGGAGTTTTCTAGTCATCCAAACCATACAGGGAGTCAACCAGTGTCGTCTAATTCTAGTTCTGTGATGAGTGTGTACAATGAACCAAACACTTTTCCGTGCACAATTGTTCAGATCCAGACCACACCGCCCATTCGTGTCCTATATTTATTCAGCCTCAACCTAACCCATCACAGTACGAGATCAACCAGAGTAACTCCAACACCAATAACTATGACTATCACACACCATACCAGCCAAACCCTTCCACCATGCTAGAAATCACCCACCCATCTAGTTCACCACCTTTCCCAGACTAAATTTCTCAAACTATGCTTCAGAACCTAACTATGCTTTAGAACATAGCCCAGATAATTTCCATGATCTCCTCACCTAACAAAGAACTTTCAACCTTGCCAGAGATCGACACAAAACTAGAACAACCTACACATAACCCTCCCATTAACCATTATGTTGACTCCACACCCCACTTGGATGAGGAAATTCTTGCAAACGACTCTTTAGGATTAGTTTTGGATGACTACTCAAATTTGAGTGATGTCTCCGAGGAACCTCCCACTGATCCATCTGACAATAAATATAAGGATGACACTTTAGAAGATATTTATAAAGGTGTGACGAAGGAAGAATTTGATAACTATTGGCATTCTCTCAATATGGACCCTCCTATTGAGCATGTCCAGGCCTTTGTGTTTGCTAACCGCACTCGGCTTGATGATTCCTCGACACATTCGAATGATGCCATTGATGATACTTATAGTGTTTTAGAGGAAGAGGGTGAGGATATAGAGATTAACAATTCTAATCTAAGGCATGAACATGTTAATGTGCAAGAAAAAGAGGAAGTTACATCTTTAGAGCAATGTCAATCTCAATTTAGTTTGGCAGCTGAGGAAACAACAATGGAAGGAATAGATGACTTTCTTAAAGATAAAGCCACGAACCACAATCTTGTGGATTCAGCCAAGCCAGATGTAGAGTTCTTAAGAGCGTGTGAGGATCCACCAACTGATGAACCACCAACTGACCACCAACCACTTGAGTTACCACCTCCTAAAATCCAACCATCTACCACAATTAAGCCATCCATTCACCCACCATTTCAGAGGAACCTCAAATTTGCACTTGAGCCTATTGCCTCAGAGACCCTCTATAATTTTTTCAACCCTCACGATGAAGAGTGTTTGCCTAGCACACAATCCTATGAGTACACCATTCCTGTAGTTAAGAGCCAAGGTTTGACCGAGTGTAGTGAGAAACCTAGTTTGTCTTATTTTTCCGCATCTGAGCCTCATGAAAGACAACAAGATCCATATTTCATTCCTTTCTCACCTAAAGTATTATCGATTCATCTTTTGGATCATTCTAACGCCTTAACACAGCTACAACATGATGGTTTGCATATGTTCTTTGATGGGTTGCATAAGTTTTCTTTCATTCTTCTACATGATTGCTTCCAATTATACAACTTCATTATGTTTGGAGGTGTAGTTAGTATCATATTTTTATGGCTAGACCCCCAACTCTTTCAACTATTAGTTTATAGTTGACCACGTATCATCTATTTTGTGCCACCCCAGTTCTTTAGGGGTGTGCACAGTCTAAGGGAATCTGACTTAAAACGACCCCACATTAAGTCTAGGGGAATCTGACTTTAAAATACCCACATTTAAAACAAATTTTCTAAATTCTGTTCTATAAAATTTGTTTGGGGGTGGGGTGTTTGGTTTTTCCATTCTTGATCAATCAACTTCTTATTCTTATCCCTTCCTCATCTTGTAGCTAGATTGTTGTTGTTGTTGTGTTGATGTCATTTTTATTGTTTTTAGTAGTTTCGATGTTAAGTTGTTCAATTCAGTAGTTAAATATGAATTCGGTAGTTAATTGTTATTTGAATTTATATTTTAATTTAATGTGGTTCTTTTCGAATTGTGCGTTGTTTTTATTGTTAATCCCACCTTCCCGAATTGTTTGGGGGTGGTATTATTTATTTTAGCATGATTTGTTATATGATCCTCCATTTTAGAAGTTATTTTGGAGTGATGGTTGAGAATATTGCCGATATGGGCATGCATAGAATTAGATATTGTGGTAGGATGAAATCTCGATGAGTTAGGCAGTTTCTATCCTAAATTCAACCTAAAAGATATTAGGATTGTTTTAGAATCAAGAATATGAGTTGTTTTCGTTTTCGGTTTTGGAAATTTTATTATTTCCAGCGATTGCCTTAAAGCTTTTTGGCAACTTCCCGATTCGTTTTAGCAATTTAAAACTTATAAAAACTGCATTCATTCTACACTCACAACCCCAACTACATCTCACATTCATCTCTCACGTTTCACTCCCACTTTACCTTATTTTTCCTTCGTACTTTGGCCTAACAACTCCCTCAAACTGGAAGGCCTGCGCCAGGAGCCACCTGCTACATCGAAAAAATTCTACCCTGAGCGCGACCTGCGCCCTCTCCAGCCCAAACCTGAGCGCTACCTGCGCCCAAAACACTGGAATTCCAGTTTTCATCCGGAGCGCAACCCGCCCCCATCCCAGGCTAAAAGTGAGCGCACCCTGCGCCCAAGTACCTAGAACCCGAACTTCACCAGAGCGCACCTCGCTACCAACCCAAGATAGCTAGAGCGCTTTTCGCACGACCCTGCGGGCACCAATAATTTCCAGTTTTCTGAGAGTTGTTCCAGGATAGTTACAACTGTTCTAGAGAGTAGTTTTGTGATGACATCCCCTCGTATTATACCGGAGCAGTCTTTTGAAGACTTGTTCCAAAGTCACACCTATGGGGCTTGGTTTCGCGAAGTGATCATACAAGCAGGCTGGGAACAACTAATGCTAAGTCCTGATGAACTTTATTCTCCTGCAATTACATCTTATTTTTATGATAATTGTAAGTTCTTTAATAGACCGGATGGAGAACAAGTGTTCTCCATCACCGTCGAGGATAAAACGATGGAAATTACCAGGTTCTTTTTAGCCTTTGCTCTCGGATTTGCTATGCCTGCAGAAATACAAGACTCATGCGACTATTTGGTAGATAATATGTACCTCTATAACTATGAGGATTTGCATGAGCATTATGGGGGAGGAATCTTTAAGATACAGGACCAAAGGGAATATAACGTCGCCCTTGGTAGCCTGTCCATGAACGTGGGCACAGTGATGTTCTTTATAATGTTATACATATTAGGGGAGTGGCATTTTTCTTCTGCGAATGACACCACTTGCGGCGTTTTCCTTGCTCTAGCTGAGGGACGTCTGCTATATGACCTTCCCAAGACATTAATGTCTAGTTTAGCACGAGCACAAAACATGAGGCATAAGTATCTTCTTATGCCTGTTTTAGTTTGCCGTATTATGCTACGTTTTTTCCCTATTTTTTGTGCCCGTTACACGGATCGGGTTGGGGTCGACACTGTGAGACCCACCAATTCTATTATTCGATCTTTCCGTGCAATCACTTGGCCGGGATGGCAAGTGCAACCTTATTTGGTTGCCCCCTACACCCCATCCGACCAAGTGGCGCTAAACAGGTTAGCGATTGTAGATGATAAATGGCGTGAAGCCTAGCAAATTATCATGGCATGGTAAGACGCGAAGGAACCTCATTTCTTTCTAGATAATGAGGATGAAGAGTAAGCGGGAGTGCAGGTAAGTTTTAGTTTCAGTTAGTGTCTGCTTATGTCCCAAGCAAGTAATTTCTTACTACCCATAACGGGTGGAACTCCTATAAAGTTGCATCAGTTTTTATTTTCTATATTAGTATGTTATAAGATTGTTTTGCAGATGTTCCGAAATTTCACGCGTTTCATTGGTATTTTCCTACCCTCTTTATTTAAAATACTTTGAGGACAAAGCATGCTTTTTGTTTGGGGGGGGGGGGGGCATAGAAACACGTGTAATTAAGGCATCTGTTAGGATATAGATTTGTATAATATGCACTTATTTTCTAGTTAAAAATTCAAAATTTCAAAAAATAAAATAAAATAAAATAAAAATAAAAAGTTTATGCTATACACTTAGGAATATTGGTATTGTTTTCTTTCTCTATGCTTTGAATAATCTAGAAGTCTCACGTAGCTTTTGCATTAGAATAAATTGTAGAAACTTGGGTTAATATGTAGGTAATAATATTTGCATCTAGCTATAAATATATTACATGAGTATCTATGATTGTTTGGCAGTAAGTTTTTGAAACCTAGGCTAGAGTACTTATTCTACAGATCATGTGAGAATATAGCCTAAAGCCTTATATGAGTGAAACATTAGAGAAATGACACAAGGGAGAAGTAAAATCTGGATAGAGAAATCACACGTCCACTTGCTTGATCACTATACCATATCCTAAGCGAGAATTTAGGCCCTCCTTGGATCGATATAGCCAGAAATTCAACCCTTATTAAATTATTTTCCGCTAGTCGCCCCTCTGAGCCTTTCTTTAGCCTTTCATAAACCGCAAATCCTTTAACCTGTTACAAAACAAATAAAAATAAAAAAAATCAGCCTACCCATTCTTTGAATAAGTCTGAGAATATAGATGAAGAGTAGAAAAGAGAAAGACCTTTGAAATCAAGAATTTGTCAGTCGCTTCAAATAAGAAAAGAAAGTTTCCATCCAAATAAAAAAAAAACAAATAAAAGAAAATAAAGAGTTAGAACTCCAAAAATAGAATCAAAGGAGTCAAAAACCAAAGAAAAAGAAAAATATGGATAAGGATGGAAACAAAGTGTAGAAGCAAAAGTAAGAAACAAGGTCTTCTCTAGTTACATAATATGAAGACTCTATTATCTCAGACTTGTCCTTTTTGAATATCCATTTCCTTCCTTCTTAAACCATCTCCTAATCCCCGCAACACCTAATAAAGACCTCTAGCTCAATTAGGAATATGGTAGTGTGATAGTAAATGGCAGATGTGTTTGATCGACTCCGGCTTCCTTGTGTGTCATTGAGATTGTAAGGTAAAGTGTGCCCACTGCACACTGGAGTAGCGAAACTTGAGTGGAAAAATCAGAGTGGTTTTTGTCTTGACATTTATGTGAGGACCTACTTAAATACGCTATTCCGAGTTTTCAGAAACGGACCTGCTAGTGCATTTCATAGTATTACTCATTGTATATATGTTTATTATAGATGATTGATTATTACGCATATATTAGCTTAGGTTTCGACTTGATTATTCTGTATTCATTGCTAGTGAGATGTATAGATAATTTGGAGCTTGAATAAGGAAACCATAGTTTTATTTCTTAGTCGTTGTAGTATAGATGAAGTTTGTGAGTACCTTCACTGGAAAACTCTCACGAGGCTAAACTCGTCCACTAGGAAATTTCTAGTGGTTTAAGGCCTTGTTGCATATGGTAAATGCAATCGCACTCAGCGAAACGAGAGTAGTTAGAACTCCATTTTTGGTCACTTATGCTAATTTCTCATATTTGCTTGAGGACAAGCAAAATGCTGTTTGGGGGTGGTTTGATAAGAGCCCAAAACTGCAGTTTTAACCCCCTAACAATCATACTTTTAGACTAATTATGCGAGTAATAAATAAGAGTTAATGTTGATTACGTGTTTTTATGTATTTCAGGCAGTAAAGTCAATTATGTGCAGAAATGTGCCACTTTGGCGAGATAAAAGAGTAAGGGTTGGTTGCTAAGAAGTTCTGTGATAAAAGCCAAGATTCAAGGAGACAAAGCCTTTGTAAAGCCCGGTCAAAAGCTGAAAAGTCAACACGAGCAGAAACAGAGCACAAGTCAGCAGAACTTCCGAAGACCATATCTTTATACTCAGGCCTCGGATTTGGGCCTACTTTACGTCAAAACGACCGGCTCGGAAAGAGCTTTCCAATGGTTTAAGCCTTGACCCAATCAGAAGAGCATAAGTGGACTAAAAGTCTGCTGAAGTCAAAGACAGCTGAAACAGGCTCTGTGGACTGAAGAAATTGGGCTTTGGGCTCGATTTTCCTGCCCAAAATATGGCTCTTCAACCCATGCACGAAATTGTGGATCTGGTCTCCTCCTTTGCATAAAAGAAGACTTAGCTCTTAAGTTAGATATAGTTAGATAGTTTAGAATAGAAGGTAGCTATTAGAATAGCTTGTAAATCTAGTTTTTTTTAATTTCAATTAGTTAATTAATTAGTTTCATTCCTTGTTTTAGATTAATTATTTGAATCATTGTTCTTCATTCATTAGATAAATAAAATAGTAGTTCTTTATATTTTTTATTTTGTCAATTAAATTTGTTTAGATCTAATTTCTATTATTGTTTGTTATTCATTTCCTAGTTATTAATTTAGATTCCAATTATTGAGTAGTTAAATTAGTAAAGTTCAAATCTTTATATTATGTCTAGTTTTAATTCAATTGGGAATGATAGTTTGATGAATCAAGGCGGATTCAATTCCTCTTTAATTCTTTATCTAGATTCAACCCGTAGCATTTCGTAGTTAAATCCCATTATCTTGTTAGTATAAATTCCCTCTATAAATATTACTCTCACCATTGTTTCCTTGTGTTTGATTAATTGGATTCTATTATGTCTTAGTAGTTTAGGAGTGGAACGATTCCGTACTCTATATATTGCATGAATATACATGTGAGAGTAGGAATAAAATAATTGATACCATAAGAATCAAGGTTAGAGTAATCTAATTGAGTTTTTATGGGTTATCATAAACCTTCAGCCCATGTCAGGAGGTGCATGCAAGCCTACCCAATACATTAGAGCATTCATTTTTTGTTTGGTAAGTCATAAGAGCAATCAAACAACCTAGGCATTGGAATCTCATGTTATTTAGGACATTTCAATGCCTGATAGAATATCTTAAATTAGAAACCTCTGTATCTGATCCCTATATGATCATAGGAATTGTTGGGACTTTGTTATAACTGGGGTTAATGTTGTAGAGTTCCTATGAGTACAAGAATGTCATAATGAAGATGATATTAAGCTATAGGTTACTCGAGTTGTCCCTCCATTGCAGATGCTTGCTTCAGTCAAACATCAAAGAGATCACACAATGTCTACGTAAACTGTTGGGTTGTAAAAGGGTGACCGAGTGAGAAAGGAGTTAAATTTGATGTCTGCTAGAGAATTAGAATCATTTGATCACTATAAGGCAAAACATGAATCCAATGTCTGATCATGGAGATCCTTGATGGCAAATTAAAGTAAAGTGTGGCAGAAAAAGAGATCACCGGCCTGTCATTCTGAATGTAGAAAATTAATATCTCAAATTAATATGAATAGTGCATGGGAACGAAGAGAATTGCATCTATACATATGTTATGGCAATCAAATGACACATAAATTACAAACTTGGGTTGAACTAACTCGAAAGAAGAATAATTAATGGGAAATCGAAAACTGTATGCAAATGCAATGAACTTAACTCATCAAAGAATAATTAATGAGAAATCAGAAACTGGATACAATTGCATTGAGCTAACCTCAAAGAAGAATAATAATTAACGGTAAATCAGAAACTGGATGCAAATGCATTGAACTAACCTCAATGAATAATTAACGAGAAATCGAAAATTTGATGCAAATGAATTGAACTAACCTCAAAGAAGAATAATTAAAAGCGAAATCAGAAACTGGATGCAAATGCATTAAACCAACCTCAAAGAATAATTAACGGGAAATCGAAAACTAGATGGAAATGCATTTAACTAGCTTCAAAGAATAATTAACATAAAATTGAATATTGAATGCAAATGTAGTGAACTAACCTCAAAAAATAATTAATGAGAGATAGGAAACTGGATGCAAATGCATTGAACCATACATCCTCAAAGCTTAGTTGTGTTATTTATAGTGGGACTGGAATGTCTCCACAAGTATAGTTTTGCATTTAAAATGGCGTTTATCATATTTCTAATTTTTGTATGATGGAGAATGTCTTGTTATTCAAGTAGCTTCAATATGATCTTTGTCTTATTGGGCATTCTCACAAAACTTCAATCAAACTTATATTATTAAACAACAACAAAAAAAAAATCAAAGGGTTTAATCAAGGGTAATGGGGTTTTCACTTTGCAAGAAATTGGATAAGTAATCAATATTACATTCATATCTCATAGCTATGCATAGTTGCAAATATTTTTTAGAATAATTTAATATAACGGCGGCACCCGTTCGTAGGACAGGTTCAAAAACACTATTGCTTCGTGTATAGACTATATATTGTCAGCGTTTTCATTTCTTTTCTCTTTTAGTAAAGGAAATTTTATTAAAGGGAAAGTACATAATCTACTAATCAATGGCAAATGTTATTGTTATTCTTTAGTAGGTCTTATGTGTCATCCTAGGTTTAATTACGAATACTTGCAAGTCTTTTAACAAAAAATTATTTCATTTAAGACACCCATTCAGTGAAACACATCAAAGAATTACAAATGGAATTGTTATGGCTTACTACAACTATCAACCTCTCAAGTCTCACTAACAATAATTATTACTTGGATGCAGGATATGTTATTATGTTTGATGCATCCTTTGATTTCAAGCTGTCACATGCAGGTATTTGGTTGAGTGGGTGACTAAAGATGCTCAGTACTATTTTTTTTTTGCTGAGATGAGCTGAAATGATTACAGAGTATGTAGCCAGTATTAATTTCTACACGTGTTTCATGTTTCAACTTTTCGATTCATTTAATAAGCTGATATGCAATTATTAATAAGATAACCTATAGATGATATCTTAATGTGGTGTCTGAGAATATATTTTTGCAACAGGGAGATAATCCTTGGAATGTTTAGTTGGTTAGAGAGATCTATATTGATTGAGTGATTGTTAAGGTGAGCTAGATAAGTCTTAGCATGAAACATATGCTATAAAGGTAAAAGTAGGAACCAATATCATGATTTAATTGTAGACACGGAAATACAACTTTCTTATTTTGGAAGGCCTACATTGATACGCAACGTAATTTTTGTATTATGATTAATCACTTTTTTTGAGAAAAAACAAAGAAGTTCGTTAACACCAGTATAGTGGTACAGGTTAGGCATACATATCATTAAATGCATACTTGGAACCGTTTTTTTGGATGCAGTGCGCAAGCTTCAGTGATTTGTTAATGGAATTATTTGGAATAATATGTAATCCATGTGTTAGGTTTTTCATAGCTAATTTCTTAGAGGAGCATCATGAAGATGAACTTCAGATGGCCTGCCCCAAAAATAAGTATATGTCATTTGATGGATATGACTTATGAGTCTTTAAGGAGCACTGGAGCAGTTTGTTTGATGGAACTATGAGAGTTCGATATCTCGGTTCACACAAGAAAATTAGTGCCAAGCACTTTTCAATAGCGTTAAGGGTGTGCATTATTCATAAGAAGCGTTGTATCCTTTTTTGTCTGAATCCATGCATATGTATAGTGCTTTAATACATAGGCAACAATTGTATGTGGTTGTAAGGCAACTCTATTGTAAACAGAGTTCTTATGCTGCAAAAGGGTTTTTCATTTCTCATTGGTGTGTCTTGTGAAACAATTTTAAAAGGTAGTGCTATATATATTTTCTCTGAAAATTGAGCAGCATCAGCTTTCAAAATTATGTAATATATTATTATGTTGTGTGATTGTTGCGTTGCAGATTCCAAAACTCTCAGATACTAAAGCTACCAAAAAGTATAACAACATAAAGGTTGTGGTACTACTAAAGTAGAACACCAAACAAAATTGATAAAGCTTAAACAACTACCATACGTTAACTTCTAACTAATTATATGAAATTAGATTAGCAATTGCATTTTGAAAAGTGCTTACATGAATCCTAATTAGCTTCTGCCCAACTGCTGTGTAATGTACTACATAATACATATATTACATATATATTGCACTTTATGATATTTTCCCATATACTTACCATTGTTTCTCATTTGTGAAAATATTATTTTAATGTGAGTATAAGTGGAAGCAAAAAAGAGGTATAATTAATTGTTTTTTTATCGGGTTTTCTTTCCTTATCTCTGTTTAATCGATTTTGATGCATAAGCTCTACTAGCTACAAGATTTCAACAAAATTTTGTTTTGTGCTTAATTTTATTTGACGATATGAGTATTCTGAGGTTAAATACTAAAAAAATAGTATTCAAAAGTTGGTTCTCTTTTGTAGTTTTTTGAAATAAAAGAAAAACAAACTTAGATTGAACCATTAGATTAAAACCAATTGTGGCTTCTCATATAACAAAATCTCATTTTAATATGTCGTTTACAAGTATAAGTGGAAGCAAAGAGGTATAATTAATTGCTTTCTTTAGTGGGTCAAAATGTTACAATTATTGGGGTTAGAAGCAACAAGTGCTATAAGGAAATGCCAGTGGAGCTCCTTCGTGCCAGTCTTCCCCACATTGATGACCAACAACGCAAGTTTTTACTTTTTAATGGATTTTGCTCAGCGCTCTATGTTTGTAATTTTGCTTAATAACCATAACAAATTATTGGCTCTTGGAAATTTGATCAATTAATTTACAGTATGAGTTTCAATATAGTTTGGAAATAAGATTTTTGATACATAATAATAAAATGAAAAATATATATATATATATATAAAAAGGGTCTCCGTTCATTGAACGGGTCCAAAAATCTAGTATATATAAGAAGTAATCTGCACTCTCATTGTGAAACTGCAATTGGATATGTTTACATTAAAATAAATAAACGTGTTGACATAAATATTAAAGTTGTGTTTGTTGCAAACTAGATAATATACCACTACAATGTTTATTGGCTACTATTGTTCAACGAAAAACGAATAAAAAGGCCGGGTATCGAACTTTATTCTTTTTGACAATATGGGGACCAAACTTTTTTTCCTGACAGTTTGGGGACCAAACTGTTTGATTTTTGCAATCTAGGAACTTCCGTCCAATTTCTCACACACCGTTTCTAATTTGTATTATTATTATTATTATTATTATTATTATTATTATTATTTTTATTTATTTTTTGAAAAATAAAAAGCATGCTGACGTGGTACAACTATGAGTATGTGACTCACAAAACACACGCACACACTTTCTCACGTGATAACACATATCTCACGTGATAACCGATTTCTTCCCCAAATTAGAGTTTCGGTGATTGAAAAAAAAAACCAAAAAACCCTAGCTAAGTTATTAAAAAAAAAACTAGTTTGGAGTCCGAAAATGGATGAGGGTTAACAACTGTATGATGTAAGTGTTGAAAGTGAAAGTAGTGAATCTGAAGTTGAAACTGACAGTCAAAGTTTAGACCATGTGTCTAGTGATGACGAGGAACTTATAGAAGTTAGGAGAAAAGTTCAAAGCACGAGGAGGAAAATATTAGAAGAAAAAAAGAAATTAGATGATGGTGGTGGTGGTGGTGGTGGTGGTGGTGGGGATGGTGTTGAGACTATAAGGGAAATTGAAGTGGAGGAAGTTAATGAGTTAGGAGATGTGACTCTGAGTATGTAGGAATTTAACGAGTTGAGATGTGACTCTGAGTATGCAGACTCAGATGAATGTGATAGCCCTGTTTTTACTGATGAAGAAGGTGTACATTTGGTGAAGGTTCCAAGTAAGTATCCTATATTTAACCCTAAACTTGATGTATTTAAGCAGAAACCTATACTTGGAATGAGGTTTTCAAATACGAAGGAGTAAAAAAAGTGTCTGAGGAACTATGCAGTATGTAATGGCTATCCCATTAGGTTTGTTACCAACAAATCAAGGAAGTTGGTCGCAAAATGTCAATACAAATGTCCATTTAAGTGTTATACAACTTATATGCAGAATGAGGTGTTTGTCCAAATAAAATCACTTAAGTCTCAACATGGTTGTATGAGGGATTTCAATGTCAAGGTTGGTAATGAAAATGGTTGGCTAACGTACTTCTGCAATGATTGTGAATATAGAGCAATGTTATAGAGCAAGGAAGAAAGCAAGAGGTGATGTGAATGAAGTGATGAAACTGGTGTATGCTAAATTGTGGAGATATGCAGCTGAAATTAGGAGGTCAAACCTGGGATCTATAATGAAGATTGACCAAGATAATGGAGTCTTTCTTAGGATATATTAGAGGATGCAGAAAAGTGATATGTCTTTATGGGTGTTTTCTGAAAGGGTTTTGTAAAGGTGGACTATTAACTACTGCAGTGGGAATGGATGGGAACAACCAAATGTACCCAATATATAGCTTGGGCTGTGGTTGAAGGTGAAAATAAGAAGAGTTGGATGTGGTTCCTGGATCTTTTGATAGAAGACCTTGGGATTATTGATGGGAATGGGCTCACATTGCTTACCGATCAGCAAAAGGGGCTTATACCAGTGATATAGGAGCTCCTACCTAATGCTGAACATAGGATGTGCGCAACACATCTATGCAAACTTTAGAAAGAGATATGCATGTACATTTTTATTTATTCGTTTTCATTTTCATTTTATTTATTTTTGCATTCATACTTATGCATATTTTTTTTTTTCTCATTTGTTATATATATGTGTATAGGTTCACAACTGAAAGGCTTGTTCTGGAAAGCTAGCAAAAGCTCTACTCCTCAAGAATTTCACCTTGTAATAGGATTGATTCTTCCTGAGGCAGCTAATTATTATCTACAAGCTAATCAAAAGCCTATGTGGTGGTCTAGGGCATTCTTTGGGTTTTGGGCTTGTTGTGAAGCTGTAGAGAACAATATGTGTGAGTGTTTTAATGGGACAATTGTGAAAGCAAGGGAGAAGCCAATTATTGCCATGCTAGACGATATCAGACTTCAAATGATTGTTAGAATGCAGAAGAAGAGGGAGATATTTGGTGAGTGGACTGACTCTTTAGCCCCTTATGCTAGGAAAAAGCTATAAGAGAACAAGGATGAGTCAAGGTTCTAGGAGACATATGTGTGTGGTGAGTATGAATTTGAAGCTGGGCAGTTTAAGCGCCTATTAATCGATGCATAAGCACTATGCGCCCCTTGACCGATCCGATCAAGAAAAAATTTAGAGGTCTGAGCGGGTGCCATAAAACGGGCAATTTCTTTCGCTTAATCGGCCGATTTTTGAAAATTCAGTATAAAAAAAGCGTCGATTAATAGGCTTGCAAGTTTTGTTTTTTTTTAAATTTAAGTCCACAAAAAAGCCCAAAAAAGAAAAGCCCACGAATCTATATATTGAAAACGTTTCGCATCACCGAGGAAAAACAATCAAAACTTTAAAAAGTGAAAAAACCACCAAAGAAAACTCTTAGGCCACTCCACCACTCAGGCTTTCATTTTTTTGACTTTATTTTGTTTTAGGTTGTTATATCACTTATATGTGATATATGTATTATAGGTTAACTAAGGAGATTAATTCCGATTAATCACTATAAGCTCTTGGAGCGACTTGCTCCCAATTAGCACTTAAACTGTACAAGTTTGAAGTGAGAAAAGCGTTGGCTGATGCTCACACGGTGAATTTGAAAGACAGAAGTTGTAGTTGTCAGATGTGGCAGCTCAATGGCATCCCTTGTGCTCATGTTGTATCGTCTATCTATTTGTGTCATGATATCCCTGACAAGTATGTAAACAGTTGGTATACATTAGAGGAGTACATGAGGACATATCTGAATTATATTAAGTCAATGAGGGGTGAGACTATGTGGCCACTAGCCGAAGGTAATGTGATTTTGCCTCCAAAAAATAGAAGGATGCCTGGTAGGCCAAAGAAGTTAAGAATGAGAGAAGGAGATGGTCTAAACACTAGCTTTAAAGTGAGTAAAGCTAGGACAGTAATAAGGTGTGGGAGATGTAATAAAACTGGGCATAATCAGAAAACATGTAAGCATCCTGCGCCAGAACCGGTCAGTTCCAACAAGTGATGTAGATGGTAATAGTGAAAGCTCTACTCGGCTAACCAAGTGTGGGATATGTAGACAACCAGGACATAATAAGAAAACTTGTACGATGCCATAACCAGCTCCAACAATTAAGGTAATTAAGTTATACTTAGAAATTCATTTTCATACTTAGATCATAATGTGTTTTATGTCTCACTTGTGTTTTCTTGTTTTACAGAGATACAAGAAGAAACAAATTAAAGAATGCTAGAAGGGATGATGCCAGAACCAGTTCCAATAGATAAGGTAATTAAATTATACTTAGAAATTCATTTTCATACTTAGATCATAATGTGTTTTATGTCTCACTTGTGTTTTCTTGTTTTACAGAGATACAAGAAGAAACAAAGAATGCCAAAAGGGATTGGTGTGTTGACTGACTCTGAAACGGGGAACACTTTCATGGTGAGTTACAAACATGTGTGGTTTAAATGTGTTTTTGATTAGTTGTTGTCTTAATTATACTAAAAATGTGAGGTTTAACTAGATGTCTGGACAAGGACCACCAATCAACATTGATGATCTCCCACATATTGTGGACACTAACAATACTCAACTGAGTCAAGCTTCAACTACCACAACAAATTTAACAATGACAACACCATCGAGGACAACACTATCAAGGAATATGAGAGTTACTTCCACGAATGAGCCCCAGCCTAAAAGGAGGTGGTCGGCTTTGTTGATGGAAACTCCAGAAAGAATGCATGAAGCAGTAGCACCTACTGTTCCACCAATTAGTGCTCCACCACGCGAGTCACCTAATGCCAAAAAAAGTAGAGTCAGAGCAAGAACAAAGACTTTGGGGTTGAAAAGGGCAACAAGTCAGACAACAAGGCTAGTTTGGAAGTGAACTATTATTTTTTAATGTATATTTTGCATTGTTTTTTGACTAATTCTATTGGCTCTATTTTGGACTGCTCCTGTAACAGTGATCCCTTTCTACATTCTTAGAGTTGTTGCCGATGTTCATAAATGAATAGGTTAATATGTGGATCTGTTGACTTTCAAAGTTGTTGCCGATGTTTAGAAATATATTTGAACGTTTTTTTTTTTCAGGGATATTAATGGATTATTTTGTAGTTTCTTTCTAATTTCGATCAGATGGAATGTATGGAATCACTGAAGTGTCAATTAGTATGTCTCAGATACAATGACTAGTCGACTGGATGAGCCTTGCTAGAAGGTTTGTAGCTTTAGATAAACGCAAGTCTTTAAAAAGATTCAAGTTCAGAAGTAACCGCATGGGAATGAATAACAGATGTGATGGATGTTGGTACATTTGTTTTACCATATTATCTTGCTGGAATTTGGATTATCTCTGCAGTAAATAAATTTGAGTCAATAATAGCATCTAACTCTGGGTGCTATTAAAATCATGACAAAAGCAGAGAATTCTGCATGGAGTTGCTGGAATGTGGTGGCTGCTATTAGAATAACCTTTGTAGAATAACAACTTCTGTCATGAGAGTTTATAAAAGGTACAAGTCACTATGTACCCAACTAGAATATGGATATATCACTGACAAACACAATGAACTTGAGATGAAAAGAAGAAAAAAGGTAAATAAACATGGGCACAGATCAACAAAAAATACTTGTAAAACCAAAAGCCAAAATACTAGAACATGTTTGTCGCTACACATTTAAAACCACAACCTCACAACTCTCATACATTGTCAGCCCTGATAGTCTTTTTGAACAAAACCTCACGTTTAGTTACCATGATCTATATGACAACCATTGCACATACCACACAATTCACAGATTTTAGACTCTTCCTTGCACAAGTTACATGCTTTGTTATATACTTTCTTATCAAAGTATATCCATGTTACAGCACCACAACCAGGCCATCATGAGAACACTTGAGATATATATTTGCGTTGAAGAGTTCCACCATTAGAATAGCCTATTTCAACTTTCATGAATCCGCAACACCAAGAACGAGAGCAATGAATACCAAAATATGGGCATGTTGAAGCGTAATGGCCCTCGTCATAGCATAGTTGAAATACCTGATGATGTTTAATAACAAAATAGTCATATATTTATTTTCTATAAAGATTATTCGAAAAGATTATTATGCAAAACAATTTTATGCAAAATTGAGAATAACCTAAAATATTTTTGAATTGAATTAGATAAAGTTTAAATTGCATGTCAAAAGAATACTAAGGATGCACTTGGCTTTGTCATTTTCAAACAATTAAGTGATGATTAAGTTGAAACAGCCGGTAATATAGACTTTTCCAGAGGTCACACCACAACTTCTGTTAGGGCTGTCTTTAGTGGTAACCATTTGCTAAATTAAAAAAACATTTTACACTCAAATTGAGCAACCGTTATACAAATTATAAAAAAGTTTTAGGATGCAGCAAGTTTCAACATTTTCAACATTTGCTTAAAAAAAAACTTTTAGGACAAGTGGAAGAAGATTAGATTAAAAAAAACAAACACTTTTGGACTCATCAGTGACTATTAAGAGTGTCACACAGGTGTTTTATATCACCATGTAGGTGAATTCCACCTATCCCTATCGTGGCACCACTTCTTTGGGCTGACATGGATATGATGTAGTGCATTGGGAGTACAGGTGACTATTGGATTTGTTCTACAATAATGCCTAGGTAGAAAGACCCTTGTCATAACCTTGTAGCAATTTACGAAGCTTTAAGTGTAGTCATCTTTAAGAGAAAAATTAATGAAGCAAATTTACTTTGTGCGATTCTTCTAATGCCATTTTGCATTATGTGCTGCATAAACTGCTCCATCTCTTCAAGTGCAAATCAAACAAAACAAATATGGAATCTCAAATATTCTTTAGAATTCCTGGAAAGTTTCACTTGGACACACAAATAGCTTGGTCATGAACAAACTGGCCGATAAATTATAGATACAGATACACAAGGCAAAAATGTTGATACAACTCATACAATATCATAAATGTCATTGGCAGACTAAAAGGATGCGAGAAAGCGGCGCGCTTCAGTGAAGAGTTGGCCTCCTGAAGCCAATTACCATCAAATTGTTATATTCCCACCAAAACCAAGCTTTACCTTAAGATGGCTGAAAACACACAAACAAACCAATAATCAATAGTTTAGGAGTTTGCTCTAAAACATTTACTGCAGTCAAACCATTAATTATGCGCTGCTTTCTTCTGTTCAAAGACATACATTTAGTCCTTAAAAAATTTATCGTACTACGAGCATCATGTCATATTGCTCACTCTGACAGTCTTCCCTGCACCATATATTAATTAGGCAAAAGGCATTTTACACCCTTGAACTTGTTGTGTTTTACCACTTACCCCAAATTTCACTTTAGGCAATTTTAATCCTGAACTTGTAAAACGTATCCAGCTCTATTTTTCCAATTCATTTCCGGCACCTGAAGAGTGACATGGAATTATGTTTTCGTACGTGGCAAAATTAGAATTTGGCACATGGCAAAATTAGAAATTCCACGTAAGAAAACATAATTCCACGTCACTCTCAGGTGCCAAAAAAGAACTGGAAAATGGAGCTGGGTACAGTTTACAAGTTCAGGGTTAAAATTGCCTAAAGTGAAGTTTGGGGGGGTAAGTGGTAAAACGCGACAAGTTCAAGGGCGTAAAGTGCCTTTTTGCCTATTAATTATCTAGGATTCTTATGAAGTTGGTTTATGAGTAAATACAAAAAAGAAAAAGAAAACCCTGCTGATCAAGGTGTAAATGAATGACACTGAATTTCAGCAGATCTCTCTGAAGATCCAGTAAGACCTAACTAATTGTCAGTGAGACCTATGGGACAATTGGTTTTTTTTTTTCAGTTGGAAAGTGAGTCGGATTAGGAAAAGGTGATGAAGAGATCCAGTAGAGGAGTTCTTCAACAATCAACTTCCTAAAGGGGAGAAAGAGAAAACACGAAGACAGTGTGACATTTGCATTGAGATTTCTCTCTGATTTGATGAGGCCTATATTTTATATTCGATTTAAATCAGGTGTCTTCAGGCCCAATTAGTGAAGTTGTATAATAGAGTTGTAAGAAATCTGACCACTGAATCCTTGCTAACTTAGTTTTTTTAACTAATTAGACTCAGACCTAATGTCTAATAATAAATAAATATAAATAAAAATAAAAAACGGTCCCTTATGCTCGTCTTCAAAAGCATGACTACCTTTATTTAAAATAACTATGAACTCTTCATGTCTTTTTTTTTTCTTTTGCTCGGTGAACACTTCGTGTCTTGGTATACATAGTTCAACGAGATGATAAGTTGGTGTCTGGTTGACATGAAAAGCTATACATAATTTAGAATTTGTTCTTCAAAAGAGTATGGATCTAAAGTAGAAATGAATTTAGTGAAAAACAAAAAATAAGCTGTGAGGGAGTAATATTCTCATCCAAGAATATCAGACACGTGTCCAGCATAACAAAAATATCCTACCGACCTCATGTCCTCATCCTCCGAACTCGCTTCATAAGCGACTCGCCTCATGTAGGTGGTCTACTTCAGCTCGTACTACAAGCAACGACATCATCGCCCGATCTAATATGTTTGTCCTACGAGCTCGCTCCAGGGCGACACAGGTCGAACGGACGAACTCACTCATAACGCTTCATCTCATGACATCATCCCTTGTCCAGATGCAATCATTACCAGGGCCATACTTCCACAACCCCTTACCGCAATATACGGACTACTGCAACCACTCCTCATCATTACAGAATTCCTACTAACACCAGCCCTACACGCATCCCTGATCTCCACCACACATCTGTACTCGTCAGTACACGTGTCGCACAGATCCACATGCTCAACAACTATAAATACCACCTGTATGAACTACGTCAGATCTGATTCAACTCTCCCCACAAAAGTAAGAGCTTGATACGTAAGCAGTTCGCTCATAAACAAACTCAGTCTTTCTCATCTCCAAACCCATTCTCCTCCTAATCTCATTTGTAAAGTATAACTAAATATCACCTTTACATTGGCGCCATCTGTGGTCTTGATTTCTTGAGAAACCACTTCACAAATCACTCAATAAGAAAACTCCTCAAGCCCACGAAGCATGGCAAGCCTCGAAGCTCAAATCCAGAGCTTAGCAAGTCAGATAGGTACAATGAACGAGCACATCACCCTGCTCAGGCAGGAGAATGTTACATTACGAGCATAAGTGGACACGCAAAATTCACCTGGTGCGATAGCAGAGGACAGTATCAACGAAGTTAATCAGCAGATTAACGAGCTGTCTCAAAGAATCGATCAAAGTGTAGTCAAGAAGGACGCCACTCAGATCGTTCAAAAGATGATTAAGACGTACCACGCGTCCCCTTTCACTGCTGAACTACTTAGTAAAGCCTCTCCTCCAGATTTCATCCAGCCACGTTTTGCAATGTACGATGGTAGCACATGTCCCGGTCAACACGTGGCTCACTACATTCAAAGTCTCGCACTTTATAGTGCCCAGGAGTTCGACCATCTCCACTATCGTTTGTTTCCTGTCAGCCTTAAAGATGGCGCACTCGATTGGTTCTTTTCACTCGAGCCAGACTCGATAAAGAACTTCGAGCATCTCACCAATCTATTTGCTAGCTAGTACGTCCACAACAGGCGTAAAAAAGCTTACCTCGATTCACTTTGCCAAATCTCACAAGGCAAAGATGAAACCATCCGCGCCTTCTTAGGTCGGTTCAAAACCGAACTGCTATGCATGGAGAGCGGCCTCAAAGAGTCATTTGCCACATTGGCATTCACCAATGCCTGCCGTGTACGCAAAACATCGCTCTCCAGATCACTCCTGAAAGAACGTCCATAAATGTTAAGTTAGCCGAGCTGTATGCTCGAGTTGACAAATATATCAAGCTCCAAGAAGGCCTGAAACGTCAAGGCCAAACCGAAGAACAACAAGTGGCATCATCTCCATGCATCTCCAAAACTACTACTGTTAGTTCGTGCTAATTCCTTGGTGCTAGCTCGCATTTTTTGCAGGTCGATCAAGCTCCAAACTAGGGGCAAGCCACAACCATCTCCGAACTGGGGCTTATTGTTACCATCTAAACATGTTCAATTCTATTCATATGCTCTATGCATCTCCAGAATTACTAATTCTTTGGTGCTAGCTCGCATTTTTAACAAGTCGATCAAGCTCCAAACTAGGGGCTAGCCACAACCATCTCCGGACTGGGGCTTATTGTTGCCCTCTAAACATGTTCAGTTCTGTTCATATGCTCTATGCATCTCCAGAATTACTAATTCTTTGGTGCTAGCTCGCATTTTTTACAGGTCGATCAAGCTCCAAACTAGGGGCTAGCCACAACCATCTCCGGACTGGGGCTTATTGTTGCCATCTAAACATGTTCAGTTCTGTTCATATGCTCTATGCATCTCCAAAATTACTAATTCTTTGGTGCTAGCTCGTATTTTTTTACAGGTCAATCAAGCTCCAAAACTGAGGCTAACTACAGTTACGCCAATTCAAGGCTAGCTATCAACTGTGATCTCCAAATCAGAATGCTCTCGAAGAGCAACACGCTTTCATAAGCCAAAACGCTCTCTTGAGCTCATAGGCTACTTATCCGCAATACTTCTCACTAGTTGAGAACCTACATTTCTAAGGATCAACTCAGTGCATAACATTCTCGAAGAGCAACATGCTTTCATATGCCAAAACGCTCTCTTGATCTCATAGGCTACTTAGCTGCAATACTTCTCACTAGTTGAGGACCTATATTTCTAGGATCAACTCAGTGCAGAACGCTATCTAAGAGCAACACGCTTTCATAAGCTAAAACGCTTTCTTGAGCTCATAGGCTACTTAGCCGCAATACTTCTCACTAGTTGAGGTCATACATTTCTCGGATCAACTAAGTGCAGAACGCTCTCAAATAGCAGAATGTGCAATCGAAATAAAACACTCTCAGGAGTTCAAACATTCTCAAGCACAAAACGCACTCTCGAGCCCATAGGTTTCTTAGCCACAATACTTCTCACTAGTTGGAGACCTACACTTATAGGATCAACTTAGTGCAGAACGCTCTCTAAGAGCAACAAGCTTTCATAAGCTAAAACGCTCACTCGAGCTCAGGGCTACATAGCTCAAACACTTCTCACTAGTTGGAGACCTACACTTCTAGGATCAACTCAGTGCAGAACGCTCTCTAAGAGCAACACGCTTTCATAAGCTAAAATGCTCACTTGAGCTCAGGGCTACATAACTCAAACATTTCTCACTAGTTGGAGACCTACACTTCTAGGATCAACTCAATGCAGAACGCTCTCTAAGAGCAACACACTTTCATAAGCTAAAACGCTCACTCGAGCTCAAGGCTACATAGCTCAAACACTTCTCACTCGTTAGAGACCTACATTTCTAGGATCAACTCAGTGCAGAACGCTCTCTAAGAGCAACACGCTTTCATAAGCAATAACGCTCACTCGAACTTGAATGCTACATAGCGCTAACATTTCTCACTAATTGGGAACCTATACGTCAAGGGCCAGCCCAGTACAGAATGTTCAATAAAGCAATACGCTCACTCGAGTAGAACGCTTCCATAAGCGCTAAAAGGTCTCTTGACCTACGCTTACTCGAGCAGAACGCTTCCACAAGAGCTAAATCGTCCCTTGACCTACACTCACTCGAGCAGAACGCTTACTTAAGCACTAAGGGTCCTAGACCTACGCTCACATCGACCATTCGATCACACGAGCTCCAACATGCTCACTGTTCCACTTGGACACGTGTCAAATTATTTCTCTCGTCAGATTATTCTTACGTAAGCACGACCTAACGAGAAGGGGCTATGTGAGGGAGTAATATTCTCATCCAGGAATATCAGACACGTGTCCAGCATAATAGAAATATCCTACCGACCTCATGTCCTCGTCCTCCGAACTTGCTTCATAAGTGACTCGCCTCATGTAGGTGGTCTACTTCAGCTCGTATTACAAGCAACGACATCATCGCCCGATCTAAGATGTTCGTCCTACAAGCTCGCTCTAGGGCGACGCAGGTCGAACGGACGAACTCACTCATAACGCTTCATCTCATGACATCATCCCTTGTCCAGATGCAATCATTACCAGGGCCATACTTCCACAACCCCTTACCACAATATACGGACTACTGCAACCACTCCTTATCATTACGAAATTCCTACCAACACCAGCCCTACACGCATCCCTGATCTCCACCACACATCTGTACTCGTCAGTACACGTGTCACACAGATTCACATGCTCAACAACTATAAATACCACCTACATGAACTACGTCAGACCTGATTCAAGTCTCCCCACATAAGTGAGAGCTTGATACGTAGGCAGTTCTCTCAGAAACAAACTCGGTCTTTCTCATCTCCAAACCCATTCTCCTCCTAATCTCATTTGTAAAGTAGAACTAAATAACACCATTACAAAAGTTACACACGAAATAAGGGCTGCTAAACCGATGCAGCTACTTCTTCAGTGGAATCTTAGCTTTCCTAAATGAAAGCAGTTGTTAGCTAAGCCACTCGTTAGCTCCTTCCTTCAAGAAAGAATCTACAAGCAAGCTCTCTTGTGAATGGAAAACGAACTTCTAGTCTTCCATAGGTTCGTGAAGTCAATCTTTCTAGAGTGAGGGTACTCAAGCAAGGGTCACTAACCGCTGGCCGCTAATTCTGAATGAAAGACACTCAAGCCGATTACCTGCTTTTAGATAAAATGATTACCCCTTCCAGAACTAACAACACTGGTACAATGGAGTGAGGTACCCTTCAAAAAGGGTACCGAACGAGGGGTCATTAGTCAATCTATTCTAGCGAATGAGGGAACGGACTCCAAGGTATACATTGAGAGGCAGTGACCGAAAGAAACAATGAGTGTTGACTTCAAAAAGTATGCATTAGTGCTTTTAAGATAATCTTACTAGAAGAATATTTTCTCTGATTTAGAAAATTCTAAATAAAGAGAATTAGGGAAAGGTATTGATCCTAATAGGTGCATTCCTCCCCGGAAATTGGAACCTCAAAGCTGGTTCTTTCTATAAACCAATATAATCAATCAATCATTCCTTGTTTTAGAAAGAGGGATATTTCTTTATCTAGGGTAAGGCAACGGGAGGATGTTGAATCTTTAGTCTTATATCGATTCTCAAAAAAGCCTAAACATAACAAAAACAGTTACTGATCTCATTTAAAACAGGCTTACCAAACAAAACAAAATAATAATAATAACAAAAAACAACAAATAATAGAAAAGCAAAATGAAAATTTTAATTTAAAAAATAAAATAAAAAATGGTTACCTTCTCCTTCTCTATTAGAAATGTTAGATCTTATTCCACTCATGTTACTTGTACTGGAATTTATGGTATGGGAGTATCTAGGAATTTAGGATCGAACGTCACTAATGGAAGGAGTCTCTATTTGTGTAGGTTGAATAGTCATATTTCTTTTAGTAGTATTAGGTGTGATAGTAGTCTTTCTTTTAGTAGTATTAGGTGTTCTAGCAGTATTTCTTTTAGTAGTATTAGGTTTTATAGTAGTATTGAGGATAGTTCTGATAATGAACTACAAGATGAGATTTTCTGAAAGTGAAGAAATTCTTGATCGATTTTGGAATAAGGTAATTCTTAAAATTGAGAAAAAAAGGAAAAAAGAAACTAATGTGAGTCAATATCACAATATATTATTTCAAAGGATGTCTGAAAATGATCAAATTTTACAAAAAGATGGTACCAAATACACTGAGCATGAGAAAATAGACTTACAGTTGAAAATAGAAAGACTAACTATGATATTTGAAGAGGAAAGTATTTATAAGAATCATAAAAATATAATGGATTATATAATAAATGAGAAAAAGATTACAGCTAAGGAGTATCTAAAGCAGCAAAATTTAACTGATGAGGATCGCCATATACACTGGAAGCCGTAATGATTTATGCACTTGGGATTGTGTTCCACAATATTGCTTTATCACCCATGGTAAGGGTCTCTACTTTAATTGACCAGCTTGTATCTTTAGTACGATATCAAGCTTATTCGAAAAAAAAATACAATTCCAATTTGAAAGATGATAAAAAATACATTTCCAATAAGGAAATAAAGAAAGAGAATCAAAAAGTAACTAAAACCAAAGCAAAAAAGAAAAAGCAAAAAAGGATAACAAAAGATTATAATATCGGTATCTACTTGGTAGAGTTCTTGTGTGACAGAAAATTGATCAAAATAATAACAATTTCTGATAAAAAGTCGGTATCAAAGAAAAATGTTTCTATTTACAGGAAATGTGTCGCTACTTTGACTATTGACTTGAAAGTCTTGCCGATGAAACTGAATCTTCCCATGGTTTGTAAGCCAATGGATTGGGTATCTAAAAAGGCTGGAATTGCAAAAACATTAAATGATATATATAACAGGTGGTTACTTATGTGGACTAACAGGAGAAATGTATAATCGATTTAAACTGTTTACTTCTAAGGATTATGAGAATTTCTAAAAAAGATGTTTGCGAAGTTTTGAATAAACTTCAGTCTCAAGTCTTTAGGATTGATAAAGAAGTCTTGAATCTACTTAAAAAGAATCGTATTGATTTAGAAGCCGCTGGTATTCTTATGGATGGAAGACAAGCGGATGTCCCTATACAAGAAGCATTGGACGTATGGGTCGGTTGTGTTACGTCAATGACTCAGAAGTGAATAAGAAGTATATAAATTATCAGTTTTGTTAGAAGAATTAGTGAAATGGGTGCAGCGAGCTAGCTATGAATCATTCGTGATCAATCTTGCTACAGCATACCAAAACCATCCATTTTATCTGCCAGCGTTCATGGACTTCCGTGGTAGAATCTACCGCGCAGGTATATTACATTTTCACGAGCGTGATATAGCAAGAAGTTTAATACTATTTTCCAAAGAAGATGAATCAATCAATTATAAAATGAAAGAAGAAGTAATAGAAGCTCTCAGAAATGAAACAGCATGTGCAGCAGCATTTAAGTATAAGAAATTTGAATCGTTATTTGAATCTTATAAGTGGTATATGGTTAACCTACCAAACTGGTGTCTTCCGAACTCCGACAATTTGGATCTTAAAAAATTCATTCACTTCGCAAAGCACGCTAGTGACCCATTTCAGTTCATGGCTAAAGTGATGTCTAACGAAATCAAACATACTTCTGAGAGAATTGAAGGTTTCTATAGAGTTCCAGTGACTCAAGATGCATCAGCTAGTGCTTATCAATTTATGAGTTACTTTTTGCTTAACCCAGAACTGGGTATGGAAACAAATCTTATTACGCACTCTAACTATAATGATAATCTATTTGATTTATACGAAATATTGCAGTCTCAATTGCAAGGATTCCTTTCTAAAGATTGGATGGTGATAAGTATGAAATCATTAAATCAGGTTTAACGAGAAAGCTAGTGAAACGACTATATATGCCATTGATATACAGTAAGAGTATAATAGCAATGTCTCATGATATTAGTGATGTTTATGGTTCATTGCTAAGTTATAAGGATTACTATCCTATAGCAAAATTATGTTTTCAATTTTGGAAATGCAAATATGCGGGTATATATGATCTCATGAGGTTGATTAACCTAATCGGTTGGTTATGTTCTTTCTGGAAGAGACCAGTATTCTATAGTATTAGAGTATTTCACAACAGTTCAGAACCATATTCGTAGCGAGAAAGTAGAAATTCTGGTTTATAAGAAAAAAGGAATAAGGGGGCATAGGGTAACTCTTCGAATTCCTACATTGGATAGGGATACGCGCAAGGCCAACTTTATTCATCAGAAGGATGCCTTAATAGCAATTAATGTAGTCGATTCATTAAATGAATGTCCAGTATACACATTACACGATAATTTCATAACAACAGCAGTTCACGCGAGGAGAATTCCCAATTTGTATTTAAAACAATTTATTCAAATGGGTGACCCACTTAAAATAATCAATTCCTTTATTCTAGAAAATCTAATCTTTGATAAGAAAAAGTGGTCGATTAATCAAGAATCTCCTATTCCAAGTGATGATCTTAGAAATATTTTAAAATCTCAGGATCAAAAGGTTTTGAGTAAGAATGAGACTCAAATATGGGACAACAAAATAGATGAAATAGTGAGTTGTTACGATGCCTATGTAAATACCATTGGTGGTATGAGTCATGCTCAGAAAGTCAGAAGTCGAAAGAATTTAAGGAGCACTTGACATTTAACACGATTAGTATAAATAATAATAGCGTGCACTATTAAGATGAAACATATGGGCATAAAACATTACACATCTTCTTATTTTGATAAGAAGGATTCAGTTGTCTATTCGATAGAAATGTTCCATGGATATTTGAACCGTTTAAAGCATTTAATAGAAAAGGAATCAATAACGAATCCTTATTTAGGATTAAGAATCCCAGAAGTGTTATTTAAAGAGCCTTACATTCTATGTGGGGACTATGAAATGATAGCATTGTTAGTAATGCAACTGTTAATGAAGTATGCTTACATTAGAGTGTTTAAGTATGGTAAGTTTACACTAGGTTATAGAATGAAAATAACAAATGGTAATGTATCAATCCATACAAGAGATGCATCGTATATGCTTGGTAAGGCAATATCTTTAAATGACTCTAATGGACTAATGGTAATGCATTTCCTGACATTCATGTCTATAATGGGATAATGAGAATAATATCTAAAAAAGCGGAGGATTACGAGGATTATTTGCTAGAAGGTATATTCCTTCGACTGTATCTGGTAGATATGGAGGAAAAAGAGTTATCTCTTAGCACCGATGAAATAAATAGTAAGATTTGGGAATTAATCAATTCTGTCATAGTAGGCTCAACCCCAGAAGTGAAATCTGTCAGTTATCCCACTCATATACCAGCACTCAAAGCAAGTAATAAGGAAAGGCGTGCTTTCATTGTAGCCGATACGGAGACAATTCTAATAAATGATGTTCATGTACCTTACGCTGCAGGATTCTTAGTTGTTAATCCCGGTGACGATGTTAGTATCAAGCCAGATTATGAACTGGAAAGTTATTTCAGTGAAGATACCTTATTTTTCATACCAGAATTTGAAGATCGTAGTAATCAAATGTTGTTCTACTTTCTAGAGCGTTTAGCCATGGTAGCATTGAAAGAAAAGATTGGCAATGTCTACTTCCATAACTTTTCCCGATTCGATGGTATAATATACCTTCAATATTATGCTTTACATAGGGATGATTACTATATCAAACCTCTAATGAGGAACCATAAACTTTACAAGTTAGAAGTGTATCGGAATAAGAAACGTGTGTTCAGTCTAAGAGATTCCTTAACTCTTGTTCCATCAAGTCTAGCAACATTGGCTAAGGCTCTATGGCTCATGACGAATTGCGGGTGTCAACTCTTAAGAATCAGAGATCTTTATTGTTGGATTATATGAAACAGGATATTCGTTTGTTAGGTGGTGTTATGCAGAAGGCTCAAGAAATTTATTGGACTCAGTTCAAAGTGGATCTAACAAATTGCTTGACATTGTCATCGCTAATATTTCGTATGAACTATTACGATCCTAATAGTTTCCCTATCCATATACAAGTAAGAACGAAGATGGATTCATTCGTAGTGGTTACTATGGTGGTCATTCTGATGTGTATAAGCCATTAGATTACAATTTGTACTACTATGACGTTAACCAGTCTGGCATAGTAATTTAGAAGGCCAGGAATTGTCAAACTTGTTTGGATTTATTGAGGCTTATGTAGAATGTCCTAGTACAATAACTAAACCTTTCTTACCCTATAAGGATGAAAAGGAAACTTTACTATTCCCAACAGGTCAATTCGTGGGTGTGTATTTTAGCAAGGGTGAACTAGTGTTAAACACCCCCCCAGATGAGCCAATCAGGATTCCTCCTAGATGGGGAATTAGGGTCTCCCCCTAAATACACACACAAAAAAAAGTCAAATTGGGTTGACCGAATTTTTTTTTTGTGTATTTGGGGGGAGACCCTAATTTCCCATCTAGTGGGGGGTAATATTGGTTAACCCCTTTTAGCAAAGAATTGGTTTATGCGCAGAACTTGGGTTACAAGATATTCCCACTACGGGGAGCCTAGTCCTTTCGACAGCTTTGTGTCATCCCTCTACGAGAAAAGACTCGAAGGTAAGAAAAATGGTAATGAATCAATGTCATATGGGTATAAGATAATAATGAACTCTCTGTACGGTAGATTTGGTATAAATCCTAAAAGTACATTAACAGAGATACGCAATAGAGAAAGCTATGACTATTTGACACAAAATACATAATTTACCATAGCTAACAAGCTGAGCGATCAATGCTATATAGTATGTTATATTAGCCAAACAGGAAATGTTATCGACACAGACTGGAATCCTCCTAAGCAATCTGCTGTTCAAATGTCCGCAGCTATTATAGCTTATTCTCGTATTCATATGTACAAATACATTTCTGGATCTGACTATTACTACACTGATACTGACTCCACAATTCTAGGAAGTCCTCTTCCAGAAGATGAAATCTCTTCCATTTTATTGGGAAAATTGAAGTTAGAAAACATTATTTCTAAAGGTATCTTCTTAGCACCTAAGAGTTATTACTTAGAAACTCCAAAAGATGATCTAATTATTAAGCACAAGGGTGCAGCTAAAAACATGGTTAATGAGGAATGGTTTGAGAAACAATACGCTGATCCGTCTCGAACTGAGCTGATCAACGTGGAATCTAACTTCAGAATTGAATGGAATAACCTTCAAATTATAAAAAAGGATTTCCTTGTAAGACTTGGAATCAAAATGGGTAACAAAAGGGAACCAGTCTTTGATAAGAACAAGGGTGAACTAGTGTTACCCCCTACTAGATGAGCCAATTAGGATTCTCTCTCTCTCTCTCCCCCAACACTAGATGAGAAATTAGGGTCTCCCCCCTAATTACACAAAAAAAAAATGGTCAACCCAATTTGACTTTTTTTTTGTGTGTATTTAGGGGGGAGGCCCTAATTTCCCATCTAGTAGAGGGGAAATCCTAATTGGCTCATCTAGTGGGGGGGTAATATTGGTTAACCCTAAGAACAATGTTTGGGTAGATACACAACCTAAAAATGTAATAGACTTCGGTGGTCAAGAAAGCTCTATTCTAAAAATCATCAATAATGAAAATATCCTTCTGAAGGAGAAAATTAATGCACTGACTAATGATAGTCTTAAGTCTGAACTTGAGAAAGAGATGAAAGAAAAAGCGAAACCTGAAGAGAGAAAATCGAAAAAGAAAGCGAAACCTGAAGAGGAAACTGTGAAGCGGTCTGATAAGCAAGAGAAAACAACATCACAGAAAGAAATAACTGAATCTAAAACAGAGAAACCGAAGATCAAAAAGAATCATAAAAAGGGATTAGAGAAAACTGAAGAAACGAATCCTATGACTAAAGAGACTACCAAATTACAGATACCAGTGATCCCACCTCAAGAAACGAATCCTATGACTACCAAATTACAGATACCAGTGATCCCACCTCAAGAAACTACAGGACAACCTATGCAGGGATTAGAGCAAGCTAACCCTATTACTGAAGACAGAACTACAATACCTAACCCGGGATTAGAGAAGCCAGTGAGGCCTCCTATTACTGAAGACAGAACAGATATACCTAAGCAAAGGCGAGCTAACCCGGGATTAGAGAAACAAGAAACGAATCCTATGACTGAAGACAGAACATAAATACCTAAGCAAGGATTAGAGAAGAAACAAGATACGAATCCTAAAGATCAACCGGGAATCCTAAGCAAGCTAACCCGGGATTAGAGAAACAAGAAACGAATCCTATGACTAAAAATACAGCCGGGAAACCTAAGCAAGGATTAGAGAAACCTGTGCCTCAAGAAACTACTGGACAACCTACTCTATACAATCACAAAACAAAAGCTATGAATAACAATTCAAAAAGAAAGAAGAAAAGAAGAAACTTTAAGAAGAAAAGAAAACCTCCAGATTGATATATAGAATCAATATAACTAGAGAAAATGCCTTGACTTAGATCTATAGACCATATCTCCTTAGTTCAATCTTACGTTTTAGGACTCTGACGATAGTTACCTTACGGCACCCTAAAGACAGGCATTCGGCTGTAGTCAAGTTGGCCTTTTAGAGCATCCGCCAGGCTTGAGCTGGTATCATAACCTAGTCTTCTGCCTTTAAACGAATCCTAACAACGCTTAGAAAGGGTCAATTTGCAGTTAAAATCTGACTTGGTTATAGCATTTAGTTGAGAATCAAGAATATGCTTACTTCCAAGGGAGAGAGAGATCTTAGACCAGACTCAAGAATGGATTGAGTCCCACCAATCTATTTGTACTCGAGCTATCTGCATATAAACGAAACTATATAGGAACGATGCGAGCCGGGTCGTCGAGCAAGTGTTGGTGCAGACTTTCCTAGTGACTGATCGAAGAACCATCCCGCGGAGGAGCTTCCTTCTCTTGAAGAAAGACGACCTTCTATCAGAGAGAGTAGATCGGGCCCGAGCTTCTTTGGAGAGAAAGACTCGATATTGGTTGACTGACTGAAGAAGAGGGAGGATCCTCTTTCAACTCTTCCATCACCATCCATAACATGCATTGTGGTCGCGATAGAATACCTTCCTGGGGTACCTTCCTTCGTTCAATCCAACCAATGGAATGGTTTTCTATTTCTATTAATAAAAAGGGGGCTTTGCTGACAGATAGATGGCGCGAGTTTTCTAAAAGAGTGTGGAAGATCCTAGGTAAGGGTAAGGCTTTCACCTTGCACATCCCATTTCAGTACGTTGCCTGATTCTCTCTTCATTGGCTTAGTCAGCCGGGGCTTCTTCCACTTCAAGGCCCTAAGAATGAATATCCCATCCAGTTGACGAGACACTAATGACCTAAAGTAGCCAAAGCTCATGGAAAAAGGAGTTCTTGCCACCCTCTTTGGTACTGCTTTTTACTAATTCCCAGATGAGACTCTTTCCCAAGAGCCCACAGAGAAGCTAATGGCCAGACAAATAGCTTAGTTGCAGGAAGATTCCCCAACTGAGGTACAATAGGTCTCAGGATCATCCGATCTATGAGAATCTCTCGGAAAGCTCTCGTCGACTCAACCGATCAATAGAAGGACCACCTCTTAGAGGAGCCTCTTCTAGTTCTTGCATGACGATCCCTTCCCCTTTCTTCACATCAAGGGATAGAAAGGAATAAGATTGACGCCTGATTAGATTATTATATCGAAAGACAACTATTCTAGGAAGGTTAGCACTATCCCGAAAACAGCCTACTTGAATTGAATAAGGTAGAGTCAGATTGAAGGTGCAGATGAAGAAGAGGATGAGCTTGTAATATAGCAAGACCTAATTCCAAACCGGTTCATTCTCTTTTCTTTTTCCATTTCCCTCATCAACTGGGAGTTTCCAGCGCTTTCTTAGCAGCCCCGGACTGAAAAAAAAAAACACATTGGAACTTTAAGTTTCAGAGCAGTCCCACTAGGTTCCCCAATACGCAAGTCCTGGATACGTGTCCGGCTGGGAAGGTTCTTTTCTATACACCAGTCAGCCTACTGGCTCGGGAGGAAGCACTCCTCGGACAAGTACTACACTGATAGGACTGCCTGGACAGCTAAAGGATGAACTCAAAAGTTTCCCATTGGATAAGATAGAGCTAATTCTGTATTTCCCTCAAAAACCATTTTCTACATCAAGAGAAGGTGGTTTATAGAAAGAATAATGCCAGTCGATGAGACTGACCGCTGGGACAGATCTTATTTGAAAGAAAGTTAGCAACCGTTGGCTTACAGGACCGAGACTGTGCTACTGGACTGGCTGACTGGGTTGGCTACTCTCTGCGCTACCAGAAGAAGAAAGGAATTGAAGACCAAGCATGGTTTTTTACTTATCCACCAAGGGAGGAAGCAGGAAGAGTTCATCGACCAAGTGGAGCAGATCAGATAGAGCTTCGGGTCGGTCCTCAACTTTCAATATTTGGCAAGGTTATAAACTTCAAAACCAACTTTAGGAGCATCGATGGGGGCAAAGATCAGAGTCACCCTAAACTACAGAAGGCATGGAACAATAGATAGGGCACAGAAAACGGGGAAAGCAACTACGCCACATCAAACGGCTTGACTTTCCTCTCCTCCACTAAGTAGAGGAAAGAAAAGAAAGTGCCCACCATCGGTTCGATGATTCAGTCAACTCGACTTAGCCGCTAACGAGGCATAAAGAAAGGGACAAAATCCCCGGGCCGCACCAACATTATTGACCACGCCAATAATGGAAATAGAAGCAAAGCGTACCTTATGTTCCACAATACTCAACCAGTCTGGACGGATTGTTCGACAATGTTAGCGTAGCATATTCCGCGAATTATCATTACACGTTATTCCAAAAGAGAATAATGCTAGTTTTTGGTTCTAAGTTGCTCTCAGCCGTTGGCTAAATCGGCCCTGCTTTGCCGCGAAGCTCACCGCATCTGATTCGTTCACAGCCCCGGGAGGCGAAGTTGACTAAAGAAAAACATCGGTTGGAACACCCTCATGTCATGTTTGTACCTTTGATAACAAAGTCGCGTTAAAACGATGTATTTTCTTTTTACTGTTTTAGCTCACGCCAGAAAGAGAATAAGAGAAGAAATCCTACGGAGCTAAGGGGTCAACAAGGCTACGTCAGCCAGGGGAACGGGGGGCTTCACTTTTCTTGTTCAAGCTGGGAGTGTGGGCCTCAGAGATAGAGATCTTAGGCCTAGTTGGATAGAAGAGATCAGCTCCGACCTAAAGGCATTTTGCGAGGATTGGAAAAGCGGTATCGAAAGTGCTCATCTTCCTTCTCGAGGATTTAGCGATTTGATCCAGATAAATCACACGATAGCCCTTAGTGCGCGATCCCCTACACGAGGCCCCGAAATAGCGAGACAGCACACGCTTTTAGCCTTCTAGCGACTCCGAGTCCAGGCTTTTGAAATCATCCGTCTTTGCTCTACTAGCATAATACCAATCAAACAAGATTTGAATTCGTTTGCAACACGGAAATAACCGAAATATGTCTATCAAATAGCGAGAGGAACCCACTTTCCTCTCCCCAGTACCATAGTTGGCCACCGGGGCCTCATTCTAGGGCCATTATCTCTTTATCTATAAGCCCAAACTAAATCCAATCCGAAATGAGCTAATAGAGCAAGAAAAAAGGAGTTGATATGAAAATCAAGATATGATAAGGCTTATTTCACTCTTCAAATGATCACTTTCCATTATCTTATTTCTCCTAAAAATGTTATGTCTCTAAACTTTTCTAGAATATGATTAACATCAGGTATAGCGGTCTCATTCAATAATACAGCAATAAGGATAGCACCGACCATAGTAGCCAATGCTAGAGTGAAGACTGTAGGAGGAAGAGGCTCAGTATCTTTCCCCATTGCAACATGTGCTTCATTTTTTATTATAGCCAACTCGCGTTTCATCTCCGTTTGAAACTTCTCTTTTTCAAAGTCATTTTGAAGTTGGTCGTGAAACACTCCATTGAAATGTGGAAAGCCGAATGTTCTTAGCCTACCCTCAGCAGCGTCCTTGAACAGGCGAGCATATTCCGTAGAAAATGAATTCCTAGGAATTGTAAGTTGTATCTCTGGTACTAACATCCACCATACTGAAAACCCAGTTAACAGAGATAGTAAAAGAGGGATTGTGGTGGGTGTATGGACTATGGAACTGCTAGAACTCGGTCTATTTAGAGGATCAAATTCCTTGTAACCATCTTGCTGTATTTTATTAAACAAGACATTTGTCATCTCACTTAAGTGATGGGATCCGATAGGTGCATCAATAGGGCTTTGCCGATGGGCTGGTGGTTGTAGGGTTGGATGCCCCACGTCAAGCTTGATACCTTGCAAGCCGAAAGGTAGTTGGGGTGCCTTTACCGCCGCATCTATTGGCTGAGTCTTATTTGTTTTTAACCAAGCTATAACAGGGTTGGTCTGTGTAGACCTTTGTGGGTTGTAAGAAAGAGACGAGGGATATGAAACGCTAGAAGATGGAGACTGTGGATGACGCGAACCTAGCAGTGGAGACATATGAGCTTTGAATAAAGAAATAGACATGATAATAGAATCAGATAATTCACCGGCTTATTAAGAACTAAGTCAACAAATAGCACTATTAGAATCATTCTCGGGGCATACCCCAGAAAGAATTTGGGAATATGAATTTGAGTTAGTAAACATAATCTTTCTTTTATCTCCTCAGCTATGCGACTAGATACCCGATCTTATTGGTGAAATCCATATACTGGTGCCACGACTCTCCTTTGGACCCACTGCCGATCCCAGCGTTCTATCACAGGCTTCAGAATCTCAGGGGCATGATCAGGTGGTTGTTGGTAATTGTAACATCACTCACGGTAGCAATAGAGAAGTAATAAACTCACTATTTGTTTTGTTAATAAACTATTGATTTGTTTAGGAAGAATTTCTAAGACTCACATCGTTGGACTTGAACACTAACCCAATTCTATTGATTCCCAGAACTGGTAAATCAAACTCCAGCTATATTGGATTCTCTATTAGATACTGATTCGACCTGTTAAACTGAACTACTGGTGAGCAGCGATAATAAGAAGCTTCCATCTGCACTATTGCATTTTCTTAAGAAGGAGATAAAGGAGAAAAGCGGCTTTGAATGCATTCTTATAATACTTCAATCTTAAAAGAGTATTGGCGCTATTATCATACTGCCCAATTGCTGTTTTCAGAAATCCATATATCCACATAATTAATTTGATTTCTTTTCTGACTTTAAGAAAGAAGTATAGTATAATGAACATATATCACTTCACTTCTAGGCTGGAATAGAAACAAGGTATCGGTTTATCCTACTTCATCTTGTTTCATCAGTATCTCTAAACCAGTAGTTTCTTCATTAATAGGATAAATGACGCGTTCTAATGTAACTTTCAACCCTCCGGAATCTCTTTTACCCAATTCCTTCCTTCATGGCAGGCAGTGAACTCAAGAACACCGGCCCGTTCTGAACACTAGATCGAAGTAAGCAAAAACTAGAAAAAGAGAATCATCTAATATGCAAAGTAAGAGGCCTTATCCGAAAGAAGCGGCAAAGGAAGCGAACGTTGACTCTATTCTCTCAATGTATACTCCTGGCTTAGCTACAGGAATGATTAGCTGACTTCTAGAAAGAAGTGAAGGATGTTCTATTCCGATACCTTTTCTACTGCTTCCGAATCATAGAATTCCTTCTCGAACCCCTTTTTGTGCCCGCCCACTTACCCTTCAATCATATCTTTTGAGTCTCTCCTTTGCGTCAGTTAATGATTCTATTTTCTTAGAGGTTGAATAAGATCTGTTGATTGCTAACACCGACCGCAAGCCTCACTTTCTTGCTGGGAATGACCTTATAACCTCAGACATATACACGGGATCGAACGACCTAGGACAAGTAGTCTCATTCCTCATCCCCCCCTTATATATCTATTTTATGTGTGACAACTGAATTCATCATAATTACAATCAGGGTTGCGATCATTGCTATGGCTAAAGCCTTGGTTCTCCCCTTGACTTTAGCTTCTTCTGAGCCCCCCAACTCCAAGCTTTTTTGATGGAAATCCTCAGCTGTTTGATTATGCACCGGATTCTCTATACATATGATACCATCCATCGCATTTAGCGGATTCATCCCATAATGCTCCATCACCATCTTTAGGATTTTGATTTTCTCTGGTTGTAAGATCAGAGTGGGGTCAACTTCAAGGAGAATCATCGGGGCAATTTCCCATAAAGCAATGAAACCTATCACAAATGAAAGATTAAGAAAGACTTCGAACGAGTACTTGGGGGGTGAGTTCATGATATCTATTACATGAAAGTAAATAATGTCCGATAGACCCCCGTTTGGATCCCTCTGACAGTACCTCGATTTACTACACCTGGGAATGATTAAGCTACTCATCATATTACCAGGTTTCCACCTCTTAGTTACAATAGAATACCTTCGTAACAATTTCTTTCCCATGTTAACACCCTGCACCCTATCCAGCAAAGTATTGTACCACTTCTTGGCATGCCACTGCATGCTAACGCAATCCATTGAGCTGTTAGCTCTTATCCTCATACTATTGCTCCCCCTTCTTACATTCAATGGTAACATATTCCAATCTATGCAAACGATTGGAAATGTGTTCGAGAATTGAAGGTTTCTATATAGTTCCAGTGACTCAAGATGCATCAGCTAGTGCTTATCAATTTATGAGTTACTTTTTGCTTAACCCAAAACTGGGTATGGAAACAAATCTTATTACGCACTCTAACTATAATGATAATCTATTTGATTTATATGAAATATTGCAGTCTCAATTGCAAGAATTCCTTTCTAAAGAATTGGATAGTGATAAGTATGAAATCATTAAATCAGGTTTAACGAGAAAGCTAGTGAAACAACTATATATGCCATTGATATACGGTAAGAGTATAATAGCAATGTCTCATGATATTAGTGATGTTTATGGTTCATTGCTAAGTTATAAGGAATACTATCCTATAGCAAAATTATGTTTTCAATTTTGGAAATGCAAATATGCGGGTATATATGATCTCATGAGGTTGATTAACCTAATCCGTTGGTTATACTTCCTTAAACTTTAATAGCACAGGATCACGGTGATAATTCCTCATTATCTCAAAGATCTTTCTTTATATAGATTTTGATTTTACAAAATCACAAAGTGGTCTGCACCCAACACATACAAAGAAAACCACTAAGTACCTGCACCCAGTTTAGATCTCATCGGAACAATATATTAATTCTACCAATCAGAGGAAGAAGCTTTCTAGATTCAAAGGAAGTAAACCAGATAATAAAGTTCGGTGATTTAGAATTAAGAACTAAAATATGGTGCCTATCAACATAGAAACAAAATCTTAAAGTAAAGGAACAGACATTATGGCAATTTAATTTTAATATCTGTCATTAAACAAATGTCTCAGAAAACTGGAAACCATGACATATACATTACCTCCTGTAGAACTCAGTTGCAGATCGCGATCCATTGTAGCACACAAAATACAGCAAGACCAAAATCAATATGTCTACCATAGTTAAGAAACCTTTCAATTTACAAAGCTATATTGAAAATGGATATATATTTCACAGAGCACCGGAGGAAAAAAAAACAGCTTTATTCAACACTTCCAGGGTTCTCATACCGATGAAGTTTGCTCATTAAAGGGGGGGAAATGACAGGTAATCTACAGAACTACAACTTGTAAAGATGAGTTTGAAGACCTTTAAAGCACAATAAAATTAAGTTTCTAAACATATATGCCAAACTACAAATTATCCATTTAATGTTGGAAATTAGGGTTAACATAACAGATAGTAAAACACGTCAAATCCGATAATACATAAAAGGATACTAAAAATATAGCGCTCCCACCAATCCAACATGTAAAGCCCAAAAGTGACATTGTAAAGGTAGATCTTGCGCTGAACCCAGTTCATTGCTTTAAAATTAAACAGAAAAGTGAATAATCACTTGACCTGTCAAAGAAAAAGGATTACATGAGTATTTGAGTTGGCATAGTAGCCGTGTGAGTGTGGAATATGTTTGTGGACAAGTTCGCATAAGGAAAAACCGTGTGTGTGTGGAATATGTTTGTGACTGGGAAAAGAAAATCAGTCAAACTTTAAATAAATCATAAGACCAAAAGATAAAATATGATAAGCACTAACAATGCACAACAGGGGTAGAATTTCACAACCAAACATTAGTTATTTTAAGATCACATTCACAGCTGATTGTATAAAGATCGAACTTGCAGCTGATTGATGAAATAATGGAAGGGATAAAACAATATCCCCTTAAATAAGCCAAGGAGTCAACTAAAACATTGTTATAAACTTAAAATGACCATTAGTTGGACATCCTGAGTAACCTCATAATTCCGCAAAATATCAATGTGTAGTAATTGTTGATACATAGCATCTTCGAGCCACCCATCATCAAGAAACAGTGAAAGCTAGTACACTAGATAAATTTCTTTGAAGGCATCTGATCAGACAATGGGCTAGTGTGCTCAATACTGCAGACCTAATTTTACAACCCAGTTTAAAGGAAAACGGCATGAACTTGTCACCTGAATCAGGACCAATGATGAGAGGTGAACTTTAATTGGTGTCAAGTTCAATTAAGAAAGGAAAATAAAATAAGGAAGGAGAACTGGGATTCGTGATAAGAAGAGAAGAAGAAACGTAACTGCGTCAAACTGGGAAGGGAGAAGAAGTTGTGGGGCGGAGAGAATGGAGACACACAGTAAAATACCTTTTAGCCTCCTACCCAAAACTCCTAACGTTGGTCAACAAACATCACACGGGTGCTTATAAATTTTATCTTTTTGGCTCCGTAAAATTATTTCATTAGTAATATAAAGCAGGATAAGAAGGCCTACAAGAGAAACAGGAAAACAAAACAACCCTACGAATCCCAGAAATACAATCACAGTGCTTAGAATCACTACGGTACCATACAACATAGAGCGAACAAGTAAGGGGGGGGGGGCCAAGAGAAGAGGAGAAAGACTGGCGGAGGTGTGGGCTGTGAAGAAGAGAGGAGAAGTGTGAGTGAACGGCGAGGAAGTGAAAACAGAGGCCTAATGCTTGAAAAGACGAACGGAGGCGACGGAGAGCAAGAGAAGAATATGGAAGATGGCGATAGAAGGGAGAGCAGCAAAATGGAGAAGTGTAAAAAAAAGACAAACATGATGTGAACGATACAACTGAAAGTTTATTATTATGTGTCTTTTAAAGATTTGTTGAGATCAAAACAAGACAGGACATCAAGTAATCAAAGAATTAAGGACACGTACACTTCCTCCACACAATCTTCTCTAAGACATGTCTACATGTCTAACTGTCATGGTGGTCCATACTTACCACACCAACCTATGGTCTGTAACCAGGAACAGAAGCAGAAAGTACAAAGCATTTTAAGAAGGGTTACTCAATCAAGCAAAACGAGGACTGTTTCTTTAAAGGTGACTAGGCTCATCTTTTTTTAATTTGAAACAATAAGTAAGTGACTAGATTAAATCACTATACTAGCACACCGATATGCAGTGAGCAAATAGAATTGCCCATAGTTTGCAAACCTGAAGAACTAATAAGCACAAACATACTACTAAGCATACACCCACACATATTTTTCATTGTTACTGTTTATTATCTTTGACTTGTAAAGTTTAATTTTCTTTATAACTAAAAGATCACAGTAAAGTTATAACAAAAACTATTGAACCCCCCCAACACACACACACACCAAACAAAATCTACAAAGAATAAATCATTCATTCTTAACAGCTTCACCTTAACATAAATGAATCAAATGCACTGAAAAAGTACAAACAGCAAGCAGGTAACAAATAGAAGTGTTTGCCTAGTCTACGAATAACTCAAAACAAGGCATTCAACAAAATATGAAGTGATTCAACCCAAAGAGAATAGCAGAAAACCCACAAACCAGATTAAAATTATAAAGAGAAGCTAAAAATATGAAAAAGAATAGTTAGGGGAGGACTTAGCCCCATCTTACTAAAGTGTGGACCTTGTGTTTTTTTCGTCCATCCAATCTTTCTTAATTCGCTCAAACATTCTGCATTACAACAATGCACTTATGGTATGTTTATAATTAAGGAATTTGAGACAAAAATAAGCATAAAAGTTAACCTACCCATGAGGAGGGAGGGGGCTTCTAATTTATATACCCTTGCGAACAATCCCGAACTGGACAACTCAAGTTCCAATCATCTAGATTGGTCCTCGAACAGGCACATGGATTACATCAATGAGCTGATCATACGATTAGTACATCAACCAAGCTCTTGTCAATAGAGACAACATTATCTCAACTGATTCTCAAGCACTTGGATATGCAATTTGTAATTGCATATCAAATACACAGACTAGAAAAATTGCTTATCAAATACATACACAAGAAAAAAATAGTTCCTAATAAATTAAGTATGCAAGGCATGACAGATTGCTCGATTGCTACGAGTTAACAATAAACCAGTTTCAGTTCGTAGCATAAAAAATATCTACAGTAACATGGTGTTAGTGAATCGATTTGGAGAATAAGGTTTGACGAGGTATTTCTATATATCATTTGTAGCCTTTGACATGAGGTCACCAAATAAATCATGCAATAAAGCCAAAAAAAAATAACTAGAGAATACACCTGACATGGTATCTTACATGATGATCCTAAGTTATTGTGAATGGTGAGATTCCATTTGACCCTTACCAACACCTCATGAATGACAAAAGGCATAAACCAAAAAAAAACCCCTCATATACCATTCCGTTTTTGAGTTATTCAATCACTAGGTGACCATTTCTCAAAAGCAAGTAGACATAAAAGACCTTAAATAAAATAAACTTTATACAAAACTTCAGTATACTATACAAAGCAAAGCAAGCAATAATCTTAAACACAATTAAATCTGCAAAACTCGTCACTAAACCCAACAAATCATATAAGATGAAAATCCAAACAGTAAATAATAATGAATAAATGGAAGAGAAAGAGAGAGAGTACATCCGTAGTACTCCACTCAAATCCCTAAAAACAGTTAAAGTAATCAGAGCACAACACAAGTGGGACACGTTCATTAAGAACCAAGATAATAAAACTCATGCACCATCACATACACAAAAAAATAGTCTCATGCACCATCACATACACAAAAAATAGTCCTGAACTATATGCTATCAATACTGCTCTCGATACGGATTTGTTGAAAACAGAACAAAACAGTCCACCGCCGAGTTTAAAGGGTGTTGCTATTCTCTGGGTGGGAAAAAATTGGATTCCAAACTTGTTCAGATCTCTACTCATTTTAAGGTAGTTGAATGAAAAATTCGAAGCTGTTAAAACGTTATCGCTTTTTTTAGACCGTGACTAGCTTATAGCTTGAAATTAAAGAGGAAATGAAAAAGTGAAATCACAAAATATTCATGTTTTTTTATTAACAAACATCACCGACTAACATCACTATGAAAAACAGAGATCGATCAGTCAATGAAATCACTTTATGAATCTAAATGCTTACTATAACAGAATTTGACTTTGAATCAATCAAATCAAGAAAAGAAAACACAAATAGATCTAATTTTCATCATCATCATCAAACTTATTACTAATAATCAAATCAAACAACTAATATATCCATAAAGGATGCATCTTTGACCCAATAATAATAATTCAAAGTGTAACCAACCCCACGACATAAAACGCAAATTTGTAATAAATCAGTACATAAATTTGTTACCTTAAGCGAACCCTCCGCAAAGCTTGCTTGAAATTTGAGGCGAATTTATACCAAATTGTACCTTAGAAATCAAAAAGCAAATAACTCAGAGTTAAAATCACAACCAAAAACAGATTGTTGAAGATGAGAGAAGAGAAGGCGGAGAACAAAAGAATGAGAGAGGACGAATTACCAAAATAATAGCACGATTTTTTTTGGGTGAAACTGTGTTTTTTAGATGGGCGAAACTGTTGGAGACTTGGGGAAGAAGAACTAACGAATAGGCCCGATATGTTGATGTAATATTTCTTTATATCAAGACTAGCTTGTGCCTTCCTTTATATTATGGAGATGTACACGGAGACGGAGATGGAGATGTACACGGAGATGGAGAGTGATAGTGTTATGTTTCAATTTCATTATTTATTTTTTATTTATATGGTCTTGGTAATCTCACATATGGGCATATTGAACTACGGGCCAGGTAAAACGTTTTCTCTTTAAACTCTATATTTTTGAATTTAGAATTGTATCTTCTAATAATACTGTATACCACTATACCCATTCATCTTATTTGTTTGCAGAATGACTTTGTTAAGGCCTTTGGTGATGATGCGTAATAAGGCAGCAGCAACAACTAGTGGGAATCTATACGCTGAACGCAATTTCTCCTCTCATCTCCTGAGACAACACAATAAAAATTCTTTTTTGATAACTAGGATTCACCATCCCTCTCAACTTCCTTGGAAGATGCAGAAGCGCTCTTTCACTGATGGTTTATTCGGTGGAAAAGTTGTGGAAGCTTTTTCCTGGTACCCCTTCTTGAGGTCTAATACGGCAATAACGCTTTACTCCACCGTGGCTGCTGGAGGTCTAGTCTGGAAGTGGATGGGATGGGGTCGTGCCCTCCTGAGGTTTCATCCTAAAGGGGACTACAAGCTTGCATCATCCATATTCAGAGAGGATTCCTACTTTGTCTCTTTGCTCTTTTCGTTTTTAAAGAGTCTTAAAATTCTTGCTAGAGCTATTTATCTCTATTCTGTTTACACCAGCGATAGCCATGGCACCTTTTGCAAATTATTTTGGTCCTCAGTATAGGAAAGTATGGTTAAACTTTGTCTATGCTGATTTAGAGAAAGCAGGTCCTGTCTTCAAAAAATGGGGCCAGTGGGCAGCTACAAGACGAGATCTCTTCCCCACTGATCTATGCATTGAGCTCTCAAAGCTTCAAACTATAAAAGCCCCAGAGCATAGATTTGACTATACAAAAGAGACTGTTGAGAAGGCATTTTGGCGCAACCTTCTCGACATTTTTGAAGATTTTGAAGAGGCACCTGTAGGATCCGGACATGTTACTCAAGTGCATCGAGCTACTTTACGATGTCATAATCCAAGTAAAGAGGAGAAGCCCCGTGTGGTTGCTGTAAAAGTTAGGCATCCTGGTGTTAATGAATTGGTTATGATGGATTTGTCAATTGTTAGTTTTTTTGCCAAAATTTTGAGTTGGATTATCCCTACAACTACATTTAAGTGGTCCAGGTTTGATGAAACTTTACATAAGTTTGCAGTTTTTATGGGTTCTCAAGTTGATCTTTCAAGGAAAGCTGAGGTTTTGAGCTGTTTCCATCATAGTTTGAATGGTTGTTTCTATTTGGCTAGCCCAGAGCCTCTATATCCTCTTGTGCATCCTGATGTCTTGGTAGAGACTTTTGAGGAAGGGGAAAGCCTTGCACGCCTTATTCAGAGTGATTGCAGTTTGAATCCTAGTTCTAAAGTGAGGGACAATATTGTTCATGATGGGTCGCGTTTGATGTGCAAGATGTTTCTGGTAAAATATGCTTATACTTTACTCTAAAATAGGTGTACATCTGCATCTTATTATTTCCTTATGTGAAAAGTTAGCAGTTTGCGTGATTTTATTTGCTTCATTGCATATCAGTGAACAAGCAGTGTGGATTTAATAAACCATCTTACGCTTCTAGGTAGTTTCCAATTTGAAACCTTCTAAACTTCATGTACTGTATTACTGTAAACATTGGCATCATCGCAAAGCTGTGTTGCATGGGCTTGTGGAAATGGTTGCCGTGCCCCGAGTAGCGTCAACACCGACATGGACACTGGTATGACACAGATACTGGCATTTGGACTTTTAAAGGAAAAATCCAGTATTTCAAGAAAGAGAGAACTAAGAAAGAGAGAGAAGAGAGGTGAGAAGGTAGATGTTGTGAATAATTAACTGCGGAAACAACGTTACCCACACCAAACAGATCAATCCTACACAAAGATTGATCTTTCTCAATAGACAAGACTTCAACACCCTCCAAGCAATATCCCAACACTTCTCAATATCAAATAACAAGCATATGAAATAAAACAATCAATGTAAAGAAGAACAAACCACAAGACGAGATATATATCGTTGGTTCGGCAATTTTTCCCTACGCCCACATCTGCGAGTTCCAAGCTTTACTAGATGTCCGGAGAACCGCGATTACAAGTCTCTCTCAATTCACTCACAAAGAATGAACACTCAACTCACAAAGAATTGTTCTCTTGTAATCAATCACTCTTTTCTTGGTTTTGGAAAAGTTAAATTTTCCAAAAGATCGATTTTGTTTTATACCAAAACCAAAATTTCGCTGATTCTTAATGCGGCTTCCCACGGAGAAAAAAGCGAGCCGGGCACACTCCTCCCTCTGGTAGGCGCCATGTGTTAAAAACCATGAGCGCTGGTCGCCTTTCTTTGAAGCGAATTCGCGCTTAAATCATCGGAGTCATGAGCGAAGTCGCGCTCACTCGAGCGCTGGCCAGCGGCTCGATCGTGAGAAACAGAAATTTTCTCTACATTCTCCACCTCGGTGAGGTTTTAACACATAAAACCAAGCCGAACACATCCAGCAAGATCACATCCAGTAGGAACACCTCCAGCAAGGAAGACTCGCAGTCAACTGCCCCGAAGGGCTATGCCCACACAGGGCTCTTTCAAACATGTAGGATTTGGAGCAAGTCCAAACAGTGTTGGAACTTAACTCCGGTGACAACTTTCGTCAGCATATCAGCAGGATTGTCATGGGTGTCTACTTTCTCAAGTGCAACATCACCATCCTCAATGACATCCCGTATAAAGTGATAACGGACATCAATATGCTTGGTCCGACCATGATGAACTTGGTTCTTCGCCAAATGAATAGCACTCGACTATCCGCGATACACAAAGAACACCGTTTCGCTTTCAATACCCAAATCACCTAGAAGACCTCGAAGCCATAGTGCCTCTTTCACTACCTCTGCCACTGCCATATACTCTGCCTCAGTAGTAGATAGAGCAACTGTAGCCTAGAGCATAGACCTCCAACTAACCGGTGCGGCATGCATCATAAACACATAACCGATGAGTCGATCGTCGCCTATCTAGATCACCGCAGCATAATCGAATCCACAAACCCATCGACATAACAAGTGCCTCCACCATAAGCTAATCCCACATCCAAGGTACCGCTCAAGTACCTTAGTACCCATTTCACTTGCCTCCCAATCTTTGCTTCCTAGGTTTTGCCATATACACCGCTACAACACTAATCGCACAGGAAATGTGCGGCGCAGTGCATACCATAGCATACATCAAACTACCCACGGCACTTGCATAAGGAACATTAGCCATATGCTTTTGTTCCTCCAATCAACTAGGAGAGAACTTAGGCGAAAGCCTAAAATGCCCAAATTAAAGGTGTAGAAACCGACTTTGCATTCTCCATACCAAATCGTGAAATTACTTTTCGAAGGTATTTCTTCCGAGATACAACTATCCATCGCTTCTTCCTATCTCTCATCAATCTCCATGCCCGATATCTTCTTGGCTCCACCTAAGTCTTTCATCTCAAACTTCGAGCTAAGTTGAGATTTCAACTTGTCTATCTCCACCATGCTTTTGGAAGCAATAAGCATGTCATCCACATAAAGCGGGGAGATAGATGAAGTCATTACCCCACGAAGCCTTCTAAAGTAGACCGCAGTCATACTTACTTGCCGGTGTACTCATGTTGCATCATGAATGTGTCAAAGCGCTTGTACCATTGCACAGGCGATTGCTTTAACCCATACAAAGGACCGATTCAATTTGCATACATGATCTTCTTTCACAAGAACGACAAACCCTTCCGGTTGTCTCATATAGATCTCTTCTTCCAAGTCCCCATGCAAGAAAGCGGTTTTCACATCAAGTTGCTCTAACTCCAAGTTGAAGTGAGCAACTAAACTCAACAACACACGAATGGGCTATGTTTGACCACCGGAAAATACCTCATTGTAGTCGACGCCCTTCATTCGTGAAAACCCTTTTGCTACCACTCTTGCCTTGTACCCGATCTTGTCGGACTCGGGGAAGGACCTCTTTCTTTCCTCGAACACCCATTTGTTTGCCGATAGTCCTTTTGCCCTTTGGCAATAAAACTAGGTCCCATGTGTGATTTTTATCAAGAGATTCCATCTCTGCTTGCATAGCTACCAACCAATCTCTATAATGAGCATCTCTAACGGCTTCCTTGAAGCTATCGCCTCATCATCTTCGATATGTTCAAAGTCATATGCCACTAAATCCACCCCGACCATAGTGTTTCACCGGCTTCTCATGCCCATACTTGTGCACTTCTTTAACTTGTCTCGTGGCTGGGGCCAGCCACTACAAGTTCGCGGATGCTCATGCTTCTTCTTCCCTGTTCTTTGTGTGGTTCCATGATTTGGTACCTCATCATGATCTAACCGGTTATCTGGCGCATCGGACAACTCAAGCTCGGTAGGCTTGAACTTCTATAGACTCACCATTCGCTTGACTACTTCCTCTTCATGAAGATAACACGGAAGTCTCATCAAAGGTAACATCTCTGGACCGACGGGAACTTGTGGTCTTCTAGACACCACAATCTGTATCCCTTTACCCCATTTGTGAAGCCTAAGAATATGGCCTTCTTAGCTCTGGGATCTAGCTTGTTGTCCCTCACATGGTAGTAAGTCACGATCCAAACACTCGCGCAAGATACTATAATCACTGGGTTACTGACCACACCTCATAAGGTGTCCCGCAATCTATAGTCTAATCGGTGACCTATTCATGCAGGTAACACGCCATGGACATTGCATCTGCCCCAATACTCTTTGCCTGGGACGGCATTAGACAATAAACATCTTGCTCTTTCAAGCAAAGTTCTATTCATCCTCTCGCCATTCCATTCTCATTGCGGGGCGCCCCCGATTCCGATTAATGCGGCAATTCCATTTAGACGTAACTCTTGGAAAGGTCCATAGGTATACTCAGCATACCATTGTCGGACCGTAATGTCTTTACCTTCCTATCTCGTGCGATTCTCAACCCTTGCCTTCCACTTCTTAAATGTCTCAAACACTTCATCTTTCGATTTCATCATATACACCCACACATAGCGAGTATGATCATCAATGAATGAGACATAATAGCGGTTACCTCCCTTGAAGCCACCACGGAGGGTCCCCAAACATCCGTATGCACATAATCAAGGATGCCTGTTGTTGTCGATGTGCTTGCTTGACTTGAACTTGACTCTGCATTGCTTCCCATAGACGCAATGCTCACGCACCCCATATACTTGGCTTCTTCAAGTTCTTCAAGAACCCTCGCCAGCCGCAACTTCGGACAAACCCTTTTCACTCATATGCCCTAAACGCGATATGCCACATCTTAGTGCACTTTCGAATCATTACTACATGCACCCACCGCTACATCGCCTATCACCGCATTTACTAATCGAGTATACAAGGTTCCATATTTTTGACCCTTCATAACAACTAAAGAGCCATTAACAATATTTAGGACTCCACCTTCGCCCACAAACTTGTGGCCTTTGGAATCCAAGGTACCAAGAGAAATAAGACTTTTCTTTAGCTCAGGAACATGTCTCACATCGGTTAGAGTCCTCACCATCATACATCTTGACCCGTATAGTTCCAATTCCTACCGTCTTACAAGCAACGTCATTACCCATTAAAACAGAACCACCATCAATGCTCTCATAAGAAGTAAACCACTTTCTATTCGGGCACATATAGGGGTGCAAGTGGATATCCAAATATTCGAATCCGATTCGAATTCGTATTCGAAAAATTGGATATTATCCGAAAATTTCGGATTCGGATTCGGATTCAGATATTTTTTTTATGTCCGAACTGGTTTCGGATATGGATTCGGATACTACCATATCCGCATCCGATAATATCCGATCCGATTTAAAAAATTAATAGTTATTATATATAATTAATTTATTCATTTTTTATTGTATAAAATATTATATAAAATCATAAACTAATAATATAAAACTATAATAACAAAATAATAATAATAAATGACAAATATATATATTTATACTAGTTTTTAAAGTGGTAAAATGAATTATTTAAAGGAAATAAAATTTTAATTAATTTTAATTTTCAGATCGGATATTATCCGATATCCGTTTCGGATATCCGAAATTGGATTCGGATAAATTTTTTAGTATCCGTCGGATTCGGATTCGGATACGGATATCGGTATAAATTTTCGGATTCGGATTCGGATACAGGCATATCCGCATCCGAACCTATCCGTTTGCACCCCTAGGCACATATGATAGGAACATCCGGAATCAAGAATCCACCTCTCGGTCATATAGTCTTGTGTGGATACACAGAGACTGAACTCATCCTCTTCAGAGCCTGAAGCATAATTTGCCTCAAATTTTGCCTTACCTTTCTTCTGACCATCTCTCTTGTTCTCTTTCTTGGTGAGGACAATTACTTTATGTAATGTCCTTTTTCATTGCAATTGTAGATCACATGTTTTAAAGGCTTCTTTGACTTGGACCTAGAATTATCATTACTTGAATAATTACGTTCGCATTTAATTCCTCTTGCCACTAGCCCCCTTGCATCAATGCTATTCTCTACACGTGTCTTCTTCATCAACTCATAAGAAAGAAGTGCACTCTGAACTTCGTCAAGATCGGCGACTTCTCTCGTTCATGAATGTAGTCATTAGATGCTCATAGCTTTACGGCAGGAGAATATTAAACATGCCGCTTGATCCTCATCATCCATCTTCATACCAATATTCAAATAATCCGCTAGGCGTCGACGGAACTCACTAACGTGCTCTTGCATCGTTGAACCATCGACCATCATGTACCGATAAAGACGCTTTCTTAAGGTACATCTTGTTCGGCTCATGCTCTTGGTCATATACATAGACTCTAGTTTGAGCCAAATACCGGCAGCGGTATTTTCTCCCATCACACTTACATGACCTCATTAGCAAGACATAACCGGATTGATGAACAAGCCCCAAGATCGAACTCTTCCCAATCATCATTACTCATACTTCCGCCTTAGATTTAATCCCTTCAAAGCCTTGTGCAAACCTTGTTGGATGAGGATGTCCTTTACTTGGACTTGCCAAATCCCAAAGTTATTCTTCCCATTAAACTTCTCTACTTCAAACCTTTGCGTTTGACATCTTGGGAGCCATCTTTCAAGTTACACACAATAACCCAAAAGAAACGGTTTCACCTCGAATTTAATCAACACCTTGTCTACACAAATTTTAGTACTATACTCAAAATCCTGAGTCGTATACCCCTACGCTCGATACCAATTGTTGTGAATAATTAAGCTGCGGAAACAACGTTACACCAAACGGATCAATCCTACACAAAGATTGATCTTTCTCAATAAACAAAGACTTCAACACCCTCCAAGCAATATCCCAACACTTCGATATCAAATAACAAGCATATGAAATAAAACAATCAATGTAAAGAAGAACAAACCACAAGATTTGAGATATATCGTGGTTCGAATTTCCTACGTCCACATCGCGAGTTCCAAGCTTTACTAGATGTCCGAGATGGCGATTACAAGTCTCTCTCAATTCACTCACAAAGAATGAACACTTTCAACTCACAAAGAATTGTTCTCTTGTAATCACTCTCTTTCTTGGTTTTGGAAAAGTTAAATTTTCGAAGATCGATTTTGTTTTATACCAAAACCAAAATTTCGCTAAGATTCAGAAATGCGAAGCCCACGGAGAAAAAGCTCCGAAGGCTGGCCTCTCCTCTGGCCATTCGCCATGTGTTAAAAACCATGAGCTGGTCGCTTAAATCACTGAGTCATGGCGAGCGAAGTCGCTTTCTTTACTCTGGCCTGGGGCTCTCGATCGTGAGAAACAGAAATTTTCTCTACAGTAGATATTTTCAGAATGCCTCGGGAACTAGATCTAGGGCTTCAATGAAGAAGACAATCAGATTTTCCAATTTTAAAACCATTGATCCAGTAAATGGGGTTTTAATAAATGGGCTGCCTTACACTTGGAGTGTTGGCCTTTAGTAAACTAAGTAAACTCAATTCTTATCTGGTTTTTAGACCTTGCCGTGTTGGAATTGCTGTACTGGAGTCCAAATCCGACACTCGTACCTGTACCATGCAACACAGTCTCGAAGATGTCCATTTGTTGGAGTACATTGGATGGGAGCTGTACTAAGAAAGTGCGCTCAAGTGATTATCACTTTCACGTGTTCCTTGATCATCACAACCTCCTCTTCGTAATTTGCATGTTTGTTTGAAACTTCACGTTGAAGATGCATTTGACGTGAGAGATAAAAGTGCTTATTTATTTTGTGTGTGTGTGTGTCTTAAGGATGTCTGTCTTTAACAATATATTTGTATGCATTCAATTTTGCAGGCGAACAAGTTTATCAATATGGACATGAGTCCTAGAAATATCCTCTTTTCAACAGACAAGGAGAAGCCTCGTTTTGTCGTCCTTGATGTTGGCATGACAAGTAATATTTCACTGGCTTACGCACATAATGTAGTGAGAATCATCCGGGCTGCTGGGAGACGGGATGGCCACACAGCTGCAGAAGAAACTCTGAAATTGTCAAAGAAACAGGAGTGCCCGTATCCTTATGCCTTCATTGAGGTAAATATGATAATTTTATTATAACTTGGGTTAAAGTATTAAAGTAATACACTTTTTTACTGTAGTAGAGTGGAAGATTTGAGTGCCTCTTCTTGTGGTGTTTGCGATTATGTGGTCCTTTCGTTAATCTGTTGTTTCTTAAAGTTTTAAAAATTGAGTTGAAGTTTTTTGCCATGATACTTTATTCAGTAGGATGTGAAATACATTGATGATCATAAAAGGAATATAGGGAAGAAACATAGAACGTTAAAATACATTGATGATTGTGAAAGGAATATAGGGAATGGAATTTCCTTTTACTAGAATCAAAACTATGGAAAGATTTTGTGACACGTACACTTTTGAAAACAAGAAAAAGATCTACACCACCTTTCCGGAGCATCTGTCTTGTTCATGTTTGGATTGACGTCAGAGGAAACATTAATTCTCTCAGCACATTTGTAAATCTTACCAACGGAAATATTAGTTATATTGCATATATTGAATTTCTCATATGTTTTGTTTTCCCTGTCGAAAACTCTACAGTGTTCCCACTTGCATTGTCTTTCAGATCTTCATCTAAAAATACAGCTTAAATTAGTTGCCATTTACTTGAAAACCACCAACTTTTTTTTTCTCCTACTTGCACTTATGTTCGTAGAAACTTTAAATTTGTCATGAATGGATATTTTGGGACCACCGTATGTCAACTTCCCAATTAGCTTCTTGTTGCCCTACCTTTGTCCCTTGGGAACTTTGTGTTGGAATCTCTAAGTGTATTTCGAAATACTTGTGTGTGTGTGCAAAGTGGAGGAGATGAACAATATGTGTTCTCTCCACTTTAGTGCATTGTGTTTAGTCCCACATTGGTGAACCACCACTAGCAAGTGAGGTATATGAGGAATTCCTCTACCATAAGGGCGTGCCCTTAAACACATCTCAAAGAAACAGAAACCATTACCTGCTATATTCTTCTTCCTGCAGTGCTCCACATCTCCGTAAATGGTGTGTGTATTGATCCTACTCCGTGTATATATATACTACACTCTTCGTAATATTGTTTCTTATATTTTTGAAAGAATTGTGAAATAGACATTCAACAACCGTTCTTTAACTTTTTTGCCATAATAGGCAGAAGAGATTAGCATTCTCATTTTGCTTTGATCCCCATTAAGTATAAATTTATAATACTTTGTTTAAATTCAAATTTGTTGCCACTCGCTTAGTAAAAACCAAGCTGAGCGGTGCGGAAAACAACTACCTTAGAGGCTGAAGAGAAAAAAACCAGTGTACAAGTCAACAACTCCACCTCTGGCCGACTGAGCTCAAAAGACCTCTACAAAAGTGATTGGATGATAATAGAATGCAAGCCCGAAGCTACAATAAAACCTTTAATACCCTACTTTCTATATCTTTGCACTATCAACAATATTGTGCTAACATTAGGGTATTTATGTTTTTCATCCTAAGCTTTTTAATAGTATCCAAGGGATGAGTAAGGGTTGTAGCAACCACTGTACGAAAATAAGGAACCACAACTGTTAACCACCGAATTCAGAAGAACCAATGTGAATAAGAATGAGAACACTCCGATCACAGTGGTAGGGACAAGATACTGCAAGGTAAAATTTTCAATTGTTAACGGAGCATCAATATCTACAAGAAATGATGTTGAGCATGTCAGAGGGCTTGCATTCCTTGGCTACAAGAAAGGAATGTTCAACCTGTCTTCCATAGTTGGACTGTAGGCATTGCAGTTCTGTTCTAGGGAATGAACCTCGCTCTTAAGAGTTTCATTTTTCTCGATAACCCGATTGTTCCTTTCAGATTTGACTTCGTAAAGTTTTAGTAGTAATGGGTCATGTGTGGTAGTCGTCTTCAAGAAGAATATGAGTTGTGCAAAACTGTTTCGTGGAACGGAGAAGTCACTAAGGCGAGAATGATAGGGAAACGAGCCCTTGTTGGAAAAGACTCATAAAGAGACCCAAGCATGTTCTAGGTCCTAATGATACTCAACAATTTCGCCAATAGTTAGTTTTAGTTTTAAATGATTGAGTTCATATAACCGTAACTGCTATGGTCTTTTTGAGTTAGATCGCGCAATGTGCTATTAAGTATTTTGATTTAAGTTATTTTATTTATAAGAAGTGGAATAGAATCGTTTGTTTTTTTTATTTAATCTCCTCATATCTGTCCCTTGGAAAGAATTTTTAATATGAGTTGTGATCTATCTAACAAAACAGAACGGTGTGGGGCTCGAAAGGTCCCATCCGGTGGCTACAAATCTTCCTCACAAAATATGACATGGCGAATCCAAGTGATTTAGGGATTTGTGCAATTTTGTTAAACCAAATCAGTATTCATGTGATCTATCTAAAAATCACTCAAAAGTCAACAATTATGGCTGGGCGGGCTTATAAATACTGTTGGGCCTCCAATTTAACATGGTATTGCATATAGGATTGGCCCAATTGATGTTATTGGGCTTATGGATAATGACCAATTGAGCACGTTGAATTTATCAGTGCCGTATGGCACGGGCATACCCGTGTTCCTAATATGAATGCAAGGCGTTCCCCCTGAGTTTCCAAATGCCCAATGCAAAGTCTGCAACATTGGGTCTAATGTTTTTTTTTTGGGCTTTTGTTTGGGTTAGTGGGCTTTTTATAGCTAAAGGAAGCATTTTGTTTCCGTTTTTGGGGCCTATGTGAACATGAGATCATGTCATCATGGATGGTACCTGACACAAACTCATGATTTTCTTATGCCGGTCCAGGCCCGAAACCCAATTGAATCCAAACTCAATAACGTTATTGGGCTAATTCTAATTCTAGAGAAATTCCTGTCCAGTCCAATCACGGCCCTGCCCAAAGTTTTATTGATGTAGTTTTTATTTGTTTTCAAGTACAATATTAATTTTTTTTCCTCAAAAGTTTGCATATTATTATACTAAACGCGGTGTTGACACGCCGATATTGTCGTAATACAGGTCTTTACAAATGAAAGCAGGTGGCCTGGCATGCCAGCTCATGTAACGTGCTAAAGAGATTCCATGCTGCTGCTTCAGTGCTGTCTGTTTTTTGTAAACCGAAAACACGTTTCTACTGCATATATGGAGAATTTGAACCCTCAGTTATTGTTGCGTCATTACTAAACGTCTTAACAGTACCTATTGTAATTTTTTTTTTCTTGGTAGTGTATTTAACTTTGATAAGTACATTACATCTATTGGATTCAACTGTTATTCAGTCCTATATTTCTATAATTCTATTGCTTTACCATGTGAAAGATGATTTTGGTTTTCCAGTTTCTCTTTATACTAACTTCTTTTTTCCCTTCTGGTTTATCTCAGGCATGATGTATATACTGCTTCCGTGCATGACATGGTTGCCTATTCTTTGGGTCAGTTACATGAAAAATTTATTTCAACCTACAAAATCAGTAGCCGTCTCCGTGGTGATACCCCTCACTTAAACGATGCTTCTCTTTGTTATAAATCTCTCTCTGATAAGGATAGCCTTCTCCTCCTCCCAGATGATATCATCATGAGTATCCTTACTAGACTTACTGCTGAGGCTGCCTTTCAGTGTTTACGTGTATGTAGATCGCTTCGTACAACCTTGTCAAGTCCATCTTTTGTTGCCATGCACCTTGATCAAGCTACTCCAATCCTTGTTGTTCAGTGGTTAGAATGGAGACATTTCACAACATGTGATAAAACTGATATTGTCATCCATTTTTTGGATGGACGTAAGAATCTAGAATCAAGGACAAAAGTCAATGTGAGCTATATCCGCACTGAGAAGGTGTACAAGCCCTTTCTTTTTGGTTCCTATAACGGGTTCTACTATTCAAAAATACAACTCTTGATGACTCCGCTTTTTTCATATGGAATCCTATTACACACGAACAAGTAACTATTATTGCTCCAGAATTGAGATATAGAGTATGTGGATTATACTTCCATTCCCAAACAAAGGAATATAGAGTTCTTTACATGTGTTATGGATTACTAGGTTCTGAGTTTCATATTGTCAGCTTGGGCAAAAAATTGTGGAGGGAGATATCCAACTGTACTCAAGTTCCTTGCACTCGCAGACCACCTGTCATCTTAAATGAGACCCTGCACTGGATGGTTTCATTTGATCTATCCCCGTGTGGAATCCGCATATCTTCTACTTGTTCAAAGTCCATCCTACTATTCAATAATGACAGCGAGGATTTCTGCACAATTCCACATCATCCTGGAGTAGAAAGTTGTTCAAGGTGGAGACATGAGCGAATGGAACTCTTGGAGCTGGAAGGGCGTTTATGCTTATCTGATGCTATATCTTCTACAGAAACAAATTTATGGGTCTGGGAGGAAAAGCAGGTTTGGGTCAAAAGGCATATGATCAGTGTCCAGTCATTAGTACCTGAACCATTTTTAAATGTTGATTTTTCCTGGCAAAAGCCAGTTTTGGAGGTTTTGCACATCCACAATAATGAGGAGTTGTTACTTAGATGGAAATCACATAAATTATATTGTTATCATCTGAAAAAAAAATGCTTACAGTAGTGTTGTACGAGACTACATTGATGGTCAAGTCTCTGCTTCCATCGTCGTTCATTTTAATAGCATTGCCTCCCTCCACACAGATAAAGTGATATTACTAGAAAAACGTGAGAAGAAAATTTTGTAGTGGCTGCTGTTGAGATTTGCAAAATGTTGCAGAAAAGAAGAAGCCTATGTGAAATTATGAAGTTGGTTGTTTGGTGTTTGCAGAGTGATTATCCTCGAAGGCCTGATGATGAGCTGTGAATGGTATAATTATGTATGTAGATTGGTGCAACATCTGTTTTGATGCATCATACACTTATGGTAGCTCTCTAAGCAGCCGGATTAGTCGTTTCAAGTTCATTATTGCCATCACAGTTATCTGGTCCTAGATATATAGTGACAGTCAAGAATTTTTCCAAAATTCGAACCTTCAATTTTCTTTTCATAATTTACAAGCACTGTACATTTGTTTCACTAAATATTTTGATTTTTCGGTCTTTTTCTTCCCATAATGACAAGTTTACCGTTCATGGATGGAAGCAAAGTGTCTAAATGCAAACCGAGTTTTCATGTTGTTGATAACAGATAGCCGCGGGTATCTATACTTCGTAGCTAGTTGAGCGTATGTTACTGAGTGTTGGGAGATTCTACCAATACCAATCGGTTCCCCCACTACACAGATAACTTGTATTTGAACTCAATTCTACTCCGGACAAAATCTAAATATCAACTACAACCTATACTAACATGCCCAACTCGCTAAACAACTATTAACAACAGATAATAATGTAAAGCAGTAAAAGCAAACCACAACACAAAGATTTACCGTGGTTCGGCCAATGATGCCTACTTCCACAAGAGTCAGTTCTTAATAAAGGAAGATTACAATCTCTCCTTTTCAGTCTCTCACCTTACTAGATCACTCTTATCTCTTTCTGAGGGGGTTGTATCTGCAGAAAGGTTCTCTCTATTTGTTTTAGTCCGGATTCCAATCCTTTCCGACTTGTTAGGTTTTTTCCAAAACCTTGATTTTGGTTTTATCTCCAAAAACCAAATTTCAGCGAATCTTGTAGCAAGCCCACGAAAAATAGACTGGCGCTGGCGCTCGCTCTGGCGAAGTCGCGCTAAAGACTGGAAGCTGGCGCTGGCGGCTTCACTCTGGCCTTGGTCGCCTTCTTCGGCGCCAGGCGGCTCTCGACCTTGATGTCGAAGTTTGCGTTTCTGTCGACTCCGGTTTCTCTCCTCATGTGAGGGATAACTCGACAATCTCCCCCCGAGCGGTGAGGGGCTTCCTCCATGCAATTTCCAAATCAGCGGGAGGAGTGTCTTTGCCATTCCGGCGATAGCCAACAAACATCAAACTTACCTTTCGGTAAGACTTTGGTCATCATATCCGACCCGTTCTTGTCGGTATGGATCTTCTCGATACCTGCAAATGCTTGTCTTGAGTACTTCTCTAATCCAATGATAACGCATGCGTGTATGTGCTTGGATCTAGAATGAAAACTTCGGATTCTTGCTCAAGTGGATGGCGCTCGGTATCACATAGAACTACAAACTGTTTTACGCTTTAGCCCTAGTTAGATCGAAGAACCTCTTCATCCATAGCAACTCTTTGCAACACTCGATTAGCTGCAATGTACTTTCGGCTTCGTAGTGGAGAGGGCAACACACTTTTGCAACTTAGATTGCCAAGAAACCGCTCCCCGCAAAAGTAACCCGGATAACCGGAGGTGGACTTCATCGAAATCAACATCACCGCCATATGCGCATCGATTAAGCAGCCTTCAAGTAAGGGCTTACTTCCACCAAAGCACAAACATGATTTGGAAGTGCCTTTGAGATATCTCAATATCCACTTAACCCCTTCCCAATGCTTTTACCCAGTTGGCGAAATCGCTTACCACCCCAACGGCGAAAGCAATATCCGGTCTAGTACACACCATGGCATACATCAAACTCCGCCCATGCGGATGCAAAGGAATCTTTTCCATCGACTCTTGCTCATGCTCACCCTTAGGACACATCTCTTTGGTCATGCGGGCCACCGCAAGCGGACAACCGGACCGGCCGATCCATGTTGAATCTCTTCAACACCTTTCTCCGATGTAGCTTTCTTGAAAAGCCACAACTTTCCACTCTTTTCGTCACGAGTGATCCGCGATCCCAAGTATCTGCTTTGCTTGACCCAAATCCTTCATCTCAAAGGACTTACTCGAAGTCTTTCTTCAACTTGGATATCTTGTTGATGTTTGGGCCAACTATCGACATATCATCCACATACAAAGAATAAGACTATGAAATCCCCATCCGGAAATCTCCGAACAAACGCCTGATGATCGAAGCGGACTTCTTGTATCCTTGCTTCACCATAAAGGAATCAAACTTTATGTACCACCGTCTCGGTGCTTGCTTCAACCCATACAAGCTCTTTATCGGCTTGCATACTAGGTGCTCCTTGCCTTTGACCTCAAACCCTCTCGGGGGTCCATGTAGACATCTTCTTCAAGGTCTCCATGAAGAAAAGTTGTCTTAACATCTAGGCGCTTTCAACCTCTAGGTTCATACTTGCGGCCATACCCAATACCACCCGGATAGAAGTCATCTTCACTACAGGAGAAAAATCTCATCAAAGTCAATTCCTTTCTTTTGACCGAATCCCTTCCACGACAAAGCGAGCTTTGTGCCTTGGGTGAGGATTGTTCTCCTCATGCTTGACTTTGTATATCCACTTATTCTTGAGAACTTTTCTCCCGTGGGTTTCTCAACTAACTTCATAAGTGTGATGATTCTTATGCAAAGAATCCATCTCGTCATGCATGGCCTTCAACCACTTTTCTTTGTGCGTACCTTCAAGTGCCTCTTGATAGTACATAGGTTCTCCACCATCCGATGGTAGCGCGCGTCGTGTGGGTGGATACCTGGTTGAAGCTATTCTCCTCTGTCGGACCTCGCCCCATCTGGTGCCTCGGGGAGGATGCACTTCTGCTTGCTCGGTGGTGGTTCATGCATCTCATCTGCATCTTCTATACCAATAGGTTCTATCCCATCATGAGCAATAGGATTCTCATCATGAGCTTCAAACTCATGGTTCTCTGCATTCTCGATGCCTACGCGCGTTCCACGGTAGGAACTTCGGTTACGAATCAACAAGATCATTGGTGAAAGCACAGAAGCTTCTCACCTCCTCAAAGTCTGCTATGGTTTGGTCTTCTAAGAACACAACATCTCGACTTGGATTACCTTCTTGTTAATCGGATCATAGAGTTTGTAACCAAACTTTTCATCTCCATAACCCAGAAAAATGCACTTTTTGGCTTTGTCATCAAGCTTGGATCTCTCATCCTTCGAATATGCACAAATGCCCTGCACCCAAATACCACTCAGTATCCATAATCAACATCTTTGCGACCACCATACTCTCCGGATAATCACTATTGAGGCTTTCTTTGGTGACAGGTTGATCACATGCTGCGGTATGTCGCATTGCTTCTACCCGGTAGCTTCTAGGTAGCTTAGAGTGAGATAGCATGCATCTTATCCTCTCTACAATGGTGCGGTTCATTCTCTCGCTATTCCATTACATTGCGGTGTCTTGGGAACGGTGCGCTCATGGCCGAATCCCATGACTCTGCAATACTCTTCAAATGGCCCAATGTACTCACCCCCATTATCGGCGAATACACTTCCAACAACTTCCGGTCTCTCTTTCCACCATCTTTGTGGAATTTCTCAAACACGCCAAATACTTCATCCTTGGTCTTCGGACTATAGGCCCATATCTTTCTTGGCGCGTCATCAATGAATGTCAAAAGTCACGAACTCCTCGGTGGGACTTCACTCTCATAGGACCACATAAGTCATTGTGCACTAGCTCGAAGGACGTGTCCTTTCGCGTGAGACGGGAATCTTTGGAAAGACACCGTGTTGCTTTCCTACCAAAACGATGAGTACATGTACTTAAATGTGTACCTTTAATGTCGGCATGGCCTTTTGCTTAGCAAGAACTTCCATCCCTTTTATGCCCATGTGACCGCGATCTCTTGTGCCCGGTTCGGATGAAGCTTCTTCTTACGCGCGTTAATTACGCATTACACAAACTAGCCCTGTTTTGTAAAGAGAGCAAGTTTTCTTTCCTCTGGCTGCTACAATGGAACCTCTGCTTTCGGTTCCATACCCGTTACCAAACGAGTTTACAAAGCCATCATCATCTAATTTCCCAAATTTAAATTAGGAAACTTAGCCGTATGTCGGGGACATGTCTTACATCCTTGAGTGTCAAGGTGTAGCCGACGTGGTTTGTACATGAACATCTCCAATGCCTATAATCTTGAGACTCCATCATTTACCCATCCTTACTTCACCATATTCACCACAACCGTAGGTAGTGAAGAATCCCCTGTCGCGATTATTGGCGTGATAGGATGCTCTGTATCTATCACCCACTCAGTATCGACATGAGGTACTAAGGCGGCCACACACCTGATCGACCTGATTCCCACTGGGTGGGATGCGACTAGTGCGGTAGTATCTCTGCTGTGTTTTCGTTCCTCGCACCATGTCTTCATGTACCGCAGTTATTCTTCTCATCCCTCTTGATTGTTACGCACTCATATCCGGTGGCCTTTGGTGGCACAATAGTAACATTGCCTCTGCGCCTTAGGAGTTCTAAACTTCACCCCTAGATTTATACGTCATCACCTCTAGAGCGAGATGGTTTTACGCCCGACCTCTCCCCGTTTCTCGTGAAAAGGATCTCGAGTGAGAAGAGCTGCTTCTTGCACTCCTTCTAGTCTCCCCATTCAACAAAGGCGTGGTAGCCATCTCCATGGTAACAATTCCATCCTTGGCGCTCCATGTAGAGAAACCGCTAATGTCTCCCAACTTTTCGGGTAGAGCCCTAATAGAAACAAAGCCTCAACCGTCTCCCAAATTGATCTTCATCAAATGCATCGATTGATGATATTCTCGTACTTCATTAAGATGCTCGGACATTGAAGAACCTTCTTGGTACCGTTAATGCGCAAACTTCTTAACGACTAGCACTTTGTTTCCACCCCGACTTCCTCTCATAAAGGTCTTCGAGTTTCTTCCATAGGCCGAAGGTTTGTAGTCTCTTAGGCCACATGGTGAAAGACAACGCCGTCAATCCATTTGTCGAATGTATCCAATCGGCTTTTTATCAGAAGCTTTTTCCACTTTCGGCCTCATCGATTCTTTTTCGGTTTTACTCCCTCATTCTCCGATGGGAAGTGCCAAGTCCTTGCGGTATATCAAGTCTTCCATCTTGGCTTTCGGATAGTGTAGTTCTTCCTATTCGGACTCATCATCGCAGTGTTCACGGAATGGTCCATCTCTACAAGTTATTTAACCTCAAATCTTCTCTCCGGGAATTTAAATCAAACACGCCCGACCAAGATTCGGATAACACCCTAGGCTATTCTAACCAAGGCTCACGATACCACCGTTGGGAGATTCGCGAATACCAATCGGTTCCCCACTACCACGGATAACTTGTATTTGAACTCAATTCTACTCCGGACAAAATATAAATATCAACTACAACCTATACTAACATGCCTGACTTCATTTAAAACAACTATTAACAAATGAGGATAATAATGTAAAAGCGGTAAAAGCAAACCACAACACAAAGATTTACCGTGGTTGGCCAATGATGCCTACTTCCACAAGAGTCGGTTCTTAATAAAGTGGGAAGGAAGATTACAATCTCTCCTTTTCAGTCTCTCTCTTACTAGATCACTCTTATCTCTTTTCTGGGGTGTATCTCTGTAAAGGTTCTCTCTATTTGTTTTAGTCTGGATTCCAATCCTTCTGACTTGTTAGGTTTTTTTTTTTTTCCAAAACCTTGATTTTGGTTTTATCTCCAAAAAAACCAAATTTCAGCGAATCTTGTAGCAAGCCCACGAAAAATAGACCTAAGCGGTATCCTCTCTGGCGAGTCGCTAAAGACTGGAAGGCGCTGGCGCTCACTCTGAAGCGAATTAAGCCTATTCTATCGGAACTCGACGGCGAGTCGCCCTATCTGGCCTGGCGGTATCTCGACTTCTAGCGATGTCGAGTTTGCCCGTTTACATCGACTCGGTTTCTCTCCTCATGTGAGGGATAACTCCAACACCGAGATTATAATTTCACGATCACTAATCATCTTATGAACAAAGCACAAAATAAACCGAAAAACCTGGAATAAGATGAGATATGAGATTTTACAATTAGTGTTTGATGGTGGATGATGCAAATCAATGTTGTTTAAGTACCTCTTTGGAAGCAAAGTAAAAAGAAGTAAAGTACAAGAAATTGCTACTTTGAGTACTTGTGTGCCTTAACATATTTAACGAGTATAAATACATTCACATGTTTGTGTTCATTTTACCCTGTCTTTGCCACTGCTTTGAAACATGATGAAACCATCCAATTCCTTTAAGAGCCTTAGAAATCTTAACAATATTAGGCCCGCCCCATCCCCAAATTCATCTTCCCTGTTAAGAACTTCAATGCTTGTAAGCAACACAACTTCACATCCGCCTCTTAGTCATATTGTCTTTGATATTGTCTTTGATAGCACTTATCTAGTCATATTGTCCGATATCGAAATTTGGGGAATTTGTTGTATCGAGCAATAAGGATATTTTGGGCCGCCTCTTAGAACTTGTAACATACTAAATTTGGTTCCAATAAAGAAGTTCCTCAAAACGCATGACTCAAGAGACTAGTGAGTACACGAAAGCATGGTCCCAAATAGTATCGACAATATCCCAATCCACAACAACGACATCCTTCATGGCTGCCAACACGTAGAAAAATAAAGTATTTAAACAACATTGAAACTTATCAAAGTTTAGCATAACGTAAAAACAAAAGAAAATGACGACCTCCATATTATCCCTCCAAGAACCCCGAAGGCTTGAGAACCAAGTTAGAATCCCATTAAAGACTTGAGGGTCGGCGGCCCGCCCATAAATGTGTGAGGGCCTCATTTTGAGGGGCTTTTTGGGCATGGTCCGGGCGGGTGAGCTGAGGGCTTGAGGCCATTTTGACACCCCTTTGTGCATGGTGATTGACTGCCATGAGATGCACAACAATTTAAAACTCCGAGAATTATGTTCCTCTTTACATCTCTTGGCAATTGCATACAAATTTGCGGTAATGGAAGAATGGGTAAGGTAACACAATCTTTTTCGATCATATACGTAAAGTAAGTCGATGAAGTGGAATAGGCAGGGCAGGGGGCCATGTAAAATATGGTGACACATGGCTATCTTACTCTGAAGCACTTTGTTCAAAGGATTAACCTACAGTAAGAGCTATAGATTTGTAACTTGCATAGATACATCATACATGAAATTGGCAAACCACTGTTATATCCTTAATTCAAATATACATAGCGTTGTAAGAAAATGCATCAACCGCTTATTTGCAATGTTAAGAAAAAGCAAAATTTCCATACTTTGAATGTTAAGGAGCTTTTGGCTTATTTCAGTACACTAAAGGAAAAGTTGGCACACGGGTTCTTTTCACAAAGCCGTCTCTTTTCTTTGGGATCATCGAACCGGATGTTTTGGATATGCTGCGAATGTGACGAGGCATTTTCTGATTATGGATTGCATTTTCAACATGTTGTGGAAAATCATGTGCAAGGACTATCGTTGCAACAGAGTTCAGTGTTAGATTTGAAATTAAGCGAAAATGAGTCGAGGCATTGGGCACGTTCACCGATTTGGCCACTATCAGATGATTCTGACCGAGTAGAGTCCCTGGAATGCATTCAAGTGCTTCTGAAAAATATACCTTTTGCCAAAGAACATTTAAGTTTGGTGATAAAATTCACAATGAAACGGTTACAAGATAATCATCCTGGTTTGAGACTTTATGAAGTTGGCTTGAACGAAACACATTTTTGCATTTGCATGTTGGGGGCATCTGAACTTGAGAGAATCTGTACATTTTTTGGGGAGCTACATGATTGTCTAAGACACATAATAGTGGCATTCCTGAAATAGTCACACCTAGACCCATGAATTAAATCTAAGAGAGGATGATCCTTGATGGTGACTCACTATGTCTCCTGGATGAACAGTCACTTCAAGACGAAAGGAGTTCTGTAACATATTTTCTTGATAGTGATCGGAGAGATAGGGGACGACCCAGTAGTGATGCTTTGTTATCATGGATTTTTTCAGGTCTATCCGTTGAGGAAGAACTGGAATTGTGGGTTCAGATCAAAGAAGATAACAGATGTTGTGGAAAGAAACTTCTTCAGAGTTCAGACGCTTTAGAAGACATCAAAGTTTAGAAAATATATGTCCAGCAAAACACAAGAAGTTGTGCTACAAGGAAGCTTTGAAGGCTATTTGGGGTCTCTGTCTGGAAGAAGTGAATAAAAGGAAGTGCGGTGCTGAATACGTCCCTCAAAGACTTGAGGAAGTCCTTTGTATGGAATCTCAAATATTCTTTAGAGTTCCTGGAAAGTTTCACTTGGACACACAAATAGCTTGGCCATGAACAAACTGGCCAATAAATTATAGATACAGATACACAAGGCAAAAATGTTGATACAACTCATACAAGATCATAAATGTCATTGGCAGACTAAAAGGGGTGATGTGATCAAGCGGCGCGCTTCAGTGAAGAGTTGGCCTCCCGAAGCCAATTACCATCAAGTTGTTATATTCCCACCAAAACCAAGCTTTACCTTAAGATGGCTGAAAACACACAAACAAACCAATAATCAATAGTTTAGGAGTTTGCTCTGAAACATTTACTGCAGTCAAACCATTAATTATGTGCTGCTTTCTTCTATTCAAAGACATACATTTAGTCCTTAAAAAGTTTATCGTACGTAGATCTTTACGAGCATCATGTCATATTGCTCACTCAGACAGTCTTCCCTGCACCATATATTAATTTTCTAGTATTCTTATGAAGTTGGTTTATGAGTAAATACAAAAAAGAAAAAGAAAACCCTGCTGATCAAGGTGTAAATGAATGACACTGAATTTCAGCAAATCTCTCTGAAGATCCAGTAAGACCTAACTAATTGTCAGTGAGACCTATGGGGCAATTGCTTTTTTTTTTCAGTTGGAAAGTGACTCGGATTAGGAAAATGTGATGAAGAGATCCAGTAAAGGAGTTCTTCAACAATCAACTTCCTAACGGGGAGAAAGAGAAAACACGAAGACAGTAACCTTTACATTGAGATTTCTGTCTGATTTGATGAGGCCTATATTTTATATCCGATTTAAATCAGGTGTCTTCAGGCCAAATTAGTGAAGTTGTATAATAGAGTTGTAAGAAATCTGACCACTAAATCCTGGCTAACTTAGTTTTTTTTACTAATTAGACTCAGACCTAATGTCTGATAATAAATAAATAAATTTAAAAATAAAAATAAAAACGGTCCCTTATGCTCGTCTTCGAAAGCATGGCTACCTTTAAAATAACTATGAACTCTTCATGTTTTTTTGCCGGCATAGTAGTATCGTACAACAAGAGTTAGGTTATGTTAATGGTGGCCTTTAGTGGGTGATTTTCACACTAAGGGTATTTTCGTATTTTGACACAAAAATATGGAAAAAGAAAATATTAGAGAGAATGAGAGAGGGAATCCTAGAACACCAATCCGAAAACCAAATACTGATGATGATGAGGAATCTGAGAAACTACAAACTGATATTGAGAGGCTTTATGGGAAAGGCTCACTGGAAAGATTGATCCAATGAAGAATGATCAAGATTCATAAGGATCTATTGGTACAGGGAGAGGAGGAAGGCGAAGCAATCAGCAATGAGGAGCACTTAAACGTGGGTAAGAGTCCTGAACCACAAGTTAAGAGTGGAACAGCACACGAAAACATGGAGGCGCAAACCCTAAATCACAAATCCGGAAATTTAGGATCTGGAAAAGAAAGTACGAAACAGAATGAGAATGCGAAGAGAGTTGGAACGGCATATGCTATAGGAACTTCACAGCAGAGTGATGAACTTGTTGTATCAGAGGTACGAAAGGGGCAAGAGGAAGGAAACAAACAACAAAGTAAGAAAAGCTCATGGGCTGACATTCTGGGAAGGAAATCAGTTGGGAAGCAGAGCCTTGAGTACTACCAACCGGATTTTGTTGAAGCGAAAGCTGTAGTCCATTTCGATTCTAAGGAATATGGAGATGTACACAAGAAGTTTGAGCATTTGATTGTGGGAACATTTGTTGGACGAAAGCTCGGTTTTTCTTTTGTGAAGGATATAGTGACAAGAACTTGGAATGTGAAGAATGGATTTGAGATGAGAACATATGGAGAGAACATGTATTCATTTGAATTGAGCCCGAGGAAAGACGAAACATGGTGTTAGATATCGGATCGTTTCATATAGCGAGCCAACTGTTTGTGGTAAGGCCATGAAAGTTGTTTGTGGAAGCAGATGAGATCAAAACTATCCCTATATGGGTAATATTGAATAAGTTTCTGATGGAATTATGGAATAAGAAGGGGTTTAGCAAAGTCTCAAGTGCTATTGGACTGCCATTGTTCACTGATAAACCTACAGAAAAGATGACTAGAACTAGTTATGAAAGAGTGTGTGTGGAAGTGGATACCCAATGTGAATATCCGAGAGACATTACATGTGTATTGGATCAGAAGAAAGCTTACAAGGTGAAGGTGGAATACAATTGGAAGCCATCGAAATGTAAAAATTGTGAAGTATTTGGGCATAATGACAACCTTTGCCCAAAGAAACCACAGAAGAATGAGCCTCATGCTACGGTATGGATGAAAAAGATACAACAGAGTAAAGATGAAAAAAATGAAGAGAAGGAGCAAGAGGAAATACACAGCAAGGAAGGAGGGTTAGAACTGAAAGAGGGTACACAAGAGCCACAAGTGGGGGTGTATAACAACAACAAAGAGGAAGAATGGCAGACTCCGAAAGAGAAGCATACATGTAGACCAAAAACAGTAGAAGGTCTGATAAGTCTAGTTAAAGTGGAGCAAGTCAGAGATGAGGAAGAAGAGGGAGAGAAGGAATGTCAGAATAAAGAAAATAATAGAACTGAGACAAGCAGACCTGGGCAGAGTAAGGAACCATGTGCAACAAGTACAAAAGGGAAAGAAAAGCAAAGTACAGAGGTGAGGCCGATAAGTACTAAGATACCAGTTTATGGGAAAACTAACACAGTGGTTGCCAAGTACGATCACTCTAATCCTAAAAGAAGATCCAAATGATGATAAACCTTGGATGTTGGAATATTAGGGGTCTGAATCAGAAGTTCAAGCAGGCTGAAGTGAAGGAACTAATCAGGAAGAATAACTTAAGTCTTGTAGGGCTAGTAGAAATGAAAGAGAAGAAGAAGAATGTGCATTATGTGATTAATAGAGTATGTCCGGGATGGGAAGTAGTGCATAACTATGAACACAGTGATCTAGGAAGGATATGGGTGTGTTGGAACAGTAGGGAATGTTCAGTGAGTAATATAAAGGCTGAGATGCAATGTATAACTATGAATGTAACTCTACTGAGTGGGGATTCGTTTATAGTAACTATGGTGTATGGCAGCACAGAGGGATGGATTAGAAGGGAATTGTGGACTCAAATCATGGACTTGCCTTGTACTATACAAGAACCTTGGATAGTACTAGGGGATTATAACTCGATTCTAAACTCACAGGAGAGAGTAGGAGGAAAGCCTACAAGACCGCAGCATTTCCAATAGTTACTCATGTGTATTAACACAGCTGGATTAGTTGATCTCAAATTCAAAGGAAACATGCTGACATGGAACAATAAACAAGTTAATAGGAAGTGGAGGAAGCTTGATAGAGTAATGGTGAACTTAGAGTGGCTGAACAAATACCCAGAATCTGAAGCAAAGTTTAAAAGTCCAGGGGCAACATCTGATCATTCATCAATGGTGGTACACTCATATCATCAGAAAGGACAAGGGAAAAAGTCCTTTAGATTCTTTAATTTCTGGATATACGAAGATGGGTTCATGGAAGTGGTAAGTAATGCATGGCGCACATCAGTTGTTGGGAACCCTATGTACACTTTCATGAAGAAGTTAAAACATGTCAAGGCAGAAATCATGAAGTGGAACAAAGAAAAAGTGGGCAATGTAAATGAAAGATTACTAGAGACAAAGAAAGAACTAGAAGACATACAACAGAGACTACAAACATAACCAATGAATCGAGAACTAATACATAAGGAAAAGAGCACTATCAGAGTATATGTCAAGGAAGCAGTAGCAGAATAGTCTTTTCACAGACAAAAATCGAGAGAAAATGTTATTGTGTTAGGGGACAACAACACAAATTATTTTTTTAACTCAGTGAAGACGAGAAGAGGAGTAAACAAAATCAGATGTGTAAAAGATAGTAGGGGGTAGATATTAGATGACGTGAATGAGATAAGGGAAGAATGTGTGAAGTTTTACAAGGATTCGTACTGCTCGGATCAGTTAGAGGAATTGGACTTCTCTATGTACTTGGATGTGGAAATGCCGCAGATTGGGATGGAACAAAGACAGGAATTGGTCAAGGACATTACAAGGGATGAAATCATAGAGTGTTTATCAACCATTGATAATGAAAAAGCTCCTAGAGGAGATAGGTTTACATCACTGTTCTTTAAAGCTACATGGAGAATAGTAGGGGATGACTTTGTGAAGGCTATATGGAATTTTTTCAGGTATGGCATGATGCTTCAGGAAGTGAATGGTACTTGCATTACACTAGTACCAAAGGTGAAGGCACCAGTGTCTTTGAGTGATTATAGGCCTATTGCATGTTGTAGTGTGGTCTATAAGTGCATAACAAAGATTATTACAAGTAGAATGAAGGCCTTCATACCACAAGTAGTTTCTTTGAACCAATCAGCTTTTATAGTTGGTAGAAGCATTCAAGACAATATACTATTATCACATGAACTCTTGCATAACTATCATAGAGACTTTGGGTCTCCTAGATGTGTAGCTAAGATTGATCTAAGGAAAGCTTATGATACTATCAGATGGGAGGCAGTGGAGTTGCTTTAACAAGCATTGGAGTACCCATACAGTTCATCAAATGGATTATTATATGTATTCAGACACCAAGGTATTCTATTATGCTCAATGGAGCTCCATATGGATACTTTAAAAGCAAGAGAGGGATTAGACAAGGAGACCCTATGTCTCCTTACTTGTTTGTGATGGTAATGGACCTATTTTCAAAATTGTTGATGAGAAAGGAACATGCAGGAGGATACAGACTACACTACAAATGTTTTAATCCTATTATCACTCATCTTTCGTTTGCAGATGATCTTATAGCGTTTATGCATGGAGATGTTGAAACAGTAAAGAGCTTAAGGGAGGTGTTGCAAAATTTCAAGGAAAGTACTGGGCTACAGGTCAATACAGAGAAAAGTAATATTTTCTTTGCAGGAATGGATAGGACCACATGTGATCAAATTCAAGGCATCATTCAGTTTGCTAAAGGTACACTACCTGTCAAATATCTAGGGCTGCCTCTGATCACCACAAGACTTACTCACAAGGATTGTGGACCTTTGATGTGAGTAACAGAATTCTGAGTTGGAAGGGTAAAGCTCTATCTTATGCGGGAAGGCTGCAACTCATTAAGGCAGTGCTTAACAACCTTAGTGTTTACTGGTTCTCATCATTTGTGCTACCTCAAAAGACAATTGAAGACATCAATAGACTATTAAGGAACTTTCTATGGAATGGGCCTGATGGAAACACTTCACATGCAATGCTTGGATGGGAAGATATGTGTCATCCATATGAAGAAGGAGGACTGGGAATTAGAAACATCAGTACAGTGAATCATGCAGTGAACCTCAAGCACATAGGGCTCATTGTGAGTAACAAAGGAACTCTATGGGTGGATTGGGTGAAGAAGAATCTGATTAAGGATAGGAATTTTTGGCATTTGAAGACTCTTAATGATTGTTCGTGGATGTGGAGAAATCTGATGAAGGATCGAGTTCAAGCTGCATCCATAGCACTTCATCAAATAGGGAATGGAAATGGAAATGGAACTAGATTTTGGTTAGATCCTTGGCATCCAGCAGGTATTCTTAAGAAATATTTCCCGCAAGCTTTAATACATAGATCTAATTGCAGAGAGAATGCTACAGTAGCGAGCATGATCGAGAACAACAGTAGAACATACCGCATCACATAAGAGTCCATTTACCTGATATTGTAATGCAAATGGATGAAACTGTTAGTCTGGGAAGAGGAGAAGATCGAGTGGTATGGACTAATTCAATACATGGAGATTTTCAGTTGAAGAACACCTATAATAGTCTAAGGAGCTCGAGGCAGAGTATACAATGGCATGGAATTGTATGGTATTCAAATCGAATACCAAGACATTCTTTCATATCATGGCTAGCACTTTGGGGAGGACTCAAAACTATGAATGTTCTAATGGAGAGGAAGGTGGTGAGGACTGACATGTGTGTATTGTGTTGGAGGGAGAGAGAAACAGTAGAGCATTTATTTTTTCATTGTAATTACTCTATATATATATGGCAGAATCTAATCACAAGTGCAGGATATAATACACAGAGGAAACATACATGGCGAGAAGAAATAGAGTGGGTGATTGAAAAAGCAGCAGGCAAGGGCTGTGACAAAGACGCACTGAAGCTGCTATTCAATGGCTTCATCTATACGGCATGGCAAGAAAGAAACAGAAGGATATTCAACAACAAGCAGGCACAAGCTTCTCATCTCATTCAAATGATCTTGAATGACACAAAGACCAAACTCATAGCATGCAAGTTCAAGATGAAGGAAGGACCGAGCTGGAACAGGTTAGAGGAGAGTTGGAATGTCGAAATAGAAATAGAGAGGAATCATATCAGGTGGTGTAAATGGACAAAAGACAAGGTAAATGTATGCATAATGAACACAGATGGAACACTTCAAGGCACACAAGGAGGGTGGGCAGCGGCTATACGAGATTACAATGGGCAAGTTATAGCAGCAGCACATGGAAAGGCAGACCATACTGACATAGCGCTTATTGAATTACAAGGACTGAGTCAAGGACTTAAGCTGGCCAAAAGACACAACATAAAGAGGATTCAAGCCTAAACAGACTCAAGCAATGTGGTATCATTCATGAAGGACATAGCACACTATCCATGGCAAGCAAGGAACATCATGGAAGACATACAACTTTATATAGGACAACTAGATGGTTTTACTATTTTACATGTTTATAGAGAGACTAATAGGCTGGCAGATGCACTAGCTGCCAATATTCCGACAATCAGTTTCATAGAGATTGTACCTAGCTCATTCTCAGAGGATGTTAAGAAAATTGTATATGCGGATGCTATAGGCAAGGAATATGTAAGGATGTAATCAACACTTTTAGTATTTATGAAAAGGGGCAAGGGACCTCTCTAAAAAACCCTGCTTATCGACCCAAAAAAAAATGTCTTTTTTTTTTCGTTTGCTTGGTGAACACTTCATGTCTTGGTATACATAGTTCAACGAGATGATAAGTTGGTGTCTGGTTGACATGAAAAGCTAGACATAATTTAGAATTTGTTCTTCAAAAGAGTATGGCCGGAATACTTCCTTAAACTTTAATAGCACAGGATCACGGTGATAATTCCTCATTATCTCAAAGATCTTTCTTTATATAGATTTTGATTTTACAAAATCACAAAGTGGTCTGCACTCAACACATACAAAGAAAACCACTAAGTACCTGCACCCAGTTTAGATCTCATCGGAACAATATATTAATTCTACCAATCAGAGGAAGAAGCTTTCTAGATTCAAAGGAAGTAAACCAGATAATAAAGTTTGATGATTTAGAATTAAGAACTAAAAGATGGTGCCTATCAACATAGAAACAAAATCTTAAAGTAAAGGAACAGACATTATGGCACTTTAATTTTAATATCTGCCATTAAACAAATGTCTCAGAAAACCGGAAACCATGACATATACATTACCTCCTGTAAAACTCAGCTGCAGACTGCGATCCATTGTAGCACACAAAATACAGCAAGACCAAAATCAATATGTCTACCATAGTTAAGAAGCCTTCCAATTTACAAAGCTATATTGAAAATGGATATATATTTCACAGAGCACCGAAGAAAAAAAAAACAGCTTTATTCAACACTTCCAGTGTTCTCATACCGATGAAGTTTGCTCATTAAAGGGGGATGACAGGTAATCTACAGAACTACAACTCGTAAAGATGAGTTTGAAGACCTTTAAAGCACAATAAAATTAAGTTTCTAAACATATATGCCGAACTACAAATTATCCATTTAATGTTGGAAATTAGGGTTAACATAACAGATAGTAAAACACGTCAAATCCGATAATACATAAAAGGATACTAAAAATATAGCGCTCCCACCAATCCAACATGTAAAGCCCAAAAGTGACATTGTAAAGGTAGATCTTGCGCTGAACCCAGTTCATTGCTTTAAAATTAAACAGAAAAGTGAATAATCACTTGACCTGTCAAAGAAAAAGGATTACATGAGTATTTGAGTTGGCATAGTAGCCGTGTGAGTGTGGAATATGTTTGTGGACAAGTTCGCTTAAGGAAAAACCGTGTGTGTGGAATATGTTTGTGACTGGGAAAAGAAAATCAGTCAAACTTTAAATAAATCATGAGACCAAAAGATAAAATATGGTAAGCACTAACAATGCACGACAGGGGTAGAATTTCACAACCAAACATTAGTTATTTTAAGATCACATTCATAGCTGATTGTATAAAGATCGAACTTGCAGCTGATTGATGAAATAATGGAAGGGATAAAACAATATCCCCTTAAATAAGCCAAGGAGTCAACTAAAACATTGTTATAAACTTAAAATGACCATTAGTTGGACATCCTGAGTAACCTCATAATTTTGCAAAAATATCAATGTGTAGTAATTGTTGATACATAGCATCTTCGAGCCACCCATCATCAAGAAACAGTGAAAGCTAGTACACTAGATAAATTTCTTTGAAGGCAGCTGATCAGACAATGGGCTAGCGTGATCAATACTACAGACCTAATTTTACAACCCAGTTTAAAGGATGACGGCATGAACTTGTAACCTGAATCAGGACCAATGATGAGAGGTGAACTTTAATTGGTGTCAAGTTCAATTAAGAAAGGAAAATAAAATAAGGAAGAAGAACTGGGATTCGTGAGAAGAAGAAGAAGAATCGTAACTGCGACAAACTATGAAGGGAGAAGAAGTTGTGGGACAGAGAGAATGGAGACACACAGTAAAATACCTTTTAGCCTCCTACCCAAAACTCCTAACGTTGGTCAACAAACATCACACGGGTGCTTATAAATTTTATCTTTTTGGCTCCGTAAAATTATTTCATTACTAATATAAAGCAGGGTAAGAAGGCCTACAAGAGAAACAAAAAAACAAAACAACCCTACGAATCCCAAAAATACAATCACGGTGCTTAGAATCACTACGATACCATACAACATAGAGCAAACAAGTAAGAGAGATTGGGGAGAAAGACTGGCAGAGGTGTGGGCTGTGAAGAAGGGAGGAGAAGTGCGAGTGAACGACGAGGAAGTGATAACAGGGGCCTGATGCTTGAAAAGACAAACGGAGGCAATGGAGAGCAAGAGAAGAATAAGGAAGATGGCGATAGAAAGGAGAGCAGCAAAATGGAGAAGTGTAAAAAGAAGACATACATGATGTGAACGATACAACTGAAAGTTTATTATTATGATTTGTTAAGATCAAAACAAGACAGGACATCAAGTAATCAAAGAATTAAGGACAGGTACACTTCCTCCACACAATCTTCTCTAAGACATGTCTACATGTCTAACTCTCATGGTGGTCTATAACCAGGAACAGAAGCAGAAACTACAAAGAATTTTAAGAAGGGTTACTCGATCAAGCAAAACGAGGACTGTTTCTTTAAAGGTGACTAGGCTCATCTTTTTTTAATATTTGAAACAATAAGTAAGTGACTAGATTAAATCACTATATAGCACACCGATATGCAGTGAGCAAATAGAACTGCCCATAGTTTGCAAACCTGAAGAACTAATCAGCACAAACATACTAAGCATACACCCACACATATTTTTCATTGTTAGTTTCTTTATAACTAAAAGATCACAGTAGAGTTATAACAAAAACTATTGAACCCCCACACACACACACACACACACACACACCAAACAAAATCTACAATGAATAAATCCTTCATTCTTAGCAGCTTCACCTTAACATAAATGAATCAAATGCACCTAAAAAGTACAAACAACAAGCGATAACAAATAGAAATGTTTGCCTCGTCTACGAATAACTTAAAACAAGACATTCAACAAAATATGAAGTGATTCAACCCAAAGAGAATAGCAGAAAACTGGCAAACCAGATTAAAATTATAAAGAGAAGCTAAAAATATGAAAAAGAATAGTTAGGGGAGGACTTAGCCCCATTTTACTAAAGTGTGGACCTCGTGTTTTTTTCGTCCATCCAATCTTTCTTAATTCGCTCAGACATTCTGCATTACAACAAAGCACTTATGGTATGTTTATAGTTAAGGAATTTAAGACAAAAATAAGCATAAAAGTTAACCTACCCATGAGGAGGGAGGGGGCTTCTAATTTTTATACCCTTGCGAACAATCCCGAAATGGACAACTCAAGTTCCAATCATCTAGATTGGTCCTCGAATAGGCACATGGATTACGTCAATGAGCTGATCATATGATTAGTACATCAACCGAGCTCTTGTCAATAGAGACAACATTATCTCAAGCACTTGGATATGCAATTTGTAATTGCATATCAAATACACATACTAGAAAAATTGCCTATCAAATACATACACTAGAAAAAAATAGTTCCTAATAAATTAAGTATGCAAGGCATGACTGATTGTTTAATTGCTATGAGTTAACAATAAACCAGTTTCAGTTCGTAGCATAAAAAATATCTATAGTAACATGGTGTTAGTGAATCAATTTGGAGAATAAGGTTTGACGAGGTATTTCTATATATCATTTGTAGCCTTTGACATGAGGTCACCAAATAAATCATGCAATAAAGCCAAAAAAAAATCACTAGAGAATACACCTTACATGGTATCTTACATGATGATCCTAAGTTATTGTGAATGGTGAGATTCCATTTGACCCTTACCAACACCTCATGAATGAAACCAAAAAAAAAACCCTCATATACCATTCCTTTTTTTTTAGTTATTCAATCACTAGGTGAACATTTCTCAAAAGCAAGTAGATATAAAAGACCTTAAATAAAATAAACTTTATACAAAACTTCACTATGCCATACAAAGCAAAGCAAACAATAATCTTAAACACAATTAAATCTGCAAAACTCGTCACTAAACCCAACAAATCATATAAGATGAAAATTCAAATAGTAAATAATAATGAATAAATGGAAGAGAGAGAGAGAGAGTGAGTACATCCGTAGTACTCCACTCAAATCCCTAAAAACAGTTAAAGTAATCAGAGCACAACACAAGTGGGACACGTTCACTAAGAACCAAGATAATAAAACTCAAACACCATCACATACACAAAAAATAGTCCTGAACTATATGCTATCAATACTGCTCACGATACGGATTTGTTGAAAACAGAACAAAACAGTCCACCGCCGAGTTTAAAGGGTGTTGCTATTCTCTAGGTGGGAAAAAATTGGATTCCAGACTTGTTCAGATCTCTACTCATTTTAAGGTAGTTGAATGAAAAATTCAAAGCTGTTAAAACGTTATCTCTTTACCAAACAAAAAGGCATGGAAAGTTTTTTTAGACCGTGACTAGCTTATAGCTTGAAATTAAAGAGGAAATGAAAAAGTGAAATCATCATGCTTTTTTATTAACAAACATCACCGACTAACATCACTATTAAAAACAGAGATCGGTCAGTCAATGAAATCACTTTATGAATCTAAATGCTTACTATAAATCAAAAAAGAAAACACAAACAGATCTAATCTTCATCATCATCATCAAGTTTATTACTAATAATCAAATCAAACAACTAATATATCCATAAAGGATGCATCTTTGACCCAATAATTCAAACCCCACGACCTAAAACCCAAACTTGCAATAAATCAGTACATAAATTTGTTACCTTTAGCAAATTGAACCCTCAATCCGCAAAGCTTGTTTGATATTTGAGGCGAATTTATACCAAATTGCACCTTAGAAATAAAAAACCAAATAACTAAGAGTTAAAATCACAACCTAAGACAGATTGTTGAAGATGAGAGAAGAGATACGACGACTTACCAAGAGCAATCAAAACACCACTCTTTTTCCCTCTTCACTCGTTTCTGTTTTCGTTTTCTTTTTTCCGCGTAATGCATGGGCCGCGGTATAAAACTAGCGCCTCCCCAGATTTGTTTAAATCTCCTTCATTTACGTGGAATATATGAATATGGTTTTGAAAAACCATCAGCAATACAACAAAGAGCTGTTTTGCCTATTATTAAAGGTCGTGATGTTATTGCCCCTTTAGATCATAGATTACAATGTATTGTAAATGACGATGCAAGTGGGCAAATCTATGTACGAAACAGTTAAATCAATACAGGTGAGGGTCTGCCTAACCCTAGCTTAATTTGGAAAAAAAAAAAAAAGGTCGTGATGTTATTGCCCAAGCTCAATCTAGTACTGGGAAAACTGGAAAAGTTCTACGATTGTTGTTACTGTTTGCCAAATCGTTGATACTATGAGAGTAAGTTTTTATGTTTCTTTTTGAGTTCATGACTATTTAGTACCACGAACTTTTGCTTTTTTTTTCTAAATGGTAACCGAATTTTGTTTCTCGCCTATTCGTATCACAAAGTTTCAATTTGTTTTAATTTAGTACCTCAGTTAATTTTTCGTCCAATTTCACTAGCGGCGTTAGCACTATTCACTATTAGCATTATTCACACAGCATTATTCACATGAACAGTGTTTTTTTTTAAAATCAAATTTTGAAAAAACAAACAAAAACACTATTCACATGAACAGTTTTTTTTTTTACTATTTGTGTGAATAGTGATTTTTTTTTCCTAATAATCTTTAATCAATCTTAAAAATTAGGTTAAAGATTTTTTTTTAAAAAATCACTATTCACGTGAATAGTGATTTTTTTATTTTTTATTTTTTTAAAAATCTTTAATCAAACTTAAAAATTAATTTTTAAGCTTAAAAATTAATTTTTAAGTTTGATTAAAGATTTTTTTTAAAAACACTATTCACGTGAATAGTGATTAAAAAAAATAATATTTAACCAAACTTAAAAATTAATTTTTAAGATTGATTAAAGATTATTTTTTTAAAAAAAAAGAAAAAAAATCACTATTCACGTGAATAGTGAAAAAAACTATTCGGGTAAACAGTAATTTTTTTTTAAAATCAATCTTAAAAATTAATTTTTAAGTTTGATTAAAGATTTTTTTTTAAAAAAAATCACTATTCATGTGAATAGTGATTTAAAAAAAAAATCCTTAACCAATCTTAAAAATAATTTTTAAGATCTTTAATCAATCTTTAAAAATCTTTAAAATCAATCTTTAAGATCTTTAAAAAAAATCTTTAACCAATCTTTAACCAATTTTTAAGGTTGATTAAAGATTATTAAAAAAAAATCACCATTCACGTGAATAGTGGAAATAGTTTTTTTGTTTTTTTTTCACAATTTGATTTTTTGAAAAAAACACTGGTTACTCGAATAGTGAAAACATTGTTCACGTGAATAGTGATGTGTGAATAGTGATAACCGTGAATAGTGTTGTGTGAATAGTGCTAACCGTGAATAGTGCTAATGCCATTAGTGAAATTGGACGGAATTGGACGGAAAATTAACTGAAGTACTAAATTGAAATAAATTGAAACTTCGTAGTACGAATAGGCGAGAAACAAAGTTCGGGTACCATTTAGGAAAAAAAGCGAAAGTTCGTGGTACTAAATAGTCATTAACTCTTTCTTTTTTTCATTTTCTTTTTATATTGTGGTGGTTTTTGATGTTTTGGCATGTTGGGTTTTGTTTTAATGTTGTAAAGATTTTAACTTTGGTTATGTGGTGTGTTTTATTTATTTATTTTTGCACTGGACTTAATGAAGTGGGGGTAATGTTTGTATACAGAGTTTTAGGAAGTGCTCCCCAGAGAGTGCATACATAATTCAATCAACGACCTTGTAGTAGCAGGATTTAAACTATAGTCTTGGGTGCCTTCCCCACAGCCACAAGTGCATCAGCTACAACGTTTGAGTTTCTACTAATATGATAGAAGGTACAATCCTCCAAAACAAAAATACTGGCATAAATGTCGTGAGCCACCAAAGTAGCTCCTCGAGATAGGTTTGTCCCTCTATTCTCCAAAATCTCAGCAAGTCTCTGACAGTCCGTCAAAATGGCAATGTTCCGGATCTGCATGTGCTGTAAAAACTCTAGGCCTCCTCGGATGGCTCGAGCCTCTACCTCTTCTGGATCAGCATTTATGTCTCTGTCATGTCCCGCGCCAATGCAATAACCAAAATTATTCCAAATAGCAAAACCTAAACCTACCTGTTTAGTATTACTATCCCACGAGGCATCTGTAGTGAGGTATCAACAGTTATCAGGTATATGAGGCCAGGCATTTATGTGTTTGTTTTTAGCAAACAGCTTCTCAGTGTTAGTGATAAAAGTTGAAGCTTTGGAGATGATGCCAAAAAAATCTGTTTGTTTGTTGTTGAAGATAAAATCATTCCTACTAGTCCATATAGAGTACATGATTGAGGCAATTTCACTTAGGGTGTCTTTAATATCATTCTTAGAATTTAGCATAGTGGTGATATTTGTGATGATGGAAATGATAGAATCATCGCTATTCCAATGATCGGTTATGATAGAGAGTTTAGAACCATACCATATGTGTCTGAGCATGACACAATGAAAGAGTGCATGATGAGTAGATTCCACCTGATTACTGCAGCGTGGGCAAGTAGCTGAGGAGATGATATTCCGATTTACCAGATTTTCTCTTGTGGGAAAGTTGTTTCTGATTGCTTTCCAAAAGAACAATTTGACTTTCTCCGCTGTGTTGAGATTCCAGATGTTTTTCCAGAGTTGCCGATTTTGGTTTTGATCTGCATTTGGGCTTTCACTGAGGTATTTGTAAACAGATTTCACTGTTAATTCCCCATTTGTTTCCTCTAACCATCTGATAGAGTCGTTGTATTCTTGTCGACTGAGAGGCACTTTCAGAATTTCCTTGACAGTGGCTGGGAGAAATATGGTATCCAAAACATTTCTTTTCCATGAGCGGTTTTCTGGATCAATGAGGTTTAAACTCACAGCACCTAAATGGGCCTACAGGTGGCATGGGTCCCATGGGTTTGTTGTATGGTAGAGTTGGTATCCAAGGATCTAGCCAGATCTTGATGTCATTTCCCGTCCCAATATGCCAACATAGCTTAGGGAGGATCTCATCTCTTGCTTTAAGTATACCTTGCCGTATCTTGGATTCCCCTCGTCTAGGGCACTTTACCCTCAAGATCGAATTTCCACGAACGTACTTCTTTAGGAGGCTTACCACCCAAGGTTTGTCTGGCTCTTTAAGGATTCTCCAAAATAGTTTAGCTTGAAGCGCGATATTGTGATGAGATGCACGCCTTATCCCCAAGCCCCCACTTGATTTTGGTAAGCATATTTTGTTCCAGGAGATATAGTGCACCTTATTTGTGTTGTTTTCTTTTCTTCCCCAAAAGAAACTAGCATTTAGAGAATCCAACTTGTTGCATGTAGATGTTGGTAGTTGGAAAACTTACATCATGTAAGAGGGGATGGCCGAAGTAACTGCTTTAATGAGCATTAATGTAATATTGATAGTATACAGAGTTCAGGCATTGATAGTATCACCTACTAGGGAACTCGCTTCCCAGACAGGGAAAGTAATATTGGCAATTGGAGGATTTATAAATATACAGGTTCATTCATGTATTGGAGGCCAAAGTTTAGGTTAGGATATAAGGAAGTTGGAACATGGAGTCCATGTGGTATCTAGCCAGAACGCCTGGTAGAGTTGTTGACATGATTAAACAAAGAGCGGTACGCACCAGAGTAGTCAAATTATTAGTCCTTGTAAGTTCATGAAAAACTCTCTCTCTGTCATTTAATTAGGTATATCGACTCACGAGAGGATGTGCTTGACTTTATATGCTCATACTGGGACAGGATGAATTTGATGAGATGTTGAGCCAAGGGTTTAAGGAAAAGATTTATGAGATTTACAGATATCTTCCACCAACAATACAGGTAAGTTTAGTATAATGTTGTTCTTTATTTTGGTTGCTGATTAGTCAGGCCAACCTATGTCATATATTAACATAAAATATACTTTATACCTGATATGGTGCACGATATGGTTATGATGCGTTGTAACACATGGGTAATCATGTGAGCAATTCAAGGTCAAGCCATTTCAAGCATCTACTGCTTCAACTAGATTTGAAATAGTTTACATTTACTGAAAACGGTAGAAAGTTTGGAATGATCCTTCCCATTCATGTTGTTGGGAGATTTCACTAGAAAGTCACACCTCAATCTAGTTACTTTCTATCCCAAATGATTTCAACTTGGAGCTCACACCAAGGAAATCACCCACCCAAGACTTTGGTAGTTATCACAACAAACTCAAACAAGCAAAGCCACTAATTTATCATCACCCATAGCAAGCAAACAATAAATAAGGAAGTAAATATGCAAAGAGACACAAAGATTTAGGTGGTTCGGTAAATGTTACCTACATCCACACAAGAGCCAAGTTTCCTTTATAGCAAAGATTGGAGAGTTTACAAGAGATATCAAGAATCAAGAACAAGAGGCCTCACTCAAACCCTAGCTCAATAGAGCTCCCACAATACCCAAGAAATGAATCTCTCAAAGTTGTCTCAAAACCCTAATCTATTTCCTTTATATAGGTGTACATAGAAAAAAAGGGGAGAAAAGGTTTGGGGCCGAAATATCGACAAATCGTTGAAATTCCGAAAAGTTTCAGAACTCTAAAGCTTGCTGGTGAGATCTGGGAGCTTCATGCATTTCGGCGGTTCCACTCCAACAATCTCCCCACTTGGAACCTTTGAGATTCTACATGCACATCACATCTCAATTGTAAATAACTCCATCCAATTCCAATTTACTAAAGAAACACTTTCGGCTCATCCATCATGGTCTTCAAGCAAGAAGACCCACCGGTTGAACACAACTTCAACTTCTCGATGAAACGCGGTCTTGGTCAACATATCCGCCGGATTCTCACTCCCTTGGATCTTCTCAAGTGCCAAACCTCATCCTCTAACGCAGTCGGATAAAATGATACCGGAGACCAATGTGCTTGGTCCTAGAATGAAAGGCGAATTCTTAGCAAGATGTATAGCACTCGATCCTTTGTTTAACACACACTTCTCTCTTGCTTCATCCCAAGCTCTTCCATCAATCCCTCAGAACGGATCATCTCTTTGCTTGCCTCCTCAGAACGGCACATACTCTTCTTCTTACGTGGTAGACAAAGCAACAATCTTAGAATGGCGAAATCCAACTCATTGCGGTAGCACCCTTGTAAAGACATAACCGATGTGCTTCTTCTCAGATCTACTTCTCTGCAAAATCGGCATCTACATACCCTTGCATGTTCACAACACCCCTTCCATAACATAGGCATTTCTCTGTAGTACCTCTCAGATATCTCAATATCCACTTCACGGCTTCCCAATGTTGCTTGCCAGGATTAGACATAAATCTACTGACAGCTCCCACTGCTTGGGCTATATCCGGACGCGTGCAAACCATGGCATACATAAGACTTCCAATGGCAGAGGCGTATGGTACCTTAGCCATGAAGTTTCTTTCCTCAACAGTCTTGGGAGAGTGTTCCTTGGACAACTTGAAGTGGACTGCCAAAGGTGTGCAAACTGGTTTCGCACTACCCATGTTGAACCTCTTCAATACCTTCTCAATATACTCAACCTGAGACAATTCCAGAATACCTTTCTGCCTATCTCTTCTGATCCTCATCCTTAGAATCTGTTTCGCTGCACCCAAGTCCTTCATAGAGAACTCGCTTGCTAACTTCTCTTTCAATCTCCCAATTTCTGACATATCAGAACTCGCTACTAACATATCATCAACATATAGCAACAAGATGACGTAGCTGGAGTCGAACCTCTTGAAGTAGCAACAATGGTCGTTTGCGCACTTATAGTAGCCATTTCCTTGCATGAAGTTATCAAACTTCCTGTACCCGCTGCCTAGGGGCTTGTTTCAAACCATACAAGCTCTTTTCGAGCACGCATACCATATTCTATTTACCGCTTCTTGATGAAACCCTCCGGTTCTTTGCATGTAAATTTCCTCAACTAGGTCACCATGGAGGAAGGCGGTTTTAACATCCAACCGCTTTCAAGATACAAATCTTCCGCTGCAACAATACTCAACATTGACCGAATGGTATTCGGTTTCACCACCGGGAGAATATCTCTGCGGAAGTCAACGCTTTTTTCTGAAAAACCCTTGACTACTAGCCTCGCTTTGTATCTCACGGGAACCATCATGTTCCTCTTTGACTCTAAACACCCATTTGTTACGTAGAGCCTTCTTGCCCATGGGTAGTTTGGCTAACTCCCCGCGCCACTAGAGATGAGGGACTTCATCTCATCTTGCATAACAAGCTCCCACTTGCTTGCATCACTCACCTCCAATGCTTCATCATAGCATTGAGGCTCCCACCATCGATAAGTAGCAAGTAATTCACATAGGTGGAGGTGGATATCTCGCATTACTTTCGGTACATGTGGCTGGATGTCTTCCTTGGGGCCGCGAGGTGGAGATGGACTCGGTGGTGTAGTATCCTCATTATTCTCTGAGTCACTACTACTGTCATCCTCTGACTGTGGGGCTCCCACTATACCACGACTTACATCGAAGTCTTCCAACTCAACATACTCTGTGCCGCTCTCTGTACCCGATTCCTTGGTTTGTGCTTCATCTCTGTCCTTGTACATCACCTTCTCATTAAACACAACATCTCTACTACGAATGATTTTCCGATTTTGATCATCCCAAAAGCGATACCCAAAATCATCACCGCCATAGCCGATGAAGGTGCACTTTAGTGACTTAGCATCAAAGCTTGCTTCTAGCTTGGTCACTAATGTGGACATAGGACACACAACCAAACACCTTCAAATGGGAAAGGTTCACATCCTTCCCGCTCCACATTTCCTCTTGAATCTTAAAATCCAAAGGTACTGATGGTCCTCTATTGATCAGGTAAGCTGCTGTGCTAACACTTTCTACCCAAAACTGCTTGGGCAAGCCTGCTAGTGTACGCATACACCTAGCTCTCTCTGTCAGTGTTCTATTCATCCGCTCTACAACCCCATTCTGCTGAGGTGTCCCTGGCAAAGTCTTTTCCATCTTGATGCCATTGTCAGCACAATACTTCTTAAAACTTGAATCCTCATACTCTCCACCGTTGTCGGATCTCAGCTTCTTTACTTTCAAGCTTGTCTCATTCTCAACCATGTCCTTCCAAGTCTTGAATACTTCAAATACTTCTAACTTGTGTCTCAAGAAATAGACCCACACCTTCCTAGTATGGTCATCAATGAAAGTCACAAAATATGACTTTCCGCCAAGTGAAGAGACATTAGTCGGCCCCGGACATCTGTATGAATCAACTCGAAGCCTTCTTGCTTTTCGGTCGACCCATTCTCGAAAACTCACCCGGCTTACGCTTTCCAAATACACAGTTCTCCGCCAGTCAATTTCAGTCGACCGTAACTTTGGGAGTTTACGAGGAAGAGTGAAGGATTTTCATTCCTTTCTCACTCATGTGACCAAGTCTGCGGTGCCAAACATTGGATCCTCTTTGCCATGTGCCCGCGACAATCGACTCACAACCATGTGCGGTCATGTAGAGAGTACCATCTTTCTTACCATTTGCAACAATCAATGAACCCCGAGACCTTCCAAGTATCACCGTGAAGATCTGTAACAAATCCTTCACTTGCCAATTGCCCCACGAAATCAAATTCTTCCTCAAATCCGGGCGTGTCGGCGTCCCTCAATAACCATGGCCACGAGCCATTCATCTTGACATGCACGTCACCCTTGCCGACAATGTCACAAGGTTGGTCATCACCGAGAAAGACCGTTCCAAGGTCACCTTCGGTGTAGTTCTCAAGGAACTTTCGATGTGAGGTAGCATGGAAAGATGCGCCGGAATCAAGTACCCAAGACTCCTTCTTGTGCTCCATCGAACATATCAAAGCGTCATCTACCATCTCAACAACATTAGCTTCTTGATTCTTTTTCTTGTTCTTATTAATGTTGTTGTTGTTTCTTGGTGCCGGACAATTGGGGCTATAGTGGCCAGGCCTACCACAATTATAGCACACCACTTCACTTATGTCTCGAGGTTTGTGTTCAACGCTTTGCAATTGGGGGCTTGAGATTTGATCTCCCCTCCACTTCTTCTTACCACGATTCTGTTTGAATTTCTCCCCTACTTTCGATTAACTCAATGCCGACCCGAAGATGAAGGACAATCCACGTCTCCGAATTTCCTCGGTTAGTACCATACTAACAACGCTGCTCAAACTTCAACTTGGTCATTCCCCAGAGCCACTAATAGCATAATTGTAGCCTTCCAACTTGGAGGCATTTGTCCAAGTATCGCCAAAGCTAGCACCTCATCACTAAATGTAATCTCAACCCGACTCCAATTGGTCCTTAGTTTGGTTGAATTTATTTAAGTGATCCTTGAAGGATGTCCCCTCCGACATTCTCATACTAATAGCTTGGTGATCAAATAGACTTTGTTCGGTCGAGGGTTGTTCATACATCGTAGTAAAGTGCCTCCATGAGAGACCCTTTGTCTTCTCGGTCTTAATATTGAAGGCTACCGACTTGAAAGACTCAATCGGATTGTGGCCAAGGCCTTTCTATCCTGCAAATCCCATTTGTCTTTGCGGAATCTCCTCAAGCTTCTCACTTATCAACGTTTCCATCAAATTCTTTTTGATAGAGAACGCCTCTCAATTTGCATCTTCCAATAGCCAAAGTTTGTTCCATCAAACTTCTCTATCCTCAGTAGCTTTCTTTGTCGGTCGTCATGACTTTCTTGAATCAAAACCAACGGTGGAGAACCTCTCGGAGGAATTTCCTCAAACACCTAGCCTCCATGCTAAAGGTGGAGTCTTTTCCTCACACACCCTGTAGCTCTTGATACCACTTGTTGGGAGATTTCACTAGAAAGTCACACCTCAATCTAGTTACTTTCTATCCCAAATGATTTCAACTTGGAGCTCACACCAAGGAAATCACCCACCCAAGACTTTGGTAGTTATCCGCGAACAAACTCAAACAAGCAAAGCCACTAATTTATCATCACCCATAGCAAGCAAACAATAAATAAGGAAGTAAATATGCAAAGAGACACAAAGATTTAGGTGGTTTGGTAAATGTTACCTACATCCACACAAAAGCCAAATTTCCTTTATAGCAAAGATTGGAGAGTTTACAAGAGATATCAAGAATCAAGAACAAGAGGCCTCACTCAAACCCTAACTCAATAGAGCTCCCACAATACTCAAGAAATGAATCTCTCAAAGTTGTCTCAAAACCCTAATCTATTTCCTTTATATAGGTGTACATAGAAAAAAAGGGGAGAAAAGGTTTGGGGCCGAAATATCGACAAATTGTCGAAATTCCAAAAAGTTTCAGAACTCTAAAGCTTGCTGGTGAGATACCGGAGCTTCATACGCTCGATGGTTCCACAGCTCAACAATTCATGTATTGTATTAATTGAAAATCCATAGAGCTTGTTTAGCACCTGGTTAAGAGGAAATTCGAAAGCCGGGTAGCCAAATTACTTTGCCCAGCCAAGAAGACTAGAGCATAAAAGCGAGACAACATATTCGAAACAAACCCGGATGGGGATCCTCCACTTTGTAGAGAAGTGGAGGCCTTTTGAAACGAAACTATTGGTACTCTATCATAAGATAACTTCCACACCATTCCAAATAGCACGGGTATGTAGTGTTCGATCTTGCAATCTCGATTATGCGCACTAGACACCGCGAAATTTCCCTTGGAACAAGGAGTCACGTACTCTTTGGCACAGTCTATTCTTTGTTGGATTCACTGGGTACCTCCCCGGATGTAATCCCGAGCACTTAAGAGCACGTTTCCACTTCAGCTGGAATCTGCATGTACCATTCAGTGACTCTGTAGTACCCTTAGATCATCAATACTTAAATGCAGTCTCTCTTTTAGAGATTGTTGATGCCAAATGCCCTCCAAAACCCAATAGACTCTCCTGTTCCAATCACCCAAAAGCAGTTCTTGGAAACAATTCTTTAAGTGCCCATTTTATAAAACTCTGGAATATATATTCTTTGAGTAGGATTCGACAATAGGTTAGAGTCAGTGATTCGAAGACTGCCTTTCCTCGATCTTTTAACAATACCTTCTAAGGGATGGCTAGTACAAGATGACGAACAACAAAGTTTAATTTTAGAAAAACACCACCATTAGGCTCATTACTTTACTTAAATTTAGATAATGTAGGATAATCAAAAATCATTTCGCCTTTTTAGTCGGAACCTTGGGTGGTTCTCAGAAAAATATAGCGAAAAAAATTATTCCTAGAGTCGGGACCCTTTTATTTATTTTATTTATTCCAATATTTTTTTTTCTAATTGGTTGACCGTTGGAATAGTTTGTAATTGCATCGAATAAATATTGCCTTTCCACGGAGGTAAATCTTTGTCTGCTATGCAAGAGGATAGCAAGTTACAGATTGATGATAAAATAGAATCCTGGGTCACAAACAGTGATGTCGTACTTAATGATATCTCCTGTTCTCATAAAATACTTAGTCTTCAAAAATCTTGAGCAAGCATCATCTTTGGACAGAAAAGACCACGCCATTTTCATAAGTACAGATAACTAGGTTTGATGTTTGAATCATAGTTCGTGATTTCGATAGAATTTTCAGAATTCTGTTGAATATTTTCGGTTTTTGAAAAATTTGGAATTCCAGATCAAGAGTAAAAAAAACCTAAAGTTCATAATGTACTCGGAATAATATAACGGAATAAGGGCCGAAATTCTGGTTTTTGGATTTGTTGGAATTCCAGAGATTCCCAAATCTTGAACTATGGTTTGAATGGATGTATTGTCTATAATTTTTGATATATTGACAAATCTCGGTCACAGTATAGGGAATTTATAAAATTATTTCAAATTTTTTGGCAAACAAGCTAAAAAATTATTTAACCTTGTTAGGGTACTTTTAAATTTTATAAACGGGAGAAACAATGAGGATAACGTTGGTTTATTAGCAAGTGAGGTGTTCCATGAAGAGGATGTACAAAGCATAATCAAGGTTGGATAGCTTTGAAAATTAGGCCTAGTCATCAAGCTATTCGAGTTGAGCATTAGAATGCTCAAGTTCGGCTCATGTGTCTCTCGAGTCGAGTTCAAATTTTGTTTGAGCTTTATTTCGTGCTCAAGTTCGACTCATCAATCGAGTATTCAAGTAGCTTAATGAGTTTAGATTCCTATTCTTTTGGACTACAAATTATTCTCGTGGTCGTGAGGTCAGCCTGAAGAATGTCATCTTCATCCTTACTGCAAATGGGTTGCCAGAGAATCTAGAGGATGTATCAAATGAGGTGTCACTCCGGGAGGATAAACTCGCAAAGTTAGCTCGTAGAGGTTGGCAATTACACCTATCAGTTGGTGAAAAGACTCGTAAACGTTGTGCAGACTGGCTTCAGGAAAACAACAAGACTGCAAAACCAAGAACTGGTGCTGATTCTACATTATCTTTTGACCTGAATGAAGCGGCCTTGGGTGAGGATGATAAAGCAGGGGTGATCTTACTGTTGAGCATGACCATGAAAACAACCTCATAAACAATCAGTTTCCTGTGACACCAATACCCCGCGAGCTACTCAGTAGCGTTGATGAAACCATAGTCTTCAGACCCGTTGATTTTGGCCCACTTCAGAAGAAGGTTGCAAGCACCATTTCTGCAAAGTTTTCCAGAATTGTAGACGGACGGCGAACTGTAGAAGTTGATCGTGAAGCACTTGACCAGATTGTTGGTGGCATTTGGTTTGGACGAACTGAATTGGAAGAGTGGGTTGAAAAGGTTTTGGTGCCAAGTTTTCACAAATTGAAGGGTACATTGTCATCGAGCACCATGAACGATGACAACACCACTATTAAGCTTGTATCAGTAAGTGACTCAGTGAAACCTGGCAATGGGGATTTGCTGCCAAGTAATATTACGGTGGTAACAGTCGGATTCTAACTGAAAATGATGATGAGGGGATGAAAATGGATATCACTATATTTGGTTGGTTATTTGTATATATTTATTACAACCATTTGGCAAGAAGCTGATAAAGGAGAATTACAGTTACTAGAGACAGTTGAAGGTTGTGTGTATCGCTTAACAGCAAGGGAGATGTCTCTTTTTCTTTTTATCTGTTTATTTTTTTCTTTATTAATCCCGATTATTTAAATTAATTATGTAAACGAAGTTAATAAGATGAAAACATCTCTCTATATATTAAAAAAAAATTGTAATGTGAAAACTACAAATGTATCAGATTTTCTAGTTTTCTTTGGCTTGTGTTTTAATTACTGTTATGACTCTGTATAACACGCATTTTCTGGAGCTAGATATGCCTTGTTATGGCATACTGTAAATTTGAAAAAGGGTCAAGATTCTCCCGATTTCCGTATGTAAAAGACATTTTCAGGAATTGTGTTTGGTGAAGGGAGCTTTTGGTGGGTGATGAATCAATTTCTGGATCAAACACAACTCACCGGAATTTGCTAATATCCTCATAGACAGCGATATCAAAATGGGAACGCAGAGAGCCAGAGACTACTTTCCAATGGAAAATCAAGAGCCATAAGAAGGATAAGAAGAAGAATCTCAGTTCAAAAAGTCGGGAAAGATGCTAACCATAACGAACGTAACAAAAAACAGCTATGCAAGTTAAACACAACACATTTCAAGACAACCAAAAGCATTTAGGTTTTTGTTGAGACAAATGAATCTTCTTAGAGAAGATGTTATTGTGAATGTTTCTGTTTTGATTAGTTTTTTCTCTAACACATTACTTCAAATTATGAAATGCACTAACTTCGGTTATGGAAGTTGAAGAGTTTGTTTGGATACACAAGTGCTACATGTTCGTATCAAAAGTAACTACTAAATCTGGGCAGCACTCTAAACTTGGATAGCTTGGAAGTCAGTTTCTTGAGTCATGACACATGCTAGCTAGGGAGAAGATTTTGCACTTTAATTTACAATCAAGTGCAATAAACTAACAAGCAGAAAGTTGGATGTTCCTTGTCTATGAGCATGCACAAGCAGACCATGGCTTTCATATCGTTGGTAGCTAGCTTCAAACGTTCCCCACCATAAACACAGACATCACATAAAACTAAACTTAGCAAGTGTTTGATGATGATTGAGTTTGAAGGGTTTGAAGCCAACTAAACATGGGGACCATTGTCATGCAAATGGTAAAATTAACTTTGATAAGTCCAGTATGTTCTTCAGTAGGAATGTGAGATTCAGAAACAAGCTTAGGCTTAAAAGATTTTGGAAAATGAGACAGTTTGAGTCCAGAGAAAAATATCTGGGTATTCCTGTAATGTTATCCCAAAGGAAGGCTGAAGATTTTGAGTATTTGGTGGACAATGCCCACAAAAAGATCAAGGGCTAGAAAGCCAAAGTTTTGTCTCAGGCTGGAAGAGTTACTCTTATCAACTCTGTGGCCCAAGCAACACCTCGATCTGTATGCTATGTCCACCTACATGCTTCCAGTTTCGACTTGTGATAAAATTGATAAAGCATGTAGGGACTTCTTCTGGAATGGGATAGAAACCTCAAAAAATGTACACACTATTGGGTGGGAACACATATGTAAACCTAAAAAACATAGGGTTGGGCTTTAGAAAAACTAGGGATATGAATGTGGCCATGTTGACAAAGTTGCCATGGAAGGTTGCCACTGATGTGGAGTCTATGTGGACTTAAACTTTGTATAACATATACAACAAGAACTGGATTGGGGATGTTGAAAAGCCCCCTGACTATGCCTCTTTCTTCTGGAAGGGTATACATAGGGTGTTCAACACTATAAGTGGGCGGCTTATTTGGATATACATAATGGGAATACTACTTCAATTCTAAAAGATCCTTGGCTAGTTTGCAAATGGGAAACCAAGGACTCATAAAGAACTGGGTATCAATAACCACGCCTCGGAGAATATATATATGTAATAATGCTTGTTTAAAGAAGATGGGTCTGGATGGGACACTGATCTTTTAGCTCTTCATTTCGAGCCATTTATAAGGCAAAAGATCCAAGAGGTTGTTGTTAGACCTTTAGGGGCTAACAAGGACAAAATGATATGGTGTGAGGATAGGTCTGGAAAGTTAACTATTAAAACTGTCTACTCCTTGCTACATCATAAAGAATGGGAGGGACATTTATCAAGTTATAGCTCAAAGACTATTACTCACATCGGGAAGTCCAAGCTACCAGCTAGCACACAATTGTTCATCTAGAAACTATATATGCTTGGACTACCATCGGGGGATAGATTGACCCCAAAGAAAGTACTAGGGGATCTATCCTGTCCTTTTTGTTACAAGACTTTGGAATCTGACATACACTTGTTCTTTGAATGTGAATGGCCCAAAGCCTTGTGGTTTGCCTTATAACTGGGCTTAAGGGTGGTTGGCTCTGAAAAGGGAACCATAAAAGGCTGGGTGGAAACCTTCATATCCTGGAGTCATAGTACTCAGGAGTCTACATCATTTGTAGGAGTTTTGGTTTGCTGTATGCTCAATAACATATGGAAAGCCAGAAATGAGATCAAGTTTGAACAGAGGAAAGCAAATAGAGATAGGGTGATAAGAAGAAGTTCTTTGGAGGCTTTGAAATGTATACAAGCCTTCAAAGAAAAGGAATTAATTGCTGGCCCTAAACCAGTTCTGAATTCGAGTGATTATCCAAATGACTTTTCCAATATGTGGTTATCAGGTTTGATGCTGCGTTTCGACAGGAAACTGGATGGGCAGCAGCTGGATGTATTGCAAGCAATAATGAAGGTAGAATAGTGGGAGCTACAACAAGGAGGTTCAAGGCAAGAAATGCAGAAGAAGCAAAGATGATGGCAGTAGAAGTGGCAGTTCGAATGACACTAGCAGCAGGATGGAAGGAATTTGTTTTTCAAGGAGATTGTGCAGAGGTGATCAAAGCATTCACAGGCCCAAACTGTCCTTGGGCTCTGGAAAGCTTGAGAGACTCTATAAACAATCTTTTAACTTCCTTGCTTTGTAGTAGGTTTTTTTGGATTAGTAGGAGTTTTAATGGGGATGCCTATGATTTAGCTGGCTGGACTAACCAACAGTTAAGTATGAGCAGTCTTCCAAAGTGTATGCTGGATCAGAACATACAGCCTATGTACTTCTAAGTTAATAGCTATAATATGGGTAAGTTAGTATCGGGGAAAAAAAATGATGGAGAAGAGACGGAGAAGAAAGAGGGAAGATTTTACATTTTTCGTGGGGACAGTTCTACCTCTAAACTAAAAATTATGGGTGTTGCTGACGTGGGGCTGCCACCTATTTAAACACATCAGTAGGTTGAAATAGTAGGTCATATAAGTAGGTCTGTCTAGCAGTGGCTCTTTGAGTACTGTTACGGGAACAACCATTGTCTTGTAGATGACTAACAACCCGGCCAATGGTATAATGCCACGTCACGCAAGAGAAACTTGCTACTTATTCAATTTTGCTTTGAAAAAAAAAATAAGAAGAAAAAGAGAGGCAAGATCAGGAAAGCAAGAAGTTCATCTTGTTCAATTGTAACAGGCCATGGTTGCCTCTTCATCTTTGACCATGTTTGCCCAAATAACCGTCGTGACTTCCATCACTACCAAATTTTTTCAAATCTTGAGAAAATACAAATATTTGGACTGAAAAACTCTAGTTAAAAAGATTGACAACATTGAATCACGTAGAGAAAGTTAAATTTTGGTAGATATTCGAAAATTGCTCCTTTCCAAATTAAATACAAAAGATTGTAGTGTTTTTTAACAAAAAATTAGATTTTTAAAACCTACGGTTTTCATTATATTATTTTGCATTCCTAATTAAGCCCTTGGTACGGTTAATCAAATTTGGAAGGATGAAGTGGTTTTCTGATGAAGAGAGTTGTGTCTCTTTGTTGTTATTTTGTTTTGTTTTTCTTAACCAAAAATAAGAAAATAAAATAGAGAACCGGATGAAAGAGTTGTAAGTCTTTCAACTACGATGTGGCTTTAATTAAGGGTTTGTATTAGGCACTCATCAAATCGGATTGGGCAACCCCCTCAAAAAAAGAAATATTATAAGTTTGCCATATTACAAGTTTGCCATCAAAGCCCAGGCCCAACAACCAATCTAACCGGTCTCGCCATAACAAAACCTTCAGGTCGTTTGAGTGTCACTCAAATGACCTCACCATGTAGTTTGAGTGTACACTCAAACGATCTCGCAATGTAGTTTGGATGTACAGTCAAACGACCTCACCATGTAGCTAGAGAGAGCCTCAGAAACTAGGATAAAAAGATAAGGGGACAAAGGGTCCCCTTGTCTCAACCCTCTCTCAGGTTTGAACTTTTTCAGAGGGGAGCCATTACGTAACACTTGAAAAGTGACAATAGACAAGCATTGCTGGATCATGTTTCTCCATTTCTCATTAAAGCCAAACTTCTCAAAAATGCTATCAAGAAAGACCACTCCACCCTATCATAAGTCTTAGCCATATCCATCTTAAGGGCAACCCAACCATCCCCCTTGGTTTTCATATTCTTCATGCTATGAAATAACTCACAAGCCAAACCAATGTTATCCCCTATACTTTTACCCTTAATGAAAGCCCCTTGAAAAGGAGAAACAATTTATTAATGTGACTTTTTAACCTATTAGCCAAAATCTTTGAAATAATTTTGTGGCAAAAGTTGCAAAGGCTTATGGGCCTAAACTTGAAGACATGATCAGGATTAGTTATTTTAGGAATCAGAGCAATAAAGGTCTCATTAAAATTAGTGTAAGTAATACATTAACATACTATTCGAGTTATAGAACATACCTCTTGTCCAGCGGAAGAAACCCGAAGTCAAAGAATGATAACCTTTGAGAGTTGTTACTAGCCTTGTCTCTAGAGAAAGATTGTTACTAGAATCAATCCCCTTTGTATCCACACCTTAAGCCCCACTTCTATGTGAATTGAGAAAAGAAGAGAGAGTCTTTCTTTTTCTTCTACTTCTTGTGTTATAAAACCAACCAAGCAAACAGCTAACCCGACTCTTGCTTAACAAGAGATTCTGGATAGATTCTATTCTATCCAGTAGAACTACGATCCTATGATCCAGGGAGTAGCTTATACTGGGGATGGATCCTTGATCAATGTGGGCGGACCTAAGTGCGTGGTCCAACCAACTTACAATTAGGATTCAGAATCCCAGTAGTAAAAAACTTTGTACAAATTAAATTAGTAATACTAGGCATACTATGTCCCAACATTTATGAAAAAAAACCCCTTGGAACCCATCAGGGCCAGGGGCTTTGAGGCTCCCTAGCTTCTTGACCACTCTCCAAATCACCTCACTAGTAGGAATAGCAATGAGAATCTCATTCTCCCTTAGGATTGAACAGATCCAGAATATGCTTATTATGATGAGGGTTATCAGAAGCAAAGATGTGAGTAAAGTAGTCATTCACATTAGCTTTTACTTCCTCCTCACCAATGCTCTATTCCCCCTCATCATTTTTTAGTTTCTCAATTCTGTTCGTTCTCCTTCTATAGATAGCAGAGAGATGGAAAAACCTGGTATTTCTCCCTCCATTCTTTAATCCAATGATTAGTTGATTTTTGTTTCCAAAAATCTTATTCCTTAACCATCCAATCAAAAAATTGAGACTTCAAAGTCTTGGCTTTCTCATATATAGTTGATGTTTGAGAAAGGCTTTGAAAGAATAGAAGTGAGCTCTTGCAAGTGCCGACTAGCAAAGTCGATAAAGCCTTTGGGTGACGATACCAGAGGTCTGGGGGTCGAATCCCGCCAGCATCAAAGAGTTACTAATCTCATTTAAAACAGGCTTGCTTTTAAAAAAAAGTGAGCTCTTTTTGGATCCTTTTTATATTGGTAAAAATATTACCAAAAACATGTTTATTCCAGTGAATAAGATTATTCTGTGTAGACTTAATCTTATGCAATACATTCCAATCAGGCATATCATGCATAACTAAATTCCAAGCATTATCAATCACATGCATACATGTATCATCCCTAAGCCACATGTTATAGAACCTAAAAGATTTAGCATGTTTGACAGTGCTCCTCTCTTTATTCAGAGTAATCAACATATAGAGATGATCAGAAGATGCAGTAGCAAAAGTACGTATTAACTTGTATGTTAGGGAATATCATTAACCAATTATCAGTAGCCAAGGCTCTATCTAATCTTTCAAGGATATGGTCTTTAATCTTACAATGGTTACTGCATGTGAACTTTGGGCCTTTATATCCCAAATCAATCAAACCTAACTCATCTATTGATATCTGTGAAAAGAAGTAGTTTACCTACGAAATGAACGATGAACTCAAAACGTAAGTAAACTAAAACTAATTTTTTAGCGAAGCTATCAAGTTTTCTATACTCTCAATTCTATCGAAATAGAGTGGAGTAACAAGTTCGTTCCACTCCTAGTTCTTTAGCATTGTGATGTTTTCGTGTTAACTAATCAGTCTTAAGTCTAATGAGAGCTTTACGAAGGGGAATTATACTACGATGCAATATGAAAAGCAATATGTTGAATGTCACTACGAAATATACGAAAATACTATTGTTCTTGAATCTAGATAAAGAATTAGAGGGGAATTGAATCCACCTCGAATCCAACTTAATCACCTAGCATAGACTGTTGTAATCCAATTCTTACGTTCTTACGGAAAGAATTGCTCGTTCTAATCCCTAATTAAACATGGCATTTCTACCAATTATAACTAGCATGTGAGGTCGTCCACCCATTCTCATGGCGAAACACGACCTTCTAGAATGGAATAGACTCTACAACGCTTCTATACTATACAACTAAGTTTTCATCAAGGCTTCCTCAACCCCTCTAATGAAGGTTTTAGCCTTGATTCATCAAACCATCATTTCCCATTGAAATTGAATACGACATAATATAAAGATTCTAACTTTATGAATTTTAACTAAACGATAATTGAAATCTAAATTAACAACTAAGAAATGATAACTAACAAGAATTAAAACTAGATCTATAATTTAAATGACAAAAATCAAAATTGAATCAAGACTACTATTTTATTTATCTAATTCCAGGGAGAACAATCATTCAAGAAAATAATCTAAAACAAGAAATGAAACTAATGTTTAATGGCTACTTTTCTTATCCTAACCTAATTTATTTTCTAACCTAACTATCTACCATTAATAAAGAGTTAAGCTTTTGTTTTTATACTTTCAGATCCAAAAATCGTGCATGGGCTTGGAGCCATGTTTTGGGCCGGAAAATCGAGCCCAAAACCCAATTTCTTTAGTCCAAAATGGGCTCTTCAGCTGTAGTTGGCTTCGACAGATGTTTCGACCACTTCTGCTCCTCTGATTGGGTCAAGGCTTAGTCCATTGGAAAGCTCTTTCCGAGCCGGTCGTTTTGACATAAGGTAGGCCCAATTCTGAGGTCTGAGTCCAAAGATACGGCCTTCGAAAGTTCTGCTGACTTTGTGTGCTGTTTCTGCCCGCGTTGACTTTGACTTTTCAGCTTTGACCGGGCTTTAGAAAGGCTTTGTCTTCTTGAATCTTGGCCTTTAATCACAGAACTCCTTAGCAACCAACCATTGCTCCTTTATCTCGCTAAAGTGGCACATTTCTGCACATAATGGACTTTGAAGCCTGAAATGCATAAAAACACGTGAATCGATATTAACTCTTTACTTATTATTCACATAATTGGTTTTAAAAGTATGATTATTAAGGGGTTAAAACTACAGTTTTGGGCTCTTATCAAACCACCCCAAACAGCATTTTGCTTGTCCTCAAGCAAATATGAGAAATTAGAATAAGTGACCAAAAATGGAGTTCTAACTACTCTGCGTTTATTGAGTCGCGATTGCATTTACCATATCGCATAAGGCCTTAAACCACTAGAATTCCCTAGTGGGCGAAGTTATAGCCCTCGTGAGAGTTTTCCAAAGGAAGGTACTCACAAACTTCATCTATACTACAACGACTAAGAAATAAAACTATTGTTTCCTCATTCATGTCTCAACTATCTATACATCTCACTAGCAAATGAATAAGAATAACCAAGTCAAAAACCTAAGCTAATATATGCATAATAATCAATCATCTATGATACAAATATATATACTATGAGTAATACTATGAAATGCCTAGCAGGTTCGTTTCTGAAACTCGGAATAGCGTCCTTAAGTAGGTTCTCACAATAATAGTCAAGATACAACACTCTGATTTTTCCACTCAAGTTTTCATTTACTCCGGTCTTGCGATGGGCACACTTTACCTTACAATCTCAATGACACACAAGGAAGCCGGAGTCAATCAACACATCTGCCACTTACTATCACACTAACCTATTCCTAATTGAGCTAGAGGTCTTTATTAGGTGTTCAAGGGATTAGGAGATGGTTTAAGAAGGAAGGAAATAGATATTCAAAAAAGGACAAGTCCCGAGATAATAGAGTCTTCATATTATGTAACTAGAGAAAACCTTGTTATTTACTTTTTGCTTCTACACTTTGTTTCCATCCTTAGCCATATTTTTTTTTTTTTTTCTTTGGCTTTTGACTCATTTTATTCTATTTTTTTGGAGTTTTATTTTATTTTTATTTTTATTTTTTTCTTTTCTTTGGATGGAAACTTCTTTTATTTATTTTACTCAAGCAACTAACTAATTTTTGTTTACACGGGTTTTTTTCTTCTTCTTTCTTCCTCATTCTATTCTCAGACTTATTCTAAAATTGGGTATGTTGATATATATATATATATATATATATATATATATATATATATATATATATATATATATATATATATATATATATATATATATTTTTTGCAACAGGTAAAAGGATTTGTGGTTTATGAAAGGCTAAAGAAAGGCTCGGAGGGGCTAACTAGCGGAAAATAATTCATAGGTTTGAATTTACTCGCTATATCGATCCAAAGAGGGCCTAAATTCTCGCTTAGGATATGGCATAGTGATCAAGCAAGTGGACGTGTGATTTCTATCCGGATTTTACTTCTCCCTTGTGTAATTTCTCAAATGTTTCGGCTCATATAAGGCTTTAGGCTATATTCTCACAGGGATTTGTAGAATAAGTACTCTAGCCTAAATTTGAAAACTTCTTTCAAGCTAACAATCATAGATACTCATGTAATATATTTATAGATAGATGCAAAGATTATTACCTACATATTAACCTAAGTTTCTAAAAATTATTCTAATGCAAAAGCTACGTGAGACTTCTAGATTATTAAGAGCATAGAGAAAGAACAATACCGATATTCCTAAGTGTATAGCATAAACTTATTTATATTTTTGAAATTTTAACTAGAAAACAAATGCATATTATACATATCTATATCCTAATAGATGCCTTAATTACACGTGTTTCTATGCCCACCCCCAAACAAGAAGCATGCTTTGTCCTCAAAGCATTTAAATAAAGAGGGTAGAAAAATACCATGGAAACGCGTGAAATTCTGGAACATCTGCAAAACAAGGTTAAAACATACTAATATAAAAACTGACGCAACTCTATAAGAGTTCCACCCATTATGGGGTTAATAGAGTTAAATAGCTTGGGACATAAGCAGACACTAACTGAAATTAAAAACTTACCTTATCTCCCGCTTTTATTCTTCATCCTCCTCATACTCTTCTTCTATAAACAAGTGAGGTTCCTTCGCATCCATAAGCGGTTCCCAGCCTATGTATGTGATCACCTCGCGAAACCAAGCACCATAAGTAGTGCTTTGGAACAAATCTTCGAAAGACTGTTCCGGTATTATTGTAGGAGATGTCATCTAAAAAACTACGCTCTGGAATAGCTGCAAATGACCCTGACAACCCGTGGCGGAAATTTTAGAAAACCGAAATTTTCGGTCTACGGAAGTCGCATAGCAGCGGCCAGCGCTCGCTCGGGGTTTTTTTTTTTTTACTTACAGTAACTTGAGCGCAAGTCGCTCAACTTGGGCGCAGTGCGCCAAAGGCAAAATTTCCGAAATGACTAGGGCGCAGGCCATCACTTTGAGCCAGTGTGCCTCGAGGTGCTGATGGTTGAAAATTGTGACGAACAACGGGAAACGTGGGAGTGAAAGGTGAGAGATAGAAGTTAGGTGTAGTGTGGGTTGTGAGTGTAGAATGAATGAAGTTTTATAGGTTTTGAATTGTTAAAACGAATCGGGAAGTTGCCAAAAAGCTTTAAGGCAATTTCCGGAAACAATAAAATTTCCGAACCCGAAAACGGAAACAACTCATATTCTTGATTCTAAAACAACCCTAATATCTTTTAGGTTGAATTTAGGATAGAACCTACCTATTTTATCGAGATTTCATCCTACCATGATATTTATTCATAGATATGCCTATTCGGCAATATTCTCACCCTGACTCCGAAATAACTTCTAAAAAATGGAGGTCATATAAAAATCATGTTGGACTACATAATACCACCCCCAAACAATTTGGGAAAGTGGGATCAACATTAAACAACCACGCACAATGAAAATAACCACATTATATTAATATTGTCATTCAAACAACATTTCACTACAAAAGTCAAAATTAACTACGAAATTTAACAACGTAACATCCTATCTACTAAAAATAATAAAAAACAACATCAAAACAACAAACAAGAAGAAATCTAGCTACTCTTCAAGGGAGTGAGGTGGGGGTAAGAATAGGAATTTGAGTGATCAAGAATGGAAAAACCAACACCCACCCCAAACAAATTTTTGAAAACAGGTTTGTAAAAATTTGTTTTAAAACGGGGGTCTTTTAAAGTCAGATTCCCGAGACTTGCTAGATTACTATTTTTATAGCTTTAAACTTTTTTTACTTTTTATGAATTAGGTTTAATATAAAGGAAAACAATAAGCAGTAAAGACATAATTCACACCATAGAGAAACATGACTCAAAAACCGAGAAAACATGCAAGAGTGGAAAACGTGAATTATGTGAAACGTGGACTTAGGATCCGGTACTTACAGCCACACACTCCATAGGGAGGGCCCGGTTACCTGAATGGTGCACTCACCAATATATGGAGGTGAAAGGAAGTGCACCAAACACAAAAATTGAGTCGTTTATAGTCAGATACTCGAGACTTTATCTAAACATATGTATGAACATGCAGTTTATCATATATCAACAACCGAAATAGTTGTGGATCATTCCATAAATAAATATCACTAAGACAATCAAGCACCAAGATTTCCTACGACGCAGCCTAGTGGAATGAAAGCGAAGTCGGATAGACCTATAACATAACCGAGCATGCACCTTATGTTTCATCTTTGAACGAGAGGGTGTCCTAGTGAATAAGTGTGGAAAAGTGAATGGTTGTGGAAGATATGGTGGATATGGATAAGTTGTAGAAGGAAAGCATGGAAAAAATGAGGATGTGGGTTTAGCACAAAACTCATTCATGGTGTAGGTAGGGACTGTCTCAATTCTGAAAATGAAGGTGTCAAATGGTTTGTCCTTCTGAAATATTTGTTTATTAGGAGGATTTAAAAAATTATGAAGCACAGGAGAAACAAGAGGGTCCAGTGCAAACTCTAGGTTCCTTTGAAAAGGTGGAGGGTGGGGAATATTGGTGATGGAAGGTGAATGGTTCTCAGGTAGAGCTCTCAAGTCCATATCATCAGAAGTCTTGATATATGCCAAGACATTCCTCAATAGGTGGGTCAAAAGGATCACTGGGGTAGAGATTAAAAAATTCATCTTCCGTCATAGCGTCAAGGGATGAATGGTTGTTGACACTGGGGGACTCGCGAAGTGGTAAAGAAGAAGTACAAAAGAGTTGAAGGAAATCTTCTTCAATTTCGTCTACTACCAGGGAGTCATTGTTAAAGTCGGAAGGAAAGGAATTTGTTAATTTGTTTCTCCGGAAACATGTTTTTGAAGTAATCTTGAGTTAAGCTCTCGATCATGCTAACCTCTCCATTTGTAGATGAATCGGGATACCGTGTCCTCATTTTGAAAATATTTACCTCAACAGAAAGATGGCCAAAGGACAAGGACATCGAACCATCGCGGGCGGTTTATAAGCTGCTGGTTAGCTAAGAAAGGGACGCCCTAAAATGATAGGTACAGAGTCGTTAGTGACTTCTGTGTCGAGGATAACGACGTCGACTGGGTAGTAAAAATTTTGGACTTTAACCAAAGACGTTTTCAACCACACCCTTTGGATACTTAATAGACCGATCGACTAATTGCAACGCCATTTTAGTAGGTTGCATCTCCTCTAGACCTATTTGTTTATACAAATAAAACGGAGTAGTTAACACTAGCCCCCGTGTCTAGTAATACGGCGTCGTGTGAGAATCTCCTAAGGTGCATTATACAATAGGGCGACCGGGGTCCTTGTACTTAACAATTCCGTTATGTTGGATAGAGTTGGGAATTGTTCATCCAAAAAGTCTTTTGGTATGTTGGTCTTCGCCCTAGTAGTGCCTGACTCCTTAAAAACTTAGCGTGGTTAGGTAGCTTTTAATAGCTTTGAGAAAAGGAAGGTTTATCGTTAAAATTTTGAAAACGTTCCTAATCTCCTCAAAGTTCAGTATCCCTAGTTAGCATGGCTAATTTCGGGGAACGGTGGTTTAAAACTCTATATTTAAGCGTATGGCTCGACTTGATGTGTAACCTTGGCTTTCTGTTTCTTAGGTTGTGGTTTAACTAGTACCTCTACAAATTGGTAGGCTCTTCGTCTATTTCGCATCTAGTTCGATATCCCGTGTAGAGTATCGATGGGGTAACTATAGGCATAGTTACTTTGTTATCAACCACTCTTCCGCAATCCGAGAGTGGTGATGGCATTTAGCTCACCTACGGTTGTAGTTTCCGCATACTAGTATTACCGCTTACCTCAAAGGTCCGTGTTTTTTGTTTTAGGGTTTGGTATCGCTTGGCACTGGAAACACGCCTTTGGTCTTTCTCTTGGGCTAACTATTGGTTTAAATTATTAACGGATTGTAGAATGTGTTGGTTAGATTGAGCCATGGTTTGGAAAAGTTGTTGGCTCACCGTATGAAGGTGTCAAGACGATCCGGTTGTGTGGGTGTAGTGGTCACGGGTGGGTGGTGGACCGAACTATCTCGCGTTGATTATTTATGGGTGGGTTGTGATAGTTATTATTTACCTAACGATACCTCTATTAGCATTATAATTATTATAACTACCTTGACCTTGTGCTTGACCTTGTCGAGGTTGCGCTTTGGTTGTTATAATTATTATAATTACCCCTCGACTCGCCCTCCTTGTCTGGTAGAGCTTGGTTATAACCGTATCGTTAGCTAACATATTGATTATTGTACCACGGAGGTGTGATTTGTTGGTTATTTCTCCAACCGAAGTTGGGATTTTGTCTCCAAAGGGGCGTTAGGTTCACTATTAATGGAACAAGAATGTTCATAGGCTATAGGACGGTTAGGTCGGGATGCTTTCGGGACTCAAATGAAACTACATGGATTTGAATTTACATTCATGACGGGATAGGCTTTTGTTGTACGTAAATGGCCTCTACCTTTTTTGTGAGGGATTCAATTAGAGTTTTAAGCTCGTGGTCCGATTTAACCTCAAACATACTTGGTAGCCTTTTATTGAAGAAAAAACTAGCGGAGCCGGAGTAATCATCACTACCCCCAATTATTATTACGCTTTAGTCCGATCTTCCAAAAATTTATAAGCCTCGAGGCTCCTTTACTTAAGAAACTACCCCCATTCATTATGTCAAGGACTTCTTTATGGTGGTGTAGAAGTCCTTTGAAAAAGGCAACGAACTAACGTGTCTTTGCTAGGTGATGGTGTGGACACTCTATAAGGAGATTGGTGAAAGCGATTCCAAGCCTCAAAAATGATTCATGAGGAGTTTGTCGAAAGAAATGAATCTTAGAAAGCATCTCATCCGTCTTTAGGGGTGGGTAAAAATGTTCCATAAACAAAATTTGAACAAGTTTAGCCCACGAAGTCCACGAATTAGGCGCTTTGGGCAGCTTAACCAAGACGCCTTATCGACTAAGGTGAAAGGGAATACCCTCGGTTTAATTTGTTCCGCACCAACCGTAGGATGGTGGAATGTTGTAAGGACTTGTTCAATCCTACGCATGTGCTGATAAGGTTTTTCATGGTCTAAACCATGAAAAACGGGTAACAAATTAAATATATTTGGGGGGATGCGGAAATCCCCCACTGGGTTTGCTAGAACGATGCAAGATTTAGGGCTATCGCTCAAGGCTTTATAAAAGTCAGAGAGAGGAGTCTCTCTTTCTTCAGCCATAATATTAGGTGGTGTGTGTGAAATAGTAGCTAGAGGTGTAGTGGGTGGGAAACTAGATAGACTTGTTTGTTGACGTTGCCGTGTAATTACGTTCGGTGTTTTTCTCCGACCAGACCTTAATCTCATACAAGTCTAAGTCTAAACACGACAACACTCCAAACAATCTTGATATATTAATATAAACCTCTAATTGGAGATGTGAGGTATGGAAGAAAGGAATACCTAATTGCGTCCTTGCTTCGCTTATGAATAGCGTCTTGTTTACGCGTGTTCATTAATATATAACAAGTTAGAACACCGAAAAACTTGAAAAATCGGAGTTCGACACAAACCTGTGGAAATCCGGCAAAATTCAAATTGGTCATCCCTTGAAGCGCCGAAAAGCAGAGTTCCAGTGATTAGAGGCGGTCGGTCGCGGTATGGGCGCAGGTGCGCTTAGAGTTCCAATAACTTGAGCACAGGTCGCGCTCCTTTTGGGCGCAGGTGTGCTCCGTGCAATTTTTGCAAGGAAATTTCTTTGTGCTGAAACGGACAATCACAGTTCGAGTCAAACAAGGGTGGGTGGGTGAAATGGGACTTAAAAATGACTAATTATACTACGAAAACAATACTAAAGGGAACTAAGATGGCAGCGGCGCCATTTGATATCTGTGAAAAGAAGTAGTTTACCTACGAAATGAACGATGAACTCAAAACGTAAGTAAACTAAAACTAATTTTTTAGCGAAGCTATCAAGTTTTTTATACTCTCAATTCTATCGAAATAGAGTGGAGTAACAAGTTCGTTCCACTCCTAGTTCTTTAGCATTGTGATGTTTTCGTGTTAACTAATCAGTCTTAAGTCTAATGAGAGCTTTACGAAGGGGAATTATACTACGATGCAATATGAAAAGCAATATGTTGAATGTCACTACGAAATATATGGAAATACTATTGTTCTTGAATCTAGATAAAGAATTAGAGGGGAATTGAATCCACCTCGAATCCAACTTAATCACCTAGCATAGACTATTGTAATCCAATTCTTACGTTCTTCTGGAAAGAATTGCTCGCTCTAATCCCTAATTAAACATGGCATTTCTACCAATTATAACTAGGATGTGAGGTCGTCCACCCATTCTCATGGCGAAACACGACCTTCTAGAATGGAATAGACTCTACAACGCTTCTACACTATACAACTAAGTTTTCATCAAGGCTTCCTCAACCCCTCTAATGGAGGTTTTAGCCTTGATTCATCAAACCATCATTTCCCATTGAAATTGAATACGACATAATATAAAGATTCTAACTTTATGAATTTTAACTAAACGATAATTGAAATCTAAATTAACAACTAAGAAATGATAACTAACAAGAATTAAAACTAGATCTATAATTTAAATGACAAAAATCGAAATTGAATCAAGACTACTATTTTATTTATCTAATTCCGGGGAGAACAATCATTCAAGAAAATAATCTAAAACAAGAAATGAAACTAATGTTTAATGGTTACTTTTCTTATCCTAACCTAATTTATTTTCTAACCTAACTATCTACCATTAACAAAGAGCTAAGCTTTTGTTTTTATACTTTCAGATCCAAAAATCGTGCATGGGCTTGGCCGGAGCCATGTTTTGGGCCGGAAAATCGAGCCCAAAACCCAATTTCTTTAGTCCAAAATGGGCTCTTCAGCTGCAGTTGGCTTCGACAGATATTTTGACCACTTCTACTCCTCTGATTGGGTCAAGGCTTGGTCCATTTGAAAGCTCTTTCCGAGCCGGTCGTTTTGACATAAGGTAGGCCCAATTCTGAGGTCTGAGTCCAAAGATACGGCCTTCGGAAGTTCTGCTAACTTTGTGTGTTGTTTCTGCCCGCGTTGACTTTGACTTTTCAGCTTTGACCGGGCTTTAGAAAGGCTTTGTCTTCTTGAATCTTGGCCTTTAATCACAGAACTTCTTAGCAACCAACCATTGCTCCTTTATCTCGCTAAAGTGGCACATTTCTGCACATAATGAACTTTGAAGCCTGAAATGCATAAAAACACGTAATCAGTATTAACTCTTACTTATTATTCACATAATTGGTCTAAAAGTATGATTATTAAGAGGTTAAAACTACAGTTTTGGGCTCTTATCATCTATCATGTTATTAAACTCACGTATCATTTGAGACAAAACTCTTGGTTTTTAGCTAAACGATATGGCGGGTCGTTTGGGCAGTCTCCAGGACGACATGGCGGAAGTCGTTTGGGGACTCTCTTAGGCGACATGGCTGGGTCGTTTGGACTTAAAAAATTCGGTTTGTTTGTCACGATGTTTATTTTAAAAATCAACTTCCACTTAATCAACCCAAACTTGAACTCAAACTCGAAACGACTTCATCAAGCTTGGGCAAACTCAAACTCAAGTTTAATCAACCCAATCTTCCACCCAAACTCCAAAAAACATCAGTTTGAAATCATCAAGTTTAATCAACCCAATCTTCCACCCCAATCAAGTTTAATCAACCCAATTTTCCACCCAATCAAATTTAATCAACCTAATCATGTTTAATCAACCTAACCAAGTTTGAGCATATACTCAAACGGGACACGACTCGAATTGGGTGAACTCGTCAACTTCAATTCCCATTTTTTATTCATAACTCAACACTCGAAGTATGAACATGACAGAAAACTCGATGTTTTTTTTTTTTTTTTGGGTTTAGTTTCGCGAGAGAGATGATACCGGCTAAAAAGGTTTGAAAAAAATAGTAGCCGGTATGCGTTAAGGTGGGGGTGTATTGGGCTATTGTTGTTGGACTTAGTTGTCGGGCTTGGGTTGTTAGCCTGAAGACAGATTTTATTCTAAACAAGAAGATTGTAATGGGCTTGCCCACGAACTAGCTAGTGGGCCTGCATGTATGGCTTCCGCAGATGTGTGATGTGTCTACTAGTGCCATCAAGTTTATGTGATGAATGATGCTCGTATCTCAATGACAATCCAGTGTATGAAGTTGAACTGTATTATCCCCGCCAGTCTATCTAAGGTTCTAAAAACTCGCACCCATTTCATATAAGAACTTGAGAAAGTTTCGGAAGCCGTTAAGATCCGCGTGGAGTTGGAGCAGTGTTTAGATCGGACGAACGTAAATAAGTTGATCGAAGAACCACAGGTACCGCCATAACACAATGTTATATAAGGGACTTCAGCCACACCACAAATCTCATTATTTTGCAACCAAGAGAAGAGAAGAGAAGAGAAGAGAAGATGATTAATGTACCTGTTGGGTTTCGTTTCCAACCTACGGATGAAGAACTTATTTACTATTTAGTAAATAGAGTTGGTGAAGAATTTCCTAATATTATAAAGGATTCAGTAGAAATTTATGGGAGCGATGGAAAGGAGCCAGGGGAGATGTTCAAGGGGAGTTCAGCCGATGAGTTTTTTGTTTATACGCTGGTCAAGACGAAGTTTGGTAATGGAACTTACTTCGATCGAAAGACGGCGACAGGAACGTGGAAGGGTCAGGGAAAAGCCAAGAAGATTTACGATTCCGAGAATAAGTCCAAGGTCGTAGGATATGTGAGGAGGTTGAATTTTTTTTTGGATGCTGGTACCCAAAAAGATGCTATTGGTAGCTGGATAATGCATGAGTACATGTTGGAAGAGCATCCATGTGATCAAGAATCGTGGGCTCTATGTAGGATCAAGAGAGGGAGGGGTAATGTATCTTCATCCCCGTCCAAGAAAGAATGTTCCGAGCAGTTCGAGAAGGAGACAGGGTTTTAATTTGTATTGGCTGTTTTAATTTCTTTTAGAACTATGTGTTAGCTTGATCCCAAGTAAGTGAGGCAGGGTTTCATGTCCCTGGCCTCCAGGGTACGTAGGCAGCCCAGAAGTCACTTGGGTGCAGCACCAAAAAAAAAAAAAAAAAAAAAGATGATTATCTCATATTTTTATTTTTGTTGTATATATGTATCATGATTCATGCGTTGTAACTAAGATTCTATATTTGAAAGGCAAGTTGGGTGTATATTAAATGTTTTGCTTTTAAGTATATCTACTATTGGTACATTCTTCAGAGAAAATAACAAAGAACAAAAACAATGGCAACACTGCCATGGATATCCTAAACACTTCATATAGTACTTTTCAACTGTGTAGGAGAACAGAACAACAACCAATTGAAGGTACAACTGTACAACCGTCTAAGTAGAAGCCAAATTAAGTCAATGCAACTTGATTTCTCACATCACATGTACAAGACATCTACTGTATACAATTGACGGCAATCTGGAGTAAATGATTTCAACTTCGTTAGGTGAGTCCGATCTCACTGTGCTTGGCCTGGCCTAGTTTACCCGCGGAACTGACAACAGTTTCCTGCTTTCTTAAAGCTTCATTTCCAGGTTGATTTGAGAGCCACAAGAACATAATGTAGTTTTTGAACAACCAAGGGCAAGTTGACGGCTCAACAGTATACCACCAGCTGAAAAGAGTTGTGAACTTGTGATGCATCAACAATATCATGACGTGCAGGACTAAGTTCTAGTATTAACACAAAGATGAAGACATTAACAATTTTTTTTTTTGCAAAAAAAGCAAGCAGTTTTGTATTAACTCGAAAAAATCTTTACAAGTACATTTGAAGACATCAGGTCTTTCTCAGGTAATCCCTCCTCAAAAGCAACTTCTATCTATGGCTTTATAATCTTAGCCTTACATATTGTAATCCATTCCTATGCTCTTCAAGGATTTTGTCCAGTTCCTTTGTTTGGTGGTTAGTAAAAATGTTCCACGTGCTCAAGAGCTCCATCGAGAATTTCCCTAGCTTTCTCCAAATTTCCTGCAACCTACAGTAGTACAGTATACGGTAAAAAAATTAAGTGAAACGAGTGTTATGCTGGTTACTGTGGGAAACAATAAACCACAACGCCACAGACTATAGCCATCAATTCTACTCCAATGTCATGTCTAAGCAAAATGGTTTATGAATTCTACAGGAGATACTAGCAGAACTTCAAAAATCCTGGAACATCAGGTTATGCCAAAGGTGATTAAGCATAGCACCACTATCTGAGAGAAACGGCATTGGTTCTCACTCTCTAAGCTACTCTAGAGAAAAACAGAACAAAATGCATGTCCCTCAGAGAAGGAATTTTACTTCTTTATAGGTTGAAAAAGAAATATACTGCAATTAGGTTGAAGGAAGAAATAGTACTCCAAACTTCAAACAGAATTTGGATGATACCCTTCAGAGAAACACAAACTAAAAACTTTCTTTACATATTATTTCAACCAATAATCATACAAGGAATCCACAGGCCAATTTTTAAATCCCAACCAACTAACAAAAAGAACCAAGTTACTGCATATAGCAATAGAAGAACTTACCTAGATCAGTTAAAGGGCAATTAGGGCATGCTACTTGCTCTTCAGTTTCATATGTCGTCTAGTCATTTATCTATTTAATTCTTCATTTTAACAGTTTATACAGAGTGTACATGATGTCAGCTATTTATGCTTAAGCTGACACGAAAAGGAGAAATATTTCTCATGATTCTTCACTTTTTAGAGAGAGATACGTGTAGAATTCCTAATTTTAGATTCTTGCTGACATCTTGCAAAGGTATCCACTACTGATTATTGGCCAGTTTAACAAATATAGTTGAATCCATTCTAACAAGATGCAATCAATCTTCTATTTTAAGTTTTATACTGCAGCTATGAAAACCACATTGTAACCTATTGTAATCATTTCACTAATTTAGGAATTGCGTTTTATCAAAAAAAAAACCCTGAAGTTCTATACTACAGCTAACAGTGAAATTGATTCTGAGAAATGGTCAATAAAAGATAACAATCATATTTAGCCCCTATGTAATGCATACACCTCAAAGGAGACCGACTAGATATAGTTAAGCATCTATTACCAGATATTGAAATCGTGCATACTGAACAAATAACATGGGCAACGTCTGCGACTGCTCTTTTCCTTTCTCAGTTGCAATGGCCTGGTCATACAAGGAAAAAGCATCTTCCATGTTTCCCTGCAATTTAAACACATATCCTCAGCCCTTGCAAAATTGCAATTATCTCCTGCGCTAAAACAGACCTTGTTCCTCCTTCTGTTGTATGGCCTAACCTTGTGTCCCCATTATGATCTCTAATGATGCCACTTGAACTAACCCCATCATGTCTGAGACTCCCTTCTGTGTTAAGCTTCAGTATTCCTGGATCTGGTGGCTCCCATTTGAAGGAGATGAGATCAGGGAGTTTGAACTTTACTGAGATATTCAGTCAGCTACTAAGTTCTCTATTCCTAGGATTATCTTGTATCCTAGTAATCCTGTTCTGCAGAATTCTTTTGATCTCTATTATCAATCCCTTACATAGAGTTCTTTCATAGCCTCTTTTTTGAATCTTTTGCTGTTCTTTTCTCTCCAAGTCTAATACAGAGTGGTGGCTAGGCATACCTTAAAGATCTCAGAGCAGTGTTCTTTCTTCTTTGCTGTGTCTAAGATCCATCTCCATTCTTCATGTGCGACTTGTACATTTCTTTGGAATCCCAGTACGCTGATTACCTCCTTCCAAATCTTGCTCGTGTAATCACAGTTGAAGAATAAGTGACTAGTGTTTTCTCTCTCTTTGTTGCAGAATATACATTTAGAGGCAATTAGAGCTGTTTAATATCTTGATCCTCACCAGTTTATCTTGTGTGAGAAGTGCTCCCGAGAGTACCTGCCACATTTAGAACTTGTGCCGAGGTAAAGACCATTTCCCCCATATTAACAATTTTGATACATGTACGATTACCAGAAATCCCTGCAAGTGCATGACCCGTCCCTAAAATGATGAAATCTGTTTAAATCTCTAACGATAATATCCCTTTCCACAATGTCACTGATAAGCTTGAAGGCATCGTGACAGTTCCAACACATTCTCAAGTTTTTCATCACTCTAATTGTCACCCCTTTGGGAATGTTTATCAAGGCAAATCCTAACGCCAATTTCTCACTGTGGAGACCAACAATAGTCTCTTCAGCTTCCTCTTCAACGTCGACAAACACTAATCCTTTGCTAGCACTTACATACCCCCTCTCCTTCATTCTCAGTTGTAGTTCCTTCAATACAGTCGCGATTTCTGCTTCTTGCGTGCATGAAGACAAATCTCCTGCATAGAATATGTAAGTTGCATCTTTGATCTCAACCCAACTACACCCAGGTTCTTTTCGGATACCATGTCGCTTCATCTCAGACCGTATTTTATAGGCATTATCCCACTTCCCAATTTTTGCAAATGTATTTGACATTGTTACGTATGCACCTGCAACTTGTTGGTTTGAATCGATTAGCCTTTGTCCAGCCTCAACAGTGATATCTAACCTTCCATGAGTCCTACTAGCCGATAGAAGTGAACCCCACAACAATGCTGCCTCTTTGGCTTCTGTACGAATAGTCTTAGCCAACTAGTGAGCTTCATCAAGGCGACCTGTGCGACCGAGCATATCAGCAGTGCAGATGTAATGTTTTGCATCAGGAACTATCCCATGCTTTGTGTACATTGAATTCAAATATTCAAGGCCTATGTCAACAAGACCTGAATGGTTACAAGCATGCAAAACGCCAAGAAAAGTTACATCATTGGGTTTAATTCCCCTTTCAAGCATCTCTTGAAAGAGGTCTAGTGACAAATTTCCCTGCCCATACTTTGCAGCTCCCACAATCATTGATGTATATGGAATAACAGATGGGTTCTGAATCATCCGAAAAACCTTATTCGAATATGTAATGCAACCACATTTGGCGTACATGTCAACCAGTGTACTCGCAATCACATTACTACCATCATAACCACGGCGAAATACAGCTCCATGTGTTACTTTCCCTGCAGCTAACCTACCCAAGCTTGCAGAAGCACTAATAATGCTTCCTAAAGTAAAATGATTCGGCGACATTGACACAATAAATTCCCTAAACAACAAAAGTGCTTTATCCCCTAATGCATTCTGCACATACACTGCTATCATAGAAGTCCAAGAAACTACATTCCTATAAACCATGGTATCAAAAACTTTACGAGCTTCAACATCATTACACTTCCCATACATATTGATAAGCGAAGTACAAACTCCAATATCATCTTTTAAGCCAATAATCTCAACATGGGCATGAATTTTTCTACCATTTTCAACGTCCGAAAGAATGGAACAAGCATTTATGACAGTAGTGAACGTAAACGAATTAGGCAAAACATGAGTTTTTAACATCATTTCAAAAACCCCAAGAGAATATAACCAGACATGAGAGATGTCCAAGAAACGACATTCGGATCATGCATTTCGTCAAACAGATTTTGAGCATCTTTAATATTTTCAAGTCTTACATAGGCGTTCAGAAGATGGTTTGCTGTAATGGTATGATTCAGGAATCCAGATTTTACGGACTGAAATTATAGAATTTAAGGTTGAATGAAGTGGAGGTTTGTATGGAAGTTTTGGCAGGAAAGGTTGATTAAGGGTTTAAGGTGAATCTTCAACAGGTTCATATTTACTTATTATTTAGTGTCAGTTGGGGTATTTTGGTCATTGTAACATGGAAAAAATTGTTCTTGCTAACAAGTAACAAGTATGCAAAAGTTGAATTTGAGGTCCAAGAAAGAAAGAGAAGAAGCCAATTTTTTTTTGGAGGAAAAGTAGACCAGTGTTTTTTTAAGTGTTTGAAAAGTGATGCACTCTTACTTACTATTCCTTTTTCTAGATTACATACATAATTGGATGAGAGTGAAAGGATTTGAGTGACATCCATAGTTTGAACTTCTTACTTATGATGGCTGCTATTATGCTGTCTTATGGTTAGTAACTGTATGAGCCTTTTTGTTCCATTGGTTTGTTTTTGGGTGATCTCTTTTGTCTCTCTATATACCTATTTTGTATTGGAGAAATAAATGGAGAATGGTAGATTTGGACATTCAGAAAGATCTTCTTCAAATACTAATTCACTCAGACTAGGAACTAGTTCAGCTGTATCAAATGTACAAGTTTCCAGCCCAACCAGACTCAGGAGTAGGCGTAAGAAAGCATTGATGCGGTTTGAATTGAAATCTCCCGAGAATATTGGAAATGATCGACCTAATAACTTTTCTCAATCACTTCATAACAGAGCACTTGATCTCAAGGTTAGATTATATGTGTTTCTTCACACATACAGAAATTATTTATCGTGGAGTATCTTAAATTATATCCACGCAATTTTAAATGCAGGAAAAACTTTCAAGATGTCTTTCATCTCAAATTTTACGCAGATGGTGTGCTTTCGAGTGATTCTACAGTGCTATAGATTATCCGTGGTTCTCTAAGAGGGAGTTTGTCGAGTACTTAAATCATGTTGGCTTCGGCCATATTCCGAGGTTGACACATAAGGAGGTAGTGTGTCTTTTGAATCATTATTTAATATCTTTGACTAAGCTTAAGCTTATTTTGGTTATGGACTTATGGTTGTAGTTGATTCTGTTATTATTTTTAATATATAGCACGTGTATGTTGTTGCAGCTCTCTTGGTAAACCTCGGAGGTTATCCCAACAGTTTCTACATGAAGAAAAGGAGAAACTAGAGCAGTATCGTGAATCTGTCATAACACATTACACTGACCTACGCTCTTCGAAAAAGGATGGACTTCCAGCAGATCTTGCTCAACCTCCAATAGTCGGTAATCGTGTTATTGCTTGGCATCCAAAGACAAGAGAATTACATGACGGGAAAGTACTAACAGTTTATCGTAACAAGTGCTTCAATTTGACAGACCTGAACTAGGGTCAGAAATTGTCATGGTAATATGTTCGTTATTTATTATCATTGGTTGCATAGCCTTTTGGATTTGGTCAATATGCTCTTTATCAACCTAATGAGAAAGTAATTTTAACAAGTTCTGCGGCTCCATTTACGCTATACTAATATCAGCGTCTAGTATCTGTTCTAGTTCAGTTTACCCTAAGAAGAGAGTTCGTAGATATGGCAAATATTCTTAATGATCATCCCTGAGTACTATTAAAGCTATATGTGATATTTGGTTAATTAGCACTTTGCGATTTGGGCTTATGCTTTAGTATGTTAATTCTATTATATGAATAAAATGGATTATTTGATATCCTACTTATGATTTTATGCTGTTTAAAATACCTGTAGATATGAGACAATGTATATGTTATGGTGTATTTGCTGTCCCTCACCGCTTTTGCATATTATTCATTTATTCATGTCTTTTCTTGTCTTGCTGATAAATAGAAGCGTAGTAATTTATCAGGGAGTATTACTAAAGTAAGTTCTATCCGTGATATATTAAGATTAAATATATTTTGTTTGTGGGTTGGCATCACAAGAATGAAAGAGAATTTTATAAAAGTATTGCACTATTACCTTAGAAGTCACGTCAAAGAAGACCTTCCCATAGTTTATTATTTCCAAGAGTTATGAAGTTCATCAGCTTGTAATTTGGTTTAGAAGTGTTTTAGAATGGTCAGGAGTTCTGTCCGTTGATCATTTGCTTGCCTTGTTTTAGTACTGTATATGTATCTCATCCTATATCAATTTGATTCGGGTATATATACAAATTATTGAGAAATATGAGTATGATTATATAATCAACTTGGAAAGATATGCCGGGAACCTAGATCGTAGCACATTGATGTGTCATATATGCCATGTAATTCTGATCCTAAATTCCTGACAATAGCAGAAAGCAGAAGCCAAGATACCGGACAACAAATTTACATGGTAGTTAGGCCTTTGCCACATTCTGGATGAAAGATCCGAAAATCAAGATTTTTCAGGGGAACATTTCTAGGTACATGAAACTTGACACATGTACGGAGAGAATTGGAGATACTCATTGAGGGTAATGGGGATTTAATTATTGATAGGGACAGCTTTTGTAGCATGGCTGTTTTAATTTAGTGAAATTTGGTTTTGTAGTTGTTGCTGGTCCCCTTCGAGGTGGTAGGATGGAAAATGAGCGTGGTGCTACATGATGGAGATGAGTCAATGACATTAAAGAGAGAATCTAAGTTTTTCTGCTCCAACTTGGAAATGTAGTGCCAATGTTGAAAATCTTAAATATCCTATGTACTAGAAGCTAAAAGTAGGTCTATGTAATAATGAAGTGTTATTGTTTTCTGTTTGCAAGATGTCACCTCCTGATATTAGTCACGGCTCAGTAGTTCCTGTCATCACTATCTCTGCTGTCCTTGCTTTGTAGTCTTAATTTCTAACTTCGGATTCTCTTGTTTTCCTTGGTGCTTTGCTAAGGAAGCAAAAGGTTGGAAGGATCTCCCTCTTTTGTCTTTTGGATATTGATATAACTCACCTTTTCATCAGTGAACCCATTTTAGCTATTAGAAAAAGAGGAGAAAATTATCTTTAATATGCGAATATAATTTTCAGGTAGAACAGAGTGATTTATGTGAATTAATTTTTTTCCAATGTAGGATATTGACTGCATGCCTTTGAATCCTCTTGATTATATGCCTGACGCGCTTAGAAGACAGAGTTTGGCTAGTGACAAGTTGCACGAGCACAAACTGAATGGTCGCTCTAACGATTGGAAAAGTGGAGGACATGTGAAACTTCCACCAAGTGAGAATCAGGAAAATGCAGATGGAATATCCCACATTTCTCCACCAGCTTATCCCATGAACACTTTGTTAAAGCATGCAAAGGTTGGTGCTTCCCATTGTTTCGAATCCACCTTTGCTCTTTCTATTAAAATGTAATATGAAGAATCTTGAAAATTTGGGAGTTAGCGTCGATCCACCTTGGCTACCATACCTGGCAATAAATCGGATCGGTTTTTATATTTAGCATTTTATGCCAACAGTGCAAAATATTTTGAAGACTAAGATAGTTACTCAAACCTTTTTCAGGTTGGCCATGATCAGCAATTTTTTCTTTTGCCAAATCATATAATTGTTTATGGCTGGAAACTTGCTTTGAGATAGTCTTGTTTGTAGTGTTCCACTTCTACTGTAAATCTATGGAAATTCCTCTTTTTACTTCTTCACGGATCTAACCTCACACATTATTAAGTTGTGAGAAACACTGAATGCCTTTTGGAGTTTTTTGGATCTCCTCGTGAACGCACTAAAATCATGTTACCACACTTCCTAGTGTTGCTATTACAGAAATAAACAGTTAGAGGCCGGAATAGTCATAACTGTGTTAGTATTTAAGTTTGATCCTCTTTGGGCAGGGTGACACAATCAATTCTATATCACAAGCTAAAGCTGCAGCTAGTGAAATTGTTAATGCTCAAAAATCGACATACACTCAGCCATGCACTCTGGCACGGATACAAGCTAGAGAAGCTGATATACGGGCTCTTTTTTATCTGACTCGCGCTCTGGATAAAAAGGTATTCCCTGTAATATACTATACATGCCCAATACCCTATATGCATCTAGCTAGTTACTTGGTTCTGCACTTCCACTACTTATTTTGTTATTCAAAATTTGTACATTTGTGGCAATTCACCTTACTAGTGTCCAAAAGTTGATATTTTTGCATTTATAAATATACAGAGGTAATTACGGTCTTGTTAAGAGAGTTAGCAACTGGGTATGAGAAAATCCATCAATATATGGAAGTTTTAAGGTTTTAGAGTTTTGGATGTGTTGAATGAAGTGGGGGTCTGTATGGAAGTTTGAGTGTTGGTTTTGGCGGGAAAGGTTTATTAAGGGTTTATTAAGAAGAAATATTTTGGATTTAAGGTGAATCTTCATTGGTATGAACTACTAGTACCTAGGAAACAGGTTCATATTTACTTATTTAGTGTCAGTTGGGGTATTTTGGTCATTTTAACATGGAAAAATTGTTCTTGCTAGCTTAGGTCAATACCTAGAGTCATAGACTCCTAGACCATAGTACAAAACAAGTATGCAAATCGTGCTACACATCGTGCTACAAATCGTGCTAAACAAGTATGCAATATATAATTTTCAACATATCGGCTAGATATGCCATTATTTGGGGATCCTATGATGATTTGGATATTTAAGACCTTGATTCACACGAATTCTATTTACCACGTGTGTGGGCCATATATCTGCATCATCTTAAAATACCCATCTAAAAATTTGGTGTATGTGCTGTTAGATGGTTCTTTCACAATATATGGTTTTGATACTTGCATCCACCATAAAAAGATACTTGAGCTCTGATAAGTGATACCATATATTTTGTTGCATAATGCTTACCTATTAAAATGAGTTTGCTAGTTAGGATGCTAAAAGTGCCAAACTGCAATTTGAATTGCGTGGTTTCCATTTGGATGTATTTAACTTTGCAGCATCCTTAATGGTGTACTTAAAAATATTACACGAAATGGGCCAAATTGCAATTTTCCAGTGCATAAGTTATTATGACCAAGTATACTTCCCTCGGTAAAACTCATTTTTTAGGTGGTCTGACTGTTATTTGATCGTGTGGCTAATATATGGTCGCACCATTAATGTGCCTAATTTTATTTATTCTGTTGGTCCTACTTAATGCAAGCTTTCTTAAGATTCATCATCGGCGCGGTTGATGTTTGGCCGTACCACTAAAGATTTGCCACACGGCGCTTAAAGATAGTCAATACTCAAAAGGATTCTCAAATTTTAGAGCGGATTTGAGTTTTGAAATAGCTTTTTCGCTATTTGAGTGAACCATTGGGATTAGTTTTAGAGTTCACTCTACTTGGAACACATATTTGACTGAACCATTTGGGATGCTCTGAAATGCTTCCGCTATCTTTATGAATTTCTCATGTCTCTATATGAAGTTTACAATTGCCCTCATACCTACATACTCATTGAGAGCATCTGTACACAGACTAGTAGAATCTGCAGATGTTAGAACTTCCATCACAGTTTGTTTACTATATTGAATGCCATAAAGCTCTACACAAGATTACACACCTAGAGGTATGTGCAAGTGATTCCTCCTAGATGATGTTAATGAAAAGAATTTATACGATACTGGTGTACTAAACTCAAGTAAATGAAGTAATACCACGCATATGAAGGAATATAAATGGTAGTTTCATAGCTCTAAATATCTGGACATTTTAAGGTGCACCTGGCTTTATATTCGACTTTTAATGAGCCTCTACCTGTTTCTGTCAGTAACTGTAATGGACCAGTTATTTTAATTGAATGAAAAATGTCAGTTGAGCGAAAGTAAAAGGTGTACCTGTGAAGATGTCTATAACTAAATAATTTGCAGTCTTACCAGCCTTTTATATTGCAGAGACCTCTCAATTTTTAATTCTTGCAGAAATGTTTTTGGCCTTGGCTAGTTTGTTGTGGTGTGGCTATTTGATATGGTAGAGCAAACTTTAGCTGTCTGTTAATATAAAGCGAGACTTCTAAATCCATTGCACTTAGTTTTCCATGCACTGTTTTTATTTATTTTTATTGGTAAATTTCAATTCATTAATATCATAAAATTGTAGTGTTACAAATAATAGGCTGAGTAGCAAGGAGCTGCTCAATGCACTGCTTTTGTTTTATAACTATTCAATAAGGAATGCACTAGAGTTTTGCTGACGTTTATTGTGTTTACTTCAGACTCAGGATGTAAATTCTGCAATGGAGGCTTCAAGGAAAGCCCAGAATGCTTTCGCGGTTGCCAGTGCTAGTCTGGAAGAGTCACGGTATGAGGGCATCTCTTCTGTTAAAAGGGTCCTTGATTTCAATTTCCATGATGTACAAGGACTATTGCGTCTTGTACGGCTTGCAATGGAAGGTATAAGCCGTTGAATTAAACTTTTGTAGCAGAGATATTGTCAACACTGAATATCTTTTGTTTTTCCGGTTTACTTCCTTGGAAGCAGACTGTAATGGAGGATACGAAGGAAGGAGCAGGGGTGGAAGTTTATCAGTTCCACCGTATGATACTTCTGAAAAGGGACTGGTTTCACTGACTTAGTTCCTTTCAGTATAGTTAGTTGTACAAAAAAGAGATTAATTGCAAGTTATGTATCATATTCTTTGTGGCCCTCTGATGGTAAATGGGTAAGCTTGTAGCATGTTGACCTACAATTTTGAAAAGATGTGATGAGACATGTGTTCCTTCAGAAGGTGGGTGAGGTTACTGCTACACAGTTTTGAAGGTCATACAGATAATGAAGATCCATAGCTTCAGTGCATTGAAGCTATATGAAATATGAGAATAGAGTACGGGCGAGAAAATCATTTTTCTGGAGGCTGAACTGGTTTAGTTCTGGCATTTTAATGGGCTTCAATTTTGTTATCAGTTTTTGTTTTTTCTGGAAAGTAGTAAATTGAGAAAGTGGTGGAGGGGTTTGTGTAAAATTCGATAATCACGTCTGTTGCGAAGCTTAATACTGGTGCCTCCAGTTGGAACTTTTACTGTACAAACATGCTTCGATCTGAAGGTAGTGGTGATTGGCAGCCCTAGGTATGCAGGTTTAGTTTAACTATCTATCTTTCAGTTATTTTCCGTCCTCTATATTCAATGATTCAAGTTCTTTATCTTTTCTTCTTCTTCCCATATATAGGTTATATTATACGGCTTCATGAAAATATGAAATAGAGGAGTGCAGATACTAGTCCTCAGTCTTCTGAGACCTGCCTCCCCCCCTTGTTCCTTAGGTTTGGAAAATGGATCCCATTTCACTGCTACTTTATTTGTCACCACCGCAGACCAAATACCTTAGAATCATTTCACATTTCTTTATCAAGCTATCTGGCCACTCATATATGTACACATTTTGTAAATGGTTATTTGGAAAGAACAGATTTAGCAAGCACAACTCTCCCTTGAAAAGCAAAGTACATTACCTGCCCACCCTGTAGCTCTCTTCCTTATTTTGTCAACCAGGTCAGTGAGATGAGCACTCTTAACTCTATCATGCACCAAGGGTACCCCCAAATACTTTTCAGAAAAGCACCCAGTTTTCATGCCAAATATTACTTGCTGTCTGCTGCCTGAGATGCCATTCCTGAAGAGTCTACTTTAAGTCCTGTTAATGGCCTGGCCAGAAATATTTTGATATCTCAAAAGAAATTCTAGTCTCACCATTCCCAAAAATGAAGATGTCATTTGCAAATAGTAAGTGAGATGGCCTTTACAATCACATAGGTTTGACCATCTTCTTTTCCATAAGGCGATTCTCCTGCTTAAAGCCTCTTATGCTAGTGCAAATAAGGTAGATACATCATGCAAACAGAGAACCAATTCTGGGTTTGCAGGCCTTCAAGGAAATGAGACTATCCGTGTTCAGTGTGGCAATACTATCGGCGTGGACGACTATCGTAGATAAGATATTACCTTTGAAGTATTTGCTTCCAACTTTCCTGAAAGCATTTAACTTCAGACTATAATAAAATACTTCTCTTGAATTCCATTCAAGTAACAGCTCGTCATTGTGGATGTAAAGAATACTTTGCAATCAATGATGCAATGTTGACAGTGTATTTTTTAACCCAGACCTGCTTTCTGTAGTCCTCTAATACCCATAAATATACTTCAGTGGATGTTATCATATCACATAAGCATAAATGTCCATTCATCTCCAAGAGTTGCATCTGTTTATGTCTTTCTCCTGAGCAACATCTATCTCCAGGGTGTGAAATCGTGACGAAATCCTCACTATTCATTTTGAATAACAGGATAGACTTGGAACAACTAGGAGGTATTCGATAATTGCGTTCAGAAACCATCCAATGTAGTGCTCCATTTAAAACTACAGGGGGTCTTTCAAAACATGGAACCTCATAACAGCTGACAATCTTCCTCAACAATTTGGTGTGCAAGCAAAGAATGTAGTACTTCAAGTAAGAATATCCTAGACACAAAAAAAGTATTCTATATTCCCTTGTTGGTGTGTGGAAGAATAATCCACATGCACAATATCTCGTATCTGGAGCAATCATAGTTATTTGTTCTTGTGTAACAGGATTCCAGATAAAGAAAACAGTGTCATCAGTATCATCATTTCTGTTCTTCCAGTGAGCAATAGAATTACTATTTCTGAATAGAAGAAATCCATTATATGAACCAATAAGTAAAGGCTTGTAGCCATTCTTAGTGCGGAAACGCCTCCTTGACGATACAGCCTCCTCAAAACCATCAATATAGTGAAGCAGAACTTCACGTGCATGGAGGTCAGTTTCATCATGATGGTCAGTTTCATCACTTAATACAAGATAGCAGAATGGGAAACACTGAACAAGAAGAACTGGAGTGCCTCTATCAAGGTGCGTGGCAACAAAACTTGGTTTTGACAAGAATGCACAAAGGGTCCTGCATACACGTAAACATTGAAATGCACATTCAGCGCTAAGTCTACTAAGGATATCAATAATGATATCATCTGGGAGGAGGAGAAGTCCATCCTCTTGAAGAGGGCTATCATCAGCAGGAGGATTTTCAGAGCAAAAGCCTGTATCAGAGACTATGTCTTGGATAACAACAATTCCTTCGTTTATTTCTTTTGGTTCGATTTTGAGGACAACATTATCATCTAATAAAGAAGTATCGCCGTGCAGTGCGGTGTTAAATGTTTTGTTTAGTTGTAGCTGACCCCACAGGATAGGCATCCATGAAATGCATGGAAGAATTATATCCATTTTACCTGTGATAAACCAAAAAGGGTCTAGATTAAAACAGAAAACTGAATCCATCTTATATTAACAGAAGATAATTTATTACAAATATAGATTAAGGTTTACGAAGAAATAAATACTCAAATGAAATTGATGAATCAACCAGTACTATCAAATACACTACAAGTCAACATTAACAGGTATGTAATATTTTAAAGGAAGATGGCTACACTTTAGTGCAATAGACGAACCAACGACTCAAGGTGCAGTGGATAAATGATAGTTCAGATTGTTATTTCTGGCATTGGATGATACAATTTTCCTTCTCAAGAAAGAAGGAAATTATCAAATAATTTGTGGCAAAAGTAATACATTATTGTGAATTAGGCGATTTGACATCCAAAGGAAGAAAGTAATTTGAAAAGGGACAAGTTTAGGTACAAGATACCAAAGAAAACACATTTACACCAAAAAATCTTCTGAGGAACCATGGGAGATGAGACATTTCGAATTACTGTGCAAGTACTTTGGATAATTGAGTAACATATTTAGCAACATCTGGGAAATGCATAGGTACCAAGAGACGAAAGAAAACATATTCTACACCAGAAAACGTTGAAGGAACCATAGGACATAAGTAATTGTCGAAAGTACAATGGCACGTACATATCGAACTAAACTACATCTGTGGTCTGCGGAGAGGTATCATCAATGGCCTAGAGATGTTTAGGTGCTGCATGAGGTTTATGTTGGGCTGTGGTCAAAGGACTTGGATGGATCATATACCAACTCAGACTTTCAACCACCCCGTCAGTAAATGTCACTTTGAACCAAGGTTTCCTTAATTTACTTCAAAACTCGGAAGTTGGTAATCTGATAGACCTTAGAGACACTAGATGCCTAGATGTTATTCTTTTTTTAAGAGTGCGCAAAATTAAGCATATCAGGTCAGATAACAAGGTTGAGAAGTTCTAACATCTCGATCTTCCACAATCTCATTGAATATCAAAAGTTTAGAGATTCTGTTAAAAGTTTATGGCTCCTGTCAGCACCATGCAATTTATATGCAGATAAGGCATTTGGTCTATATTTAAAATTTACTTACAACTAAATAATTGTATCTTTTGGAATATTTTAATGCTCATAGAATGCAATATTACGGAAGATCAATAAACTATAACACTTATAACATATGACATAAAAAAAAAAAAAACAGACCCGTTGGCTATTGCGAAGTCTGGAACCAACAACTAGTCTCTTGTGCAGCAACTTCAAATCTGGTGATTAAGAAGATTCAACCATTATTTGAAGGAAAACGTTGAGTACAAAAACAGGGGATCACTCACCTTATACATAAGAAGGACGTACCTCTCCTTGTAGGACTCTGTTTTCCAACTCTAATCGAAGTTGAATCATTTTGCCCAACTATTCTACGACTCTGACTCAATTACTTTGTACCACAAGCGATACTTGGATTGCTTAGCTGGATTTTTGTAAACTGATTCTGCTACGTCTAGGCAAACAAACCAAAAAAAAAATTAGTTAGAATTCTTAATTACATAATTAAGGGTCAATCTGTTACAGTAGCTACCATGTACCACAAACATATAAAGTCCCAATACGTGGAAGAGGTTCATTGGCGAAATTGGCCTTAGCAAAACACGTGCATATCACGTGAACAGAATGTAACTTGCTCTCCAAGAACCATTTTTTTTTTTTATTTGTTTTCTTTTTTTTTGCACTGCCATTTGCAAAGACTGTTCCTTTTCGTCCTTGTTCAGGTGATGGTTCTTACCCTTTTCATGAAAATTACAACTTTCGTGTTTTTTCTTTGTCAAATATATTCATTGAAGTTGTTGTATGATTGTATCCATTTATTAGTGGTAGAAACTTGTCACCAAAAGGGAAAACGTTTTTGTGTATATAATACTGAATAAGTTCACTATATCGTCCCTGGATTGCAGATTTACCTTTGAAGTTGCCTAAGCTAAGATGGAAAACTACAAAGCACTTGGAAATCGACTCTTGAGAGTGGAGGTACAACCTTAATTATCTTTTCTCTGCCGTTTGTACACAACATTTTTGTGCAATTAACCAAAATGATTTTTTCTATAGAGTAAACTGAATGGAATGAATAGAAGTCTTAAACTAGTGATTGGTTTCGTAAGACATACAAGACAAATTGAAAGAGGCAAAATTGTTACAAGGTACTATTTCTGGTTTTTATGTTGCTCTTCTACTTCTATTTATATCTTACTAATATGTTTCTTTAGCAAAGGCAACATTTTAGCTGTTCTCAGAAGGGTACTAACTACTAAGTATCAAATAAATGCATTTTAGAAACTTTTTTTTGGTGATCTAAATGGAAAATCTCCCCAAAAGATACTTAGGCTAACTTTGGCAACATTTTTGCTCCTGTGAAGAACTACTGCAGACCTAATGGTTTATTTGTCTGTATTCCTTATAGATTACCTTAGTCATCTGGTAACTCTTTTGTTTTAGGTGAGCTCATATGCAATCACACACTATATATTACAATAACATGGTTGTCTTACACCTGGTTATATATCTTATAGTACACGTAATGGTAACATGCGTGCGGAAATTGAATTCGCACTAAATACGAGTCAAGATTAGAACCATTCCAGCTATGATTAGAATCAGGGGCGGCTCAAGCCCTAAGCAAAGTTCCAATAAAATTGTTACATCTTATAGATCGATATGATTTGTTTACGTTATTTCATATGAATACAAATGTTTAGTTTATTTAACAAAAAAATTAGAAGATAACAATTATTGTAAAAATTGATCATAACATTTTCTTTTTTCTTTCTTGAATAGTCTCCCCCACTAACATTTTTTTTTATAACAAAAAATTTAGAAGATAACAATTATTGTAAAATTGATCCTAACATTTTATTTTTTCTTTCTTGAATAGTCTCCCCACAAACTTTTTTTTTTATATAACAAAAAATTTAGAAGATAACAATTATTGTCAAAATTAATCCTAACATTTTCTTTTTTCTTTCTTGAATAGTCTCTCCACAAACTTTTTTTTTTAATTTAATTTTATTGATAAAAATAACAGAAATACAAAGTGAAGTAGAAACATAGGAGTGTTGTGAGGGAGATCCTAACATTTTTTTTTTCTTGAATAGTTTCCTCCACAAACTTTTGTTTTTATATAACAAAAAATTTAGAAGATAACAATTATTGTCAAAATTAATCCTAACATTTTCTTTATTCTTTCTTGAATAGTCTCTCCACAAACTTTTTTTTTTAATTGAATTTTATTGATAAAAAGAACATAAATACAAAGTGAAGTAGAAACATAGGAGTGTTGTGAGGGAGATTCTTACATACAAAGAGATCTAAGACAAAACACCATAAATACATGAGGAAGAGTGGAAGAATAAAAAAAATGTCCTACACCCATAACATCGTAGTAGATCATGGCCAAACAACAATGTCACAAACTTGAAATTTCAATAGATTTATTTAACAAATAATTACACAAGATAGATAGAGAATTTTACACCAAATTAAACAATATAGAAAAACCAAATAAGGCAAAAGAATGATAGAAATAATATTGAAGTGTTGGCTTCAATTTGATAAATTGTCATAGGGTGTTGAAGAAGTTTAATTAGTTATGGAGGCGTGCCTGTTTATTTATTGGGGAATGCGAAAACGTTAGGGAAACGAAGAGGTTTAATGAGATTTTCTAAATTCCAATTTTCAAATGTAAAACCGTTTATCTAAGGGGTTAAAATAAATGAAAAACAAATAGTGAGTTTTTTTTTTCACAATAAAACAATAATAGACTTAGTGTTTATCTAAGGGGTTAAAATAAATGAAAAACAAATAGTGAGTTTTTTTTTTCATAATAAAACAATAATAGACTTAGTACGGTAGGTGGGCGGAGATAAAAAAAGGTACTTGTTACTGACGGACCCCAATTTGTGTTGGGCGGACTCCCACCAAAAAAACGATTATTACAAGTGTAACATTGGTTTTAAAAAATCTAAAAAAAACAATTATTACAAGTATGCCATTGGTCCAAAAATTTGAATTGACCCCGAACTTAAACGGCCGGCTGCTGGGTTCGATTAAGTCCCAAACGACTTGGCCTTGCGTTTGAGACTTAGTCCAAACGACCTAGCAGTCGTTTTGGTAAAAATCCCAAACGACTTGAATCACCGTTTGGGACTTAGTCGAACGACACAACACACGGGTTAAGAGCCCAAAAACGAGAACTTTGAATTTTTTTTCAAAGTTCAAATCTAAACGATACTGACTACACCGGGATCGAGTCCAAAACGATGTGGCCGTGTCGTTTAATTTGAACAGAAAAAATGGTCACACCGTTTGGACTTAGAAAAATCCCAAACGACACGGCCCCACCGTTTGGACTAAGTCTCCAACGATATGGCCACACCGTTTAAACTTAGTCCAAAATGTGGCCATGTTGTTTAGGATTTGAACTTTGAAAAAATATATAGTTACGTTTTTGGCTCTGCCGGTGTGGTAGGATCGTTTGGGAAAAGTCCCAAACGCTGTGGCCAAGCCGTCGATTTAACTTAGTCGAAACGACCCAAATTTCCGTTTAAGTTTGGGTTTTAATTCAAATTTTTTGGACTAATGGCATACTTATAATAATTGTGTTTTTTTTAGATTTTTTGAAACTAATAGCAAACTTGTAATAATTGTTTTTTTGGTGGGAGTCCGCCCAACACAAATTGGGTCCGTCAGTAATATGACCCTAAAAAAATAAGAGAGAGAGTACCTACGTGGGAACCACGTGTGCTAAGGCTAGTGACTAACTGACTATAATGGATGTGTCGAGATGTGATGTATCTTCCGTGTCAAGTAATTGGAATATATAGAAATATCGGAAATGTCCAGTACAAGTGTAATAAATTTCAATATTTTAAATTATATCGCCGATATTTTATGGCTCCACCAAGTTATCCATCCATGACTGAACGAGTTCTTGCTTTTGCCCACTGATCAATCCAATCAAAATTTTAATAATTTGATTGCCTTTGGAGTAAATGGGTGTTCTTACTCTTCTGTTAATTCTCATTTTCCCCGTTTCTTCTAATGCATTTCATGAACAGTTCAGTGAGAACTACTCAGTACAACTTATGAACACAGCAAAGGAAGATAAAGAATGGTTGGTTTCAATAAGAAGACAGATACATGAATACCCAGAGCTCAAATTTGAAGAGTTTAATACTAGTGCTCTTATTAGAAGAGAACTAGATAAGCTTGGTATCTCTTACACTTACCCTGTAGCTAAAACTGGTGTAGTTGCTCAAATTGGCAATGGTTCTCGCCCTGTTGTCGCGCTTCGTGCTGATATGGATGCTCTACCTTTGCAGGTATAATAAAGACCATTTGCTTAATTTTACTTGAATTGCTATTTTGTTTGTTTTGAAGTTTTTATTTATAGGAGCTGGTTGAGTGGGAGCATAAGAGTAAAGTGAATGGTAAAATGCATGGTTGTGGACACGATGCTCATGTGGCGATGCTACTTGGTGCGGCGAAATTGCTTAATCAACGGAGAGATTATCTTAAGGTCATTATTTGATTAAGGGTTTTATACTGTTTTATTGATTAGTTGAAACAAATAGAAATGTATTCTTTGCTTTTGTTTTGAGTTGTAGGCACTTGTGATGTTTAGGGATCTAAGGAGTTCCAACAAAGTAACATGCGTGAATGTTGAAATGCAGCATTTATGAATTGTATGATTCTCTTGCAATAATTTTCGGAGTGGTTTCGTTATAAGTTTTGATTATGCTCTTCTTTGTTTCCAATAAGTTAACTTAGTTGCAGGAAGCCTTAGTCAGTTCGATTTGTCTAGCCCTCCAAGAGACTTGCATCTCCCCTGTGTAGCTTATTTAGAGTCTTTGCATATCTGTGGTTGAGTTATATATAACAATGGTGCAACCTTGTATGTAGAATACTCAGAGCATCTTCGGCTAAAAGCATAATATTGAATCCTTATTGTATAGATCTGTCACAGCCATATATATAAGGTTACTCTGTTTCTACATTAAAAAGCTCCCAGTGTGAAGTTTAATTAAAGAGGAAGAAGGATTGAAATTCTTGGTAGGACATACACTTGATCACGTTTTGTCCTAGTGCAACCTTCCTTCACCTGAGATAAAATTGACACTGTATAGTTTGCATTTATGTAGTATAAATTGGCCATTTCTATATCACCGGGTCTATTAGAATCCTCAACTTGTTATATTATTTGATGAAGGGAACTGTGAGACTTCTTTTCCAACCTGCAGAGGAGGGTGGTGCTGGAGCGTCTTATATGGTAAGGGAAGGTGCCCTTGGGGATTCTGAAGCAATATTTGGAATGCATGTCGACAACACAAAGCCAATTGGGAGCATAGCTTCCATAGCAGGACCTGCATTAGCTGCTGGATGTATCTTTGAAGTTACGATAGAAGGAATAGGTGGGCATGCTGCCGAGCCCCACTTAAACATGGACCCAGTACTTGCTGCATCCTCTGCAATTTTGGCACTGCAACAACTCATCTCAAGAGAAATGGATCCCCTCAATAGTGAAGTATGGACATGCAACCAAGTACTTTGAATTTAATGCCATATTTATGTTTTCTGCAACTAATTTATGTGAGAACGCTGTTGGTGCGGTCCAAAAGTTGGTGTCAACGTGACATCATTCTTATTAGCTTAACCTATTTATCCCTTTTTACCACTGAAGAGAAAAATATGGAACTACGTAATTGATTTTACCATGCGTTTACTCCTGGCAGTAGAAGAAACTAGAAAGACGTTAAAAACCTCTACAGCATGTTGAATATTTGGTCCCAAAGTTTTGAGGAAATGCATAGTAATCATAGTTTATTCTTATGCAGGCTCTTGGCATTCCCTATTTATTGTACTAACCTGTCAGTGACATTCTGAATACAGCTTCTGTACCACTTCATTGCACAAAAGGACCAACTCTTGGGACCCCTATACTACAAATCTAGAAGACAGATAGAAAATTATCATGATAAAACCTCTCGTAAACTTCTTACTTTGCTCTGGTATCAGGACTGTATTACAATATTTTCTTATAGACGAGATTGGTGAGTATGTTCCTACGTCCTAGCTTAACGACAATCCTTTGCATACAATTTTGGTTTACTTAGTTTATAAAAGCTTCTAACGTCTTTAATAACCTGCAAATTGGAAATAATGATGCATTGATGCTTATATGAATTGGTTAGTCATAGTCTGGTTTCCTGCCTATATTGGTATGTTTGAAGCCTACTTGTTTAGAGGCCTGAAGCTTAACATTTTTTTTTTCCTTCCATAGGTTCTCTCTGTTACCTACTTTCGAGGTGGGGATGCAATGAATGTGATTCCCCAATCTGTTCAATTTGGGGGCACTTTGAGGTGTCTTACAACAAATGGCCTACACCGACTCCGGTGGAGACTGAAAGAGGTAACTATCATCCATAATTGACCTTTCTATTTCGCTTAAACACATACTGATTGATCAAGCCTGTGATGCTTATGAAATATTAGTGTATGACAGAGTTTGCCGAAGATATTTGTGGATTCTCTTAGAACAGGATATACTTGCTTAAAGTTAGTAGTATATTTCTCTCCATTACGTGTTTGTTCTATGTAATTGTAAGAAACAACTTCTGCATGAAATAAAATTATGTATTAATCATGTTGATATGCATGGAGCTGGATGCAGGTGGTCACAAAACAGGCTTCAGTACACAGATGTAAGGTTATTATTGACATGAAGGTGAAGGAGCGTCCAGTCTACCCAGCTGTCATAAATGATGAAACCTTGCATGAACATGTGGAAAGGGTTGGCAGGCACTTACTCGGTTCCGAGAATGTCAAGTTGTGTAACAAGGTGTTGGCAAGTGAAGATTTTGCTTTCTATCAAGAAGTGATTCCTGGTGTAATGTTTAGTATTGGAATCAGAAATGAGGAGTTGGGTTCAGTTCACTCGCCACACTCCCCTTATTTTTTCCTTGATGAAGATGCCCTTCCCATTGGGGCTGCTGTCCACACTGCGCTTGCAGAGATTTATCTTGATGAACAACATAATTTGTTGACCAAAAATATCGTTTAGTTGTGGGAGATCAATACAAAACTTCATAATTACTTTTTTCTTTGTGCAATTCTGTTAATCAATACAAAACTTGGTAATTTTTTTCTTGTAATCAGCGAGTTCTGAGCCTGGGGTATGTGGGGGTTGGTTTCTGTCTGTACTCATCCCTTTTCTTCGTCAGTAACTCCTCTCTCTCCCTCTCCACTTTCCACGCCTTTTCAATCTCTCCTTCTCCCCTCCTCTCTCTGCCTCTCCACTCTCCACGCCTTTCCAATTCTCTGCTCACGCTAGTGTAATATACTAATATGTATGACTAGTTTGCTGATTTGTCATGTTGAGCTGTCACATTCTTCTGCTGAATTGGATGGTGATTGTGTAATTGATCGTTATATTGAGCAACTAATAAGGCCTATATTTTTAAAGCCCATAAAAAAGCCCAACAAAGACGTGTTCTTGTTTCAATTTAAAAATGTTTCACAAACAGAGTCAAAGCAATTTTTTTTTTTTTTTTTTAATAGTTCTTGGAATAAAATTCATGCTTCCCATTCAAAATTATTCAATTTGGAGTAATGGGTATTGTTTTAATTCTCTTTTTGCATCTCTTTGCTTTTTGTTGTGTTGCATTTCATGGACAGTTCAGTGAGAACTACTCACTGCAACTTATGAACACAGCAAAGGAAGAAAAAGAATGGTTAGTTTCAGTAAGAAGACAAATTCATGAATACCCAGAGCTTAAATTTGAAGAATTTAAGACTAGTGCACTTATTAGAAGTGAACTAGATAAGCTTGGCATCTCTTACACTTACCCTTTAGCTAAAACTGGTCTAGTTGCTCAAATTGGCAATGGTTCTCGCCCTGTTGTTGCACTTCGTGCTGATATGGATGCTCTTCCTTTGCAGGTATAATAAAGAACCTTTTTTTTTTATAATCTTGTTGAGTTGTATGTTAGTTTGTTGAATTTTGAGTTTTGGAGTGTTTGTTGATTTTTAGGAGCTTGTAGAGTGGGAACATAAGAGTAAAGTTGATGGTAAAATGCATGGTTGCGGACACGATGCTCATGTGACTATGCTACTTGGAGCTGCGAAATTGCTTAATGAACGGAGAGATTATCTTAAGGTGACTACTATGCACATTGCTTGTATCTTTTCCAGTGCCATTGTTTATGTCATTTACGTTACATTTCATGATAAATGCGTAGTTAACACATGTTTCTTTTGACTGTATTTGTATGAAATTGTCCCATTGTTGTTCCAAATGTAAGAATGGTCAGTGGCATGTATAGATTTTATATGCAATAATGGACCACTTTCCTTTACTGAGAAAGAGGTTCTGAATTGAAAATAGCAATATTGACAGAAAAAATGGTGGAACTTAAATGAAATGAGGGGATTGTGTTGGTTATGGGAATGTAGGCTCGAGATATGCAAATTCTGCTGTTAGAGTATAAGTAAATAGGTGTGTTGGGTTTTAGAGAAAACTGAAGTATGGGTACTACTAGACTACTAGAAAAACGGAGTTGCTCTTAGTCGTGATAATTGTCAAGCTGTAGGCTGAAATAAAATTACTGAATTTCATGAATCCATGGTGTACAGATTGATCAACCCTCTCCTAGGATGAAAAACACCACCAAAGAAGGCCTTGTTGTCCAACTGCTTCTATTTTGATCTACCTTCTGTTGAGGCATCATTGAATATTTGCTCAATTGGATTGCGACATTATTTTAGAAAACAACTTCAACTGTCATTGAACTTTTAGCACACTCTTTCCTCATGTCTAAATGCCAAAAATCATGCACATCGTTTTCCTCAAAGGTGCAACACTAGTACATGATAGGTCATTACCATATATCCAGGATCTAGGACAGCTTCCTAGCTGATGTGTGACTAAAATGGGCACTACCATACCTCTTGCGGGTTAGGTGCCTTTCCAACACACTGGTCAGAGAGAAGGAACAATGCTGCCAACATGTTGACAACGAAGCGACACAATTGATCGACTTCCATGTGCAGCATAGTTTCTCTTACAGAAATCATGGTTTCTTAATAAGCGTGCATTGCATTTTGGAGATCATATTGTTCCTTCTCAACTGGTCAGTGCATATTATATATAGAGTGCTTTGAGGGTACTTCAGTAATTTACTACTTTTTACTTCTTTTAGATAAAAGTTAGGATTATATTCAATCTCTCTTTCACCTTGGAGGGAAATCTTTCTACTTTTGAATGGGTTGACGGATCATTACGGTCGTTGATGGAGCCCTTTGGGGCTTCTTCTCTGGTTAAACTTTTACTGTTATAGTGTTAGTGGAAAAGTCTATGTCTTTTTTGCCTTTGGGGTTTAAGAATTGCAACAAGCTATAGCAGAACTCAGTATTATTGGAGGTGTTTTGCCGGAGAAGTATTTGGGGATGTCTGTATGTCAAGGAAAGGAAAGGTCACTAGAATGATGGTTAGTCCAGTGTTGGACAAAATCAAGAAGAAACTCTCTTGCTGGAAGGGTAAAAGCTTATCTTTTCAAGGAATAAGTATTCACTTCAAATCTGTGATGTGGTATGCCCACAGGTGCATTTACAACCTGGCTGTTTACAAATGGCCTATGTCTGTCATAAATGAATCGGAAAGCATCACGAGGAACTTTCTTTGGACTGGTGATCCTACCAAAAGAAGAACTGATACTGTGAGCTGGGAGAAAACATGCAAACCACTATAAGGAGGCCTCGAAATTATAAAATTGAGAGAAATCAATCTCTCTATGCTAATGAAATTGGCTTGGTCTGTGCTAGTGGGTAATGATGATTTTGCTCTCCTAATGAGACACAAATTCATGGATATAGATGGAAGTTTCATTCAATATTACAAACCATCCACCGTATGGCCGGCCAGGTTTAAGGGCGGCACGATTTGAAGTTACTACTAAGTTCTAACAGCCAATGGATTATTGGCAATGGTAACACAAAAGACTTTTAGAGAGACAACTGGTTGGAGCCCAACTCATCAACAACAGCTCATACAGCTAACTTAATTACAATGATCTCAAGGGATGCAGATCCAAGCTCTCAGCGATTATCACAGGTAACATAATTACTATACCTTAGATCCTCGCATATTTTGGAAACAATAGGAGTCAGACCTAGTTATGCTATTAAATGCAACACTCAATGTGAAGCCACTAGAATCCGAAGGCACTTTCTCCGTGAAGTCAGCTTTTGAAAGCATACAAAAGGAAAATCAGAAGGTGGGATGGCATAAAAAGGTTTGGAACTCTTATATACACCCAAGGACTGCTGCCAATGCTTGGAAGCTGTTACATGGTTGTGCTGCCACTGATGTTTACATTCAAAAATCAGGCATAAGACTTGCTTCCTCTTGCAGACTGTGTAAAGCTTTAGAGGAATCACTGCACCGTCTCTTATGGCAATGCCCACTAGCTGTTGAACTTTGGACCTGGTTGTCCAGTGTCCACACACTTCAATGTTCAACAACCTTTACAAGGATTCACTGATGCCATACTTATGTCGAAGAATTGGAGTCCTTTGCTAAAACAAATTTGGAATTCTGGTCTTCTTATAGGGATGGCTAGTCTTTAGAAGTTGAGGAACTCTGTATTCTTTGAAGACAAAGCTCCTAACTTCAATGTGTGCAAACCATTCATCAAATTTTAGATTCTCTGTCCCAACTGGTTGAATTGTGCCACCATGTACAACTCGGAATTACAGATTATAAACTTCTGGAATGTAACCCCTAGACGTAAGCAAGCGCCTCAGATAAAGTTTTGGTTTTGGATCCCACAGGAACTCAACATCTCTAAACTTAACACTGATGGTGCCACATTCGTATATCCTGGAATTTTGAGTATAGGCGTATGTTGCAGAGACTCTGAAGGAGCTTGTCTTTTCACTTTCTGCAAAATTTGGGCATTGGTACTAATGATATAGCTCAATGTCACGCTGTCATGGAAGGTGTGGACTTGGCCATCAGCAAAAATAGGCTTCATCTCTGGGTAGAAGCTGATTCAACATCAACAATCTACTCTTTCACTTCTGACAATGTCCCTTGGGAGATTCAGGCAAGATGGAAAGAATGCAAACAAAAGCTTTCTTCTATCAGATTTTCTCATGTATGGAGGGAGGTGAATATCTCGGCAGACACACCGGCTAAGGCAGGAGCTGCTTTATATTTATATGAATCATTGGTGTTTGAGGGGAGGCCACCATGGCTACATAAATTGGAGGCCCCCTATGAGAAGTTCTCTAGATTGTCATAGTTGTGTTCTTCACTGGAATGTTGTCCATGAGGATACAATGTAAACGAGGATTTGCTTTGGCAACTCCTCATACCAAATTATTTTTTTCACTTTTTTCCCTTTTTAGTACATCTAAACCTTACCAAGCAAAAACAAACAGGTATTTCAGCTTCCCTTCACTTTTTATAATTTTTTTTCATAACGAAATTTACAAACAATTAGGACAAGCGCGCTACAAATTGTGCTGCAATTCCTTTCTAGATAGCAATTTCTATCCTCCTAAATATAAACTCATTAGAGCTAGCAGTCATCATGTTGTTGTCCATGACTTTCTGCAATCTTTTGAGAAGTTCAACAGATTTTGATGCCAAAAACCCGAAAATGTCAACAGATTGTGATGCATTCTTTTATCTTTTTACTTTTTTTTTTTTTTTTTGCTATCTATTTTTCCAGCGTATGGTTTGGTTGCTTACTTTGAAGTTGGATATAGGGTTATTTGTTTCATTCATCTGCTTTAAGCTCCAACTAACGTTTGACCACGTTTGCACCACATGTGCCTAAAAGTCTAGATAAGCCTGTCCTAGAAGGCTTGTGTCAGTCCACCTTTGACGACCTCACAAAAACCATTAGAGTAGTTGTTATGTCCATTTCATATTCACTTTCATTGAATTTTCTTACTTATTTCTTGGTAAAACATGATGGTATTGAGCTTTTAATTTTACTTGTATGGTATTGGCTTAATTGACTGCTATCTTGTAATTTGTTTCCTGTGAATCTTTGCAGCCTTAGTTTACACTTCCTTCGTTTTAGTAATTTTTTTCCCAGCTTGGACATTTATACATAGATGAATCAAATGAAATCCTCATCTTCGTATATTATTTGATGAAGGGGACCGTGAGACTTATTTTCCAACCTGCAGAGGAGGGTGGTGCTGGAGCATCATACATGATAAGGGAAGGTGCTCTTGGCGATTCTGAAGCAATCTTTGGAATGCACATTGACTACCAAAACCCTACAGGAAGCATAGAGTCCCTTGCAGGACCTGCACTAGCTGCTGTATGTTTCTTTAAAGTCAAGATAGAAGGAAAAGGTGGACATGCTGCAAATCCCCATTTAAATGTCGATCCAGTACTTGCTGCATCATTTGCCATTTTGGCCCTGCAACAAATCATCTCAAGAGAAACGGATCCCCTTCAGAGCAATGTATGTCCTTAATGTATGTGTTTATGGTACTTGTAGCTTTATCTAGCTATCTAGTTTAACTTCAGCAGTGTCTTGTATTTAACGATGCAGAACAAAGTTACTAATGATTGTACTAAAATCAGTATAATTGGTTCCCTATATCTCCTCCTTTTTGGAGGTAGAATCCAATGATGCCATTTCGAAAAATAAAAATAGGAAGTTTTGTTTTAACATTCCAACTTTCAGTGGTGTTGCAAAGCCATTTGAAGAGTCATATATTATACCAGGACTCTTCAATGTGTTGGTTTGGCTCTCTAAAAGTAAATTTGCCCTGGTTTAGCTGGAGTATTCTGTCTCAGCGTTAGAAAAATGAGTTTGCTGGCCACTTAAGCATGAAGGATATTTGACCCCAAACCTTTCAACTCAGTCTTCCTGGACTATTGGCATTTCCATAAATTTCATACCACACTGTTTGATGATATCATCGAACTAGCTCACATTGGAGCAAGCTACTACTTTAGGTGACAAAGGACTGGCATTGATGTTCGCTGCTTCCCCTTAACTTGTTCAACATTGCTTGATTTATGAAAGTCTGTATAATTGGACGCCTGTCTGAAAGTCTGTATCGTCTCTGAGGTTTCTGACACCCTTAATACCCTATACATTTTTATGCATTGTTGTAAATAGCTACGGTTTTCTAACTGAATTTCGATGTTTAGGATAGACAAGTACAGATGGAGAGTAAGAGAATAGCACTAAACACAATTGTTGATGATAGAATTTTCTGTAGCCTTATATCGGTGTTTCTAAGCCTACTTTATCTGCAATATAGATTAAATATTAACTTATGCAGTTTATTACTGAAGCTTTAATTTCTTGATGTAGGTTCTCTCTGTCACTTATTTTCATGGTGGAACAGTAATGAACGTAATTCCGCAGTCTGCTGAACCTGGGGGCACTTTGAGAAGTCTTACCACAGATGGTCTGCACTTACTCCAGAGGAGACTGAAAGAGGTAAGCAAGATCCAGAATACCTGGGATCTTTCTCTGTTTGTATATCTTTATGGGTGGTGAAAGGCACCAAAGTTACCGTTAAATACATAAGTCGGAGAACATCATACTTAGAACAAGTGCTATATGCTATAGCACTTTCTGTATATTTGGCTTCACTAAACGAATTTGGACTGCCTCCCTTCTTAAATGAAGGAAATGCCTACATGAGATAACCTCATCTTTTCTACGTTCTTCTTGATATCTATGGAGCACATTGCAGGTCATAAAGGGACAGGCAGCTGTACACAGATGTAAGGCTGACATTGACTTCCTGGAAGAGGAGTATCCAGCCTACCCTGCTACTATCAATGATGAGATCTTGCACGAACATGTGGAGAGGGTTGGCAAGCTCTTACTTGGTCCGAAGAATGTCACAGCGGCTAACAAGGTGATGGCAGGCGAGGATTTTGGTTTCTATCAAGAAGTTATTCCTGGTGTAATGTTCGGAATTGGAATTAGAAATGAGAACTTGGGTTCAGTTCACTCACCGCATTCCCCACACTTCTTTTTAGATGAAGATGTCCTTCCACTTGGGGCCGCACTTCATACTGCACTTGCAGAGATATATCTTAACGATCAATGGGAATCAGTTGATCAAAAAGATCTTCGTATTGAAACTCAAGGAGCTTTGTAATGAAACATAGTCCACAGTAACTTTTTTGTATATATTATGTAAGATATCTCAAATGAGGCTTTAACTACTTAAAGCCTAATTGTAAATTTTCACTACATGACTTGCTCTTTTTTCTTGGTTGGGTGAGTTATTACTTGATAAGAACTGCAACTCTTCCATAATTCCTGTGACGTTTAGGTTAAACATACTAAAACGAAAGCATTTGTGTCTTCCACGAATCAGCTGTGATAATGAGATGGTGAAAGTATTTGAGTTGGCAAAGTGTATTATTATATAGCGATTAAAATGTTGTATCTGTTATACATTCTTTATCTTAAAACGCCAGGGAAAAAATCAGAAAAAAACAAAGGAAAAAACTCACTTGTTTTGTTGTTTTCGGCTTCTTGATGCAGTTTTATGGTCGCGCTATAATAAAGTCACATGAGTAAACATTTTGAAAGTTACAAGTGAAACAGGAACAGGTTTTCAGAAAAGAATAACTTAAGGAACAAGTTTCAAGGTAACTACAACACTAAGCAATTATCCTCTGCTTTTGACTTTACTTTGCAATGCATAATTCTCCGGACTGCGCTTGGTATGAAGTACTTATAGCAGAAGTTTGTTAGTTTAGATAAATTTTTTTTGTCATTTTTTTTGGGTTGGTAGTTAGCTCCACAAACCTAACCGTGTTGCCACTTGCCACATTCTAGCTGAAAACACTTTTTTTTTAATTGGCTAGTCTGTTTTAAATGAGATCAGTAATTCTTTGATGCTAGCGGAATTCGACCACCCCAGCAGTTAAAAAACTTAATGGTAGTTTGCATCGACATTAAAGCGTGAGATAAAGAAAATTGTAACTAATACATTCATAAAGGTGAGTATGGTCACAATCTGAGTACTTTCATGCTGATACCGAAAGGACCTAAAAAAATTATGACTATATTCAGCGGAAAGGCAAAATCAGGATAAGGTTGGATGAGCTAGAAAGGAGAAATGACTGTTACAAAAAAGGAAATGACTGTTCCAGACATCAAGTTTTCGTAGGAAAAACTTTAATTCGACACACAAAAACATTTCTACGTTAAGACTACCAACCCATGTGAGCTTAAGCTTTCGAACCTCCATAATCCACATCCCACACTTTGAAGTCCCCACGCTATATCTAATCCCCATAAACAGACAAAAAAAAGACGTCCATTCAAAATGTATCACTGCATTCCATGCATTGATGCTGACATTGTTTTGGTGTCTTAAGCCTTAAGGTATACTCTAATTAGTCTCTTTAATCTTCATTATCTAGTTAATCTCTTTAATCACGGCTCATGGCATGCATAACAGACATGAGATGTTAAACATAATCTATGATGACATTTGAAGGCATTGTTTTGAAACCGTAAATCATATCCGATTTCAGATCAGCCTTTAGATATGTATCTATTACATTACACATTTTCTTTTCGACTTGTGTACTTGTTAACAATGTCGCCAATGCTGTGTGATATGAAGTGGATTACAGTGGAAGAGTGGATGACCTTCAGATGCATGTCAGCATCTAAAATTGACCCCTTCGCGACCACATTTTTGCATAAACAAGAGAAGATGGAAGATTAGTGTACGTGTGTCGGTCAATTTTTACAAAGGGTCATTTTCCATCTATCTACTTATTGTTGCGTAGTTAATAAACAGAAAAGAACCCATAGGCCATATCTGCTATGAAGACATTTTGATTTTCTACAAGTTTCGCGAACATCAAAATGCTACTCCAAGTGGTTGCATAACAAAGCAACTACTTATCTCTGTGGCTACAACATTGCATAACTAGCATGTCTCGTGCAGTTGTACCTATAACAGAAACTGTTGTGCAAGAGCAGAAGCACAACCGCGCAGGAGAATCATATGACCATAACTAGTAATTATGCAACTGCAGGAAACAGGGAGATGAAGGATGAAAATGCAACATATTGTTACTAATCTCTGATTGATGAACTGAATGCAGAAGCCAATAAAGAAAAGGACCATTAGAATCTAAGGACCAAAGTATAACCAATCAGACTGCAATTAGTGCTGCTCACATGGCAGGTGATTTGTGCTGTTTAGATCTACATTCTACAGAAAGTAATCCACACACGGATTAATTAAAAGCACAACGCACCTCAAATAGTGTGCCACGTGGCATCATTAGGACATTTGTATTGAAATTCTCTCACTTTGTTTGGCTTCATAACCATCCCACTTTCCTATAAATCTGCCTAACCCTCCTATTTATTCTTCCCCCACCTATCTAATTCTCTCACTCACAGCCTTAGGAAGAAAACAAAAAAGATAGATTTAAGTATAGGAGAAACAGATTCCATAGGGCGTTAGTTGCATTGCATGTGCTTGTGAATCACTGAGCCACTTTAAATCATATAATTAGAGCACCGACCTTCAACTACCAGTAAACTTCTGTATAAATAAAACATTCTTTCCTTCTAGCTGAGTCTCCCACTTAATTCATTCTCTTGTTGACTAAGAGAACTCTTGATCTTATTCTTGTTGTGCTAATTAAGAAGTATAATGGGTGAAGAAGCTAAACAGGTGAGTGAGCTGTTATTATTGCATAGTTCATCTTGTTATTGCTTTTGTTAAGGTTTTGTATTGTTTAAGTGATCATGAGGTTGTGTTATGTTGATATGTGCAGGAGGAAGTTGAACCAGAAACTAAGCCAGAAGAGAAACCAGGAGAGAAGAAAGAAGAGAAAGCAGAAGAGAAGAAAGATGAGAAAGCAGAAGAAAAGAAAGAAGAACCAAAACCACCTTCCCCCGTTGTCTTGTATGTAGACTTACATTGTGTAGGTTGTGCAAAGAAGATAGAGAGATCTCTTATGAGAATCAGAGGTATGTGCTCTTGTCGCCCTTGTAGTAAGGATTTGTGTGTCTCATATATAGTTCATTTGATATTAAGGCTTTTTCCTTTGTTGTTGGTTTACAGGAGTTGAAGCTGTTGCTATAGATATGGCACAGAACCATATAGCAGTAAAGGGTGTAGTAGATCCTCAAGCTCTGTGTACGAAGATACAAAAAAAAACAAATAAAAGAGCTACTATCTTGTCTCCATTGCCAGCTGCAGAGGGAGAACCTACACCCCAATTGGTTCCATCACAGGTCTCTTATTCCATCAATTAAACAGAAAAACAAAAATAAAATGAAAAACGCTATGTAGTAATTAATTATGGCTTTATCTGAGACTAATCTTTGTTTGCTTTTATTGTTTTCAGGTTAATGGATTAATCACTGTAGAACTGAATGTAAATATGCATTGTGAGGCTTGTGCTCAACAACTCAAAAGGAAGATACTAAAGATGAGAGGTACAATCAAAGTATCCTCCTTTCGTACTTTGTTACCTAACGGTTTTATCTAATGTCTGGAGTACTTGACGAGATCCATTTTCAATAATTCCATATACATAATTGCTTAGTTATAGTTGCTTCATGCATGAATGGTTAATCTGATTATATATGTTTTTGTAACTCATTCATGATGATATTACATTAGTTCTAGGTTCTAATAATCACAACTGGTTACACAACCAAGATTGGGACATGCTAATAGTCTTATAACACGCATTATATATCCACTATACATGAAGTTACAAATTTTAGTGTACTGGAGCTTAATAGTAACCAATTAACCATGTTTTGTATCTTAATTAATCTAGTTGTGACTAAAGGTTTCATATATGTTTGTCCACCAGGTGTCCAAACAGCCGAGGCGGATTCATACACAAGCAAGGTGACAGTTACAGGGACTATGGACGCTCAACGCCTTGTTGATTATGTCTATAGACGCACTAAAAAGCAAGCCCGGATTGTTCCTCAACCCCAACCAAACCCTGAGCCCAAGCCTGAACCAGAGAAGGGGGAAGAGAAGAAAGAAGAAGGTGAAAAGCCGGCAGAGGAGCCCCCAAAGCCTGAAGAGAAGAAAGAAGAAAAAATGCCGAGAAAAAGGAAGACAAGGAACCAGAAGAAGAAAAGAAGAATGAGGAAAGTGCTGAAAGTAAAGAGGGAAATGCTAAAGAAGAAAAGGTCGAAGAAAGCAAGGAAGAGCACAAATTGGATGAGCTCAACATTGAAGAAAGAAATGCAAGAATGATGTATTACTATCCACCTCTTTATGTGATTGAGAGAATCCCACCACCTCAGATCTTCAGTGATGAAAATCCCAATGCATGTTGCATCTCATGACCAGCTTTAGAATGAAAGTTAATATATATAATAACTTAGAAGGTAGGTAACAACCTTCATTCTCTTGTATGAAAAGAATAGATTCTAGTTTCTAAATTTGTTTTAGAATACACTTTTCCTAAACTTATACTACAATCTATTGTTAGTTGTATAAAGAAATAGTACTTGTATCAATGTAATAACGATCTCTTTCCGAAAATGATGAGCATGAGCACAATTTGGTCAACCGAAAAAGACAGAATTCCTTCCCTCCCCGAATCAGCGTATGAGCATGGTGCTAACTGCTAAGTCATTGGATTTGATAAGCAAGTAAAACTGCGGGCTACTCCAATTTCGAAGTGTGTCCCACAATTTAACAAATAACAAGTTAAATGAACATTTTCAGGAAACAGGTTGCATCGGCTGTTGACTTAACTAGAAACCTTACTGGACTATATTGATCAATACATTTCCTAATAAACTCAAAAAAGAACTAAATTATATATTTTTGAATATCAGAAGTTACTAATACACAATTGCGAAATTGAGGGTACGTTCAGTGGTGAACTTCATATTCTCTTACAAGATAAAAGTAAGTCAAGACATGCAGTATTCTTTCTAAAACGATGAATGGTTGAGACTTGAGACTGCAGCTTAGACGAGTTTAATTTGTCAGTTGGCAGCAGTCCTATACGCAACTCCGAAGAGCGAAGACATAAAATTGTGGTGAATTGCTCATATGATTCTTTCATAATCATTTTGATGGCACGAAGCCACAAACAATGTGGACAGCCATAGTGCCTGACAGTTCTCAATTGTCCTATGTATGTATGACGCCTTAGCTCTCTATCTTTAGGGAGCCCATCTATAAAACAATACAGACGTCTAATCCTACTCTGTAGTTCACACTCCATATCCTTACGTTACATACTGCCCGGCTCTGTACCTACTTGAACATATAGGCATACAACAATCTTGTCGGTTTTCCATTGAGGTGCCTAATAGGCAACGCGCTTGGGAAGTTGCATGCAAGCCAAAGCCATATATGGCCTATATGTATGGGTGACTTCGGATCGGATCGGATCGGATTAACCTCTTTCGGAATTTTTCCAAATTTTTTTCGGAACCTAATATGCTAGCCAAATCCGATCCAATTTTTTTTCGGATTCAAAATATATTTCCAATTTGAAACTTTCGAAATTTCTGAATAATTCGGAAATTTCGAATACTTGGTAAATTTTCAAAGATCTCTTTACTTTCAATTATTTTGGAATATCATATGCAAATGTTCATTGTAGGGAGAAAACCATGTCCACAACACCAATGTACCAACAACAATACGCGACTTGTTTCTTGAGAAAACCCATTTTCATTCAAACAAGTGATCCAAAAAAAAATCGAAAAAATAACTTGCGTACCACCAATAGCAAGCATTGCATTCTCGTTGAGGTCCGGGTATTTGTAATGTTTCAATCTTTTTCATGTGTGGAAATTGAAGCCGTGAAGTGTCCGCATAAATAATGGATTATGGTCTTGGACTCGAAAGTAGCTTTACACAATATTCTATCTATTGAATTTGGCTTTTGAATTGGTCCGAAGTCATTGTATGACTCAAAGACATTTTTTTCATATCATTGTTGTTATGGCAGACGGTGTAATGACCGTAGAATGGTCCAATTCAAGTGGGGAAGTAAGCGGTTCTGTTATGTTTTTGTTTTGTTTTGGAAGTAAAAAACTAGAAAATGAATGAACGGTCGAGATCTAATCAAGTGGATAGTGAGAGAAGTATATATTTTCTGAATAAATTGGCAATAATATCGAAAATTTTGGAATTTTTGGATCGGATCGGATTTTAGAATTATATTCAAATCCGATCCAATTTTTTTTTTCGAATTTTCTAAAATCGGAAAATCGGAAAATCGGCCCATGAAAACTACACCCAGAGCCAGACCAATTTCGGGTCGGATTTCGGAAAAATTGGAAATTCGGCAAAAAGAGACACCCCTACCTATATGTTAGAATTAACATCATAGAGGCGGATATAGGGGTGCGTGTCCGGAGGCCACAGAAAAATTTCACTTTCACATAACTAATTGTTTAGAAAAATCTTAAAACTATAAAGACTTGCATTTTAATTTTTTTAGCAAAATTCCACTATCGCACTCCCAAAATTTTCACAACTATAGTAAGAATATTATCAACAAAAGAAATAGTATGAAAAAAAAACTAATAAAAAACATTCCAATAAACTAATTTTTTTTTACTTTTCTTTTTGCCCTTACAAAATTATCATTTATCATTTATTTTGAGTTCAAAACCATTAAAGATGGACAAATGTGTCCTAAAAGTCTAAAACAAATAGCAAAAGCCCAAAGCCCAACCACTCAGTTTGTATAATTATAATCACCCATAACAAACTCGTATGCTCTCATTCTTTTCTTTCACTCTCAATTCTTAAACAAACGGTAGATCTCAATCCAAAATAAAATAAAAATAAATAAATAAAACAAAAAACAAAAAACAAAATTTCATAAAGGACTTGCGGTGCAACGCAGCTTGTTACATGCTTGTCCTAATTATTTATAAAACTCATTATCATTAACAATAAAATTTCAACTTAAAAAAAACAAAAAATAAAACAAGGTATTTTTTATTTTCAAATGTTAATATTTTATAAGTCTATATAACATAACATTATAAGTCTATATAATGTTATATAGACTTATAACATTATAGGAAGTTAATAATTTGTTGAATTGTTGTAGACTTGTGTACTAGATTATGTAGATATATATAGACATAGTAGTATAAATTAATGAGTTAAGTGCTTAAGTAGTTAATTTCATCAGTCCATATTAAATTCTTAGTAGTCAACGCACTCTAGTTTTGTGAATTGAAATAAATGTATAATTTTGTTGATCTTCATTATTTAGACCTCTGACAAAAAAAAAATAAAAAAATTGCATACGGTTTTTTTTTTTGTGGTGGGGTGTGCACATAATCTCGCACCCCTTGATTAGAATTCTAGCTCCGTCCCTGATTAACATTAATGACGAGGTTCACTTCCGCATCTGGTGGAGATTCCTTTTTTCTCTTGTGAAACTAGCTCATAAACAAAATAATAACACCGAGACCGATGATACCGAGACCAGTTCACTCGTAAAATGATTTCAACTTTTCCTCTCTCAATTTCGTTGGTGAAATAGTGAGATCTGATTGGGGTGGACCTGATGATGATTGTTGTGGGCAAATATCGTTAACCTGATGATGATTGTCGTGGACAAATATCGTTCAGATTCCCTTTCAAGAACAACGCGTGCATCCCCAACAAATTCCCATAACTTCTCAATCCCTTTATCTCCCACATAATTTCCTAAATGAGTAGGACTGTTACTGACTAGCTCAACCATCTCCATTAGAACTCTTAGGCTGAGTCCAATAGCTCCATATCCCCTTAAAAGTATAGCTAAAGTCAACATTTTACTCTCTATCATTAATTTTCTCTGTATATATACAAAATATTTTACTCTGTATATATATAGAGAGTAAATTAAAAATAGAGAGTAAAATCTTTTGTATATATACAGAGAAAATTAATGATAGAGAGTAAAATATGTTGACTTTAGCTCTACTTTTAAGGGGATAGAGAGCCATTGGACTCAACCTTAGAGAATTCCTAGGTGGAGGCATCAATTGCATATTTGTTTCTATCATTTTTGTAATTTCGCCAAAAACCATTTCTAGATGGAGGTAAATGTGGAGGTATCAAATTTGCAGTTTCGGATGCAGATGCAGCAGTGACAATATTGCACACCATGGCCAATGTTAAGTGATTTATTATTATTATTATTATTATTATTTCAATTTGGGGCGACATTCCCAATCTGACGCGATAAAGTAGTGTCGCAGGTAGTAGGTCTTACTCCAAATTTGCAACTGTTATTTGCTTCTATCTAAAATTGGTTAAATTTTGTAAATACTTACCTCAAATTTTAGCCTGAAACATATAGTTAATACCTCCACCACCTAGAAATGCTCATAAGACAAAAAAATGTGTTATATACTCATGCAACTCACACCTTAGCGTGCTTTGCCTGTTAGCATTTCCACTTGACTATGTCTTCATTCCAGTGATAGATTTACAAAAAGTTCTATAAAGAGTGGGAAATTAGAAAATAGTATCACGTGAATGTTTTACTTAAAGCTTAAAACGTATGGATTAGTTGACAATGACCCTCCTTTGTGCGTGGGTACTGGGTACTGGGCAGTGTAATGTGTATGGTTTAAAGTAGCATATCCACGTTAGCAGTGTTGGGCGTTTTGGGAGTCCTTATAAGTTGAGTCAGATCCAATAGAATGAAGGACCCACAAAACATGTGAACCAAACGTGGCTAATCACTTTTCAAAGACTGGAAAGTACCATTTATCTTACCATAGTACCATGCCGCAGCCCACGTGATATACAGCAAAGGCAAAAAGGCAGAAACCAAAAGAACAATTGACAGTGTTAAGTGTTAGAGTTCTTGTAATCCGCGACGGTGGGGCATGGAGCCAAAGAAGGCTGACGAAGTGTCCCCCGGTTTGCGGAGATCTATTAATTCACAAGAACCAAATTTTTTTTAGGTTTTCTATACTATAAACATACTATTTTCATATATAAATAAAATATAAAAATGTTGAAACCTAACTAAGTCGTTATCTTTCCTTATCTTTCCTTTTCAACTTTCTTTTTGATTAGCTATTATTAAATTTCGCTCATAACAAAAACAATTTTGTATAATAGTTGGGCTCGGTTTTTAATTTTGTTGAAGTATGTAAAGTATCCCACGTTTTTATAAGTGTGGATACGTATTTAGGATTAGTTTCTGTTTTGAGTAGTTTGACACCCAAGTAAGTCAAGTATAAATAGATAAAACTATGGGTAGAGTATTAACAACTCTTTAACCCTATTATTCTAGCCTCCATTATTTTCTATTATTTTCTTTCTTGGTTTTCCCATTACAAACATATTTAAACTCTCCTAGCATCACTACTAATATGGTATCGGAGCATCAGGTTCAAATCTAAGTTTAAATGGTATACTTGGGAGGTAACCCTCAAAATAAGTATACAAGAAAAAAAATCAATTCTTTTTAAGTTTTTCAAGATATAGTGTTCAATTCAAGTTTTAATCTTTCTCACGAAGTTTTTCTTCTTTGGTTTTAAAGTTTGTTTGAAGAATGCTTGGGAGAGAGATCCGAAGTTTCTCAAGATATTAGTTTCTTAGTATTGTTTAAACCTCATATCTCCTTATTCCGCAATCTCTGTATCTCGTAGTATCTGAAGTTAGTATTAGACGAGACGCACACGCGCTCGGTTTAGCCTTCTGATAGGCGTGCACGCACTCTGGGCTTTGTATCTCGCAGTTTCTAGTGGAAGGCGCGCTTACACGCCGGTTTAAGCCTTCCTAAGCTAGCGCAGCACGCTTCCAGTCAGTTTAGATCTCTCAGATCTCGCATTCTTTGGGTTCAGATTGTTTGAAGTTCTCCACTTTGGTATCTTGATTGGAGACTTCTATTTCATCTTGGTTTTCTCGACAACTTGCACGTTTCAGACACTTTATTACAATGATTGGGTTTCTTGATTGAAAGTATTGGTTTGCAATATTGATTTCGACGGCAAGGAGAATGTCATCACGTCCTTGTAAGTTCCACATCTTTAAAGAAATTGTTAGTTGTTACTATGTGCTTGAAATCAGTAGTTGGATTGTTTGATGAGAAGTTCGAAAAGATTATTTGTTTTGTTTTTATTGGATTTCTCTGGAACCGTATGGGCATCATGCAAGGGGCGTCTACACTCTTGCAGTGTTTCTGTGAGGGGCGCCCGCCCTACTTCCTCAAGCACTCGAATTTTTTTTTGTCTCCTAGCATGATTGGAGGGGTGGTATTGTTTGTATGTCGTTATGAATGTTTGAGTTTCTAGCTTCCACAATTGGTATTGATAAACAGAGTATTCGTTGGGTATTGGCTAGTTGGGTATTGGTTGGTTGCATAACTTTAGGGATAATTAGTTTATTTATTGGGTTGGTATTTGGGTTTCTCTGTTTCAAGTTTAAGTCGGAATAGACAAGTCTTTGTATGTTCTAACTCGGACTTGTATATTCCAACTCGAGGGGGAATAGGGAGATATGAAGACATTCAGTAGTATATGAGGCAAGGAGAATATGGAGACGTATGAGGAAGAGTACTCATGTCTCCATATTCCATCATGCCTTAGCAAACTCACTTCATGAGGGCATCGCCCTCATACTGAGGCATATCCATCAGGGCTTTTACCCTTTGCATCTCAACAAGATGACATCCCCACTATTCAGTTCTTGATTTAGTATTATTAGGATAAATATCAAGCCTAAATTGCATTATGTTTCGTGTAGCAGATCAAGCCTAAAGCCTAAAACCGCATTATGTTTCGTGTAGCAATCATGCCTAAACCTGCAGCTTATCGATGATTCGTGTAGCGATCAAGCCTAAACCGCACGTATGTTTCGTAGTAGTCATGCCTAAACTGCAATCTTCAGTATGTTTCAGGTAGCAGTCAAGCCTAAACTGGACTCTTCAATATTCAGATAGCAGTTAAGCCTAAACTACACGTATGTTTCAGATAGCAGTCACGCCTAAATTGCACGTATGTTTCAGGTAGCAGTCAAGCCTAAAATCGCACTTTTAGTATTCGGTGTAGCAGTCAAGCCAAAACTGCACTCATGGTTTTCAGTATTTAGGAGTACCTAGAACAGTATTTTGTTGACTTAAATAGCGATATTGATAGTAGCAGCCAAGAAGTGCATATCAAATCACTGTTATTGTTTGCAATTTATTATGACAAAACATAACAAATAATGGAGTGAACAACAACCAAGTAGCGTGCCATCAAACCCGGTGTTATGGTTTCAAAGATGTGGATCGCGGGTACACCTTCAAGATTCGTGTTAGGCCATTGCATACACCGACAGTTTCACTTTCTAGAACATCTCAACAGTTGTTCGAGTTCTTCAACTAAAGACAGTTCTATGTGAAAAGGGGAGAAGTATTCTTATAGTATTCTTATCGTTTATTTTTGCAATCCAATCTGTAATTTGCATAGTTTGCGTAATTACAGCTTGAGGGGGAGTGTTGAAGTATATAAAGTATCCCACGTTTCTATAAGTGTGGATACGTATTTTGGAGTTTCTGTTTTGAGTAGTTTGACACCCAAGTAAGTCAAGTATAAATAGATAAAACAATGGGTAGAGTATTAACAACTCTCTAACCCTATTATTCTAGCCTCCATTCTTCTCTATTCTTTTCCTTCTTGGTTTCCCCATTACAAACATGTTTAAACTCTTCTAGCATCACCACTAACAAATTTGCTTATTTGAGCGTTGAGACTATTATTCTGAACACTTCATCTATCAAGTATCAATGGCGAATCGAACACGAATCACATATGCAAGAGTGTGTGTGGTTGTTGATACGGGTTGGATTTCCAACATCCACTACTGTTAAACTAGGAGAAGGGAATGATGCTGACATTGGTTTGGATTATGATTGGGTTCCAGAGAAGTGTGAAGCCTGCAATATTTTTGGGGATTTTTGGCAAAAGTCACCCTTGAACTTGCCCCCGATAACCACTTACCTCACTAAACTTTTTTCTAAGCGAAAAAAACCCTCAACTTGCTAATGCCAAATGCAACTGTTAGCTGGGTTGCTACCGTTAGTAAGATATGACATATTTTGTTATATGGATGACGTCATATTTAATTTTTCTGGAGTGGTGCGTGCCCCTTGACGAGTTGGATAGTCAATGCCAACTCAGATTAGTCAAGTCAAAATCCCCAAATTGAAACCCTAGTTCTCATTTCTCCAGTCAAAATTCCCACACCCACAAAATTAAAACAAAGCCCACCCCAATAGCCAATAGCCAATAGCTTCAGACGAACTCTTCTCTTCTCCAACTCCAAACCCTATCACAAATTTCAAACCCTAGTTCAATCAAAATCCAAAATCCAAAATCGACTATGAACACCTAAACCCACAAATTAAAAACCCTGGCTCCATGGAGAAATTATACCTTTTACAGATATACCATTGGGGGGGGGGGGGTCGGTTTGAGAGTAGTCCTAGCTTATAGTATATTGGGGGGGGGGGGGGGATGTGAAAAGCAATTATGGATATTTTCCAAATAGCTTGAATGTTTTTACTCAAGGAAATGGTAAAATGATCGGGTATAATGTCAATAGTTGTAAGTTGTACTATAACAAATCTGGTTTATGTCTTGAAGAGGGGATGTGAAAAGCGATTATGGATATTTTCCAAATAGCTTGAATGTTTTTACTCTGAAGGAAATGGTAAAATGACTGGGGTATAATGTCAACAGTTGTAAGTTGTACTATAACAGTCCTGGTTTATGTCTTGAAGAGGGTTTGAGAATGATTTTGAAAGATAACGATGTTAATGAGATGTTAAAACTAACGGATATTTTTGCACGCATTGATGTTTATGTTGAACACATAGAACCTGGTGAGAGTGGGAGTGAAGAAGACAGTGATGAGTATAATGACTCTGATAGTGATGTGGCTAGCTTAAACCATGTCAGTGATGATGATGATGAACTAATTGAGGTGAGGAAGAAATTTATTGAACTGAGGAATGCTAAAGATAAGAAGAGAATCAGTCCTGGTGAAGGTGTTAGTGGTGGTGATGGCCTGGTGAAGGTGAAGGTGTTAGTGGTGGTGGTGGTGGTGAAGGTGAAGGTGTTAGTGGTGGTGTTGGTGAAGATGTTAGTGGTGTTGGTGAAGGTGTTAGTGGTGGTGTTGGTGAAGAGGACGAAGTTTTGGAAGGTAACAACATTGGTGACTTTGAAGATAGTGATTATAGAGACTCAGATGACTATGATAGCCCTGTGGAGACTGATGATGATGGTGATAGGGTGTGCATTAAGAGAAAGAAAGCTAGTTGGCCTGTGTTTGATTCAAATATAGATATGAAATTGATTGAACCTGTTTTGGGGATGAGGTTTTCTAGTAGAGATGAGTTGAAGAACTGTCTCAAGGACTATGGAGTTGCAAATGGCCATCCTATATTCTTTAAGAAAAATGAAAGTAGGAGATTAACAGCTAAGTCTGCTGGATGTAATTGGAGATTGCATGCCAGTCCTATGCAATGTGAGAATAGCTATCAGATAAAGTCCTGCAAGAGTGTGCACACATGTGTCAGAGATTTCAATGCAAAAGTTTGTAATTCTAGATGGCTTGTAAGGAAATATCGTCAGGATATACTTAACAATCCAAAGTGGAAGTTGGCTGACTTTAAGCAAAATGTGTTGAACACGTACGCAACAATCGTTTCAATGAGTTAGTGTTTTAGAGCTAGGAGGATGACATTGGGGGAGATCAACTCAGTGATGCTTAAGCACTATGCCAAGCTTTGGGACTATGCTCATGAGATATTGTGCAGAAATCCAGGGAGTACTGTTAAAATTCATTGTGAAAATCCCCATATTTTCCAAATAATGTATGTTTGTATTGATGTTTTGAAAAAAGGTTAAAAGAAAAGTTGTAGACCTGTGGTTGGGCTTGATGGATGCTTTTTGAAGGGTCATATTAAAGGTGAACTGTTGACAGCTGTGGGTAGAGATGTGAATAATCAAATGTACCCAATTGCATGGGCAGTGATTGAAGGTTAGAACACAAAATCTTGGGTTTAGTTTCTGGAATTGCTGCTTCAGGACATTGGGGAGGTAGATGGGCTTGGGTGGACTGTGATCTCAGACCAACAGAATGGTCTCATAGCTGCAGTGGATACACAATTGCCTTTGGCAGAACACAGGTGCTGTGCAAGACATATATATGCGAACTTTAGGAAGACCTTTAGCGGTACTTTGTTGAGGGCATTGTTTTGGAAAGCTAGTAAGAGTCCTACTGAAGAAGAATTTGAAAGTGTAATGACTGAAATTAAGGCTGCTACAAAAGATGCTGAAGATTACTTGCGAAAGAAGCAAAACCCAAAGCAATAGTGTAGAGTATATTTCCTTAACACGTCTAGTTGTGATGCAGTAGAAAACAACATGAGTGAATGCTTTAATGGCCAAATCATTGAAGCAAGAAGGAAACCAATCATTCATATGCTGGAGGACATTAGAATTTATTTGATGACCGGGATACAAAAGAAAAACACGAAAATTCAGAGATGGACTGACAAGTTGGCACCAAGAATTAGGAAACTTTTAGAGGAGAACAAATTGGAGAGTAGAAAGTGGACTAGTATTTACTCTGGGGGTAATATGTTTGAAATAAGAAAGTCAAACTATGATTCGTATGTTGTTGACACAGGAAAGAGGACTTATTCTTGCAAAAGGTGGGACTTAAATGGCATTCCATGTGCTCATGCAATATCAGCCATTTTTTGTAGAAAAGATAATCCTGACAACTATGTGGCATTATGGTATACAGCTGATTCGGTGTCCAAGGCTTATGAAGAGTTCATACTTCCTTTGTGTGGCGGAAGACAATGGAAAAAAACACAATTCCCTAAGTTATTACCTCCAAAAAAGATAAGAATGCCTGGAAGACAAGCAAGGAATAGGAGGAAGGATCCACATGAGAATTTGGACAAGTCAGGAAAACTATCAAGGAGAGGAAAGCAAATGCGATGCTCCAATTATAAGGAGTATGGGCATAACAAAGCAGGGTGTAAAGAACCACTTTGGCTTTGAACCACCAGAACCAATAAGTATGTCTATTTTGTTTATTTGATGTATATATAACAATAAATTGTCTAATTTAATTTGTGCTCGAACAATTTTAGGTCACTGACGTAGAGAATGCAATACCAAGTAATAATGATGTACCAGCCAGTGTACCAACCAATGGAGTACGTGCCGAACAATGATGTACCAGCCAGTGTACCAGCCAATGAAGTGTCGAGCAATGATGTACCAGCTAGTGTACTAGCCAATGAAGTGCCGAGCAATGATGTACCAGCCAATGTACCTGTTCAACAAAGAAAAATTAAAGAAAAGGCACCTATTGGATTTGGAGTGCATACATCCGAAATAACTGGGAGGACTTTTGTGAAGGTATCATATAAGTTTTGATATACAAGCGTAAAAGAGTTATTTTGTGAAATATGTAGTTGGATTTAATTTGGAAATTATATTCTTCATTTGTGCAGCTTATGGGGCAGAAAAGGGGCAAATGGTATAAGCCAGGTATGTACGACCCAAGTATGGTGCCAAAAAAGAGGAAACCACCTAACAAAAACATTGATTTGCAGACATCTACAAATGCTAGCAGTGCAGCACCGTTAGGCACACAATCATCAAGTGCTTCCAGCCCATCTCAGGTTGTCGCAGTTTCGAAAGATGGAGCAACATTAGGAACAAAGTCATCTAGTGTTGGTAGCCCTTCTAAGAGTACAAGATCACAAACTGTTGCAGGGACGAAGAGCTTGTGTGACATGACTAACAAGAAGGGATAGACATAATATTGGATTTATTTCTTATGTTTTGGGGTTTGTTTTGTTTTTTACTTATGTTTTTGGGTATGTTTGTTGGTCTAAGACAATGTATGAACCATGTTTGATTAATGCAAAGTGTGTTATCAGATGGCTATATAATCTAGCAAAGAGCTTGTGTGCTTTTGCCAATTTTTTATTAATGCAAAGAGTTTGTGTCCTTTTGCCAATTTTTTATTAATGCAAAGAGTTTGTGTGCTTTTGTCATTTTTTTTTAATGCAAAGAGCTTGTGTGCTTTTGCCAATTTTCTGACCAGGTTGATAATAGTGGCTGACAGGTTTATACAGGTAAGATATTTGCATTTTCTGACAGGTTTTATATCAAGTGCATTTTCTGACAGATTGCATTTTCAGCTTTGAGTCTTTGACACAATTACTTCGCCTGCAATTGCACTCTAAAGCTTTACCTTTCTCATTTCAATCACAAGCCAGTGTTGTGGGAGGAGCCATAGGGCCAATAAACCAAAATCGCATTCAAGCCCTTCCACTCTCACTCGGTTTCTTCAATATCAATAGTAATAATTAGAATCATTAGGGGCTTATAAGTATAATCAACAGCCAAAACAGAAGTAGAAGAAGAAGCACGCTGAGGGAAGGAGGAGAAGGAGCTATGGCAATTGAGATTGAGGAAAAGATGGGAATAAAGATACAAAGCAACCCACCCGAATCTAAACTCACTCAACTCGGTGTTCGTACTTGGCCCAAGGGTAAGGTGAAGGTGTATCCTGATGGACATAATGAGTTCGTTGAGTTTGGGGCTGGTGACTTGGTCGAGTTTCCTAAAGGTATGAGCTGCACTTGGGATGTATCTGAGACTGTGGACAAACACTACAACTTCGAGTAGGAGCAATACCAGAAATCCTTGTACTCTCTCAACTCATAATAATGTAAATATTGATTTCATGTCTTATGACTCATGTCTATTACCACCGGATGTGTAATAGGAACTAATTCATCCACTGTTAAGTCCACTCCACCTTTGTACTATGATGATGAACATTTAGAAGCAGGGGTTAACAAAACTCAAACTTCTATACTAGTTGTTTTCTGCTTCTGTTATTCAGAAGTTCTTAAAAAAAAAAAAAAAAAAAAACTACAGTTAGACAAGTAAGAAATTTTAGGCATCTTCAAGGTTCGAAAGTTCCAATAAATTTTTTTGAAGTCTTTGTTAAGATGATCACCTAGCTAGTCTTTGTTAAGATGATCACATACTCAACCTTTCTCTAAACAACTAGAAAGTACTACAGATCGAAATGTCAAAGGAGATCAAGCTACATGCAAGGATGTGAGTTTCCAATCTAACGAATGGAGATAAACAGGAAGTGGCCCAAAGACAAAACGATGTATGAAAAAAGGTTTATTAAAAAAAGGAATCCTTCAAAATCCAAAAACATATATAGAGTAGTCATGAAATCATACAAATATCAAACAAGAACTGAGAGCATTCATGCCCAAGTATGTATTTATCATCATCAAGGAAGTGCATTGCCATTTGGTGGTCTTTCAAAACCAAGTAACATTGTCACAACATCTAAATAGCACAGTCTCAATGTAATAATGTACAACTCAAATTTCTTCCTTACAGAGAACAGAGATATTTGAATCCACCACGTTACCGAAACTGTAAACAATGAGACTCAAATACAATCAACTGATCGAACTGAACAGAGTTATTCACAAATGTTCCTATTCACAAATTCAAGGAACATTTCATCCATTCATTGTAAGTATTCGAATACAAATTCCAACAACATTTCATTAATGAAACTCCACTACAGCACTACTACAACACCACTACAGCACCATTACAATCACTTACAACACTCCATTACCCCATTTTAGACTAAAACTCCATTACAGTCACTTAAACAAATAAAAGCATATGAAACAAACAAAAATAACAATGACCATTTTCTTCATTTCATTCGCCTTCTTCAGCTCAGAAACTTGGCTATCCAGTCTTTCATTTTCTGTCTTAAGTGCTTTGATCTTTTCTTTCTCTAGATCATCCTCCCAAGTGAAGAATTCACACCTTTTCGGATAGTATCTACACCTGATGAATTTTCTTCCTAGATTTTTCAGTGTATTTGACATTCTTATTTTTGTCTCAACCCCACATAAACAAGAACCAACTGAATTCACCGATGCAGATGACATGATGTAGTTGAATTCAAAAGTGTTAAGAAAATGGAACGAAATTGATTAGAATTTGGGAGATTTTGATTGAACTAGGGTTTGGAATTTGTGATAGGGTTTGGAGTTGGAGAAGAGAAGAGTTCGTGTGAAGCTATTGGCTATTGGGCTGGGCTTGGTTTTAATTTTGTAGGCGTGGGAATTTTGACTTGAGAAATGAGAACTAGGGTTTCAATTTGGGGATTTTGACTTGACTAATCTGAGTTGGCATTGACTATCCAACTAATCAAGGGGCACGCACCACTCCAGAAAAATTAAATATGACATCATCTACATAACGAAATACGTCATATCTTACTAACGGTAGTAACCCAACTAACAGCTGCGTTTGGCATTAGCAAGTTGAGGGTTTTTTTCACTTAGAAAAAAGTTTAGAGTGGTAAGTGGTTATCGGGGGCAAGTTCAGGGGTGACTTTTGCCAAAAATCCTATTTTTGGTCATACAGATGAAAAGTGCTTGAAGAACAAAGACAATGCAACACAGGAAATAGCAATAAACACACATTCGGCAAAGCCACCAATGACTCAAAGAGGCAAACAAAAACAACAATAACAACAGAGATACATGAACACCTAAGAAGAAAGGGCAACAAGAGCAAACCAGCTGTCTAAGAGATGATTATGGGAAAGATATCACAGATGGGGTCAATAAGGACACACCTGTGATTATCAGTGAGGAAACAACACAAGTGGAGGCTAGTGAATTGATAAGGGATACCAATACTAAAGAACAATCTGTGGGTCTTGCTAAAATCACTAGTGTGGCTTCTCCTACATCTCAAGTTAGTGAGGTTGAGGATGGTTCTCTTATGGTTGTTATTCCAACTCAAGTTAATGTACTGTGGTTGCTAGCATCGATGTTGATACTGCTAGAGCTTTAGTTGCTGAGGTTGTAGTTGGTACACATATAGATGTGGCATCAGCTAAAGATACTCATCGAGATGTTGACGTGGATGTTGTGGTTCAAGTGGATACTACTTTAGCACAAGTGGATGCTGCTGTGGTTACAAATGATTCCCAGAACATCTTGATTGGTGAGCAGGCTTGTGCTCCCATGAACCAACAGACGAGATATAAAGTACAACCTATCTCTCTACCTAGTACAAGGTCAAGAGTTCAGAAAGAAACTCAAGCTGATGAGGAATTAATGGACTACGGTTAGGTCAAAGAGAACTAGGAAAAAACTCTCTCCAAGTGTGGTCAAGGGGCGTTTAGCCGGTGAAATTAGTCAAACCTTAGCTATGATTAAGCAAGATTCCAAGGCAAGAAATAAAGGTAAAAATCTTGATGGATATATTAAGGAGATTTCGGATGATACTCTTGGTTTAACATACGCTTGCGGTGAATGTGGGACTTTTTTCTATAACTTCGAGTATAGACAAAAACATCTAAGGAATGATCATCCAGTCTTTAGGGATAAATTTTTGTTTGGTGGCACACAACATTAGATGATTTTATGTTGTTAATTCTTTGTGTGTGTTCCCAAGTGGGCCCACTATGTTCCTGAGTTTCTCATGATTGTAAGGCTTAGAGCCTAGTATTGTTGTAGTGGTGATTCTCCCTCTTATGATCATACTCTTAGGGAGATATGTAACTCTTTGAAGTTTAATCAACATGTAAGGTCTGTCTCAACCCCATAACCTTTTCAAAAAAAAAACATATCAACCACTTCTCATGTAATACAATCATTAACATGCAATTTTTTCTTCGTCTATCAAGTATCAACCACTTCTCATGTAATACAATCATTAACAATTTTTTGTGAAGTCCGTAGACTTTATATGCTTTCTCTATGACTCTATGACTCTCTTCTATCTCGAGTATAAATTAAATGGCACTACTTAATTCCTTAGAGCATGCATGTGGGATTGTGGGTATTGGAAGTAGATTTTCATGCAATTCATAAGTTACGTGGGAGTTGGGGGATCTTCCATGAAATAATTAGCAAGCCAACACAGAGTAGCGCAATGTAGATGAAGTTGAAAAACCTACCTTTGCACTCCTGTATTTATACTGTTTCAACTCTAAGGAATTGGATGTCTTTGTTCAAGATTTTGAACTGAACCACATAGAGTTGGCTCTTGGCTCCACCTAATCTGCTTCTTTTAAACCTTTTCAGTTTTCACCCTAAATCTTTAAAACAAACAACAGGGGGGAAAGTAAAAGGAAAAAAAATGCTGATGAGGAAATCATCATGATGTCAAAAAACAAACTACATTTCAACAAGTACGTCCTTTCTTGTTAATAAAATAAAAAGAAAGAAATTTCCCACATCAGATGACTATATACATCAGATAAAATTTCCCACATGTGAGCCACGCACACTAGCTAGCTTCCTAAAAGCAAGTAGGCAAGCAAAAAGTTTATGATGAACGATGACTCATTTTTACATCCTCCGAGTCACTACCCATAACCATCTTTAAATACTGACCACTAGAAGAATATAGAAAACAAACCACAAACTATACCATCCTCCTTTTCCAACAGAAAAGCATAACAAAGAACAAAAGAAATGCCAAACTCCAATAGATAGAGATTTAGTCATGCATGCATGTACATAGCTTACTTTACTAGAGAATCTTTGTCAACCGGACGGCCTGGATCATGTTGCTTAATGAAGCTGCTTATGTCAATTACTCAAATAAAAGCCTATATATATAAATTCTCCTCTATAGTACTATGGTATCAAACAAGTTAGAAACTATACAGAGAAGCCAAATATATATACTTAGCAAGAGTTGTCGAAACACAGTATAGTTTAGGCTACTATAGGCTAGAGCTTGAATGGAAAACTTGCAAATTGTGCCGGCATACAAGAATGTGGAAGCACAATATGTGGAAATGATGGTGCCTTTGTATTCTCATGGCTGCGAGAGGAAAGTAAAGAAGGCGTTATCCAATCTCAAAGGTACGTGCACTTGAATGTTTGAATCGTATGGTACTGTGGCATGTAAAAATATGTTGATTTGTGAATTTTCTTCTCACCTATCTGAGAAGTTCATTAGGATTTAGATCGGGATTAAATTTATGCTTATTCGGCCTGGGCTTTACTTGAGGTCCATAGTACTGTGTTTACAAATTACCCCATGCTTACATTTTCAGGGATTTACTCTGTAAGCGTGGATTATAAGCTGCAAAAGGTGACAATTTGGGGCATATGCAACAAATTCGACGTGTTAGCAACTATCAGAAGCAAGAGAAAGGAAGCTTGTTTTTGGAATTCTGAGGATATTGATAATGGGCCGTGTATTACTCATCAGCCCACCAAGCCAGCGTTCGCTCCATTACTTAGGTCCCTGAGCTGGAAAGCATGGAAGAATGCTATCATCAGATCTAGTTTCAGACAAAAAACACTTTCATTTTGACTTAAATAACTATGTAGCTCAATGTTTGCTGTTTACTTCGATGTATATATACTATATAGAGTTTCTCGGAATCATAATGACATATTGTTCATGAATTCATGCAACTTTGCAAGAATCGAAGTACTTCTCATATCAACAACTTAAAACATAAAACTAGCTTTCTAATCACAACTCACAACTCAAAACACAAGTGCATGTTAGTTATACATCACCCAATTATCCACGGCCCATTTCCCCACAATAGGCCTACTCTTACGGGCCAGAAAACAGGACGCCCACTGTATAGTGAAATTCAAAAGGACCAGTCCAGTGGAGCATGTGTTACCAGTAAGCAAGTGATCCAAGTCAGCCATACATGATTAGTCTATTGATCATTAGCTTGCGTACTTGCGTACACATCCATGATCCAAGGCTTGGCAGTTGGCTCATCTCTACTCAACAAGTATCACTGTTGTACCGAGATATTTCACTAAGAGACTGTGGGTGGGGGTTATGTACTTATGTTGAGACATTGCCACATTGGCTATCACGACGGATAAAAAACCATCATATATTCATATAGTCCAAAAGTCTTGGATAAGAAGTAAGTATCGTGAATGTAACAACAAAACTTGCCAGTGTCTGTTAGCAAATCAACTGAACAGATTACAAATAAAACCGTATCATGATTAACTAATAATTGATCATTTCTGGAATGATCAGTGTAGTTAAACTAGGGGTGTGCACCGGTGGGTTTGGGTTTAAACCGACAACAATCAATTTTATCGGTTTATAATTTTTTGGAACCGAACCGGATGTATTATACTAACCGAACCAAATTAATTTTCAGCCAAATTAATATCCGAACCGAACCAATTAGCTTATGGTTTAACCGATATTAACCGACCGATTTTCATATATTTTAAAATTAAATCAATTAAATATATATATATTTTAATATATATTATATATGTAATTACTCTCCGTTCTACACTACAGTTTACATGTCCATATACTAGGTCGTCCACCTTCAGCTCGTCCCACACCATCAGATCGTATCCACGACCTAGCTCTCAAGACGTCCCAAAGATTCTGATTATTTATTTAAGCAAATCCACTAGCACAATCTCAAAGCTTAATCAACGCCACAATTCAGGAGACATTAACTTTGTAACAGCATAATAATGACGAATCATCAAGATAGTACACAAAGTGAATCTACACTTTATAACGGTTCAAAGCAAATATGGAAGGTCAGCTCAAATATCTATAAATAGAAAGAGATGAACTACATAAGATTTGATTCAAATTTATCTCAAAAAATTTGATACGTAGACAACTTTTACCCCAAGAAGAGTGCACCATTCCCTACCAATCAGGTCATCAGGTCGTTGTCCAATAAATACAACATCAACAATATATTAGGTTAGTTTAGATCGGATTTGGAACTAAATCACCAACTTAACTAATTCTATCGGTTTTCAAATATATTTAACCGAACCAAACCGACTCATAAATATAACCGACCCAAAACCAAACGGTTCGATCCGGTTTTGTCGGTTTTATGCACACCTAAATAAACTGTTGAAATGATAATAGATAAGAACGACTGGACGACAGTATCACATGACCCATCATCTGTTTTAAATTGTGAAACATCCATGTGGAAGTCAAACAGATAACCACGTTTAATACAGACTGACCCACTGAAACCAAACACAAAAAGTCTCATGCTGTGGGTGCTGGGCACTTGAATTGGTACCATAGGTTTCAGAATACACCAGAACATAGGTAAAACAGCTCTAGCAACTTCTTACATATATATATATGAGCATTTTCATACAACTTTTTGTGCAACTTATCAAAGACAGAAACCAGACAACTGAAAAAAAAGAAAGATGATATTGGTGTCAACACTGGCAGAGTTATTAGAAGAGTACACAGTGTTATTAGCAAGAGTTTTAGAGCAACTGTTCCATGATGCACCTTTTCCTAGGCGTATGCGTGTTCTTATTTTGAGGAATATTCCATTCTCTTCTACATCAACTTCTACACCTCATAGAAGAGCCATTACGAGAACTAGTTAGATATATTGAGAGATGGAGCTTGTTCTTCTTTTATTCAGCTTGACCACCTTAGAAACTAGATGTGTATATTGTGGCATATTTAAATTTTACTTTTTTTTAATTTTTTTAGGAGGAATGTAAATGAGTGAGTTGTCGTTGTTATTAGTTAATTGAGAAATTTCTTGATGTTGTGCTTTGATTAATTTTGAATGCATTTTTGGTATTTCTTGTTTTCATCAATTTTGGAGTACTATTATTGAGTGGATAGTGTGATAATGATATCTAACTAGACTATTAAATATATTCTCTGAATAGTTTTTCGATAATTATTCTGTTTGGACTATATGATCATTGATCAGTATGGATAATAGGATCAATTTAGTATTTACCTTATCTAGTTGATAAATACTAAGGAATTTTGGAGAATCGTGGAAGTTTCATTTACAATTATGAAAATGGTATTGAGTATTTGAGTTAGTGAATTTTTGTTTATATTCGAATTTTGAAAATCATGTGTCCCCAATGGCTAAAGACAATATATGGAGTACCAAGATAAGCCCAGTGTAGATTGCTGTGGAAATCTATATATAACCTTCGTTAACATTTGCATGTCGTCTCGTGCACCTTCACAGTAGAAGCACACCTCGAGGCAGACAACAGAGCCTGTCACTTGGTGGATGCAAGTAGGTTCTGCTTCAGAACGGAGGTCCATTCAATTTGCAAAAGCATCTTTGTATGAAGTATAAACCCAGACCAAGTTGCATCATTTGAGGATCAGGACGATCCACTTGATCTGTACCGCAACATAAAAACTATTCTCTTACCAAAAACATTTGAACAAACAAAGACATATAATTGAAGCACTTGCTTCAACGAAATTATATTGGGATCATATAGCATCAACAGAGGGAGCACTAAATTTTTCTGGAGACATCGCCTTTTAACTGCTCCACCAATGAACATAGCAGAACAGTACCACAAAATATACTGACCAATTAACATGTGTAGAGAAGAGTAGCATATCAAGATAGTATGGACTGTTTGAGGTTATAAGCTTGGTTCAATAATTTGCGTCAATCGCATAATCCCAACTGCTTTCTGACATCAAGATGCACATGAGTTGTGCATAAACGTAGTCTATCTATCTAATAAAACACACCTGTGGGGGGCAGGCCTCCATCCAGAATTCGAGCTACTATCAGTTTTCTAAGCCATGGCGTGGCAAAATAAGGCAATCCCAAAGAGTATGCTTCCTTACGCCCTAACACTCGGATCTACTGGATCTTTTCCTCATCTTCAAACAAAACATCAATACCCTATTCTTACTTTAATTTAAGATCCATGGCTTCCATTTATAGTTCTTTAACCCTATCCTTGGTGCTGTCATTTTTGCAGCTGGGAACCTGATCCTGTAGAGGCTGACCCATTGAAGGGTAGTTGACATACTTGGGATGATTGTTGGCATAATTGGCTCAAAGGATCAGCTCGTTAATGAATATCGTGTTATGCTTGCAGAAAAGCTTCTCAACAAATCTGATTATGACATCGACTCTGAGATACGCACTTTAGAACTCCTCAAGGTAGCGTACTGAACTATTGGCACTACATCTGTTGACCCTTTTATTATTATTATTATAATAATAATAATTATTATTATTATTGTTTGCTCTGCTTGGTGATGCTGCTGTCTTAACTGGGCATGCTGTTTGCAGTAATCAGTTTGGACTCTTTACATCTGTTGTTTTATTTCGTCAGACACATTGTTGTGCTTATTGTTTCACTGCAATGCTTACTCGTGTGTGGCGTATCGTCGACTGTTAAATGCAAATAACAAACTTGAAGCCACTCCATCTCCGCTACCATCGCTTGAATACGTTCCTACTACCTGGGAACAGCTGATGTTCCCTATTTTACCTGCTCTAGAAAATAATCCTCTTGTACCTCCCTCGTCCAATTCTAAACCCAGATCCAATCTTGCACCCAAACCCAGACCTACCACCAATTCCAACAATGCCTGCTATCCCAACTCTCCCCTCACTTCCTTCTGTCCCATTACCTGGGTTCCGAATCCCCTTAAGACGAAATGCACATTAGTTCATGTTATGTAGTTGTTTTATTTTCTAGCTCATGTTACAATAATTTCGTGATTGACTGTATTGTTCGAGATTAGAATTTGAGTCTTATCATCAGTAATTTCTTCTTTGTACCTGTTGTCCCTATTTAAGTTATCTATTTTTTCCGTCCTAATTCTTCTAAAATCATCTTTGGTTCTTTTGGACAATGTAATCATATGGCTGTGTTTGAACAATTCAGTTTGGTTGTATTATGAATTGTTCAAGTTGGTTGGTTCTTGGAGCCAAACAGCTGAAATTTCTGTTGCTTTTCGATGATTCTAACATTTTATTTGCTTAAGTGGTGGTCATCTGTTGCTTCTGTTATCAAGTGTGTTGAAGTTCAAAAGCAATGTTAGACACATTAATATCTTGATAGGCCGTTTTAATAGCTTATGTTATCAACGTTCAGACATTGGAGCCAAGGTGTTAATAGCTTCCGTAATAGCTTCAAGTATAGACATTTATACCATTGATAGGCCGTTTTAATGTTCAGACATTGATAGTCGTTGGCGCTTTTAAAACAATGTTCGACACATTAATAGGCCGTTTTAATGTTCGCACACATTAATTAATAATAAGACACATTAATATTCGTGAAGATAGGTGTAGTATTTTGGCGGTATATATAAAGAAATCCAAGAATGTAATTAAATATCTTAATCCTATAACACTAAAACAGCAATCCAAGAATGTTCGGACACATAAATAGGCCGTTTTAATAATAACACTAATAGGCCGTTTTCTAGAACTAATAGGTGTAGTATTTTGACCGGTATATATAACAAAGAATTGTTCAATAAATCATGTAACTAAATTAAAATTAAAATTAAAATTAAGTGCCAAGTCTTACCTCTCCCTTTTAGTTAAAATTAAAGCATGTAACTAAATCGTCTGATTTTTATTTCTCATTTGTTTTTCGTTTTTTTTTTAAATTTCGGCGTGGTTTACTACCGTCTAATTTTTTTAATCCCTTTTGTTTATTTACTGCCACCTAATTTTTATCTGTGTTTACATGCGAAACCCTACTACTACCTTTACATGCGAAATAATCATCGCTTTCGTGGTTTTACTACCGTCGGCTACCCTCTACTTTTTAAATCCCTTTTGTTTTATTTATTGCCACCTAATTTTTATCCGTGTTTTACCTAAGTACTACTACCTTTACATGCGAAATAATCACTACTGCTTTGTCTTTTTTTTAGGCACCCTTTTTCATTGTAGATTCGACTTTCAATGGTATGTTATCCCCACCTATCTTTTTATGTTTGTTTATGTAGGTTTTATTGAGTATCTATTTCTATTTGTTTCTACAGGATCCCATAGATAAGGGCAAACGTCCAATAGACCCTTATAAGGATCCTTCGAACAAGAAAAACAATATTTATGTTCCAGTTCAAGATGGACTCTACCTTCAGCCACCTACTCCTCAACGACCTGCTCGCCCCCAGGTATTGATAACTTCTATTAACATACTTTGAGTTACCCTCTTATTGGTTTTACATCACATTTTTCAACTCTCTTTCAAATATTTATAGCTTCCCTCGCAAACCAATTCTTGACAAAGGAAAATGCCCTATGGACTCCTTTTTAAGGAACCTTCAAACCAAAACAAACATGTCTTTGTTCCCCAAGATAGGCTCAATCTTCAACCTCCTCTTGGCTTCCGTGTATTTCTCTCTTGCATTGCCTTATTTATTCTTTTGTTTTATAAATGTCCTCTATCTAATCTCCCCGCCATCCGGTTAAAAAAAATGTAATGGCCCCGATGTATCGTGTCCATAAGGTGTTTCAATCGCCATTTAATATACTGACTTTTATGAATCTCATTTCCTACTTGCGAATTATTTTTCTACACCTGCTGCTTATGTATATTGCATTGTCTTATTTTTTTTCTTTTGCTTTATAAATGTGCGGCATTCCATCGATAGTGTTCCTCTATCTCATCTCCCCGCCATCCGATTCTCATGTAAGATGAGCTTTAATTAAAATGTAATACTATAATTGCTCATGCATTATCCAAAAGGTGTTTTTTGTACACTATAATCGTAGTAAATTCACTGCCATTTAATGCTAGCTTATATGTATAAATGTATAATATTTACCCACTAACTGTGTTGCATGTGGTCATCCATCTATTCATTTATAATTTGCTTTTTATTTTTGGGTCTTCGATCACTTATTATCCTTGACTACTTTATTCATATCTTTACATTTCACGCTTTCTAATTTTAATACTAACTGCCATATTTGCTATTATCTATGCATTCATATCTTTACTATTCGCTTGATTATACTTATAATTAGGTGCAGATAACAAATAGAATGCTAGGACAACAAGGCTCGGCGGGGAGAGAAAGGAGCACTAAACTAATTGGCAACCGGTCATGTCATTGACCAACAACCCATGGGTTCAACATTGAATGGCTCTCCTTCACTTCCACAAACTCCACTTCAAGCTGACAAGCATCAAGCACTTCTCCGCCATCCGGTTCTCATGTAAGAAAAGCTTTAATTAAAATAATACTATAATTGCTCATGCATTGTCAAAAGGTGTTTTGTACACTATAATTGTAGTAAATTCATCGCTATTTAATAACTTCCATTTAATGCCTTATATATGTATAATATTTACCCACCAACCGTGTTGCATGTGGTCATCCATCTTTACATTTCACGCTTTCTAATTTTAATACTAACTACCATCTTTGCTATCATCCATGCATTCCTCTTTCTCCCAATCTATTCGGTTGATTATACTTATAATTAGGTGCAGATAACAAATAGAATACTAGGACAACGTGCTCGAAGGGAAAGAGAAAGGAGCACTAACCTAATTGGCAGCACAAACTTCACCATCCAAAGTGCACAAGTAGTCACCCGTCATGTCATTGACCACCAACTGATGAGTTCAACATTGAATGACTCTCATTCACTTCCACAAACTCCACTTCAAGCTGATAAGCATCAAACACATAATAGTCCAGTTACACCTCATGCAACACCATACCGACGTCTTTCTTCTTCAGAGTCTCTTCGGAAATCTCTATCATTCCTTAATCCTGTAAGGCTATTTACACTCTCCGAAGAACGTGTCACATCAAGTGCCCATGCTGATTCATCGGATCAAAACAACACGTGAGTACTTCACTTAGCAATTTTCTTTAATCAAAATCTATATATAACTCACCTGTGCAAGTTTTATTGTAGTACATGTATCTCTTCTGCTTCCGTATCCTTACCTCATGCAATTCCACATTCAACCAATGAGAACTTTGTACCAACACCATCTCACCAAAATGCAAGGTTAGTACGTGGTTTATTACATCTTTCTCTTGGTTCTTTGTGGTTTGGTTTATAGTTTCAAAGAAAACCATAAGATCCGACCTAACATCACAAGTTTCTTCGCAGTACGCGTAACTGTAGGTCTTCTACCTCATCTTTTGTCCATCCAACATCACATTCGACAAATGCAGCTTCTACATCATCATCAACTAACCGAAATTTGCGGTATACTTCTTCACACTTATTGAAATTGGAATACCAATAAAATAGCACCTTTGTCAAAATATATACAATTATTTATCTTGCAGACAACAACCATTTGGGGATCCTGCACAATATTGTGAGGAGTTTCACCATAATGATTTTGACCGTCCAATTTCTGCTAATAATGCTGACATAAGTGATGATGAAGACGAAGTTGACAATATTGTTTCTAATCGTCTGATTGAACAAGGAAGACACTCCTTGGGAGAATGGATGTTCGTCCATTTTGTAATGCACTCCATTGGATGGATGAACGACTAAAAGATTCATCATTATCACGCCCTCGATTCGACTTGTTGTTTGCAAAGGGAAAGTCAAATTGCCTCCACTACGCCATTACCTCCAGCCTTAAAAGCTTTATATGATGGAAATGATCGCAAGTCAAAGTCATTTCGAAGTACATGAGACAATACAACCAAGCTTTTCGCATTTACGAGCCTTGGAGGAAATGAGCGTGTCTTTATCGGACGAGGTCCAAGGCCTTTTACTATACATGGTCGGGCCAAGTCCATAGAACCGGATCTCTAATTCGACAGGGGCGGCAGCCAACTTACTCTCACTTTTACATATATGATCCCAAAGGTCGCATTGGATATCGCCAACTTCAAATCCCCGCTTTGAACACGATGTTCAAGATAATTCATGCAACTATGCTCCAAAGATAATTGCTTCTCTGCTACTTTTCGCCATGCATCGATGTTCTTAGATCCGCCTCTCTTCAACATGGTGAGAACTTCAATGTACCTCGCTTATTTGCATTACGGTGCTACTAGAGACAGACGTCGTTATAACTTGCCAACCGCAGATGAGATTGTCGCCATTTTACACGGGATGGCGTGAAGGATAATATGAGGGATATTGTGATATATCTTAAAGGAGGGCAAGAATTCATGCAGATCGCTGAATGTCATCCAAATTTTACTTGCCTTTGCATTATGTGCTAATGTTTCCTTATGGAGAGCTTGGGTGGTCACCGATATGAGGCGCTCAAATACTAATGACCGATTGACACGGATGGATTTCTACTCTTATCGGATATTTGAACATACGGAGAATATTCTCGCAATCTTACGCGGGCACAAACTATTTCAAGAGTTTCGGTGGATGGATGGGCAAAGGATCGAACGAACAAAATGAGATATTATAGGCTACGCTGAGAAGACAAGCTTCGAAATGAACTTTATCAAGGTATCACCGATGTTGTTGCGGTGAAGCTTTAACCTAAACCAGATTGGAAGACGAGTGGTCTTACCGGCATCTTGTGTCGGCGGCCCTAGGCACATGTTCAAATTTTTCAGATTCAATGGCCATCACATCGCTACAATAAGCATCCTGATATATTTCTCACAATGACCGCAAATCCGCGACCGGGACGAAGTTGTTGAGGCATTGTCCGAAAGCACCAAATCGCAAATCGACGACCCGGAGGTCGCGGGCCCGTGTCTTTGAACTAAAGCGGCGGGCCTTGATGAATGAAATTAAAAAGAAAGGTGTGCTTGGTAATGCCGTTGCACATGTCTACACCATTGAGTTCCGTAAACGCTGGTTGCCCCATATGCATGCACTTATATATCTCCGACATTCCGACAAGATCCGTATACCGCCAAGTTGATCGCATTGTATGTGCAGAGTTTCGATCCGTAAACCTAACCCGAAGTTATTTCGACTGTCCTCACATGTATGGTTCATGGTCCATGTGGACTAAATAATCCTAACTCTCCATGCATGGTAAATGGTAGATGCAAGCATCACTATCCACGGACTTTTGCGGATGCTACCACCATGGATAAAGATGGATATCCCATCTACCGTCGTCGTGACAATGGTAGATCATATATTAATGAGGGGCATACTGCTTGATAACAGGGATGTTGTTCCTTATAATCCTTATCTTTCTAAGATGTTCAACCGCCATATTAATGTCGGTTTGTCTTTGGGATCCGTTGTGTTAAATACATTCATAAGTATATATTTAAAGGGCATGACATGACAACAATAGTGTTGAATGAGTTGGATGAGATCCAACAATACTTGGATGCGAGATACATTGGCCCACCGGAAGGTTTGGAGATTATTAAGTTTTCATCTTCATGAGGAGATTCCCACGGTTACAGGCGCTTGGCACTTCATCTCCCTGGAATGCACCGTAGTTTATAAAGCCGATGAACCAATACATGATATACTATCAAGGGCGGAGCACCAAAAGTCAACTTTGACCGCCTTCTTTGATTGTTGTGCATCGATTTAAGAGCAAGAAGCCTCACTTATCAAGAGTTTCCCCGAATACTATGTCCGAACAAACAATCTCGACTTGGACAAGAAGGATACGAGAGGAAAATTTGCTATTGGTAGAATGTATTTCGCCCTATCCTAACTCCGTGAGCGATTTTACTTGGCGCTTACTTCTAACCGTTGTAAAAGGACCTCAATCATTTGATGATCCGAAAAGGATTGATAATGGTCCTCCACTTCCAACTTTTAAAGATGCATGTGTTTGCACGTGGACTTCGGAAGATGACAAATAATGGGTGCAATGTCTACAGAAGCTTCACCATGCAGACTGGATATCATCTTCACCGACTATTTTGTGTTATTCTCGCAGAGTGCAATCCTTTGCAACCCCAAACATTGTGGAATGATTTTTGGGAAAATATATGTGATGACCTTCCACATAAGCTTCGCGACAATGTTCAACATTCCGAACCTACCCTGGCAAGTGCAAGATTATGGTTTATTTCTCTTAAATGAGATTTTGATAGAGTCGGGTAAATCAATCGGCTAATTTCCCTCTAATGCCGTTGCCTTTGTTAACTACAAGATGGAACTTAGTTGTTGCAAACCCACTCATATGGGACCAATGACAATTTCAGTTTGATCCTCAAAATGCAAAAGCACATGGCAAATGGGTTCTCCTAAATGCAGAGCAACGCTTTTCATATCAAATGATTGATAGATTCCGCTTCCCAAAATTTAGGGAAACTCTTCTTTTGAATGGAGCAAAGCAGAATGTAAAACTTTTGTTTACAACACAATCGCCGCTACGGTCGGTCTTTGAGGGGCATATTGTTATTATGGTCGCTTCATCCGAATAGCTTCATTACTATTGGGTCGGTGGTCGCATCGCCACTCGACCTTTAAATCCCACTAGATATTCTTGATACCTCTGTTTGTGGGTTTAGTAAGAATTCAATGCATGCCTAATTATTCAGGGAAGCTAAACTTATTATTTGGGATGAAGTCCCAATGCAAAATAAGTTTTGTGTGGAGGCGCTTTGATCGCGACACTTCGATACTCGCGACAATAATAAACCTTTTGGTGGAATAACAGTTGTACTTGGTGGTGACTTCCGCCAATGCCTTCCAGTTATACCCAAAGGGGTTCGAGCACGATTGTGCGTGCTTCCTTTATTGGTCTTCCTTCCTCCGAGTCACATTCATGTTCTAACTCTTGCCCAAAACATGCGATTGGAAAATGGAAACTCTACAAATATTAAGGCTCGCAAATTTCTTAATGGAGGTACCAAACCGTATTTTTCTTTGTACTATTTTGCTTAATATTGATATTCATTTGCATCATTCTTTGTACTATTTTTATTCGTACTAATATTCATTACTATTTTCTGGTTAATTAGATAGGAAGTGACCCAAGCGAGACAAATTGAACTACCATCAACAATTCATCGATGTGCAAATCTTCGGGATCTCATTTCTACTACATATCCTCGCCTAAATCAACCTACCACAGCTACACCGAATATTTAACTCGAAGCGACAATTCTATCTCAAGACGCAATGATGATGTCAATGATATTAATGCAGCAGCTTTAAATATGTTCCTGTGGGAAAGTACTCTCTTTCTAGCTGCGCAGAAAGATGGCGACGAGGATGCAAATCTAATCCAACCAATATTAACCAATACCCAAATGAGTACCTAAACTCACTTGATCCAAATTGGTCTACCACCGCTTTAGCCTCAACCTAAAAGTCGGTTGTCCTATAATGTTGTTGCGAAATATTGCTCCCAAAGATGGATTATGCAATGGAACCCGATTGATGGTGGTCTACTGTCGACCTCACGCTCTTTTCACAAGAATTTTGACTGGGTGAAAAGCGGGTAATCATGCATTTATTCCAAGAATATCTTTGTCACCATCGCCTTCTCTCGATTTTCCTTTTCATATGACAAGAAGACAGTTTCTCTCGCGTGTTGCTTATGCAATGACTATAAATAAGTCACAAGGACAATCGGTGAAGTATGTGGGGATTGACCTTCGCGACCAAGTTTTCAGCCACGGTCAATTATATGTCGCGACTATCAAGGTGTACTTCTTCGCATTTAATCAAGATTCTCCTCCCTCCAAATTCGAAAGTCACACCCCAAACTTTGTTTACCCGTAAGTCTTACTATAATCCGTAAGTTCTTTTCATTTATAGTCACGTGTTGAGTAGTTTCTCATTGAATTTATAGTCATCAAATTGATACATTTGTATTTGCTCTTACTTGGTTAATTTGCTTTCCGCTCAAATTATGTAGGTTTTGAGTTGGTGTGTAATTACATTTTGTCAAGATTGCGTTAAAGAACTTTTGCTAACCTTGGTTAGTTATTTTTCCCCTAATTTCTTCTTTTTTGATCTTATAACACCTGAATTTATAGTTCTATACAAATCTATTTCAATTCCTACTAAATGGTGACGCCTCGCTTATATGGTATTTAGTCAACGAAGAAATTTCAATTCTCATATCTTCAAACTTAGTGATCTCTCACGATTCTCGGGTATGTTCCTTTTCATTTTTCATTTTTCCTTCCCCTGGTCTCTACTTATTGTGTTGTTTAATTTTTTCATCCATGAACGGACGATGGGACCTTGGCCAATCACTATAACTTAGTGATCTCTCCTGATTCTCAGATCAAGTGAAACAGGTAACATCTCTTCTCTTATAACTCAATCTCTTTGATTTTCCATGTAAAGATTCAATTCATTTTAAAATCGTTTAGCCAGAGATGAATTATTTGTTTTCTTCTATGTAAAGGTTTACTCTGAGCTTCTTCTGGTGTTGTTACAGGTATTTATTTGCTTATTTATTAAGGGTTCTATTTTTTGGTTTTGGGTTTGTCAAAAAGTATTAATTTTGATTGATTTGAGCTTTGATTTGGTTCTACTGCTTTTATAGGTATTTTAGTGTAGGTAGCATTTCGGTGGCTATTGTTTGTTCTTTGATTTATTAGCGTTACACAAAGTCGCGTTTATGGAACTACCCCAATGAAAATTTTAGAAAATATGGTATATGTATACATTGTAAATATCATTTGTTATAGGTGTAGACCTTTTGATAGTTATGGGACTCGATGTATGTATTTTACTTGTGTTTTCGTAATGACTTTGTACGCAGGTGCTTTGATGATCCGCATTAGGTCAAATACTTTGGTGTACTAAGTCATAATGTTGAAGTGGTCTCATTTTTGTAAGCCGGTTATTTGGATGTACCGCATCCGTCGAGACGGTTAAGTAAATGGATTAACCAATGAGAAATATATGATTGTGATTTTCGTGTTATGACAGTTTTATATTTATGAAATGTTAAAAATACGAGGGAGATCTTTGCCGAATTTGACTATAAAACCACGTCATAGGTTTGTAATTGTTTGAGTTTTGGGCGTTACATATTTGCTTGTTCCAAAACTAGAAAAAGAGTCTAGAGGTGAATACAATCGTTCATTGTTTCACTTCTAAATTGTAAATTTCTTCTTCTCTTTAGTATATATAGTATTTCCTACTCACTCAATTTAACGAATTTAAAACAGATAATTACATACTTCTTCGATGAAGTTTCCTCAAGGCTTGGGATTTATGATAATGACATTGACATTGGCGAACGAGGCTGGGGTTTCTGGAAGAGTTATGATTGTCAACAATGTTATCTGTACTTTTGCTACTTTTTTTTGTTCTTGGCGTACTTTTGTGGGTGCTCTTTTTGGTACTGTTTTGATGTCCTCATTCAAACCACTTGTTGGAGTCTGATTATGTATTTGTTTCTCATATTGTTCTTATTTCATTTGGCTTAATTGATGTTCTTCTATGTTTAAGTCCATTTAGATGAATGAGTCTAGAACATATGTGCAAATCACTACCCGATTTATTGAATGAGAATTGTCTTTGCAGCCTTTTAACATGATCCAAAACATTGGAAAATCATCAAATAATGGGGAGGTTCTATCCAAATCACCCTTCAGGTGGTTCAAGTTAGTGTGATGTCGAGTTTCTCAGCCTAATAATCATTCTTGACCATAAATAGAACAATAGCCAGATAATAGAATCAAAACGGGGAGAGGGGTGTGTTCAAGTTCAGGTCGCTTCTATGAGTTAGCGCCGAGGCGACTCTATCAAAGCCCGACGGCACGGGCATACCCTAGTACTATATACACAGTATACTGGGAGGTAAGTGTTACACATGCTTTTACAATGAGGATCATCTTCCTATGTAAATACATTTATCTTTGAACTACAAAATCGTTTTTTTCTTCTTTAGTTCTTTTACTTTTCTCTGTTTTTTTTTCTTTATGTTTTCAAAATCAGGACCTTTCCTGAGTGCTTGTGTGTTGACTAGCAGACTGTAGGAGAACATGGCACCCTTGCAGGTGAGAACACCACTGTCAGCCGTGCATGATCAGATAATAAGTAATCTTCAGGCCAAGTTCCTTTCTCCACTTCACTGGGGAAAAGATCTGCATTCTTAACATTAAAACCAACTGAGTGCTCCTCTGTCTCCTCAGCTCCTCCGTCTTCAAAACCTTTTTCTGTCAGCTCAAACCTTGCTGGATTCCAGATTCGCTTCTGCAATGCCAAATTCAACTTGATTGACAATCATATTCATAAAGTACATAAGTAAATATAGCTACTACATGCTCCATTTAATGCATAAAAAGCTAAACAAAAAATCCTGGAAGGAATCTTTGTTCATTAAGGTTTACAGTATTTTACGATTAATACTAACCATGTTGCCTAAGTGCATAACTAATTACGCTCAAGTGCACTAATCATAACACATCCACTGAAACATTTTCATTTCAAGAGGCTTAGAGCTTCTACCTATTGCCTACAGTAATTTTTATTTTATTTTATTTTTTTTATAACAAACACTGATTAATTCATTAAGCAGAAAATAAAGGAGATACAGCTCATTACTCATTGAGTACAGTATACCATACAAGAATATTGTACTCGGAAATTGAATGATAGTTCACCAGTAAAATGATTGGAGAAAACATCATGTAGTGTAGTGTTACCCAAAAAAAGAAGGATATTTAAAAGTAAGTTACTTGAAATTCTTTGTAATTCACAACACCATTCCCATCTATGTCGGCTTTATTCCACAAGTCCTTTGTTTCTTCAGCACTAAGTCCATGAGGATGACCAGTCAAGCATAGCTGTAAATTTGTAATGTTAGAGTTACTTTTTATAGGAATCGATAAGTAAATCACTATAGTGGAATGTACAGTACCTGATGAAGTGCTTCACTGAAACCTGAGAAGGTAATATACTCGCCAGGGCTATCAGCCTTGAGAAAGGCAAAAGCATCAGTTTCCAACAGAGAAGCCTCACGAAGTTGGTACTGAAAGAAGAGAGAAGAGAACTTTAGGATGAGGAATAGAAAATTGAATGTGCAGTCGATTGCTACTTCCAAAAAGGGTCAAGATTAAAAAATAAAAATACAATTGATATCTCTGAATTTGACACACAAGGGTGCATGGCTATGATCCATATATAATTGAAGAAAATGTATGACTGGGGAGAAGAATCAAGAATGGACTCTTAACTTATTTTCATTTTTTTTTTGTGCTGGCAGCTGAGGGAGCGAAGACCAACTAATGAACAATGTAAATATTTGAGGATGGCTGAAACTAATCAAATCCAATAATATGGGAAATCCACTGCCTACTACAGATATTCATGCTTTGAGCTAAACCTCTATAGAAGACATAAAAATAAAATAATTTTTTTGAAAAAGATCAAAAGTCTTGAATGCTCTGGACAGGAAGAAGCACCCTTCCGAGACCAGAGGTGTGTGTGCCTAAGTGTCTCTTTCTACCAAATATTGCAAAAGAACAAGTGCTTGACATTTCCCCTAGCTGGTTTTTCATTTCACAGAGCCTTTGCTAGTGAAGGAGTCAGAACTTTCAATGTCATATTGCCAATTAAATAAGCAAATAAGTTGGCTACACGATCATTTTAACAATGGTATAGCATGTTTTTAAGACTATATAAATGCTATTTCTCTTTTTCCTTTTCAATATGCCAACTTTCTAATAGTTGACATACCTCAATTCAAATGAATCGTAGGAAAGGCAACATCCTGACACACACATCAACTATAACTGATAAACGTGTTCGAAGAAAGTGCAATATATGTAGAACCAATTGCTTACCTTAATGATACTAAACACAGCTTCACTCCAACTTGTCTTTAACGGTTTTTTGTACTTTGTAGGATTTAGAAGCCATATAAAATCTACACCACAGATGTTTCCTCGATGATTATGTGACTAACCCACTGTAGTCAGAAGAAACCACAATAGTTAAAATACAAATTGATAGGTCATGAGACTAAATGAAGGGATGTTCTTCAACCACCATACAAATGTGAAAACCCAATATAATGACCTTGTGTGCATCTGCATCGCTGTCAGTGTACTGATGTGCAGTATCATATGATGAAACAAATCCTTTATCGACCTAAGGAACTTGTAAACGTGCCCACGCTTGCTCCCATTCAAGTCACTTCAGAACAACATGTAACGGAAAATATTAGACACCTTTGTTTCACAATATCTACAAGACAGCAACTGCAGAAGTATAAATGAAAAACTCACCAAGAGAGTATGGTGGGCATGGAATTAAGCTTGTTCTCTTTTTATATGTTTCCACATATTGCAAAATTTTATATACCTATTACACAAAATAGTAGGCGTTAAGCTAAGAACTCTGCTTTCTTGACTAGGGAAAGAAAAATGGAACTAAAACAAATGAGATAGAATAATAATATAATATATAAAGGTAAGTTTATCTACCTGATGCAGTCGCATAATAGACAGGCTAGAGTTATGAGGAAATAGCAAATGGGTATTCACAATGAGGATTTCTTGCTGAACGCCTCCATTCAAACATTGCCAAAACGGTATGACTGATTCCACGGTAAAAATCTGGGCAACGCGTCTCCAAAGTCATTGAAGAGCAAATCTCTATAATCTACAATCCTAAAGTAATCCTTGTGTACAGCAGTAAGCAAACCTGCAATAAAAGATATATTTCTTCAGAAAAAGGAGGAGACACTACAGCACAAGCTTGGACTAAATAACAATGGTAAACTAGATCCTTTCCTTTTTCTATTTTTCTTATTCTTTGGTAAAGACACAAAATGACGTATCAACAGTCACACTTTTACTGATATTCCTCTTCATCTTCATGTACCTTTCTTTGTTATTGACAAACTGAAGAAGAACGTATAGTACAAAGAATTACTGACAGCGTGGGTAGTGTGTGGAATGGGAATGCTTGAGGATGTACAGATATAAGACTTTCTAATTCACCACATATTTCGGTTTGAATCCCCAAAAAGTGTCTGTATGCAGATTAAATTTAAACGGGTTGGGTCTTTTCTAGAGAACCTAACCAGCAACAGACTCTATTCGTGGAAGTCATATATATAAAAAAAAGTACTTACTAGCCCAGTGGCTAGGTATAAATAGACCAGACTTTCTGTTTTCAAAGTCCTAAGATAACGTCAAACAATATTCGTCAGATAATGGACTAAAGAATGTTTTGAGAGGCCTCAAAGAGATCTAGTGTTTTGAACAACACCAAAAATACATATAATTTCTCTGCATACACATATGAAAACCTTAATGCATAATGGTGGATCATGAATCAGTGAATCCTAGATCAACTTTGTCTGGCATAGCTCGATCCCAGCCACATTCAACTTTTTAAAATTGTACATGTGAAGGTAAGTCGGACATCCAACTGCACCAAAATTCCAGGTAAGAAGCAGTAGCAAGAGTTGTAAGTACGAGACAGACGGGGTATTATCATTAGATTTGAAGATTACTATTTAAGTCCTGACTTTCTTTTACTCCATTTAATGAACTTTCAAAGCATATTAGAAATAATTATCCACCCAAACCATGGGAGGTGATTGGCAGTGCCATTCTGGTCACATACTTCACCTAACACAAACAAGTGATATAGTATCTATTTTAGGTAGGAGGAAAGTAATATAGCTTGAAAATGACTTCTTTCCACCAAGATAATGTATGCATACATCTTTGTTTAGTAAACAAAACATTAATATCAAACACAAAACATCTTTGTCAAGTTTTCATGTCTTCTAAGTTTTAAAGATGTTATCAAGGTGATTAGACCAAGTCTCCTAACTTTGACGATGACACGATTTTGAATTGAACTCCTTATGAATTTGCTCACGTAATAAAAAAATAATCAGTACCACATCCTTGATTAAGCTCCAACATGGAGTATTCCAACTTTGACAGAGAATTTCAACATGATAGCCAACCAATACAAACCAATTAGAAATGGTGAAAGACCATACCATCTCCCCGATTGTTCGTCCTTGCAAGCTTGAAATTTATATAACCAGCATCCCCCAATCTTTTCTCATAAATGTCAACCAGCTCTTCATTTCCAACCCAAAATTCCTACCAACAAAAAGCCAATTCAGCATCCAAAGACCGTAAACTATACACGCCAATAAAAGACACAAATAAACAACAAAACACGAGGAATACAAAGTCTCACCTGAAGGCATATAATGGACGATCTATCGTATAACAACCTATCCAATATGCTTTGATTCCTGCTTAACCAATACACCTTATACTCGCTCTCGCGACAACTTTGGTTCTGTTTTTTTACATCAAACACCAATGCATCAATCCAAAGTTCCAAATACACAGATAATTCAACAAAAACTAAATGACCATTCTTTTTTTTTTTACCTCCTTGTCAAGTCTTTTGTAAATGGGAGCCAGAATGTTAAATGTAGTACAAGAAATACAAGGTTCAGCCACTAATGCATGGCTCACAATTCTGGAAATCCTTCCCTTCCTTCTACTCTCTTGAACAATAGAACCCGAAGTACTCTTCACAAAATTTGAATCTACAGCCTATTTATAAAACAGAAAACCAAATTTGAGAACAATATGATTGAAAACAATAGATGACCATCATTTAAAAACGATGAAAGATAATAACTTTGATGCCAAATGAAGGAATGAACCAATACAAGAGTCTATGTTACAAGGCAAGGAATGAAAATATATAAAAAAGAAGAGAAACTCACCATGAACAAAGCACTTGTTGTGTTGTTGTTGTTGAAAGAATAGATAAGAATAGAAAAGAGAAAGATTCCTATGAATGTGTTTATGGTTTTTTAAGGAAGAAGCTGAAATGTGAGAAGTTTTGAAGAAGAAGAGAAGAGAGAAACGTTTGTTGTTGTATGGTTTTTGAGATGATAGAAGAATGAGAATCAAGTGAGCTGGGCCGGGTTGGGCTGGATTGTGACTGGGTCCAGCTAAGCTAATGTGAAACATGTACTCGTTTTGTGATTATGAAATTATTTGATTCATGCATATGATGATATGAGTATATGACCTCTGTCTTGTCTTCCTTTTAAAATTTTTAAGGTGGGTTTGTTTTTGATATTTTAGTAATTTCCACCGACAACTTCTATAAATTTTGATCAATAAGAAATTTTAGTGGCTTACTTACGGCTAATCTTGCTTTGGTGACCACTTTATTTAATTTCTTGTTGAGACGTGAGAGTGATACGTTACTTGGGGCGTATTGATCGAGGTTAAGATATTTTGTGTGTTTTTATTATTTTTCATTTGAGATATTGTTATCAATTTAGGTGATGCTGAAATAATGTTGATTATGACATTTTTTTTAATCAAATAAAATAAATAAACTAAAAAAATTGTCTACCACTATTCTATTATTAATGAATCAAATACACATTTGTCAATCAATCAACCGAACAAATTTGTGGAAAGGCAACTGTTTGTTGTCCACAAAAACATCAAGTGCTGATTGGTGGTTTTGCTTCCTGAAAAACTATTTAGCTGCCCCGAAAAGTGTGTTTTTCTGCCTAAAAATTGATGTTTGTAGACAAGCTTGTCCACAAATTCGTTCTAATCAATCAATGAGATGAAAAAGGTAACGCCACCTCTTGTGCAATTTACTATCAATCACTTGTTCCATAGTCCAATTGTAAAAATTTACTCTATTCTCATATTACCTCTTGTGCAATTTACTATCAATCACTTGTTCCATAGTCCAATTGTAAAAATTTACTCTATTCTCATATTCGATTTGTTATTTTTCTTTCAAGCTAAGATGCTCTCAAGTCTCAACATATTTGAATGTTTTATTAAAATTGATTGAAATTGTATAATAACTATATGTCCCCCTCAAAACTCCCTAAATTCCTTTATTCCTTTATTCATCTCTTTTGGAACACTAGATGGTACGTAAGTTACAGTTTCTTTTTCTCTAACGAATATATGTTGTCTAATGGAACATGACTTAACTTGCAATCAACTCAATTTGCTTAGGGAAGAGGTGAAATGGTGATATGTGAATGTGGTGAGTACGGGAAAAAAAATATAAATTACCTAAAAGTGTCTTTAAGTAGAAGCTAAAAGATGAAATTGGGGATCATGGAGAGCATGTCATCGAGAGTTGGCATCTATATCGTTTTGGGTGTAGACTTTAGTATAGCAATATTACTTCAATAATGTTTAAGAGATTAAGTGAAAATAACAAAAGGCATTTAAGAAAGAAAGAAAACAAAATAGAAATAAATCAGAATCAATTAATGGCGGTAGAAGAATCACTATAGGCCCGTCAATATTTTCCTAAAATAAATTAATAAATAAGAAGTAAGATTAAAAGTAAAAGCATTGATCATTTCTCTCATTTTTTTTTTTTTTTTTTATTGTTTATGTAATTATTAGAGATTCTAGGGTTAGTTTCCATCTTTAATTGAATTTCACTCTTGAATAAATATCTAATGACCATACATAAAATGATCATAATTCACAGTTCTCTTCAACTAAGACTCAATAAGTTGTTGGGTTAACTAGTATTACCAAACTAGATGAGCCATTAGGATTTTCCCCACTAGATGGGGAAATTAGGATCTCTCCTTCAAGTACACACAAAAAAAGTCAACTTGGATTGACCGTGTTTTGTGTGTGTGTGTGTGTGGGGTGGGGGAGGGAGAGAGAGAGAGAATCCTAATTGGCTAATCTAGGGGGCATCACTAACTAACCCTAAGTTGTTTATTAGGTCATTGTTTTACTATGAAACATGTCAAAGAAAACAAAATATGTCATCTCGCTAATTTTTTTACTTACGGCTAATCTTGCTTTGGTGACCACTTTATTTAATTTCTTGTTGAGACGTGAGAGTGATACGTTACTTGGGGCGTATTGATCGAGGTTAAGATATTTTGTATGTTTTATTATTTTTCATTTGAGATATTATTATCAATTTAGGTGATGCTGAAATAATGTTGATTATGATATTTTTTAATCAAATAAAATAAATAAACTAAAAAATTGTCTACCACTATTCTATTATTAATGAATCAAATACACATTTGTCAATCAATCAACCGAACAAATTTGTGGAAAGGCAACTGTTTGTTGTCCACAAAACATCAAGTGCTGATTGGTGGTTTTGCTTCCTGAAAAACTATTTAGCTGCCCCGAAAAGTGTGTTTTTCTGCCTAAAAATTGATTGGACCAATGAAAAATTGATGTTTGTGGACAAGCTTGTCCACAAATTCGTTCTAATCAATCAATGAGATGAAAAAGGTAACGCCGCCTCTTGTGCAATTTACTATCAATAACTTGTTCCATAGTCCAATTGTAAAAATTTACTCTATTCTCATATTCAATTTGTTCTTTTTCTTTCAAGCTAAGGTGCTCTCAAGTCTCAACATATTTGAATGTTTTATTAAAATTGATTGAAATTGTATAATAACTATATGTCCCCTCAAAACTCCCTAAATTCCTTTATTTATTAATTCATCTCTTTTGGAACACTAGATGGTACGTAAGTTACAGTTTCTTTTTCTCTAACGAATATATGTTGTCTAATGGAACATGACTTAACTTGCAATCAACTCAATTTGCTTAGGGAAGAGGTGAAATGGTGATATGCGAATGTGGTGAGTACGGAAAAAAAATATATAAATTACCTAAAAGTGTTTTTAAGTAGAAGCTAAAAGATGAAATTGGGGATCATGGAGAGCATGTCATCGAGAGTTGGCATCTATAACGTTTTGGGTGTAGACTTTAGTATAGCAATATTACTTCAATAATGTTTAAGAAATTAAGTGAAAATAACAAAAGGCATTTAAGAAAGAAAGAAAACAAAATGGAAATAAATCAGAATCAATTAATGGCGGTAGAAGAATCACTATAGGCCCGTCAATATTTTCCTAAAATAAATTAATAAATAAGAAGTAAGATTAAAAAAATAAAAAGCATTGATCATTTCTCTCATTTTTTTTTTTTATTGTTTATGTAATTATTAGAGATTCTAGGGTTAGTTTCCATCTTTAATTGAATTCCACTCTTGAATAAAGATCTAATGACCATAGATAATATGATCATAATTCACAGTTCTCTTCAACTAAGACTCAATAAGTTGTTGGGTTAACTAGTATTACCCCCATCTAGATGAGCCAATTAGAATTTTTCCCCACTAGATGGGGAAATTAGGATCTCTCTTTCAAGTACATACAATAGAAAAGTCAACTTGGATTGACCATATTATTTTTGTGTGTGTGTGTGTGTGTGTGTGTGTGGGGAGAGGGAGGGAGGGCTATGTGCATGGTTCAATGATAATTATGAATGAGCCGGAGTTATATAAGATTGTATTAATGTTAGTTGGTGATTCAGCTAAAAAAAATGTTCTTAAGTTTTATATTTGTGAAACCTGATATCATCACTTTCTGCAGCAAGCCACTCATTCATAGTGGACCAAGTTAAGGCAAGTATGATGATGTGTATACTATTAGATAAATTATGTAAGTTAAACTTGAAGTAATATGAACATGTTTGCAAGCCAATATTATATGTGCAACAACAATAACATTTTTATTTTTACAAAAAAAAAAAAAAAAAAAAAAAATATAACATTTTAACTAAGTGATAAATTAGATTTTAATATTCTTAGGAATGACTAGTGCCAAGTAACAAATCTATCAAATTAACTATGAACTTATACTTTTTGATGCTTGTTGAGCCAAGTAGTAAGATTCTTGGTATTACATTTCTCGAAGTGAAAAATGTAAAACCAATTAAGTAAGTTTTTCTTTCTTCTCATATTTCTCTACTTTTTTTCATCTTTACCAAACAAAAAAAAAACTATGATTTTTCCTCTTCCTCTATCATTGTTCATTTTAACTCTTATTTTTTATGACTTATTTTTTAAAAACAAAATCATTATAGAACTATTAATTGTCATTTAAAAAAAAAAATAGTGGATATCTTGTTATAAGACGATGATGAGAGATGACATTTCTTTATACTTGGATGAGAAACTTATACAAAGTTTGGGTACAACGAAAGCCTTGTTGGCAAATGTACTTAATCTCAATTCATGGGTAAAATAGAAGATACAAATGGAAGTTGTAATTTTAGTTGTTGCAAACTTGCAGAATGAGTGATCTGGTGGGTGTAACAGAAGATTTTAGAGATTTGTATAAGGGTTTGGGGAAAAAAAAAATTAATGAGAAATATATTCAGGGAAAAGTGGGTTAAAAACAAAATATTTTTCTCTCCATCTTTAATTATATAATTTATTTATTTATGTAAATTAAAATCATCTCATTCTGCAATGTTGGCCGGTTTGCATTGACATGCACGGCAGAACTCGTGTTTTGATGTAAATCAATAGGCATGAATTAGTAAGTCGGATTAGTAGGTCTAGCGGTATATAATTGAATTCTAATAGTTATTTAGAAGTGTTAGAAGTGTCTAAATTGAGTTCTAATTAGCGGCATCACATATTTTTAGCAGTTTCGTTTATGACTCTAATTGACCAAGTCTATGAATTTTCTCCCTAACCTGTCCCCAGGAAACCAATTCAAGTTGCTTGTTGAGAAAAATGTTTGTTTCTTCTTTTGGTGACTAAAGGTCTAAAGTGGATAGTGAGAAAAAAAGAGACTAAAAAGGTCTAAAGCAAACTTGTGTTCTGCTTTGTACTAAGAGCAAAGCAATCGAAAGGGATTTATGAAGAAAATACAGTCAATGACAAAAAAAAACGCAATGCCCAATTGGCCATAGTGGCTGAGGAGTGAGGAGTCCAATTTGTTACCTGCATTTTCAAACTAAGAACGAGAAAATGATTTACGTCTTGGAAATGGCTGAAGTTTCAATGGGCTGAAAACCACTATTTTCCCTGAAATTGCCAGGAAAGTACCAGTGTCAAAATTTTCGGTGTCTTTTTGTGCACGTCACGGACTCTGAACTGGTACTTAAGCCATCTAGGCGTAAACACATCTGGCAGAAAACATTTGCTTTTGTAACTGGTAGCTCATTGGGTCTGGGTGGTCTGAGCAAGTACGACTAGTATCATTAATTACTAGAAGTTAGCTTACTTTTACCATCATTTTGTAATTGACAATTTGACATAGTACGTGCTTGCATTTCGTTAGTCATCCTTATTAGTGGATGTCTTGTGTGTGGGAGAAGAAAGAGAGTTCGATAGATTTGTATGTTTCTATAAAAGGAAGACTCCACTCTTTTAGAAACAACATAGACAATTGGGCACTTGTGTTGTGTTTATATATATCTCTGTAATATAACCCTAAAAATCAATCAAGCAATAAATTTCTTTATTTTCCAGTAGACGTAGGTTGTCGCAATAGCACCGAACCACTATAAATCTTGTGTTTTGTCTTTTTGATTAGTTGTTGTTTTCTACATGGTATCAGAGCGGAGTGTTTAATCTCTTCTCTCAATCAACCTCAACTTACTTAAAAAAAAAAAAAAAAAAACTATGACAAATCCAAAACCAAACCCAAAGTTTGTCGTAACAACAGAGACTGAACCTAATCCCGGTTGGAAACTGCCATCAATTCTTTTGAATGGAACAAACTATATATTTTGGTCTAGGGCTATTTCGTTATCTCTGGGTGGCAAAAGAAAACTAGGGTTCATTAACAGTGCAAAGGTGTGTCCTGCCATTGATGATGCCGAATATAAGAATTGGATTTCCAATGATCGAACATTCGATCTTGGTTACTCAATTCGATGGAGTCAACTATTCACGAATTTTTACTTTCTCTCGATTCTCGCAAAGAGATGTAGGATTCAATTGAAGATTTATACGGAAACCATAATAATTCTCGTGTTTTTAACTTCAACTTACAATTGTTTTGCAACAAGATGAGAAGACTTTTTATAGAACACCTTGGGAATCAAGAAATTGTGGGATGAGTTAAACATATATCGTCCATACACCACGAGATGCTAAGACTCTTTTGAAACGGGCTGAAGAGGATAAAATCTTTGCAATATTTTGTAGTCTTAAACCAGAATATGAAAATATGGAAAATAATATTCTAATTGAAAGCACTCTTCCTTCAAGTGCTGCTGTTTGTGCAACTATTCAGAGAGAGGAAACAAGGAAGAAAACCATGAACTCTGAGTTGAAGTCTTCAATCTCTGAATCTACTATACTACTGGCAGAAAACGATTTTCGAAAGAAGTCGCAGGGATTCAAAAAAAAGTAAGGGAAAAAGGGAACCGACTCACTGTGATCATTGTGAAAAAAACTAGCACACCAAGGACCGTTATTGGAAATTACATCCGTATCTTAAAAGGGAACTGTCCAAAAAAGATCATGATGTAAGAATCGAGACATCAATTTCTAACGCGGGATATTAGTCATAAGTTGAGTCAAATTCTCCAACAACTCACTAAGTCCATGCCATCTAGCAAAGGTCAATATGTCTCAACTCATGTGTCAGGTAATTTACATACTTATTTCACTATGCCAAAAAATAGTAACTCATAGATAATTGATTCGGGGGCTACTGATCATATGGCTAATTGCCCTACCTCTGTCCATAATTTTGTGTCCAAAACCAAAAAACATAATATTTCCATAGCCAATGGATCCACCGTTCCCATTATAAGTAGTGGTCAAGTGGATTTTTTTTATCGAAGTCTCAAGAGTGACGCTCTTGTTGTTCCTTCCTTCCTTGTCCAACTTCTATCTGTTGGAAAAATTACAAATTCTTTAAATTGTGATGTCATTTTTTCTCCTAACTCTATCGTCTTTTAGGATCGAAAGTCGAAGAGGACGATTGGTGAAGGAATTTATTCCAATAGGCTCTATTTGTTGAAGTCTCATAAGAAGGCGTGTCAAGCTAGTGGTTTAGTTGAAAGTCGCACTTTGCAATTTTGCATAAAAGATGTGGGCATCCATCTAGTTGTATCCTATCAAATTTGTTTCCGCATGTTTCTATAAACTCTGATGATGTTTGTGATGTTTGTCAATTTTCTAAACAAACTCGTTTAACTTTTCCAAACTCGCATACTATGTCTAATAATTTGTTTGAGTTAATCAACTTTGATTAATGGGGACTTGCTCCTGTTAATTCTTATGATGACTATAAGTATTTTGTGTTGTTTATTGATGATAAATCGTCTTTACATGGTTATATTTGTTGAAATCAAGACTGAGGTTGTGATTGTTTTCAAAGATTTTCACAATATGGTTACTAATCAGTTTGGTGCTAAAATCAAGATGTTTAGATCTGAAGATGACACTGAATTTTGCAAAGGTCTGTTACTTGAGTACCTTCATAGCCAGGAGATAGTTCATCAAACTAGCTGTGTTGGCACACCTCAGTAGAATGGTGTGGCTGAAAGAAAAAACAGACATCTTCTTGAGACTACTCGTGCTCTTATGTTAGGCATGAATGTTCCTAGGCAATATTGGTCTCATGGCGTCTTAACTGCTGCCTATCTGATTAATCGTCTTCCTAGTCAGGTTCTTGGTTTTAAGTCACCATTGGAAGTGCTCAAGTCTAGGTCGCTGGATCTCTCTCATCTGTGGGTTTTCGGGTGTGTTTGTTATGTACATCAGCAAACTATTCATTGAGATAAATTTGATGCTCGGGCAACTCGATGTATTTTTTTTGGTTATTCTACCACACAGAAAGGTTACATATGTTACAATCCGGCTATAGGAAAACTGGTTGTCTCTCGTGATGTACGATTTGTAGAATCTGAAGCTTTCTTTCAAGCTCTAGCTGTGTCTGGGAATTGGTCCCAGGGGGAGTGTTTGGCAGATTTGGCACCTCTCCCAGCAGTTGGTGAAGGTATGGTTCCTACCGCAGAAGTTATTGGCACCTGTACTGAAGAAGACATTGCCTATTACATATAGGTATTAGTCGCCTTCACCCATCTTGAGAACTAAAGGCGCGTGCACCCTCTCACTGCAAAAGTTCTTGATTCTGATTCTCGTGTTAGGCCTATTATAGTTGGGCCTATTCAGACAAAGCGTCGCCCCTCATCCCAAAAGAAGAACTAAGGCACGCGCTGCTCCACCGAGATTCTCAAACCCATCCGGTTCCTCGACAAATCGAGGAGAGATGACCTCCAAGTAACTCTCAAGGATTACTATAAATCCTATAGAGAATGACATCCTCCAGTGACTCATCAGAATTTTTATTCATTGCTTGACGTTTCATATCCTCTACAGGAGTATATAATCTATGCCAATATCACTTCATCTCATCATGTTTTCTTAAGTTTAGTCGATGATGTGCAAACAACCAAAGAACTTTAGAGAAGCTAATTCTCGTCCAGTATGGAGAAAGGCAATGCAAGAAGAACTTCGTGCTCTAGACAAGAAAAAAACTTGGGAGATTGTTATGCTACCTTACGGAAAGAAGACAGTTGATTTTCGTTGGGTGTTCAGAAACAAGTTCAACAAGATGGTTCTTTAGAGGGCCTAAAAAGCTCGACTCATTGCAAGGGGGATTCACCCAAACATATAGTCAGGACTACAAGGAGACTTTTGCACCAGTTGCAAAGATGAACACATTTAGAGTTCTTGTATCTCTAGCTGTAAATCAAGACTGGAAATTATTTCAGATGGATGTTAAAAATGCATTCTTATAAGGTGATCTTAAAGAAGAAGTGTATATGAGCATCCCACCTGGACATCCAAAGGAGGCTAAGGTTGGATTAGTATACAAGTTAAAAAAGGCTATCTATGGACTTAAACAATCTCCACGAGCATGGTATGCCAAGCTCAGTTCTGTTATAGTCATGACCAGTCTTAAGCGGAGTGATGCTGATCCTTCATTATTTGTTAAGTCTAGCAGGTCAGGCTTGGTTGTTGTTTTTATTTATGTTGACGACATAGTTATCACAGGTAATGACCATATCAAAATCTCTAAGCTCAAGGACCTATACTACACAAGAAATTCACCATCAAGGATTTTGGTATTATGAAGTACTTTCTTGGGATCGAAATTGCCTATTTAAAGAGGGGCATATTTCTTAATCAAAGAAAGTATGTGTTGGATTTTTTGTGTGAAGTAGGAAAGCTGGGGGTAAAACCATCTGATTCTCCAACTGATAGTGGAGCCAAGTTGGACAACATCGGTGATCTTCTTACTGACATTGATCAATATCAACGATTAGTTGGTAAACTAATATATTTAACTATTACCCGACCAGATATTTCTTATGCAGTAAGCTTGGTTAGTCGCTTTATGCACACTCAAAGGACTCAACATATGAATGTAGTTTCTAGAATATTTGCAATATCCGAAAGGGTCAGTCGCCGTAGAGGTATTTGGATGCGAAAACGGGCATACATCTATTACTACATATCTGAGATGTTGATTGGGCATGATGTCCAGTTGATTGGTGGTCTACTTCTGGTTATTGTACCTTTGTGGGAGGTAATTTGGTCACTTGGAAGAGCAAGAAATAGAATGTGGTGGCTCGTTTTAGGGCTATGGCTTCCACCACCAGTGAAATTATATGGCTGCGAGCCCTTCTAAAGGATTTATACTTTGGTTTGCATATGCCAACTACACTTTACTGTGATAATCAAGTTACAATGCACATTGCAGCAAATCTGGTGTTCCATGAGAGAACTAAGCATATTGAAGTTATTTGTCATTTTGTTAATTGAAAAAGTATAGTCTAACATTGTTACTACCTCCTTTGTTTGTAGTGACCAACAGCTTGCAAACATTTTTACCAAGGGACTTCCAGCTTCCAAGTTCCATGATATACTCTCCAAATTGGGCTCGCTAGATATCTTCGCACCAACTTGAGGGGGAGTGTGGGAGAAGAAAGAGACAGCGCCAAGTGCCCTTCGGTTGTGCAAGATGAAGCCGCATGCGTGCATGCTAGTCGGTTCGTGACAGTTCAATAGATTTGTGTGTTTCTATAAAGGGAAGACTCCACTCTTTTAGAAACAACACAGACGATTGTGCACTTGTGTTGTGCCTATATATATCTATGTAATAGAACCCTAAAAATCAATCAAGCAATAAATCTCTTTCTTCTCCAGTGGACCTAGGTTGCCGCAATAGCACCGAACTACTATAAATCTTGTGTTTTGTCTCTTTGGTTGTTGTTTTCTACCTGGTGTAATACTGTAATGAACCTAGCTTCAAATTACATCTTTCTTGTCAGTGAATTGCCAGAGCTAGAGAAGCACAAAAGGTTTACTATGATTACTTGATTAGTGTAGGACAGAAAGAATAAGAAAAAAAATCATTCAAAAACTTCCAGCTGCGTATACTAGAAGTCTAGAATGAGTTCTGTGTTAACTTAATAGAACATCTTATTCATTTCACGAAAAGAAATTAAAAGAATTATTAAGAACAACATAAACTAAGGAAAGCTTGTACAATAAATCCATGGATTTCGGACGAATTGAGAACCACGTAACAATAAATTAACTCCTCCATCTCCTCCCAGTTCCGAACGCCCACATTCTTGATCATCTCTAGTATTGATTCTCTCAAATCTACAAATGGGTCCATAGTGTACTTCACTGCACATATACTATCAGCATACACCCCTTGAACGTCATTGGGCAAACTCGCTGAAAAGCTTAGTGTAGCTGTGTAGTGTCTCGAATGCTTCTTCATTCTCTTCTCAGTGAGTTTCTTAGCTTCCATTGCTTGTACAAGTTAAAATTAAAGAAGTGTTTACAGTGATATTCTTTTAGACATAATTCTATGGCACTGAATATATAATATGGTGTGTGTTTGTGCGCATAACTGTATATATAGTGCTGGAATGGCTCCTATTGTTAGGTGTTTTTAATACGAGTTGTACGCATCTGTGAACACTAGAGATAAGAAGGTTGTGGGTAGTCATGTGGGTTGTTGTGTCCGGTACACAAGTGAGTAAATGTTGCTCCAGTGATGGTGGGCCTTTTTGGAGCCTGCTGATTGCATTTCGTGTCTTGTGAGGATAGTAACAAGTTTATGAGAACTGAGAATTAAAGTATCAGTACAATTGAGAATCTATCTCTTGTAATTCTATTCTTCCTTCTTAATACAAATTGCTAGTTAGACACGCACGCGTAATGCAACCTAACTACGAGTAGGCCGGATTGGCAGGAGAGGACGAGTTAGTAGCAGGAGAATGAGAATCTTGGTCTCTGCCTCCTTGTGGCATCAAGCATTCTAGCAAAAACTAGGCAAAATTGTTCCCCGCAACTTCTTGTACTTGTTGTGCATTTTAACTAGGCAAATAAATTAAACTTTTTATGAAGTGATTATTTATGTGCTCAGTTTTTTATTCTTCGCTTATGGCATGGTACCAATGTGCCACGTGCATTTCCAAAGTTGTTATTATCAATGCCTGTTTCTCAAGGAATATTTAAAACTTGTCTCAAAGGATCATTAACTGTAACAATGGCAACTCCTTAGCACGACAATACATGCTCCCCTAAGAATTGTTTTGGTTGGATAAACGTATATTTCTCAATAAATGCTTTGGAACATCATTTTATCAGACCATCCGCACAAAATGCACCTTGAACACAGGAAAGAAGTACCAGTATAATGGTCATTTTATAGCACGTACAAAGAGGGACCAGATTTGTACATAATCGGGTCATACCCATAATAATGCTGCCCGATGCCCAGATTAGGTGCTCAACACTGAAGTAATGAACAGTGAATTTGATGCTTAAAGAATTCACTCAGGCGGTATGAGACTCTGAGCACACCTGCAAATCCTGCAATCCAAAGCTCTCAATTTTGATTCTCTAATTATTTAGAAAGTCTAAATAGTGTGTGATTTCTTAGTGCGGCGGGAAACGAAACACCGGGTCGATTTTTCATCGCTCAACCTCATTCAATCAAGCATAATTTATGGCGGCGAGTTTCAAATTAGTACATAAAAATACTGCTCTATGCAATCCAATTTATTCGAGAAGATTCTCTAAATTTATAGACTAGTTCACAAATACATACAAAACATCAAGTGTAAATCAAGTGTAAGGCTCAAGTACGTCACTGTTTAGTCATTGGATCTATCATCTAAGTAACAACTTTTTCGAGGTTAAGGGCTTGTTCTATTTTTATAGGGGCTATGTACGTTAAACTTATCTTCCAGGCTTGGGAAATTATACAGCTCAAAATATGTCCCTAACTAGACAAAAGGGAACCTGAGAGAAAACCATCAAGCAACCCTTAATACCAAGAGCAAATTAAAGAATATAGTTCTTTATTTTTGTTTGCTTTCAGCATCAAATACCTTGTTTTGCATGCAAGTCATTGCCTTTGTTCCCCAAAGTTCAAATAGTAACGTTTCCATTTCCTTCATAAGATGAAACCATTCCTAGAGAGCTACATATGCAAGAACAAAGAACCACTCTTTCAGCAAAGAGCCTCTCCTCGTCATAACCATGGTTCTAAAAACATGATCAATCTACAACACAAGGTGGCAACCGAAAACAACTTCACAATGAAATCAGAGAAATGACCACAGCATTAACTCATCACCTCAATGATCTTCACCATATTGGCAAGTCGAGTTCGACCCGTCACGGTGAGAGTGAAGATGAACAGGATGTAACAGTCATCACACTTGCAGGGAAACAATATTGGCGCTACCATGCAAGGTGAGTTGGAAGAAGATATCGGATGCTGAAGAGGATAAAGCATTTACTACCTATACGAACAGCAACTTTCAAGCTATCAATAATTCAATCATGTTTGGTGGTAGCTACACTTTTAAAGATCCTGGTGTTCATATTGAAACCAGCATGGACTATTTTGAACCTAATCAGCATAAAGAAGCGAAGGACGGGAAGAAAGGGAAGAAAAAAGGTAACCGGAACTTCACGAAGTGGCAACCATTCTGGTAAATCTAGCGGCAGAAAACAGTGATGGCAGGGGGTATAATATTGCTAACTCCCAGAGATATATTGTTGGATATGCCGCACGCCAGCACATATCTATTTAAGTTTACCATTTTTCAATTTTTCATCGCAAGGGAATGTTACCTATAGTAATTCTGTGGAGTATAAGGTGTGTCCGTGTATCGTGTATGTTAAGTGTGTTGTGCTATTTGTACTTATGTAGGTAACATCGTGCTATATATAAACTGTCGCTGCAGAACAGCTGTATCAGTGGCAATGTATCAGGCTTTCAGCTGTACCAGCGAATTTCAAATTCAGAGTAGCAGACCAATCGTGAAAGTCAATGCAAATTGCAACTATAATGAGCTTGAGACGATCACTGAGTAATTTCATTGGCCTAATCATTAATACTCTAATTATTTTTAAACTTTGGAGCAGATATTCTAGTAAGGCGAATCGCCACAAAACAATGTGCATTGCATGAACAATAAACGGTGTGAAATTCCGTGTTACTTCCAGTCTTCAGTAAAGGCTCATGTAGTTTTACATAGCATGTTACCATTTTTCGTATTCTGAATTCAGCTCGCAGTGATACAAGATAAGACTAACTTTTCCTATCCAACATTCCAACATTGAGGAGGGTATTTAGTCCTTGAGGTTAACGAATCAGAAAGTAATCCACATACTCAGAACCTAGAATGGAAGGGCCGCAACCCGTTTAGATTTTAGAATAAGGGGGCAGGTGAAAAGTGAAGAATTACACGGTTACTGCTGCAGAGACCACAAAAAAGAAGGGAAGAGCAAAAACAAAGGAAACAGAATGTCTTGTGCTTCAATCCTTCATCACTAAGAAACATAACAGAAAATATATATAAAAAAGGAAGGAAATTAGGAACTTCAATCCTTTGTTTTGCTATGGCCTGAAGATAAAAAGGAAGGAAATTAGGAACCTCAGATCTAAATTTTTCATATTTTTTTCTCTTTTGAAAGTTAACTAAACGGTACCCTATAGCCAAGATGAGATGAAAATAAATTACAATGGAACCAAAGGCAAAACGGCTCTAACATCTATGTTTAAAGTTTAAAGTAAGGCGCATTAGGCTCTTTCAATTTCGTTGTATGAGGACATATTAGGCTCTTTCGATCATAAATTTTGAATGAATGTAATAAAGCTATCTGCAATCTGCCAACTGCTTCACGGACAGACTTGAAACCATCCCTTTCTAAGCACTTCGCCAACTCAGCCTGCAAATAACATAGGAAATTGGTAATCAGTAGTTCAATAGTCCACTGGTAAGAATATAGCAATTTCACTAGCAAAAAGGCAAACCCTATGAATTTGAACCATCAAAATGGCCTACTGAAAATATCAATTCCTAAAAAATCTCCAGGAAAGATAAGAGGCAAAAAGAAAAAAAAAATGCAGTACTTTGAAACACGGATGATATGTATGCAAAGCATCTCAACTATGCATAAGGAGAGTATTCCCTCAATATAGATTTTTTTAGTTTCGATGATCCAAGGTTTTTTTTTTATATATATATTTTTTTTAGCGGTACAAGGTATTCATTTATTCAAAGACATGATAAAAATTACAAAGGTTAATCCCAACTTAGCAAGATACTAAGTCAGTTACATTGACACCCCAAACATAAGACACCATTCAAGTTCCCATTACAATGTTAGCAATTACACAGTCTAGAAATCTGAAGGCCTCAAATCCAAAATACAACCCTAGACCAATTGTAAAGTACTTCCTTGATCCTCCAACAAGACATTAAATGCTTCCTTGGTCTTTTGCTCAATTATTCTCCAATTTCTTTTTAATCCATAGAACCCAAACAGGTGCTCTAGGAAGGCGTTCCCCAATCCACCTTGTCTTTGGTGATAGAGCATGTTTTATGATATCCGCACCAAGTGCACCCTCAATTATAATTAGGCAGTGTCCCCCAAGGCTTGTTGAATGAAGCAAAAAGTACCTCCCACATCCTCTCAACAAAACAACACCCAAATGAAGATATGACCCGTTATCCCAAATCCCTCCACAATAAGAGCCTTTATTATCAATATTCATTCCTTTTAATTATTAAGCTTATCTACTGTTTGAACCTTCCTTAGAAAAAGTCATCCAAGTGAAGAATGCCACTTTAAAAGGAATAGAAGGCACCCAAATCCTCCTATATGAAAAATCTACTATAATCTCTTGAGGTTTCAATGCTCTCACATGATTCGGTGGTGAGAACCCCACAAATAGCTTTCACCATGAATACTTTGTTTTATCCCTTCCAAAGCACCCATCTTCTTAGCAAAAACTTATCCCCTCTAGATAAATACTGCCCAACAAATAATGAAACTAAATACCTCCCAATCATTTTAACCTCCTTTAACTTCCCGTTCCATCCTATTCACACTTCTTCTAGCATAATCTCCTACACTAGCATTATTGTTTTGCCACAAGATCATAGAAAAGTGGCAAATTGCTTACAAAGTGGTTTCTCTCCCAGCCATGTGTCATGCCAAAAGATATGAAACTATTCTCACGGCGGTATTAGAGTAACCCCTTTGGAAAAAAAACCCACTCTGTCATGATGCTCCTCCATAGTGTAATACCATCACGGCCTTGAATTTGCTTTGGTTTCCATTCACTTCCCTTTTCCATTATTTAATCACTATTGCTCTCCATATCTCCACAACCATTTTGCTAGCAATACTTTCCCCATGAAAAATAAATGGCAAACCCATGCCCCCCTTCTTCCTTATTGGAGGCAAAGCCCTATCTCATCTAACCCAATGAATCTTCCTCTTATCCTCACTGCTTCACACAAATCTTCTAATCACCATTTCCTAATTGATCAATCATTCCCTTAGGAATAGGAAAAAGAAAAAAAAATAATAATTGGGAATTTGGTTAAGAATAAGCATTAAGGTGACTCTCCTCCTTCGGACAAAATTTAACTTTCCACCCCGCCAACTTGGCTTCCACCTTCTCACATATCTTATCCCATATAGGTTTCAACTTACTTCCCCTAAGGAAGCCCAAGTATCGTGGAAAAATCTCCACTTCTCTTATACCATAGATTTTAGACCTCCCCATTTTAATCTTTAGTCCTAAATCTATCTCAAACCAAAGAAGATTCTTGTCGTGAGCTTTCCCATCTCAGTAGCACCCTCCGAAATACATGGTAACATCGGCTAATTGCAAGTGAGACTGGGAGATAGCATTTCTCTTGAAGAAGCTTTAAAATCATCTATTAGACCATTCTCCCCAATCTTGAAGTCATCTTGCTAGAAACTCCGTCACCATGATAAAAAGAATTGAAGATAGCGGGTCACCTTTGTCGAATCCCCTTGAGCTTTTTAAAAGCCTTGGAGAACCAATTACAAGAATAGAGGAATTGGGAATATGAGATACAAATCAGAACCCATCTCCTCCATTTGATCCCAAACCCCATCTTATCCATAACATAATCAAGAAAATTCCACCTAAACATGGTCGAGTGCGCTTCATCATATCAACTTGAACCACCATTCCTCCACCCCTTCCTCACCTTGGAATCCTACAATCTCATTTAGCAATGGGGCAACAATCAAGAATGTTGCCTTCCTTTAACAAAAGTGTTTGAATGTTGAAATATGGTACATCCCATTCTCCTTTCAACCTAGTAGCAAGCACCTTGGTGAGAATCTTGTACATAGAACCCATTAACCCAATAAACTAATGGGCGAAGTCTTTGATCCTCCCATTCCTTCACTCTTAGGTATTGAAATATGGTACATCCCATTACTCCTTTCAACCTAGTAGCAAGCACCTTGGTGAGAATCTTGTACATAGAACCCATTAACCCAATAAACTAATAGGCTGAAAGTCTTTGATCCTCTCCATTCCTTCACTTTAGGGATAATTGTAATGAAAGTATGAATCAAATGCCAAAGTTTTTTAAAGAGCTTATATAATGTTTTTGGAAGTCTTTGTAGCTAGGTGGGATAGTGTTATGTTCTTAGGCACAGGGTAATGGGTTGCATTTCTCCGGATTTTTTTGGGTCGTTTTATTCCTTCTATAGGTTATTTTTCTTTTTTTATTTTTTTCCCCACTTGTAATGTAGACCTTCTCTCAAAGCCCTGCTTTAACAGTGATATTTTACTTTACTGAGCAAAGAAAAAGAGAAAACCATGCAACAGGAAATGGCGGGAATAAAGCTTATTTGGGTTTGTTCTCGATTATCAAAGCTTCTACTCTCGATCTGAATTGCACTAAGTGGAGTAGGAAGTTAGTTCCACTCCTAGTTCCTAGCATGGATTGTTTTCTAAGTCTAAGAAATCAGTCTTAAGTCAATGAGAGCTTTCTGAAATGTTATGCTTTACGATGCAATATGAAATTGATTATTTGAATTTAAAACTCTGAATGCTATGGAAATATGATTGTTTTTGAATCTAGATAAAGGATTAGAGGGAATTGAATCCACCTCGACTCGAACTTAACAACCTAAGCGTAGAATGTTGTATCTCAATTCTCCGTTCTTCTTCTGAGAATTTGAGTTCTAATCCCTAGTGTTCATGGCATTCCCTCCAATACTAACTAGCATGTGAGGTCGTCCACCCATTCTCATGGCTGAAACCGACCTTCTAGAGTGGAATAGATTCTACAACCAATTCTATACTAAACAACTAAGTCTTTCATCAAGGCTTCATCAACCCCTCTAATGGAGGTTTTAGCCTTGAGTCATCAAAACATCATTTCCCATATTATTATAACTAAACATACTATCAAGATTGAAATTTACTTAATTTAAACAATAATGAAATCTAATTTAATGACTAAAATGAAATAAGGGCGAGGGAATTGAAATTAGATCTAGAATTGGAAATGACAAAATCGAAATTGATAAAGAATACTACTTTATTTATCTAATCAAATTGAAGAGCAAGATTCAAAGTTTAATCTAATACAATAATTTAAATGGAACTAAACTTAATTAAAACAATTAAATCTAGATCTAGAAGCTATTCTAATGGCTACTTTCTATATAAAGCTATCTACCCTAATTCTCTACTAAATAATCTACCATTAACAATGAGCTAAGCTTTTGTTTTATACATCCAGATCAAAATCGGTGCATGGGCTTGGAGCCATGTTTTGGGCGAAGAATCGGGCCCAAACCAGTCTTCGATCCAAAAAGGCCTCTTGACTAGATTCGGCTTCAACAGACTTTTCGTCCACTTCTGCTCCTCTGATTGGGTCAAGGCTTGGACCATTGCAAAGCTCTTTCCGAGCCGGTCGTTTTGACATAAGGTAGGCCCAATTCGAAGTCTGAGTCAAAGATATGGCATTCGGAAGTTCTCTTTGACTTTTGCTCCTTTATCTCGCTAAAGTGGCACATTTACGCACATAATGGACTTTGAAGCCTGAAATGCATAAAACACAAATCGGTATTAACTCTTACTTATTATTCACATAATTGGTCTAACGATATGATTATTAAGGGGTTAAAACTACAGTTTTGGGCTCTTATCAAACCACCCCCAAAGCGGCATTTTGCTTGTCCTCAAGCAAAGATGAGAAGAATTAGAATAAGTGACCAAAAATGGAGTTCTATCTACTCTTTATTTGAGATCGCGATTGCATTGACCATATGCAACAAGGCCTTAAACCACTAGGAATTCCCTAGTGGGCGAGAGTTATAACCTCGTGAGAGTTTTTTCGATGAAGGTACTCACAAACTTCATCTATCTTCTGGCGACTAAGAAAATAAAACTATTGTTTCCTTATTCATGCTCAACTATCTATACATCTCTCTAGCAATTGAATAAGAATAACCAAGTCAGAAACCTAAGTTAATATATGCATAATAATCTATCATCTACAATAAACATATACCTGATGGTAGTACTATAAAATGTTTAGCGGGTTTGTTTTAAGAACTTCGGAATAAGCGTCCTTAAGTAGGTTCTCACAATAATAGTCAAGAAACAACACTCTGATTTTTCCACTCAAGTTTAAGCTACTCCGATTAATGCGATTGGGCACTTTACCTTACAATCTCAATGACAACAAGGAAGCGGGGTCGATCAAACACATCGCCACTTACTATCACACTAACCTATTCCTAATTGAGCTAGAGGTCTTTATTAGGTGTTCTGGGGATTAGGAGATGGTTTAAGAAGGAAGGAAATGGATATTCAAAAGGACAAGTCTGAGATAATAGAGTCTTCATATTATGTAACTAGAGAAACCTTGTTATTTACTTTTGCTTCTACACTTTGTTTCCATCCTTAGCCATATTTTTTCTTTTTTTTTTCTTTGGCTTTTGACTCCCTTTTATTCTATTTTTGGAGTTTTAATTTTATTTCTATTTTTATTTTTCTTTTCTTTGGATGGAAACTTCTTTTCTTTATTTTTACGGAAGCAACTAACTAATTTTTTTGTTTACCACGGGTTTTCTCTTCTTCTTTCTTCATCATTCTATTCTCGGACTTATTCTAAATTGGGTAGGTTGATTTATTTTTTTTTTTTGTTTTTTTTTTGTAGCGGGGGTAAAGGAATTGTGGTTTATGGAAGGGCTAATGAAAGGCTCGATTAGGCGACTAGCGGAAAATAATTCATAGGTTTGAATTTCTGGCTATATCGATCCAAAGGGCCTAAATTCTCGCTTAGGATATGGTTTAGTGATCAAGCAAGTGGGCGTGTGATTTCTCTATCCGGTTTTACTTCTCCCTTGTGTCATTTCTCAAATGTTTCACTCATATAAGACTTTAGGCTATATTCTCCACAGGATTTGTAGAATAAGTACTCTAGCCTAGATTTGAAACTTCTTCTGCTAACAATCATAGATACTCATGTAATATATTTATAGATAGATGTAAAGATTATTACCTATATATTAACCTAAGTTTCTAACAATTATTACGTATTGCAAAAATTCATTGAGACTTCTAGATTGTTAAGAGCATGGAGAAAGAAACAATACCAATATTCCTAAGTGTATAGCATAACTTATTTATTTATATTTTTTGAATTTTTGAAATTTTAACTAGAAAACAAATGCATATTATACATATTTATATCTAGCGGATGTCTTAATTACCGTGTTTCTATGCCCCCCCAAACAAGAAGCATGCTTTGTCCTCAAAGCATTTAAATAAAGAGGGTAGGAAAAATACCATTGAAGCGCGTGAAATTCAAAACATCTACAAAACAAGGTTAGAAACGTACTAATATAGGAAATAAAAGCGGCGCTTGACTCTATAAGAGTTCCACCCATTATGGGGTTAACAGAATTAAATTGCTTGGGACATAGCGGACACTAACGAAACTAAAACTTACCTCTCCTCACCATTTGTTATTAAATTCATCTTCGTCATCCTCTACTTCTATAAAGAAGTGGGGCTCCTTCAGCGTCTGCCATGCTATGATAATTTGCCGGGGCTTCACCCATTTATCATCTATGGTTGCTAACCTATTAAGTGCCACTTGGTGCGATGGGGTGTAGGGTGCAACTTTGGTGAGGTTGTATCCGCCACCCTTGCCAAGTCATTACGCGGAAAGATCGAATAATACTATTGGTGGGTCACCGTGTCTACCCTAATCCAATCCGTGAAGCGTGTACAAAAAAGCGGGAAAGAAACATAGCATAATCGTGAAATTAGAGCGGGGCATAAGAAGGTACTTATGCCTCATGGTATGGGCTCGTGCTAAACTAGACATCAAAGTTAGGGAAGGTCATAGAACCCGGCGTCCCGTGGCTAAAAGCAAGGAAAATCGCTGCAAGTGGCGTCATTCATTCGGAAGAAAAACGCCATTCCCACAAAATGTTTAGCATAATCCAAAACATAACAGTTCCTATGTTCATGGACCGGGGCTACCAAGGAACAGCGTTATAGTCCCCTTGGTCCTCAATCTGAGAAAATGCACGCCCCATAAGCCTCGTGCAAAAACTTCGTAAGTGTAGACATGCATATTATCGACCCAATAGCACCATGGGTCTTGTATCTCGGCGGGCATAGCAAGTCGAAGAACAAATGCTAGCAAGAACACGGTAATTTCCATTGGTTCATCGTCAATGTTGATGGAGAACACTTGTTCTCCATCCGGTCTCTCAAAGAAAATGCGGTTATTATAAAAATAAGATGCAAGTCTTTGGAGAATAAAGTTCAGCCGGTCTTACCATAAGAGGTTCCCGCCAGCGTATGTGATCACACCTCTCGAAACCAAGCACCGTAAGTAGTGCTTTGGAACAAATCTTGAAAAAGACTGTTCGGTATTATTATAGGAGATGTCATCTCAAAACTACGCTCTGGAACAGCTGCAAAACAACCGGGCACAACTTCGCGGAAAACTGGAATTTTTCTGGTCCCGCGGAAGGCGGGCGAGCGGCTCAACTAAGAGGCGAGTCGGCTCTTTTGTATTTTGGAATTCCGGTGTTTGGCGCGAGTGTCGCTTGACTTGAAGCGTAGGCGGCTCTGAGCAAAATTTTCTGTGTAGTGTAGAGTGTGGCCTCCTGCAAGGCGGGTATCTCGATTCAAATTCGCGAAAATGGAGGCGAAAGCGTGGGAATCAGCGGGTGTGAAGGGTGCGTGATGGAAGTTAGATGTAGTGTGAGTTGTGAGTGTAGAATGTATGAAGTTTATATAGGTTTTAAGTTGCTAAAAGCGGATCGGGGAAGTTGCCAAAAGTATTTCTGGCGGTTTCGAGGAAATCTAAAATTTCCAAACCACTAAAAGCGGAAACAACTCATTTTCTTGATTCTAATTCAAACCCGGTATCTTTTAGGTTGATTTTATGATTGAATGTACCTATTTAATCTAGATTTCATCCTACAATGATTCTCAATCATAGATATGCCTAAGCGGCCATATTTTCACCTTACTCCTCCGCATAAATTCTAACAACTTGGGTTATATAAAAATAAAGCTTGAATTGATAAAACCACCCCCGAACAAGTTGGGAAGGTGGGATCAATATGAAACAACCACACATACTGAAAATAACCCTTATATTAAAATTTTCATTGAATTACCTTTCACTACAAAATTCAAAATCACGAAAATAAAAGTTACATTACAATAAAAACAACAAAAATAAATAAAACAACAACCACTATCAATCCTCACTCTCTAAACACCTGCCAGCGGTGGCGGAGGGCACTCTCTAGTGGTGGCTCACGGGCTCCCGAAGGTCCAGCGATGATCGATCCTTCGTCGGCGGCGGCTCATGCCTAAATAGGCTGTGTCCTCGAGGCGAGTCGTATGAGGTGGGAAGCGTGCAAGCATATCCACTCTAAAGCTGGCCGGGGGCTTCCATCTCAGCCCTTTCGCTGTTCCCATCTCTCATCCTCTCTCTCGGGCGGATCTCCGAAGTTGTGATGAATAGTGGCTGTCGAGTCGGAGGTCTGCACAGATAGTGTTTAGTGAGCGCGTGCCCTATGAAGCATAGCCATGCGTTACGCATCGACGAACACCTCTGGAAGGCATCATTATCAAAGCAAGTCCGTCCTCCTCATCCTCCTCCGAATCATCCTCATCCTCCTCCTCTATCTCATCCTTTCCCTATCCGGCGGGCAATATCCAGCGTTGTTGGACACACTCCTATAGATCACGGGTTCTGGTGCGGGGTAATGTAAATCTATCGGTGGCCGGAATTTTTTCATCTTGACATGATCTTGGTAATTAACACGGGAAGAGGTGCCAAAGACTTTCCGACCCCCCTAATCATGCTCGGCAAAAACTCCAAGATACAAAATCGTTACTTCTCTCTGGAGTACCCATAAGATGTGGAGGCGGGGCAGACCGACCGATCCCAGCGACCTTGTCCTTCCCTAGGACATTCCGACCCGATCCAGTTGCCGCCGGGTTGGTCTGAGGATGCTGGCGAACACAATGGGAGTTTGTATTGTAGCTCCCATTGATGGCGATCCGCGCCCATCAAAGGCTCTACCCGTCAAAGCTGGGGCTCTGTAAAGTGGCATCGGATGGATTCTAGGCGGAATGCCTAGAATCTCGGCCAACGATCGATGGTCAACTCCTTCCCTCTTCTTCCTTACCAACACAAAATCCTACTCCCCTCCAACTCCACGGTGTTGTAGAACCGTCGGACCAAGTCTTAAAGTGGTAGAAGGCTTGGTCGAAATACCATAAACTACTCCGGTCTCTACTAGCCATTTTAGTCACGTAAAAGCGGTAGCGAAGTGGTCGGCGATGAAAACTTGCTCGGTAAAATTCGGCGTTGTTGAGCCATCTAGTGTTTGGAATGGAGTGAGGGTTGAAATGTGATGTGGTGGTGGGATTTTAAATAGGCGGTTGAAAAAAAGTGGTGGTGGTGGAGTGGTGGCGGCGCAAAAAATTATGAATTTTTCGGTGGGTTTTAGTGATGGAAATCGGTGGGGGTTGTGGTGGTATTGTTTTAGAAAGATTTGGGGTTGGGATTTGATTTTGGGCGTGGGTTTATTGTATTTTCTTTTTAATTTTTATTTTTTGTTTTAGGTTTTGGAGCTTTGTTAATGGCGGAATGGAGGAAAAAGATGATGAACTGTTAGGTGGGAGGTAAGTAAGGCGGTCGTGGCTATCGGTGGTGCGGGTTGGGCCCAAAGCCAAAATCGAAATTTTTTTTTTTTTTTGATTTTTTTTAGCGAACTTCAAATCAAAATTGCAACCGTTACCGGTCCGATTTTTGCGAATGAGATATGGAAATGATCAGGAGAGAATTTCCTATCAATGATCCATAAAACACTCTATTCCGACTTCAGATGACATACGAGATAGTGGAAAACGCCTCGAAGTGCGTGCATGGCGTAAGTTATCTTGAGCGAATGAACTCTAAATTAATAGATTATGTCAATCCGAATCGTAATACAATATAAAGCGGCCTAAAGCAACTCTAATGGGACATAAAACATTTTGAGTGCGGAAACACGAACACCCCACCCCAAACAAATTTTTTTACAACGAAGCTTAGAAAATTTGTTTTAGCGATGGGTCTTTTAAAGTCGATTCGAGACTTCCTAGATTACTATGTTTTTTTTTTTTTTTTATTTATTTTTTTTTTATTTATTTTTTTTTTTTTTATATTATTATATATATATATATATATATATATATATTTTTTAGAAGGAAAAACAATAAGCAATAAAGACATAATTCACACCATAGAAAACATGACTCAAAATCCGAGAAAAACATGCAAGAGTGGAAGCGTGAACTATGTGAACCGTGGACTTAGGATCCGGTACTTACAGCCACACACTCCATAGGGAGGGCCGGTTACCTTAATGGTGCACTCACCAATATATTAAAGTGAAAGGAAGTGCACCAAACACAGAAATTGAGTGGTTTATAGTCGGATACTTTCGAGACTTTATCTAAAATATATGTATGAACATGCGGTTGATCATATATCAACAACGAAATAGTTGTGGATCATTCCATAAATAAATATCACAGAAAACATATCCAAACACAATCAAGCACCAAGATTTCCCTCTGACGGCGCCCCTAGTGGAATGAAAAGCGAAGTCGGATAACCTATTGTGTAACCTATCATGCACCTTCTTTTTAATTTTTTGAATGAGTGGGTGTTTTAGTAAATAAGTGTGGAAAAGTGAATGGTTGTGGAGAATATGGTGGATATGGATAAGTTGTAGAAAGACAGCTGTACCTGATGAGGATGTGGTTTTAGCACCGAACTTCATTCATTGTGTGTGTAGGGGGAATGTCTCAATTCTTCTGAAAATGAAGGTGTCAAATAGTTTGTCCTTACGAGTATCTGTTTTTTAGGAGGATTTAAAAATTATGAAACACGGGGAGAAACAAAAGGATCGAGTGCAAACTTCGAGATTCCTTTGAAAGGGTGGAAGGAGGAATCGAGGTGGATGTTGTGCAAGTTAGTTCTTGATAGGGTGAATTGTCACCTACTTTCGAAGAAACTCATCAATTCCTCATCTAGATTGGTCATATCCACATTACTATGGTAGTCCTCTACATCTTTGAGAAAGTCATCTATCCGTCCTCATCAATAATATGTGTATCGACTAGTGTAGGAATGAAAATGTTGGAGTCGACTTTCCAAAGGAAAGAATTTTGGGCATATGATTATCGAGGGAGCGTGTTGTTGAAATAATCTCGGCGAAGCTCTCGATCATGCTAACCTCTCCATCCATAGGCGAATCGGGATGGCTGTGTCCTTGTTTTAAAACATTGACTTCAAACAAGATGGCCAAAAGACATGGACATTGAACCATCCGCGGCAATTAATGGCGCATTGGCGGTTGCGGGGAAAGGGCGCCCTAAAATGATGGAACCGAGTGGTTAGCGACTTACGTATCGAGGACTACAAAATCAGCGGATAGTAGAAATCTTGAACTTTTACCGGCACATTTTCGACTACACCCTTAGGATACTTAATAGACCCGATCGACTAATTGCAGCGTCATTTTAGTGGGTTGCATCTTGTCTAGACCTATTTGTCTATACAAATAAAATGGGAGTAAGTTAACACTAGCCCCGAGTCTAATAACGGTGCGTCGTATAGGAATCTCCTAAGGTGCATTATGCGATGGGGCGACCCGAGGGTCCTTGTACTTAACAATTCCATTATTTTCAGATAAGGTTGGGAATTGTTACGTTAAAAAAGCGTCTTTTGGTATATTTGTCTTCGCCTAGTAGTACCTGATTCCTTAAGAAACTTAGCATGATGTGGTAGCTTTTTAATAGCTTGAGGAAGGGAAGGTTTATAGTTAGATTCTTGAAAACGTCCCTAATCTCCTCGTAATTTGTATCCCTAGTTAACATGGCTAATTTTTGTGGAAGCGGTGGTTTTATCTATATTTAGCAATGGTATCACTGGATGTTTAACCGTGGCTTTCTGTTTCTTAGGTTGTGTTTATGGCTGGTACCTCTACGATGGTAGGCTCTTGAGTTTCTATTTGGTATCTAGTAAAATAGTAGGTGTAGGAGACTCTTGGTGGGAATAACTATAGGCATAGTTACCTTGTTATCAACCACTCTGCCCGAGCGGAGTGGTGATGGCATTTATCTCACCTACATTTTCATATTCATTACTAGTATTATTGGTTACCTCAAAGGCTGTGTTTGTTGTTTTAGGATTAGGTATTGCGTGACTGGCAACACACCTTTGGTTTGGGCTTTTATCTTGAGCCAACTGTTGGGTTAAATTATTAGCAGTTGTAGAAGCTTTGGTTAGATTGAGCCATGGTTTGGAAAAGTTTTTGGCTCACTTGTATGAAGGTGTCAAAGGCGATCGGTTGTGTGGGTGTAGTAGTCCGCGGGTGGTGTGGTTGGAACTATTTCCGTGTGAATTATTTATGGGTGGATTTTGATAATTATTATTGGCCGGAGCGATACCTCTATTAGCATTATAATTATTATAATTACCTTGACCTTGTGCTTGACCTTGTCGAGGTTGCACTTGGTTGTTATAATTATTAAAATTACCACGACCACATCCTTGTCGTGGTGGAGCTTGGTTAAAAGGCTGTTAAGTTGGCCTAACATATTGATTATTGTACCCTTGAGGTGTGACTTGTTGGTTATTTCTCCAACGGAGTTGGGATTTTGTCTCCAAAGGCGTTAGGTTCACTATTAATGGAACAAGCCTGTTCATAGGCTATAGGGCGATGGGAGTCGGGATGCTTTCGGGACTCAATGAAACTACATGGGTTTGAATTTACATTCATGGCGGGGATAGGCTTTTGTTGTATACAAAATGGCCTCTACCTTTTTAGTGAGTGATTGATTAGAGTTTTAAGCTTCGGAATCGTGTTTAATTTCAAACATACTGCGGCCTTAACGTATTAGTAGAACTAGCGGGAGAGGGAGTAATCGTCACTACCCCCATTATTATTTAAACTTAGTTTGGTCCTCTAAAATTTATAAGCCTCAGGGCTCCTTTACTTAAGAAACTACCCCATTCATTATGTCGAGGACTTCTTTATGGTGATGTTGAAGTCCTTTGAAAAAGGCCACGAACTAACGTGTCTTTTGCTAGGTTATGGTGTGGACACTCTATAAGCAGATCGGTGAAACGATTCCAAGCCTCTGAAAATGATTCATGAGGATTTTGTCGAAAGAAATGAATCTTGGAAAGCATCTCATCCGTCTTTAGGGGTGGGTAAAAATGTTCCATAAACAGCTGAACAAGTTTAGCCCATGAGTCCACATAATTAGGCGCTTGGGCAGTTAACCAAGACGCCGCCTTATCGGCTAAGGTGAAAGGAAATACCCTTAATTTAATTTGTTCCGTACCAACCGTAGGATGGTGGAATGTTGTTAGGACTTGTTCAATCCTACGCATGTGCTGATAAGGTTTTTCATGGTCTAAACCATGAAAAACGGGTAACAAATTAAAAATATTTGGAGGGATTAAAATCCCCATCGGGAGTCTGCTAGAACGATGCAAGATTTGGGGCTATCGCTCAAGGCTTTGTAGAAGTCGAGAGAGGAGTCTCTCTTTCTTCCCCATTATATCGGTGGTGTGTGTGAAATAGTAGTTAGAGGTGTAGTGGGTGGTATACTAGATAGATTTGATTGTTGATGTTGTTGTGTATTTCGTTAGGTGTTTTTGTTAGGCGGACCTTAATCTCATGCAAGACTAAGTCGAACTTAACTAAACATGCAACACTCCAAACAATTCGATATACTAGTATAAACCTCTAACGGAGATCTGAGGTGTGGAAGAAAGGAATACGATTCGTCCTTGCTTAAACTTATGAATAAGCGTCTTGTTTTACGCTTGTTCGGTGTATAGAAGCGAGTTAGAACACTGAAAAATATGAAAGATCAAAGTTTCAAATCAAAAGAAATCCAAAAATTTAACCGCGAGGCTTCGGCCATTCTCGCGCTTCAGCTCTCAGTAATTTTCAAATTCACAGTGTTTTTAAGCGGTCGCTCGCTCAAAAAGTCAAATTCCGATGTAACTTAGCGGGTGGTATGAAATTCGGTGTAAAGTCAAATTCCAGAAACTTAAGCGGGTTGGCGCTCCTTTGAAGCTTCAGGCCTCATTATATTTTTCTCGAATTTGTCAAAGCTGAAATGGGCAACCACGGTATGAAACAAACAAGGGTGGGTGGGTTTAATGGGACTTAAAAATGATTACTTCTACAAGGAAAACAATGCTAAAGTGCAACTAAGATGGCGCGGCATTTTGATAACTATAAAATGAATAGTTTACCTACGAAATGAATGATGAATTCAAAGCGTAAAAATAAACTAAAACTGACTTTTACGATCTCAATTATCAAAGCTTCTACTCTCGATGCAAATTGCACTAAGTGGAGTAGGAAGTTAGTTCCACTCCTAGTTCCCTAGCATGGATTGTTTTCTAAGTCTAAAAATCGATCTTAAGTCAATGAGAGCTTTATGCTGAAATGTTATTTAAATAACGATGCAATATGAAATTGATTATTTGAATTTAAACTACTGAATGCTATGGAAATATGATTGTTTTTTGAATCTAGATAAAGGATTAGAGGGAATTGAATCCACCTCGACTCCAACTTAACAACCTAGCGTAGAATGTTGTTGTCTCTCATTCTCACGTTCTTCTGGCGAGAAATTCGAGTTCTAATCCCTAGTGTTCATGGCATTCCTACCGGATACTAACTAGCATGTGAGGTCGTCCACCCATTCTCATGGCGAAACACGACCTTCTAGAGTGGAATAGATTCTACAACCAATTCTATACTAAACAACTAAGTCTTCATCAAGGCTTCATCAACCCCTCTAATGGAGGTTTTAGCCTTGAGTCATCAAAACATCATTTCCCATATTATTATAACTAAACATACTATCAAGATTGAAATTTACTTCATTTAAACAATAATGAAATCTAATTTAATGACTAAAATGAAATAAGGGCGAGGAATTGAAATTAGATCTAGAATTGGAAATGACAAAATCGAAATTGATAAAGAATACTACTTTATTTATCTAATCAAATTGAAGAGCAAGATTCAAAGGTTTAATCTAATACAATAATTTAAATGGAACTAAACTTAATTAAAACAATTAAATCTAGATCTAGAAGCTATTCTAATGGCTACTTTCTATATAAGCTATCTACCCTAATTCTCTACTAAATAATCTACCATTAACAATGAGCTAAGCTTTTGTTTTATACATCCAGATCCAAAATCGTGCATGGGCTTGGAGCCATGTTTTGGGCCGAGAATCGGGCCCAAAACCCAATTCTTCGATCCAAAAAGGCCTCTTGACTAGATTCGGCTTCAACAGACTTTTCGTCCACTTCTGCTCCTCTGATTGGGTCAAGGCTTGGACCATTGCAAAGCTCTTTCCGAGCCGGTCGTTTTGACATAAGGTAGGCCCAATTCCGAGGTCTGAGTCCAAAGATATGGCATTCGGAAGTTCTGCTGACTTTTGCTCCTTTATCTCGCTAAAGTGGCACATTTCTGCACATAATGGACTTTGAAGCTGAAAATGCATAAAAACACGTAATCAGTATTAACTCTTACTTATTATTCACATAATTGGTCTAACAATATGATTATTAAGGGGTTAAAACTACAGTTTTGGGCTCTTATCACATATCCACTATTATGATGGGAGAATCTCTCTTATAAATGAAAGCAATACAAATTCTTCACCCTTTAATCTGCAATCTGATTTTTCTGCATGTAGATGGATAGACACATTGAAGACAATGTCAAGGTTGTGGAAATGGATTTTGGGCAATCTAGAGGGAGTACAAAGAGCAGGAATGGCTATTTAACCAACAATCATGTTGAAAGGGCAGATCAAAGATATTCACCACATCATTACACAGAACTAAAGCAAAACTGCCTCTGCCACATGTTATTAGCAAAGATGAGCCCTAATGCCTGCAGTAGACATTTTGATGATTACTTTCGGTGAGTACAAACAGAGCAGCTCTCCGTCACAACTCAAAAGTGTGTCAAAACGATCCAAGTTTATTTATTAGTATCTTTCATCCATGTATTCAAGCATGGACAAAGAATCAAAGATCAATCCAATGAGTTGACACAACAAAATTGTAATGCAACCTTCATCTTGTGGGATCAGTGAACCTCCTTATTCTAGCCTTCCATAATTGAACTATAAAATGTATGAATGCAGTGTGCCAAAGCTCCTTAATCTTAGTGGTAATGTTTAAAGTTCCCTTAAGGTCCTCCAGCCAAGACGACAATTCTCTAGCAACGCTTAAAAGGAAGACGGTTTATTTTTTTTACGAACAATCCTCTAAAATTGCTCCTAGCTAATAACTCAGAGCTTACAGACTTAGTTGAGATTTGAGGATGTAAGAAGGGAGAAGATCTTGTGAAAAGTAAATTTTTGAGCCAACTATCCACTATGTGGAAGGGAAGATAAATATTATGATAAATTTTGAAATATGAACTCTCCATTACTTAGTAATATAATATTAGCGATCTTGCCCCATTTAACACCGGTTTATACACTTTTACCATCATGGTGTGGTTGGATAGACTTCTAATTGCCGTCTACATGGCCTTACATTATAGGAATGCTTTTCACGATTATAATTTTGAAAGTGAAATAGAAACTTAGTGAAAAGGGAAAACCATGGCCAGCACTTCAAGATACTGACACTGAATGTTAAAAATGCTAAAGATCTAGCATTCAATCTTGCCAAAAAGAAGTCTTCTTGAAGTGTACAACTTACGGGCTATGCATTTATGCAAGTACCAATCGACCAATAATCTCATAGCTATGTATAATCTCATATAACTTCAGTTAAAGATGAAACATAAAAACCAAAATAAGAAGTCTAAAAACTCACATTTGTTCCTTCTAACTTAAAAGGACAATCCAGGTCCATTGTAGGTATGTCATTGCCTAGAAAAATTATTGTAGCTTTGTAGCAATTTCCAATTTGGGTGGACTCAATCACAGACCTTAAGAAGGGTTCTTATTGTTAACACTTTCGTTCTTGATTTATCAATTTAAGCACAACAATACCTCAATGAAAAAACTTACATTGCAACACACATTTCAAAATAATAATAATAATAATAATAATAATTGTAGATATCTGCTCCGTGAATTATATTCTTAGTTCTCGAACTACTCTGAAACAAAAAAATCAATCAATAATCAAGTAATACCATTAGTTTAATAAAATCAAACTACCATAGTAAGTAAATTTCATACAATTAAATTTCAGTGGCCTTATTGTTTATTATATTACTATTTTTGAAAAAAGAGAGAAGGATTAAGACATAGCGTTGAGTTGGTAGCATAAAACTTCAATTGATATTAGATTTAACAACTTACGGATGAGTAGATGCATTGAGAGAGGCAAGAGATATATCATCGGAAGAAAACCCACGTGTTCCTTTCATGTAATACTGTTATGAAGACTTTCCTCAAACAATTAATATGCAGGGTTGAAATTTAATCTACCAGCATTATAACAACAAAATTAAAATTCATGGCGAAGAAGTTTTTTTTTCTTAATATAACGTTCTTTTCAAGTGTAATAGAATTCTTTTTAGTATCACTTCAATTGGAGATAATAGTTGATAATGCAATAACAACATTTGAGTCTGAATACACGACTATAAAGCCTACCATATGGGAATTCCACATTTTTTAGTGTCTGGAGACAAAAGCACGGTCTCACAAAAATCACGGTCTCACAAAAATCAGAACCATTCTAATAGGCAGGGTTAAACAATTTGGATAGGGGAGCCAACCGGACACCGTAAATGGAAACCATATGCCCATGAGCCATTATTACTCAAATCTTTAAGTTTCACTCAAAGATAGTGATTTTGATAAAGCTTGACTTTCTGAGTTTAAAGAATGAGTTCCGGACCACAAACTTCGGTCATGTTTGGTTTTAAAGGAGATAGTGCATGCATTACATGTAACTTTGTAAGTTCAAAATCATAAGAACAAAAGTACTAAACTGTTTTACCAATGCCAAAAATGAAGCCTAATATAGTAATATGTTATAAAAATGTAGTATATAGTATTGGGTTTTGGACTATAATCGACAATATGATAACATTATCCTTGTGACCTTATCAAGTATTGCTCTGTTAAGCTTCATAACTCTGATATCTAATTCAAGAGCTAGTGTTGCAACTTGCTAGTTGCTACTCTTGCCCAAAACGAGAACACTAAAATATCCCAACACGCAGAGTTGCTTTGCCTCAACTTGAAGGGATCTCTCTTTCTTTGTCTATATCCCAAGTTTCATATTACTAAACTCAATTCAGGAAGAGACAAAGTTGATTTCTGAGAAAACAAATGAAGAGAATCGAGTGAATATATTAAACCGTCTGCAAGGCTGCGACTCGAAAACATAAAGTCTAGTTTAATGTTTGGGGCTTCATGAATTAATTAACCTAACTAAAACATAATGGTCTGAAAAAGACAATCGGAGGGTGGCAACTTAGCTTATGATAGTAGTCGTAGTACTTCGTAGACCTCTGTGATCATTAGGGGGGGATTAGGTTCGGTTCATTGATTAGTTCCTACTTTTAAGCGATGAAATGGGAGTGATGATGACCAATTTCAGTTTTTTATGTGACTAAACATTAAAACACCAGCCTCAATTTTGCCGTAGCACTTTGAACCTAAGCGAACGGCTTGTTTGCTTAGGTAGCTAGGAAAATAGAAAAAGAGAAAAACACTCACACCCTAACCAATTCAGGCCTAGTCATACACTCTTAGCATATCATAAATACTCTCTAGTCTCCAATTGAACAGTATTTAAGCAATCTACGCTAATATGGCCACTCAAACTTGAAATCGGATCTCACTCTCTAAAAATTCATATCAACGATCCACCATTGATTTTTATGTTCATTGAGCTTGATTGAAATCCGATTTTATTAAATACTAAATAAGTGTCTTTCAATCTTCAAAGAATAAAATTAAATATAATAAAAATCGAGAGATAAAACTTGCCCCTATATCAATGGTGGTATCATCGAGGCGGGGTTGAGATGGAATAAAGCGCAAAATATATCCAGTACGGTAAGTCCGAACTTAAGAAAAAAATCTGAAGTCAAGAATTGGTCCAAACTCCATCATATTGTAGCGAGAAAACAAATATGGGCAAGTTTGGTTGATTGATATACATATCAAGTTCAAGCTCAATGAACATAAAAAGTAATGAGAGGGGAGCATATGGATGTAGATAGGGTTGTAGGGAAAAAAAAATAAAAACACACACACACACACACACACACACACACACACACAAAAAGAAAAGAAGAAGGCCTTAAGCCCCTGAGCAAAATGAATCATATTCCTAAAATCTTTTTGTCGAAAATGCAGAGCAAGTAGCCACCAACCCGGTTGTGGCAAAAGAGCTAATGACCATTAATTCTGCACAACCTGCATCACGGTAATCTTTGGGAATCATGTAGTCATGAGTTGCGACCCAAAAGTTTTGGGAATGACCATCATCATGCTAAGGTCCTCAAAAGATAGAATGGTAATCTTTCCTCCATCTTGAATTAGGAAAAATGTGGAATAGTCTTTGCATACAAAGCTATTGAGGGTCCAAATTTATTTCATTTCATAGTGAATTCTTGGGTAATTGGCGGCGGCATATATCACATTGAACCAACATAGGACTCCACCATAATTGTAACTGTATTGTGAAGGAATGTCTTAATTTTCAATACCATAGAAGCATCTTGACTTGGTTACATGTATAGGGAGACAAAGAGAGTACATTGCAGCAAAAAAACAGCAATCAGTTTGCTTATGTGGGTTTACACTGGGGTACACATGAAGTATTTTTTCCTCGAACTTCTAGGTTCAATAATAAGATGTTAAAACTATAGCACCATGTCAACCCCTAACATAAGAATTCAGAGAACAATTTCAATTGGCTCTTATACACTTATTCAAAATGAATAAATAAATATATAAATAAATTGAAGTAGAAGAACACGGACACCTTTTTCTTTTCTCAAATATTCAAAGAAAGATCTCCTCTATCATTGGGCACCATACTTGGTATGACCTGAACATTTGCAATGAACCCACCCTTTATGATGATTATCTTCTTCTTCTCCAAATACATCTTGCTCTCGAAAAATTCATTTTTTTTTTTTGTTGAGGAATGGGGGAGAGAAAGAGGCGATCGATGATGTTGGCAGCCAGTAGATCTTTTTTTTTTCATTTTTCACAATTGCTATAGAGAGTTGGAGACCGAAGTGATTGAGATTTGAGAATAAAGAGTTTGGGTTTTTCGGTTTTCGTGGAGTGTGGTTTTGTTCGAAAATTCCTTATTTGTCTCTGTTTAAGTAAATAAACGCCTGGGCGTGAATTTGGAATTGCTAACTTTCTGTTTTAACGCCTACTATATCGAATTACTTAGGGACACGTGGACACTCTCAAAACTCTGCTGATTTGAGGAATGATTCCTGTTTGCTTGACAGATTTGAGGTTAGTTCTTTCTTCCCCTTTTCATTATCCTCAGAAATCTTCAAAGGTCTTCTCTAATAATCTGGCATTACTGAAGCTTTGTTGTCGGTCTGCAACAAGGCGCCTTCTTTGTGTCATTTGGGGAAGCTTATCCCGAACACTGGGGCCTTTAGGGCAAACTTTGGTGGAAATTGTTGCAGGGTTGTTTGGCTTTAAAAGGAAATCACGAAGTCATCAGTTCCAACACCATTATTGAATGAGATTATTTTTGGGCCACTTCATGAGCAATATATGACTTGCTTGATGCAGCCTCTCATTATCCAAACATGATTTGGCGTGGATATGTTCTCCTCACTATATGGATTATCTCCACACAAGATCAGATTCATCCAAAATATATAGCATAACCAAGGATACTCCACTTTAAGGTGAAAATGAGTGACCCTGAATTCTCCAATTGGTACTTAACCTCCGGTGGGTGTAGACATTGCGGTATCGTGTGTGACATTGCATTGCAGATCATTCTCATAAACAATCAACCAAAACCAAAATTTCAAACCGTGTAGATGATCCCGAATTGTTTGTGTCCCTCCATTGTAATTATGTTATGATTGGATAATGGATTTATGTGTTAATGCTATCGCTCAATTTTGTCACGATGGAGTAATTGGTTTCATGCTTTTGCTCTACGGAAGGGCCAGCCAGGCCGATTGATTTCAAAGCGTCCGATGAACCCACTAGATGAGAATGAGGACCATAGCAAAAAAAAAGGGACCCTTGAAGTTCTACAACCCGTAGATTTCCTTTATTTGGTTCTTTGGATTAGTATATGAGTTTATCTTTTCTCATCTGTTATGTTCTTAATCCCGCCTAGATACATTCAAATGCATTACGTTTCCCATCGTTCGCGAAGGTGATCAACAATCAGAGTATGTAATAAAGCTTCCAATAGCATTAAGAAGCAGGATTAGCTGTTGAAACTTACTCAACACATTTCAAACAGTAAATAAGTTGAGGTTATAGTTGGTTCCTGTTAGCGTAGGTTGAATGGGAAGAGAGATGAAGATCAATTGTCAATTGGAACTTGGACAGGTTTTGTACCATCTGATCAGTGTTACATTGTTATAACAATGGTATTCAGTTTGTGGTACCCTCAAAACTCAAAAATATCTGTTAAAGAAATCCTTCTCTATACTCTCTTTGAAATCCAACACGCTCTAGCAATCCCTTCGTCAGGTATGGTTTGTATGGTTTTTCTGAGTTACATCAATCGTTTATAGATTTTTTCAATTATGATTTGAAATTGGATTAGGCCATTGTGGGAAGGTACTAACAAGATTAACGATTTGTAAGCAACTGAGCAATAATAATTCTCTTCATTGATAATATCCATCTTTAGCTTTGTGAGGAAAGTTGGGAGTCTTTGTTAATTGTAGTAAACTTAGAAAGATGTAACTATTTCTCTATCTTTAAGTTTGTGTGACCCTTCATTTGTCTCACATTGACTTCTGCTCTTTCACACATTTTTACCTCTCGCACATTGGTTATACTATTTAGATCATTCATTTTCATCTTTGTACACAGCGTGTTCTCTGGTTTGTTATATGTTTTTCAGAATATCATGTATCTATGTCCAAACTTTTTATTGCTGATGTCTACAATGGGTTCAGACTTTACGTGATAAGGGATGTTGTAGAAGATTTGAAAGCCTTAATAGTTTTTTTGTTACTTTTGCCCAACAGGTGGATGAATGGGGCAAGTGCTTATCATGGACAGACACTCTTTCCGTTTACAGGTATTTTAATATTTATACCCATTTAGCTGTTTTCATTGTCACAAAATCCTTCAGATAGACCTACACAATAAAACTAGAACATGTAAATTATGCACTATATTCCATGTAATATAGGTCTGACTTATAAAAGTTGGAGTGGAAATATATTATAATACAATTATGAAACGCAACCCGTTCATAGGTTGTTCCACATGACATAGATGGCTATCGGTTTTATAAATCACAATTTATATTGTGTTTTTCATTAACTATAATTTCTCTTATCGTAGACCAAGTTAAAATTTACTTAAGCGTCAAGATTGATGGTTGTGACTTACAAGAAAGTTGAACCATTTGACGAAACTTCCAATCTTCTCCCCATGCTCCAGTTTCTTTCTGTAGAAGAGGATTGTTTATCATGTGTTTGTTAGCATAGGAAATGAAACTTGCTTCATCAAATCAATAACTTCTTTTTCAACGTGTTTAATGTTGTGAGAATGTGTGAAAGTCAACAACCCGGTCTAAAACTCAATGTTGCCTCACCTCATGCAAAATCATCTTTAGCTCTTTCGAAAATATGCTAGACCTACAAGATGTATAAACATCTCTTTGTGCATATTTGTATACATCTCGCTTTTAAAAGTGGAATTTTTAGAATGAATTTATGAATGTTGATCTGACAGAACATTTCATAACAGACATATTACTTTTCCTTCTTATAAGTTTTAGTTTTTCTCTTTATGATTTGTTAAAATTATATGTTTTTTGTTTGAATTGTAGGTCTTTGAGAGTCGTGAAGAACTTATCGGATGGGCTGGGCGAATAGGGAAGGAAACTGGTTCCATTATTGTGATCAAGAAATTTGATCATTCTTCAAAAGAAGGACACCCAGGTTGTTCCTTGATTGTGAAAGGGCTGGGCATGATGATAAGTGGAAGGTGAGTGTTGAATGTGGTCGCCACAACCACCCGCCGAAGACCAACTTAGGGGGGTCATACATATGGGGGTAGGCTAACACCTGAGGAGCAAAAGGTTTTGTTTCAGATGACCTTACGTGGAGTCAAGCCAAAACAGATTCTTAATGTCATCAAAGAGCGAGATCCAAATAATTCTTCTAAGTTGCAACACATATACAATGCACGCGCCAGATTAAGAAATGTTGAAAAGAATGGAAGATCACAAATGCGACAACTGATGCAATTGATGGATGAGAATGACTACATTGAATGGAATATCTTGCAGAGTTAATAGATGTGGTAGGCTGTTGGTATAAAATTTTACTCCTATGGACAATACAGAAGGCAATCAGTTATGTTTACTCATCGGAAACTGTGAAAATAATGTTGCAGGAGAAGAAATCCGTGTCGTCGAGGCCATTGAACATTGCAGCTGAAAAAGAAAGCCTGAGGAGAGAAATGGAGGTGGCAGAGAGCAAGCGGAATAAGGCGGAAGTGGAGAGGATCCAGGCCAGGTTGAAGGAACTGGAGACAATTTCTGAGCAGAAAAGGGGATTGGACACCAAGGTTGTGAGGTTGGCGGAAATGAACAAGAAAAAGAGGGCGGTGAACTTCAAAATGGCATCTGAAAAGAAGGCAATTAACACGGGCTTGAAAGAGGGTGAAGAAGGATATGATCCATTCTCTAGGAGATGGACAAGGTCAAGAAACTATTATGTATCAAACACCATAGGAGGAGATGAGGCTGCAGCTTGTGCAAATGGGGACGTTGTTCTTGAATCGATTAGGTGTAGGTAGTGGATCGATGAGTAGCGGGGGTCACTAGAGTGGCTGGCTTGAAAGTAACGACAAATGCAGCTTTAAGCGCAGCGAGCCAATGCAGGGAAAATTGGTAGATACAAATGCTCTGTTGATCAAACTCCTTGCACCGTTTTCAGCTTGAAATCTCATTTGGATAATTTTGAAGCGATTCTTAGGGATTCCGCAAAGGGATATATGGGAAGAAAGCAAAGGATAGAGGCCACCATTGGGCGCTTAAAGTCGAGAATGATGGTAAGAGGCACGCGATCACTGCGACGGTTAGTGACCTGAAGGTCTTACGTGAAGTATGATAACAAGGAAGTATTGTATAAGTGACTTCTACTAGCTCAACTAAACATAAATGAATATCGGTTGTGTTCATTTTAGCCAAACAAGTCATCTGAAAGTACAGTTTTTCTCTCTACAGCCACCATGTTGTTATGAGTAATCATACAATGATATGCTCTTATCATCGACACAAGCTCACAAGCGGCCCGACCCTCACGCGATCCTCACAGTGGATGAAATGCCACCCCCATACTTGATCTTTGTGGCTGCTCATTATGCGGACAGCAGCTCTCATGCTTAAATCCCAAAGTTGGGCGGTCCGGTCACTTGATCCTGTAGCAAGTCGCGGTACCATCCGGCTCACATCCATGCTCAACACCCAACTCGAATTACGACATAGCTCCAACCAAGCTCTTCCCTTACGCATCATACATATGTATGTGTGCATCATCGAGGCTGAATAGAGCACACGTGGATGAATAGGAGAGTATGCAAGTGACCTAACAGGCATAAAGTGGCCCTCAAGGTGGTGTAGGAATTTAGCTTGCGCTTCGTCAAATACAGAAATTGTGCCATCCATGGACCCACATGCTAAATTTCTCCCATCAAGACTCCATGCGACTGGAGGACTTGCCACTGCCACCCTTATCGGAGGGGCTTAGATGATTCGGGGATCGAGGGACCCACAGAGTCACAATCAATTGCCAAGTGGCGGTGTCCCACAACTTGATGATGCACTTCCCCTCCACTCTTTGCCCGAAGCATCTCCCTAAAGGAAATGAAATTGTGACAATGAGTTACAAAGAGAGAACTACGATAAACATAACGAACATGTTACCTTAGGGGTTTGATTAGCAACGATATTTAATGGGATTCACTATACACGGTGATAGCAAGAATGCAAATCACGTTAATGGTTAGGTTGATACTTATCATGTAGGTTCCTTTTCTTAGTCATGGGAACAATATATCCATAAAAGCAAGTATAGAAAACAAAGTGACGAACAGTAATGGTTTAGGAGTTCACAGAGATTGAGAGTACTAACATTCATCCAATACTTCACGGGAGTTGTGGGCAACTGCACATACATATATCAGGATGTCTTTTAATGCTTAAACGAACAAGGCACGACAACTTAAAGGGACAGACTATGGTTTCTGGATTTCTCAATGTATATGTGACGGGCAACTCTTCCCTAAAGCTAACACATCCACAACATCACTACAAACAAAACATGATCACAACTGTTTTCTGTTTCATTTCTTTTCTTTTTTCGACCGGTAAAACATGATCACAACTTCAACAGAATACCTGTTGTTAAGAACCTAAGTTATTCATCTGGGCATATCGAATTAAAATAATGATATTGTTGTTACTATTAATAATGCAATTCTTCCTTTTCCAGAGTGACAAACACGTAGTGGGTGCCATCTTTCTTCAGTCATAATACAAACCGATACTTTATAATTGGTCAGAATTCATCAAAATATTAAGATCATCTTTGCTTTTGCGTAATATTTATTAGTTATTGCCACAGCATACTTCAGTGAAGCATAAAGAAGACAGCATGCGTATTTAAGTATAATCTCACTAACTTCCACGCAAACCACAAAAACAACAACATTGAACGTGTAAAAGGAAAGCTATTTTTTTAACCAATCAAGCTTTATAGCATCAAAGTAAATACAAGGATAGGCCTAAGGAGCGAGTTTGTCTTATTCACATCATGATGAGTTACTCTGTCAAAGTTTCTATGCCAGAATTTTTTACTCACATTAATGAACCTTCTCCTTATGCGCTAATGAACTGGGTATAGCTAGGAGGAACCAAAAGTAAAAAAAAAAAACTAAATGTCTTCATCACCAGACCCATAGGCTACCCTCTCTAAAGCATCAAACACGGGCTTAGCTCAACACAAGAGTTGACAGCATTCTAGGGACAGGTGCCTAAATCCGTTCATGGAATCAGGAAGCTTACCCAAGAACCCAAATAGCCAGAAAATTTCTCGATCCAATCAAATAAAAAATTGTACACAACCATATAGTGTGAATACATAATTACTTGACTTTAACAGCCATACTGACATCAATAGAAAAATGTTGTTTGAGTCCTCAGAAAAATTACCTAAATTCTTGCTACTATATACCTTAATCAAAACTTGGGAGTTGATACACAAGAAACAAAACTGGAAGGTTGAGGCAATGATTCAAGCGTCAAAAAACATAATTGTTCTTCCCTTGAAAGACGTCTAGGGGATGGAGATTGCAGATCGAAACTATCCCCATATAGTTCGCCCACTCACTTGGCCTCAAATTAACAACTACTACAAATTTTTAATCAGGGTTCACTCTCCAACTTTGCATCGTACAACAAGGTATGTACGCCTAAATGGTACACTCCCACTTAATGTAAATTTCAAGGTCATAGTTCATGGTTATCCGTACATCTTATATATAAAATAGGAAGCATTTGAAAGGAAAATCATATAATTGGTAACAAAACTGAAGCGAGAAAATAACCATTAAGGAAACCGACTAAATAAGAGTGTGGAAATGTCAGTACTTTAAGGACTCATAAAAAGGGTTACATCCATACTTTACTTATCCTCAATCATATAACAAGTGTTTTTCCACCTTTTGTAAAGAATATCATACACTTCTTTCTTTCTTTCTGAAGCAAGGATGATCACTTTCCCAACCTACTACTACATACCTATCCCCGATACCGTTACTACGTTAACATAATATCGTTTCGGACTTTAAAACAATAAAACATACCCGAAAGGAGTTTTTTTTCTATCATGGCAGAAAAACAGTGCATCAAAGTACCAAAACAAGAAGAAAAACGAGTGGAAGGGAAGAATTTGGATGTAGTAGTGATGGGGACTGAAGAATTTGATGTCAAACCAAGGATTACTACTTCTCCACAGCTCAAAATTGTGAGTATACGCATACTTTATATGTCTATATGTATGAATTTGCTATTTGTTTTACTGCTTAATTCTAAACTTGGATTGGATAACATTGCATGACTTTGTGATTTTGTCGTATTTGTCACAAGCTGAATTGTAATTGTGAATGTGTGATAGAGAGGCAGAGCACAATAATATAGAGTCAAAGTGACTAAATAGCTAACTTTGATTTACTTTGTTAAATAATTCTCGAACCCTTCTGGTTGCTCATAGTATTATGGTTTCTTATTGTTAATCATCTGTTTGTTAATGTAGGAGCAAGTTGGAATGTCGCACCTAGAAGTATCGCCATGTGTGACACCTCAGGCTCAGGGCACAACCTTAAGGCTAGGCTCTACGACAAGGGGGAAAGAGATTGTTGGAAAGCCTTATTACAGCTGAAGTGTTGCACCAGTGAGAGAATCCATCCTGTTTTGAAATTAGCACAAGGCACATTACCCAAGATTAGTTCTTACCCTATTACTGGAGCAAATCAGAAATGAGACAAGTGGAGTAATGTTTAGCAAGTTCAGCAAAGGGTCCATGACTGCAGCAAATAAGAAATGAGCCAACTAGAAGAATGTAAAACCTCAAGCCAAGTTCATCAACATAGAGAAGCTTTCTTGATAAAATAAAGTTTTTTTGATACTACAACAGGAAGTGTATATGTTATGTGGTGTGTTTCCGCGTGATACCCAATAAATTTGTAAAGGTTTTCTTTTCTTTGGCTGTGTTGTGTTTTTTTTTTCTGCTTCTGGTGAATTTCTTTGGTTGACTGAAGGGGTTCTTTGCATTTATGATTTTTTTTCAATTTCTACCGATGTTGAAAATGTTAGAATGTACATCGCAATAAATTTGAACAGAGTTAGAAAGTCATTTCAATAAAAGGCCACATATCAATGGACTCCTACTTATGTTGACGCACATATTCTGCTTTAGAAAGACAATCCAAATTTGGAAATAAACATCACGACTGAATTAGAGTTTTCATAAAAGATGAGTTTAACTGAACTTCTAAAATCATATCACAATAGATCCTTATAAATTTAACAACACAACTTCCGTGATCACGACAATTCAAGATGGCTTGAAGGTAAAAAAAACTTTTTATACTGACAATTTTTATACAGCTTATCTAAGTATCGTAGTGAATATTGTTTTAAAACTTACACAATTTTTATTTTCTTTTGCAGATTATTAATAAGAGATAAAATCATCTACGAGGTAATTTCATAATCTACCATGGTATTTATTCGCTGTATTTGTTCTTAACAATAGAAATAATAGTGTATGTTTTACAACCTAATACGGTTAAAACCCTAATTCGAATAATAAGAAAAAAAAAATAGTTCAGTATCATATTCATATTTTCTGTTATATATGAATCAAATTTTATATTAATTGTGACTAAAATTCTATAAAATAATGCAGGTAAACCACATAGATAGCATAGATGTTGATGAAAATAGTTTCAACTGCAATGGAATGGTGATTACTCAAAAATTAAGTGATCCGTGGATTATAATTGAGCAAAACAGACTCTGTTACTACAGGATACACAAGAATAATATTTATTATGAAGACTACAAAGGATTGACAGATGAAGTAGAAAATAAAGTCCAGGGAGATCGTTTAGAAAAAAAAAAGAAGAAAAGAAGAATTTAGATGAATAATTTGGAGAAGAAGATGAAATGCTGATGAAAAGGAGCAAATAAAAAGTTGTGATGGAAGACTTACCTTTCGGAACATATTAATTAAGATCTTTTGTAACCACTACTTCTTCTAAGTTCTTTTCTTGCATTTAGAACTCTTATTGTTTCAACTACATTGCAAAGAATAGGGCTTACAAACAAATAAATAATGTGATGTTAGAGGACTAAGGATAAACATGGAATGTATCTAAACTTCCGATTTTCAGTAATTCATTGTTACAACATAAACAGACAAAAAACATTTTCGATTTCACATGGTTCAGATGGTAACATCACAAATAATAGAACATGTTAATTCGTCATCCATGAGAATAGGATTTAATCCACATAGGTAAGCAATTGTTGAAACCATAATCTCTTCAACTCATGTCTAATCAAATAATGGCCCTCTAACTAACCATGGAGAAAATATCATATAACCAATTAATTTGACGTAATCGCAGGTCGGAGTACTACAATTTAATATCTTAGAGAATGTGGACTCCAGAAAACACAAAGGATCCATCAATCTGGACAGAATCGACACCAAAAGTTTTATCTAGACTATACGATGAGTACTATGACTGAACATTTGAGAAACCGTCAAGCCAAACTATTATGGCTTTACCAGAATGTGTCCTTACTTTCATATATCTATTGTAACCATCACAATAAAAGGAACGATTTAGATTAAACATGTCAATTGAATGAATGGTTGGATTTACAATGGGGCACTGGAATTACGAGTTATCAATTTGATCTAGACTACTTTGGTGTCCTAAGAATGCAGGAGGACCATGCATCAAGTCGGAATTATCATGCATGTCTATTACTTAATGTTTAAGAATGATCACACCAAGAGATTTGGTAGGGGGATGCCTGGTGAAGTATTTGCACTAAATACTATATAGAGTGGGCCAAACTTGGATTGGTCCGGCCTTTACCATACTAAAAACAATTCTATTTTATATAGTTATATTCGTTTCTAATTTAGATAAGTATTGCTTAATTCAACTTCTACACACAATCCGTTTCTAATTTAGATAAGTATTGCTTAATTCAACTTCTACATATGGTACAAGTCCAAAACAGGTATACTTCTAAAACTAGAATAAGACATTTGGAACTTATAAATATAACACAACAATGCCTCGAGTAATATAATTTTCAGAAAACTATAGAGCTACTACAGAGAAAAGGTACACATGACAATAATTTCTTTTTCAATCTTATTAGATTTTTTAATAGTATTAGTAACCATGTGTTATTTTAATCCATGAATTTAGCATAAATAATACATCTGTTCATGCATACATAGCAAACGGTTGAATATTCATCATAATTGTGATCGAAATGTAATTCTAATAGCTATATATATATATATATATATATATATATATATATATATATATATATATATATATATATATATATATATATATATATATACATCATTCATGCATACATAGCAAACGGTTGAATATTCATCATAATTGTGATCGAAATGTAATTCTAATAGCATATATATATATATATATATATATATATATATATATATATATATATATATATATATATATATATTGTAACAGAACATTATGACTGGAAAATTGAATTTTTTCGATGAGGTGAACGACTTCGAGCATGCATAAGCAGAATCTGGGAAGCTGTTAATCTACAGGACAAGACACAATCATATGGTCTACACATGTTGCTACTTGACGAAAAAGTAGAACAGACTAAAAAAAAATGACTTCTTTTATATCAAAAAACTTTTTGAATTTTAATCCACTTATATTACATTGTGCAGTCGAATCAAATTCATGCAAAGATTTCACTAGGAATCCAACACATGTTTGAAAAAAAAACTGATAGAAGGAGACATATTTGTAATTGATAAATTTGAAGTCAAAGAAACAACCGGAAGATATCGTCCAGTAAGATCTAAGTACACTATTTCTTTCACTAAAGATACTATAGTATCTCCTTCGAAAGAAATTGGGACGACATTCAACAAATATAAATTTTCGTTCGTAGAATTTGAACTCTTATGATACCTAAATAATACCGTGCTGAAATTAATAAAAACTGAACTAATAATACAACATAATTTTTGCAGGGAGAGCAATTCACTTGCAGGGCAAAGTTTGTGAAGATATTTGAAAACCAATGGAGCTACAAATCATGCAAGAACTGCACTTATAAGCATGTTGACAAAGGATCGGAACCTTTTTGCACTAACTGTGAAACAACATACAAGACTCCACAAGACAGGTAAAGAAATCACTAATAAATACTCCATCTTCGGTTTTATAATTCATTACTAATTACAACTTTAAAAATTAAACATGTACCTACTTAAACTATGCGTACAAGATGAGAGTGGAGAACAAACAACTTTTGTCGTCTTTGGTAAAAAAAGCGCAGAAAATAGTCATGTTTCCTATCCAAAAAATAATGGAGCTGACTTCTGAGGCAAGTACGAAATAGCTTCCAGTTGACATATTTACAGTGAGCTCTTATGTAGAAGAAAAAAACATGCCGATAATCCAAAGTCATTCACATGTTGGTTTGGTATCAAAGCTGCTCAAGCAAATTGCAAAGGCTTGGAAGGCTGAGAGTGGGTAACAATAATCCATAGTGAAGATATCTTTCCCTATTTTTCCAAATTGTAGTATTACTTTCTCCTGTTCTTCCTGTGTAACATTGTGGGAAGGCTCGACAGCTGCCACTAGCTGGAAATTCTTAACAGAAGCAATTGTAACACATCCTCGAAAATTTAAGCACCAACATTGTAGCTGCTCATGCCATCGAGGTGCTTTGTTCTTCAAGATAAGTGGTTCATTTGCACCCCGTACTGGTAGTAGTGGTTCTGATAGCTTTTTAGAGCTGAAATCAACATGTTGATCGATCCTTGGAGATTGGAGTTGGCAAGAGACAAAATTGTTCTTCAAGAGACTGAGGGAACAGAGTTGGTGTGGGTGCAGTGCCCCCTTATAGAATAGAAGAAATGGGTATTGAATACATGGTGCATTGCATTCTCCTAGGTCCTCTGGCACGCAAAACATTTAGCTCATATCCTATGGTGCCTATGTTGTAATTACCAGCTAGGACTCTCGGAGAAACTTGCTTGGAGTGAATTCTTCGATCTCTCACTTATGTTTTAGTCCAATTTTGATCTTATAATATTTTTTTTTTTGGAGGGGAGGGGATCTTAGTACAAGTTATGCTTGACAAGGATAAGAAGTCTTTGCTTGGAACTTCTTGATGAACTAATATATAGAAGTTAACATTGCCCATCCCTTATAGTTAGTAAACCAATTTGTCCATGGTCCCCAAGAGTCACCAATCTTTTTGACGTTTATAGTCTACGTGTTTGTTTTTTAATTAGATGAAGCAATATGCTATCGTACTGATGGAAATATCTTTGGCTTAATTTAATGTATGGAAATATCTTTGGAAATATCGACAAGAATGGTTGTATTATTTACTAGATTGAATGTTACTTTTTTGTAGGTTATCAGGCTTGACTGTGATAATATATGAGAACGTTGTGCCTGGGGAGGAGAACCAAGTACCAACTATATATGATAATATATATTAAATTCAGCACACATAGAACTTTTAAAGTAATTACCAACTCAATTGCATTATGTACCGATGCCATTCTCCTTCTGCACCATGGTTTATGGCCAAGTGGCCATCATGTTTCGCACTGATTTAGTTTTTTCTCCGCAAGTATTTCATTATGACTACTAGATCACTATCTACTCAACTTACAAATCTCGAAAAGTATTCTTTTTTGGAAAAGGCTTTGTTACATTATAAGTTTTCATTTGGCATTAATAAGACCACTTACGATAGACTTGAAGCACTTTATAATTGTTATTTTATGTCATGTTTGTAAGGACATTACAGAAGGATAAGTAGAAGTTGCTATTACACACCACCTTGAATAATTAATTGGAAATTAGAAAATTGATGCAATACATTTTTTTTTTTTTTAAAGGCAGCGTTTTTATTGTCCGATCATTCTTTCAAACTTTACACCACGAAGATCGAAATCTAAACATTCAAAAGAAAAGATGGTGGATGCAGCCACCAAAATGAACAATTAGAAGGAACAACGTTGGAGATTTGCTGATAATCCAATGGTCTAGTCGGTATGTAGTTGGTCCACCATTGATCATCCATAGCTATTGAAGAAGCATGGCCGCAAGTGCATCAAAGAACCCTGTTAGCTTCTCTATATGTCCATGATAAAGTTGTGGTAAGAATTTGAGCCAATAACTTGTTAATATCTTTGAGTAACACTTTGAAACCTCCATCGGACAATGACTAGTCAGACTAGTAATCATCTGAAATAGTGCTTTAGAGTCCACTTCAATCACCACTCTATTCAAAAAGGTCGAACGACCACCATGAGTCCCAACTTTAAAGCATAGAATTCAGCCAACAAAGAAGAGCCGACTCGATAGAATCGGCAATTCCAAACATGAAGTGACCAAGATCGCGTCTCTTATGACACAACCCGGCTCCAAATGGGTCCCGAAGTTCCCAATGCATGATCCATCAAGATTTAGTTTGAACCAACCCAAAGGTGGGAAAGACCACATTACCATTAAAGAGGTGTTTTTCAACTTTGGGCTCGATCTTCTATACAAAAGCTTTGCTTATATCTTCCACTAGTCTTCTAATTCGAAAAGACATTGCACGGGGCTCGACCGCTTGCATTTAAATCTATTCTCATTCACGATCCTTCCAAATTTGCCATAGACCTATTGTAAAGGTTATACTTAAATCGTCATCCCGCTGCCAAAGAGTTTGTAAAATCTCGAAAAGCCAAGTTTTGAAGTCCACCATATTAGGTTCTAAAACCTTTTGGTGTAGGTTAAGACCCAACCAAACCGCCCTTGCAAAAGGAACAAGGATAAAAAGATGTAACGTGACTCATCGGAATCGCGGGAATGCACATGTTTTGTCCACCCGAACTTGCATCTTCTAAGGAGGTCAGAAGTTGGTATCACTTGGTTTAGGCCCCGCCATAGGAAGAACTTGATTTTTCGCGGTAATTTCGCTTCCAAATCTTATTGAAGATAGAAATGCGGTTAACCAAGCTTGATCACACTTGTCTAAGCAAATTGGTTGTAGGATGATTTAACCGTATATAGACCATATTTGTTTGCTACCCGATTAACTCATCATCATGGAATTCAAGTGCCAATGGAGTAGATAAAATCTTGCGAGCATATTCGAGGCCACCAAGCATTGACTAACTCCACATTCCATGTTCGAGTGACCGGTTCGATAAAGTCAGCAACTCTGTCAAGAGTGCAATTTTGTGGTTGTTCAAGAAGTGGTAAACCCAGAGGAGAGTCTTGAATCCATGCGTCTCGCCAAGCACGAATAGAAATCCCACTACCAACCTGCCATCTAAGACCCATGTTTAACAAGGACCTGAGAAGATGCATATACTTCCAGATTCTTGACGCTGAGGTTGGACACTTTGAAAACATAAACCGGCTATTGGGGAAGTATTTTGCCTTCATAATAACAGCCCAAGGAGAAACCGGTTGGAGTAGGTTCCAAGCTTGCTTCCCCAGCAATGCGATATTTTGCAATTGCAGGTCCTTGATTCCAAGACCACCGCAGATCCGTAGGGCAAATGACCTTCTCCCATGCAAAATAATGGAGTTTCCTCTTTCCATCTATATGTCCCCATAGAAAATTCCTCCTGATTTTATCCATTTCATAAATTACTCTTAAAGGTAACAGTGTACAAGACATCACATAAGTTGGAAGGGCAGAGAGAACAGAATTGACCAAAGTGAGTCTTCCAGGTTTTGAGAGTAATGAACCCTTCTACCCTGCCAATCAGGTTCAGTTGTAGCTTTAGAAATGAGGTGAACGTCTCTGCCCCTCACAGCACCTGTAGAGGCCTCAGTTTGGGTTTCATGGAACATATTCTTCTTCTCTACATTGCTCCATGCTGCGCCTTGGCAATTGTAAACGCCAATGACCCCGGTGTACTCATCCCCTGCCTTTTGTGCAGTTGTGTCCTTTGCTTCTTTCGCCTTTTGGGCAGCAGAGTCGGTGTACTCACTGGCCTTATTCTTAACTGTCTCCGTTGTCTCTCCAGAACAACGAATCTGATTTCGCATCTCTATGTCTCCACTCTTTCTGTTTTCTTTGCGTTTTCTTCTATCATCATTAGCTGTGAACTTCATCATATGTGCAACTGTTGAAGGATTCAATGGAAGCATCACGGTCTTCTCCACCAGTATTCCAGTCAATTCGGTAGTACTTGTACCCACGTAACACTGAATAGTCTTCCAAAATGTTCAGCAGTCTAGTTATCTAATTACAAAGTAAATGTGCCAAAAGGCCAAATTTTAAAAGGAAATCACTACACCATGAATGAGAACTATTTTGAGAAAAGTAAAACACCACAGAGCATGGGACAAATACTGACCTGGGAAAATATTAGGACCCTCGAATCTCGTTCTTTCAGCTTTGGAAGTAGCTTATCCAAAAGAACCATTTTCCCTTTGGTGGAGGGAGGGGGGGAATAAATTGGAAGTAAGTTGATTGATCATTAAATCCCAATAAATCCGAAGCATTACGTAAATAAGATATACCTTGACCGGTAATAAGATGGTCTCCAAGATTATAAGGAGGGCCGGCTTCGGCTCACTTTGGAATAGATATGGATGGTTACAACATTTACTTAATCTGCATAGCTATATTCATAAAATGTTTACGCTCTCCACCAGTATTAACAACCTCAAGATCCTTCGCAACAAAAGCTCGGTAAAACTACTTCTCGCAATTGGGACATCCCTACCTTAAGTATTGTTTCCTTTTTTGGGGGTAACCCTTTCTCAACATCGACTTTAATCTTCGGAGGAGAAATGAACGAAGGACCTTCAAGAAGCACAGAAAGTTGTTGAGTCAACTAAAGTCAACAAAATGATTATCCCCTGCAATGCAGGTAGAAGTTTTACCTTGTCTGTATATATATATATTATCTGCTCCCTGCTGCTCAAAATTCAGTAACCACTTGCTCAAAGTCCCCTTTAGACTCATCAAATACTGACTTAATTAGCACGAAGTCTTAAGGCATTGTTATTGAATATCTCTGCTCCCCGCTGCTCAAAATTCAGTAACCACTCTGTAGAATAAATTAGCATATATCTAGCAGTTAGTAAGAAAACTAATTTGAAGATTTCCTAAACTCAAAATATAATTCTAACACAATCTTTTCGACAAAAAAAAATAATAGAAGAGAGTATGAGTACTTACTAAGAAGGGCTTGAGGAGTACTGGTATTAGGTTTACTTGCTTCTTTATCCATGCCAATATGAGATTGCTTTGGTTTGATCCCCACTTTTCCTGCAACCAGTAAAATAGTAGGAAATGAGCAAATTAGAAGTCCATGTAGCAAATTCTTGATGCATGACTAAAGTAGTACCCTTCTTACCTCACATCCTATATGGCTTCATGAGCTGATGAGCTACAATCAAAAATTATGGAATGCCCTCATAGCTCATCTCAACAAAGTGTCGATCACAACAAACAGCCAAAGTTCAAGGAATAAAAGGCCGAGAGATAAATCAGTATGGGTAACTAATTAGTATGGTCTGATTTCCTTGTAAGCATATAAAAAATAATTTGTTTGTGTGTTTCTCCGTTTCTGATATCTGTAAAATGAATAGTTTACCTACGAAATGAACGATGAATCCACAACGTAAGTAAACTAAACTTAAAACTTTTACGTGTCAATTATCAAATCTTCTACTCTCGATGCGAATTGCACTAAGTGGAGTACGAAGTTCGTTCCACTCCTAGTTCCCTAGCATGGATTGTTTTCTAAGTCTAACTAGTCGCTCTTAAGTCAATGAGAGCTTTACGAAGGGTGTTATACTACGATGAAACTAAAATGAGTCTACGTTGAATTTAACTACGAATACTATGGAAATATGCTTGTTTTTGAATCTAGATAAAGGATTAGAGGGGAATTGAATCCACCTCGAATCCAACTTAATAACCTAGTATAGATTCTTGTATCTCGATTCTCACGTTCTTACGGCAAGAAATTCGAGTTCTAATCCCTAGTGTTCATGGCATTTCTACCGAGTACTAACTAGCATGTGAGGTCGCCCACCTATTCTCATGGCGAAACGCGACCTTCTAGAGTGGAATAGATTCTACAACCAATTCTATACTAACCACTAAGTTTTCATCAAGGCTTCATCAACCCTCTAATGGAGGATTTAGCCTTGATTCATCAAACTAACAATTCCCATTAAATCTAAACTAAACATAATGAAAAGATTCTAACTTTATGCGATTTCACTAAACAATAATCGAAATCTAATTAATAACTATGAAATGATAACAAACAATAATGGAATTTAGATCTATAAATCGAAATTGACAAAATAACTATTTTTATTATCTAATCAATCAAGAACAATAATTTGAGAGTTTAATCTAAAACAAGAATTGAAATGAAATTAAACTTAATTAATCTAATGAAAACTAGATCTAGAATTAAGGTTTAATGGAGGCTAACTAATCTAATTTATTTTCTAACCTAACTATCTACCATTAACAATGAACTAAGCTTTTGTTCTTATACATTCAGATCCAAAATTCGTGCATGGGCTTGGAGCCATGGTTTGGGCCAGAGAATCAGGCCCAAAACCCAATTCTTTCAGTCCAAAAAGGCCTCTTCAGCTGCAGTTGGCTTCAACAGACTTTTCGTCCACTTCTGCTCCTCTGATTGGGTCAAGGCTTAGACCATTGCAAAGCTCTTTCCGAGCCGGTCGTTTTGACATAAGGTAGGCCCAATTCCGAGGTCTGAGTCCAAAGATACGGCTTTCGGAAGTTCTGCTGACTTTTGCTCCTTTATCTCGCTAAAGTGGTACATTTCTGCACATAATGGACTTTGAAGCCTGAAATGCATAAAAACACGTAATCAGTGTTAACTCTTACTTATTATTCACATAATTGGTCTAACAGTATGATTATTAAGGGGTTAAAACTACAGTTTTGGGCTCTTATCAAACCACCCCAAACGACATTTTGCTTGTCCTCAAGCAAAGATGAGAAATTAGAATAAGTGACCAAAAATGGAGTTCTAACTATTCTCGTTTTGAGTCGCGATTGCATTGACCATATGCAACAAGGCCTTAAACCACTAGGAATTCCCCTAGTGGACGAGTTATAGCCTCGTGAGAGTTTTCGATGAAGGTACTCACAAACTTTATCTATACTTCAACGACTAAGAAAATAAAACTATTGTTTCCTTATTCATGCTCAACTATCTATACATCTCTCTAGCAATTGAATAAGAATAACCAAGTCAAAACCTAAGTTAATATATGCATAATAATCTATCATCTACAATAAACATATACACAATGAGTAGTACTATAAAATGTTTAGCGAGTTTTGTTTTAGAACTTCGGAATAAGCGTCCTTAAGTAGGTTCTCACAATAATAGTCAAGAAACAACACTCTGATTTTTCCACTCAAGTTTAAGCTTACTCCAAAGATTATGCAATTGGGCACACTTTACCTTACAATCTCAATGACAACAAGGAAGCCGGGTCGATCAAACACATCTGCCACTTACTATCACACTAACCTATTCCTAATTGAGCTAGAGGTCTTTATTAGGTGTTACGGGGATTAGGAGATGGTTTAAGAAGGAAGGAAATGGATATTCAAAAGGACAAGTCCGAGATAATAGAGTCTTCAGATTATGTAACTTAGAAAACCTTGTTATTTTCTTTTGCTTCTACACTTTGTTTCCATCCTTAGCCATATTTTTTTTTTTCTTTTCCTTGGCTTTTTGACTCCTTTTATTCTATTTTTTTTTTTTCTTTTTTTATTTTATTTCTATTTTTCTTTTTCTTTGGATGGAAACTTTTTTTATTTATTTTTCTGAACTAACAATTTTTTTGTTTACACGGGTTTTTTCTTCTTCTTTCTTCACTCATTCTATTCTCGGACTTATTCTAAATTGGGTAGGTTGATTTATTCTCTTTTTTTTTATTTTGTTTTGTTTTGTTTTGTAACGGGTAAAAGGAATTGTGGTTTATGGAAGGGCTAATGAAAGGCTCGAGTGGCGACTAGCGGAAAATAATTCATAGGTTTGAATTTCTGGCTATATCGATCCAAAGAGCTAGAAATTCTCACTTAGGATATGGTTTAGTGATCAAGCAAGTGGACGTGTGATTTCTCTATCCGGATTTTACTTCTCCCTTGTGTCATTTCTCAAATGTTTATTTCATATAAGGCTTTAGGCTATATTCTCACAGGATTTGTAGAATAAGTACTCTAGCCTAGATTTCAGAAACTTATCGCTAACAATCATAGATACTCATGTAATATATTTATAGATAGATGCAAAGATTATTACCTCACGATTAACCTAAGTTTCTAACAATTATTACGATGCAACAACTATGTGAGACTTCTAGATTGTTAAGAGCATGGAGAAAGAAAACAATACCAATATTCCTAAGTGTATAGCATAAACTTATTTATTTATATTTTTAAATTTTTGAAATTTTAACTAGAAAACAAATGCATATTATATATATCTATATCCTAACAGATGTCTTAATTACACGTGATTCTATGCCCCCAAACAAAAGCATGCTTTGTCCTCAAAGCATTTAAATAAAGAGGGTAGGAAAAATACCATTGAAGCGCCGTGAAATTCAAAACATCTGCAAAACAAGGTTAGAACGCGTACTAATATAGGAAATAAAACCGACGGCCTTACGCTTATAAGAGTTCCACCCATTATGGGGTTAACAGAATGAAATTGCTTGGGACATAAGCGGACACACTAACGAAACTAAAACTTACCTCCACTCCCGGACATGCATATTATCTACCCAATAGCATCATGGGTCTTGTATTTCAGCCCGGCATGGCAAGTCCAAGAACAATTGCTAGCAAGACCCATAAGCGGTTCCTAGCCTCGTGTGTGATCACCTCGGAAAACCAAGCACCATAAGTAGTGCTTTGGAACAAATCTTTGAAAGACTGTTCGGTATTATTATAGGAGATGTCATCTCAAAATTACGCTCTGGAATAGCTATGAATGATCAACGAAACTACCCGTGAGAAAACTGGAATTTTTCTGGTCCACGGAGTCGGCATCATATAGGCGCCATATCATATTTTTAGAATTCGAAAGCAAAATTCAGAACAAAATATACAGAGATGAGAATGCGCTTCGGCTGTGAAGCGTGGCCTTCTGAAAAAAATTCAGAACAAAATATCTCGGAGTTGCTGAAAATTGAAAAAAATGAGACGAAACGTGGGAGTGAAAGGTGAGTGATGGAAGTTAGGTGTAGTGTGGGTTGTGAGTGTAGAATGAATGAAGTTTATATAAAATCATCTTTGGAATAGATAACACCACCCCCAACAGTTTGGGAAGGTGGGATCAACATTAACTAATCACGCCTGATGAAAATAACGACATTATATTCATATTGTCATTCAAACAACATTTCACTACAAAAGTCAAAATTAACTACGGAATTTAACAACGTAACATCCTATCTACTAAAAATAATAAAAGACAACATCAAAACAACAAACAAGTACAAATCTAGCTACTCTTCAAGGGAGCGAGGTGGGGGTAAGAATAGGAATTTAAGTGATCAAGAATGGAAAAACCAACACCCCACCCCCAAACAAATTTTTGAAAACAGGTTTGTAAAAATTTGTTTTAAAACGTGGGTCTTTTAAAGTCAGATTCCCTAGACTTGCTAGATTATTATTTTTATATCTTTAAACTTTTTTACTTTTTATGAATTAGGTTTAATATAAAGGAAAACAATAAGCAGTAAAGACATAATTCACACCATAGAGAAACATGACTCAAAAACCGAGAAAACATGCAAGAGTGGAAAACGTGAATTATGTGAACCGTGGACTTAGGATCCGGTACTTACAGCCACACACTCCATAGGGAGGGCCCGGTTACCTGAATGGTGCACTCAATAATATATTGAAATGAAAGGAAGTGCACCAAACACAGAAATTGAGTCGGATTTATAGTCGGATACTTTCGAGACTTTATCTAAACATATGTATGAACATGCAGGTTTATCATATATCAACAACCTAAATAGTTGTGGATCATTCCATAAATAAATATCACAGAAAACATATCCAAACACAATCAAGCACCAAGATTTCCTAGGACCTGACCTAGTGGAATGAAAGCGAAGTCGATAGACCTATAACATAACCGAGCATACACCTTTGTTTCATCTTTGAGCGAGAGGGTGTCCTAGTGAATAAATGTGGAAAAGTGAATGGTTGTGGAAGATATGGTGGATTGGGATAAGTTTTAGAGAAAAAGCATGGAAAAAATGAGGATGTGGGTTTAGCACAAAACTCATTTATGGTGTAGTTAGGGATTTCTCAAGTCCGAAAATGAAAGTGTCAAGTGGTTTATCCTTGGGAAGTATTTGTTTACTAGGTGGATTTAAAAATCATGAAGCCTGGGAGAAACTAAAGGATCGAAAGTGCAAACTCGAGGTTCCTTTGAAAAGGTGGAGGGTGGGAATATTGGTGATGGAAGGTGAATGATTCTCGGCTAAGCTCTCAAGTCCATATCATCGAAATCTTGATATATGCAAGACATTCCTCAATAGGTGGGTCAAAAGGATCAACTGGGATAAAGATTGAAAAATTCATCTTCCGTCATAGCATCAAGGGATGAATGGTTGTTGGCAAGGGGACTCGCTAAGTGGTAAAGAAGTGGTGCAAAAGAGTTGCGAGGAATTCTTCTTCTATTTAGATCTACTACCGAGGGGTCATTGTTAAAGTCGAAATTTCGAAGGAAAGGAATTTGTTAATCTGTTTCTCGAAAACATGTTTTGAAGTAATCTTGAGCTAAGCTCTCGATCATGCTAACCTCTCCATTTGTAGATGAATCGGGATCTTGTCCCTAGTTTTAAAAACATTTACCTCAACGAGAAAAGATGGCCAAAGGACAAGGACATCGAACCATCGCGGCGGTTTATGGCGTTGGCGATGCCAAGAAGGGGCGCCCTAAAATGATAGGTGCAGTGTCGTTAGTGAGTTACGTGTCTAGGACAACGAAGTCGGGGGTAGTAAAAATTTTGGACTTTAACTAGCACGTTTTCAACCACACCCTTAGGATACTTAATAGACCGATCGACTAATTGCAATGTCATTTTAGTAGGTTGCATCTCCTCTAGACCTATTTGTTTATACAAATAAAATGGGAGTAAGTTAACACTAGCCCCCGTCTCTAATAAGCGGTCGTCGTGTGAGAATCTCCTAAGGTGCATTGTCTGATAGGGCGACCGAGGTCCTTGTACTTAACAATTCCATTATTTTCAGATAAGCGTTGGGAATTGTTACGTTAAAAAGCGTCTTTTGGTATATTGGTCTTAACGCCTAGTAGTACCTGACTCCTTAAGAAACTTAGCATGGTGTGGTAGCTTTTTAATAGCTTGAAAAGGAAGGTTTATAGTTAGATTTTTGAAAACGTTCCTAATCTCCTCATAATTTGTATCCCTAGTTAACATGGCTAATTTTTTGGGAAACGGTGTTTTCTCTCTATAATTAGCATATGAATCAACAGGATGTTTAACCTTGGCTTTTGTTTCTTAGGTTGTGGTTTAACCGGTACCTCTACGGTTGTAGGCTCTTGAGTTTCTATTTCGGGTATCTAGTTCGATATCCGTTGTAGGAATCTTGATGGGGTAACTATAGGCATAGTTACTTTGTTATCAACCACTCTTCGAGCGGAGAGTGGTGATGGCATTTAGCTCACCCTACGTTTGTAGTTTCCGTTACTAGTATTACCGTTTACCTCAAAGGCTGTGTTTCTTTGTTCTAGGGTTGGGTATCGCTTGGCACGGAAACACCTTTTGGTTGGGCTTTCTCTTGGGCTAACTGTTGGTTTAAATTATTAACAGATTGTAGAATGTGTTGGTTAGATTGAGCCATGGTTTGGAAAAGTTGTTGGCTCACTTGTATGAAGGTGTCAAGACGATCCGGTTGTGTGGGTGTAATGGTCATGGGTGGTATGACTTGTTGGTTATTTATTTATAGGTGTGATAGTTATTATTTTTCACGGAACGATACCTCTATTAGCATTATAATTATTATAACTATATTGACCTTGTGCTTGACCTTGTCGAGGTTGTGCTTGGTTGTTATAATTATTATAATTACCCCGACCAATCCTTGTCTGGTGTAGCTTGGTTATAAGCGTGTGGTGGCCTAACATATTGATTATTGTACCACTGGAGGTGTGACTTGTTGGTTATTTCTCCAACCGAAGTTGGGATTTTGTCTCCAAGGCGTTAGGTTCACTATTAATGGAACAAGAATGTTCATAGGCTATAGGGCGATTAAGTCGGGATGCTTTCGGGACTCAACCGAAACTACATGGATTTGAATTTACATTCATGACGGGGGATAGGCTTTTGTTGTACGAAATGGCCTCAACCTTTTTAGTTAGAGATTCGATTAAATTTTTAAGTTCTAGATCGGGTTTAACCTCAAACATCTTGGTAGCCTTAACGCGTGGAAGAAGAACTAGCGGGCGGGAGTAATCGTCACTACCCCCCCGTTGTTATTTAAGCTTAGTTTGATCCTCTAAAAATTTGTAAGCCTCATTGGCTCCTTTACTTAGGAAACTACCCCATTCATTATGTCAAGGACTTCTTTATGGTGGTGTAGAAGTCCTTTGAAAAAGGCACGAACTAACGTGTCTTTAGCTAAGTTATGGTGTGGACACTCTATAAGCGGTCGGTGAAAGCGATTCCAAGCCTCGAAAAATGATTCATGAGGATTTTGTCGGAAAAAATGAATCTTGGAAAGCATTTCATCCGTCTTTAGGGGTGGGTAAAATGTTCCATAAACAATTTGAACAAGTTTGGCCCACGAGTCCACAGAATTAGGCTTTGGGCGATTAACCAAGACGCCTTTATCAGCTAAGGTGAAGGGAAATACCCTCCGTTTAATCTGTTAAGGTACCCGGTAGGGATGATGGAATGTTGTAAGGACTTGTTCAATCCTCCGCGTGTGTTGGTAAGGTTTTTCATGGTCTAGACCATGGAAAACGGGTAACAATTAAATATGTTTGGGGAATTGAAAAATCCCCGTTAGATTCCGCTAGAACGATGCAAGATTTAGGGCTATCGCTCAAAGCTTTATAAAAGTCGAGAGAGGAGTCTCTCTTTCTTCAGCCATAATATCGGTGTAGTGTGTGAAATTCTAGATAAAGCGTGTTGTATTTATTTCTCGAAAAACAAGCCCGATTATACTAGAATTAAAACTCCTCCGACGAGAAGATCGCGAGGAGTGGAAGAAGGAGTACATGAATGCCTCCTTGCTACGGCGTTTGAATAAGCGTCTTGTTTACGCGTGTTCGGTGTAAATAAGAGATTAGAACACTGAAAAACTTGACAACTTCGAAGTTGAATCAAACTGTGGAAATCCGAAATTTCAGCTAAAGGCGGTGGCGGCTTCGATCTTAGAAGCGCTCGGCTTCGATTGTAAATTCGAGTTCGATAACTTAACTTAGCGCTGGTCGCGCTCTCATGAAGGCGGCGTCGGTGTAAGAAGAAAATTCCATAACTTAGCGGGTCGCTCCGCTCTCTTTGGTTGAAATTCCAAACAACATAGCTGGTCGGCTTCCTTGGCGTCGGTTCGGTTATTGTTGAAATTCCATAAACATAGCGCTGGGTGGCTCTTGAAGCGCTGGCGCGCAGGTATTTTTTTCCGAATTTTTCGGCCGGCGAAACGAATAACCACACGAGTATGAATCAAACAAGGGTGGGTGGGTTTAATGGGACTTAAAATGACTACTTCTACAAAGAAAACAATGCTAAAGTGCAACTAAGATGGCGGCGCGCCATTTGATAAAATTTAAAATGAATAGTCTACCTACGAAATGAACTATGATTTCAAACGTAAGTAAACTAAACTTAAAACTTTTTACGTGTCAATTATCAAATCTTCTACTCGATCGATCAATTGCACTAAATGGAGTATGAAGTTCGTTCCACTCCTAGTTCCCTAGCATGGATTGTTTTCTAAGTCTAACTAGTTAAACTCTTAAAGTCAATGAGAGCTTTACTGAAGGGGTGTTATACTCACGATGAAACTAAAATGAGTCTACGTTGAATTTAACTACGAATACTATGGAAATATGCTTGTTTTGAATCTAGATAAAGGATTAGAGGGAATTGAATCCACCTCGAATCCAACTTAATAACCTAGTATAGATTCTTGTATCTCGATTCTCACGCTTCTTCGGCAAGAAATTAGTTCTAATCCCTAGTGTTCATGGCATTTCTACCGAAGTACTAACTAGCATGTGAAGTCGCCCACCTATTCTCATGGCGAAACGACTTTCTAGAGTGGAATAGATTCTACAACCAATTCTATACTAAACACTAAGTTTTCATCAAGGCTTCATCAACCCTCTAATGGAGGATTTAGCCTTGATTCATCAAACTAACAATTCCCATTAAATCTAAACTAAACATAATGAAAAGATTCTAACTTTATGCGATTTCACTAAACAATAATCGAAATCTAATTAATAACTATGAAATGATAACAAACAATAATGGAATTTAGATCTATAAATCGAAATTGACAAAATAACTATTTTTATTATCTAATCAATCAAGAACAATAATTTGAGAGTTTAATCTAAAACAAGAATTGAAATGAAATTAAACTTAATTAATCTAATGAAAACTAGATCTAGAATTAAGGTTTAATGGAGGCTAACTAATCTAATTTATTTTCTAACCTAACTATCTACCATTAACAATGAACTAAGCTTTTGTTCTTATACATTCAGATCCAAAATTCGTGCATGGGCTTGGAGCCATGGTTTGGGCGAGAAGAATCGGGCCCAAAACCCAATTCTTTTCGATCCAAAAGGCCTCTTCAGCTGCAGTTGGCTTCAACAGACTTTTCGTCCACTTCTGTTCCTCTGATTGGGTCAAGGCTTAGACCATTGCAAAGCTCTTTCCGAGCCGGTCGTTTTGACATAAGGTAGGCCCAATTCGAGGTCTGAGTCCAAAGATTACGGCTTTCGGAAGTTCTCTTGCGACTTTTGCTCCTTTATCTCGCTAAAGTGGTACATTTCGCACATAATGGACTTTGAAGCCCGAAATGCATAAAAACACGTGTCGGTGTTAACTCTTACTTATTATTCACATAATTGGTCTAACAATTATGATTATTAAGGGGTTAAAACTACAGTTTTGGGCTCTTATCAAACCACCCCAAACAAACATTTTGCTTGTCCTCAAGCAAATATGAAAATTAGAATAAGTGACCAAAAATGGAGTTCTAACTATTCTCGTTTATTTGAGTGCGATTGCATTGACCATATGCAACAAGGCCTTAAACCACTAGGAATTCCCTAGTGGACGAGTTATAACCTCGTGTGAGAGTTTTCGATGAAGGTACTCACAAACTTTATCTATCTTCTGGCGACTAAGAAAATAAAACTATTGTTTCCTTATTCATGCTCAACTATCTATACATCTCTCTAGCAATTACATAAGAATAACCAAGTCAAAACCTAAGTTAATATATGCATAATAATCAATCATCTACAATAAACATATACAATGAGTAGTACTATAAAATGTTTAGCGAGGTTTGTTTCTCGAGAACTTCGGAATAAGCGTCCTTAAATAGGTTCTCACAATAATAGTCAAGAAACAACACTCGATTTTTCCACTCAAGTTTAAAGCTACTCCGATTAATGCGAGTGGGCACTTTTTACCTTACAATCTCAATGACAACAAGGAAGCGGGGGTCGATCAAACACATCTGCCACTTACTATCACACTAACCTATTCCTAATTGAGCTAGAGGTCTTTATTAGGTGTTCACGGGGGATTAGGAGATGGTTTAAGAAGGAAGGAAATGGATATTCAAAAGGACAAGTCTGAGATAATAGAGTCTTCATTATTATGTAACTTAGAAAACCTTGTTATTTTCTTTTTGCTTCTACACTTTGTTTCCATCCTTAGCCATTTTTTTTTTTTTTTTTTTCCTTGGCTTTTTCTATCCTTTTATTCTATTTTTTTTTTTTTTTTTTTATTTTATTTCTATTTTTTTTTTTCTTTGGATGGAAACTTCTTTTCTTTATTTTCTGAAGCAACTAACAATTTTTGTTTACACGGGTTTTCTCTTCTTCTTTCTTCACTCATTCTATTCTCGGGACTTATTCTAAATTGGGTAGGTTGATTTATTCTCTTTTTTTTTTTTTGTTTTTGTTTTTGTAACAGGGTAAAGGAATTGGGTTTATGGAAGGGCTAATGAAAGGCTCGAGTGGCGACTAAGCGGAAAATAATTCATAGGTTTGAATTTCTGGCTATATCGATCCAAAAGAGGCCTAAATTCTCACTTAGGATATGGTTTAGTGATCAAGCAAGTGGGCGTGTGATTTCTCTATCCGGTTTTACTTCTCCCTTGTGTCATTTCTCAAATGTTTTTAGCTCATATAAAGGCTTTAGGCTATATTCTCCACGGATTTGTAGAATAAGTACTCTAGCCTAGATTTCAGAAACTTCTTGCTAACAATCATAGATACTCATGTAATATATTTATAGATAGATGCAAAGATTATTACCTACATATTAACCTAAGTTTCTAACAATTATTACGATGCAACAACTATGTGAGACTTCTAGATTGTTAAGAGCATGGAGAAAGAAAACAATACCAATATTCCTAAGTGTATAGCATAAACTTATTTATTTATATTTTTAAATTTTGAAATTTTAACTAGAAAACAAATGCATATTATATATATCTATATCCTAACAGATGTCTTAATTACCGTGTTTCTATGCCCCCAAACAAAAAAAGCATGCTTTGTCCTCAAAGCATTTAAATAAAGAGGGTAGGAAAAATACCATTGAAGCGCGTGAAATTCAGAAACATCTGCAAAACAAGGTTAGAACGTACTAATATAGGAAATAAAAATTGACGCAACTCTATAAGAGTTCCACCCATTATGGGGTTAACAGAATGAAATTGCTTGGGACATAAGCAGACACTAACAGAAACTAAAACTTACCTCCACTCCCGGACATGCATATTATCTACCCAATAGCATCATGGGTCTTGTATTTCAGCGGGCATGGCAAGTCCAAGAACAATTGCTAGCAAGACCCATAAGCGGTTCCTAGCCTACGTGTGTGATCACCTCGCGAAACCAAGCACCATAAGTAGTGCTTTGGAACAAATCTTTGAAAGACTGTTCTGGTATTATTATAGGAGATGTCATCTCAAAATTACAGCTCTGGAATAGCTATGAATGATCCGAAACTACCCGAAAAACTGGAATTTTTCTGGTCCCGGTCCACGGAAGTCGCGTCTGAAATTTTAAATTCCAGTGTTTTAATATTTCAACTTAAGGCGGCAGCTCTAGAATAGATGGCGAGTCAGGCTCGGCTTGAGAGCAAAATTCAGAACAAAATATACAGAGCGCTGAATGCTCCTGTAGAAAGCCTGAAAAGTCTTCGGAGTTGCTGAAAATTGAAAAATGAGGCGAAACGTGGGAGTGAAAGGTGAGTGATGGAAGTTAGGTGTAGTGTGGGTTGTGAGTGTAGAATGAATGAAGTTTATATAAAATCATCTTTGGAATAGATAACACCACCCCCAAACAGTTTGGGAAGGTGGGATCAACATTAACTAATCACGCCAATGAAAATAACGACATTATATTCATATTGTCATTCAAACAACATTTCACTACAAAAGTCAAAATTAACTACGGAATTTAACAACGTAACATCCTATCTACTAAAAATAATAAAAGACAACATCAAAACAACAAACAAGTACAAATCTAGCTACTCTTCAAGGGAGCGAGGTGGGGGTAAGAATAGGAATTTAAGTGATCAAGAATGGAAAAACCAACACCCATTCCCCAAACAAATTTTTGAAAACAGGTTTGTAAAAATTTGTTTTAAAACGGGGTCTTTTAAAGTCAGATTCCCTAGACTTGCTAGATTATTATTTTTATATCTTTAAACTTTTTTACTTTTTATGAATTAGGTTTAATATAAAGGAAAACAATAAGCAGTAAAGACATAATTCACACCATAGAGAAACATGACTCAAAAACCGAGAAAACATGCAAGAGTGGAAAACGTGAATTATGTGAAACGTGGACTTAGGATCCGGTACTTACAGCCACACACTCCATAGGGAGGGCCCGGTTACCTGAATGGTGCACTCAATAATATATTGAAATGAAAGGAAGTGCACCAAACACAGAAATTGAGTCGTTTATAGTCAGATACTCGAGACTTTATCTAAACATATGTATGAACATGCAGTTTATCATATATCAACAACCGAAATAGTTGTGGATCATTCCATAAATAAATATCACAGAAAACATATCCAAACACAATCAAGCACCAAGATTTCCTAGGACAATGTTCTAGTGGAATGAAAGCCGGGATAGACCTATAACATAACCGAGCATACACCTTTGGTTTCATCTTTGAACGAGAGGGTGTCCTAGTGAATAAATGTGGAAAAGTGAATGGTTGTGGAAGATATATGGTGGATTGGGATAAGTTTTAGAGAAAAGCATGGAAAAATGAGGATGTGGGTTTAGCACAAAACTCATTTATGGTGTAGTTAGGGACCGCCTCAAGTCTGAAAATGAAAGTGTCAAGTGGTTTATCCTTGGGAAGTATTTGTTTACTAGGTGGATTTAAAAATCATGAAGCCGCAGGAGAAACTAAAGGATCGAAAGTGCAAACTTCGAGGTTCCTTTGAAAAGGTGGAGGGTGGGGAATATTGGTGATGGAAGGTGAATGATTCTCACTAAGCTCTCTCAAGTCCATATCATCGAGAAATCTTGATATATGCAAGACATTCCTCAATAGGTGGGTCAAAAGGATCACTGGGATAAAGATTGAAAAATTCATCTTCCGTCATAGCATCAAGGGATGAATGGTTGTTGGCAAGGGGGGACTCGCGAAGTGGTAAAGAAGTGGTGCAAAAGAGTTGCGAGGAATTCTTCTTCTATTTCGCCTACTACCGTGGAGTGATTGTTAAAGTCGAATTTCGAAGGAAAGGAATTTGTTAAAATCTGTTTCTCGAAACATGTTTTGAAGTAATCTTGAGCTAAGCTCTCGATCATGCTAACCTCTCCATTTGTAGATGAATCGGATATCGTGTGTCCTAGTTTTAAAACATTTACCTCAACGAGAAAAGATGGCCAAAGGACAAGGACATCGAACCATCGCTGCGGTTTATGAGCGTTAGCGTTGGCTAAGAAGAAGGGCGCCCTAAAATGATAGGTACAGAGTCGTTAGTGAGTTCTCAGGTCTTGGACAAACGGTCGGCCGGTAGTAAAAATTTTGGACTTTAACTAGCACGTTTTCAACCACACCCCTTAGGATACTTAATAGACCCGATCGACTAATTGCAATGTCATTTTAGTAGGTTGCATCTCCTCTAGACCTATTTGTTTATACAAATAAAATGGGAGTAAGTTAACACTAGCCCCCGTGTCTAATAAGCCGATTCGTCGTGTGAGAATCTCCTAAGGTGCATTGTATGCGATGGGGCTTACCGAGGTCCTTGTACTTAACAATTCCATTATTTTCGGATAAGCGTTGGGAATTGTTCTCATTAAAAAGCGTCTTTTGGTATATTGGTCTTCTACGCCTAGTAGTACACAACTCCTTAAGAAACTTAGCATGGTGTGGTAGCTTTTTAATAGCTTCGAAAGGGGAAGGTTTATAGTTAGATTTTTGAAACGTTCCTAATCTCCTCATAATTTGTATCCCTAGTTAACATGGCTAATTTTTGGGAAAACGGTGTTTTCTCTCTATAATTAGCATATGGATCAACAGGATGTTTAACCTTGGCTTTTTGTTTCTTAGGTTGTGGTTTAACGGTACCTCTACGGTTGTAGGCTCTTCGTTTCTATTTCGGTATCTAGTTCGATATCCGTTGTAGGAATCTTGATGGGGGTAACTATAGGCATAGTTACTTTGTTATCAACCACTCTTCCGAGCGGAGGAGAGTGGTGATGGCATTTAGCTCACCCACGTTTGTAGTTTCCGTACTAGTATTACCGTTTACCTCAAAGGCCGTGTTTGTTGTTCTAGGGTTGGGTATCGCTTGGCACGGAAAAACACTTTTGGTTGGGCTTTCTCTTGGGCTAACTGTTGGTTTAAATTATTAACAGATTGTAGAATGTGTTGGTTAGATTGAGCCATGGTTTGGAAAAGTTGTTGGCTCACTTGTATGAAGGTGTCAAGACGATCCGGTTGTGTGGGTGTAATGGTCATGGGTGGTATGACTTGTTGGTTATTTATGGGCGGATTGTGATAGTTATTATTTACCGGAACGATACCTCTATTAGCATTATAATTATTATAACTATATTGACCTTGTGCTTGACCTTGTCGAGGTTGTGCTTGGTTGTTATAATTATTATAATTACCCCACCACAATCCTTGTCTGGGTGTAGCTTGGTTGTAACTGTGTGGTGGCCTAACATATTGATTATTGTACCCTGGAGGTGTGACTTGTTGGTTATTTCTCCAACCGAAGTTGGGATTTTGTCTCCAAGGGGCGTTAGGTTCACTATTAATGGAACAAGAATGTTCATAGGCTATAGGGCCGGTGGGAGTCGGGATGCTCGGGGACTCCAACAAAACTACATGGATTTGAATTTACATTCATGACGGGGATAGGCTTTGTTGTTGTATTTAAATGGCCTCAACCTTTTTTAGTTAGAGATTCGATTAAATTTTTAAGTTCTAGATCGGGTTTAACCTCAAACATACTTGGTAGCCTTAATCGTGGAAGAAGAACTAGCGGAGCGGGAGTAATCGCCACTACCCCCCAGTTGTTATTTAAAGCTTTAGTTTGATCCTCTAAAATTTGTAAGCCTCATTGGCTCCTTTACTTAGGAAACTACCCCCATTCATTATGTCAAGGACTTCTTTATGGTGGTGTAGAAGTCCTTTGAAAAAGGCACGAACTAACGTGTCTTTAGCTAAGTTATGGTGTGGACACTCTATAAGCAGATCGGTGAAACGATTCCAAGCCTCAGAAAATGATTCATGAGGATTTTGTCGGAAAAATGAATCTTGGAAAGTATTTCATCCGTCTTTAGGGGTGGGTAAAATGTTCCATAAACAATGAACAAGTTTGGCCCACGAGTCCACAGAATTAGGCGCTTGGGCAGTTAACCAAGACGCCGCCTTATCGGCTAAGGTGAAGGGAAATACCCTTAGTTTAATCTGTTCCGTACCAACGGTAGGATGATGGAATGTTGTAAGGACTTGTTCAATCCTACGCATGTGTTGGTAAGGTTTTTCATGGTCTAGACCATGGAAAACGGGTAACAGATTAAATATGTTTGGGGGAATTCGAAAATCCCCGTTGGTCCGCTAGAAACGATGCAAGATTTAGGGCTATCGCCAAAGCTTTATAAAAGTGAGAGAGGAGTCTCTCTTTCTTCAACCATAATATCGGGTGTAGTGTGTGAAATTCTAGATAGGCGTGTTGTATTTATTTCTCTGAAAAACAAGCCCGATTATACTAGAATTAAAACTCCTCCTCGACGGAAGATGCGAGGAGTGGAAGAAGGAGTACATGAATGCCTCCTTGCTTACGTTTGAATAGCGTCTTGTTTACGCAGCGTGTTCAATGTAAATAAGAGATTAGAACACTGAAAAACTTGACAACTTCGAAGTTGAATCAAACCCAGGGGAAATCCGAAATTTTCAGCTAAGGCTGGCGCCTTTCTTTAGTATGGCTGGCGCGGTGTAAATTCGAGTTCCAAGAACTTAAGCGTCTGGTCGCTCTCATTGAAGCGCCAGGCGCCAGTGTAAGAAGAAAATTCGAACTTAACTTAGCGGGTCGCTCTTCTCTTTGAAGGCGCTTCGGTGTATTGTTGAAATTCCAGAACATAAATTCTCGCTCAATGCGCTGGCGGCTTTCGGTGTATTGTTGAAATTCCATTAACATATAGCGTGGGTGGCGCTCTCCTCTGGCTTCTCGCGGCCCGTTTTTTTTCCGAATTTTTCGAAAAACGAATAACCACAAGATGAATCAAACAAGGGTGGGTGGGTTTTAATGGGACTTAAAATGACTACTTCTACAAAGAAAACAATGCTAAAGTGCAACTAAGATGGCGTGGCCATTTGATAACTTTAAAATGAATAGTTTACCTCTGAAAATGAACTATGAATTCAAACGTAAGTAAACTAAACTTAAAACTTTTACGTGTCAATTATCAAATCTTCTACTCTCGTCGCGAATTGCACTAAATGGAGTACGAAAGTTAGTTCCACTCCTAGTTCCCTAGCATGGATTGTTTTTTAAAAGTCTAACTAGTCTCTTAAGTCAATGAGAGCTTTCTGAAGGGGTGTTATACTCACGATGAAACTAAAATGAGTCTACGTTGAATTTAACTACTGAATACTATGGAAATATGCTTGTTTTGAATCTAGATAAAGGATTAGGGGGAATTGAATCCACCTCGAATCCAACTTAATAACCTAGTATAGATTCTTGTATCTCGATTCTCACGTTCTTCGGCAAGAAATTCGAGTTCTAATCCCCCTAGTGTTCATGGCATTTCTACCGAAAGTACTAACTAGCATGTGAAGTCGCCACCCATTCTCATGGCGAAAACACGACTTTCTAGAGAGTGGAATAGATTCTACAACCAATTCTATACTAACCACTAAGTTTTCATCAAGGCTTCATCAACCCTCTAATGGAGGATTTAGCCTTGATTCATCAAACTAACAATTCCCATTAAATCTAAACTAAACATAATGAAAAGATTCTAACTTTATGCGATTTCACTAAACAATAATCGAAATCTAATTAATAACTATGAAATGATAACAAACAATAATGGAATTTAGATCTATAAATCGAAATTGACAAAATAACTATTTTATTATCTAATCAATCAAGAACAATAATTTGAGAGTTTAATCTAAAACAAGAATTGAAATGAAATTAAACTTAATTAATCTAATGAAAACTAGATCTAGAATTAAGGTTTAATGGAGGCTAACTAATCTAATTTATTTTCTAACCTAACTATCTACCATTAACAATGAACTAAGCTTTTGTTTTATACATTCAGATCAAAATTCGTGCATGGGCTTGGAGCCATGGTTTGGGC